>NC_140593.1:1097527610-1098152913 GCF_964204655.1 Triturus cristatus | reverse complement strand
ACCAGCTCCACAGCTTGAAAACTCTTGCTGACGCCAAAGAAGTCGGTACACGAACCAATTTAAGGTGCTTATTTTCTTTTATTCACCCAGAGCGACGGCCATAACGTTTCGGCTCTCCCAGAGCCTTGTTCACATGACAGCGTGACGCTCACAGAGCCACAAATTTAAAGTGCTAGGGCTGAATACGTACAACATCACATGGGGTGGTCACATAGGGGGGGTTTTTCATAGACATAGACGACAGATAAAAATTATTAAAATTTAAAAGACTACAACCATTGAGTAGGCCACTATGTCACCACATTAGAGGGTGGAGGAAATATGTTAACAATGTACATAAAACCATTTAAAGTAGATTCACAAGTAGTAGCAGCATGAATGCCTGAGTTTACCAAGGTAAAGTTGCTAACAGTAGTAGTCAAAATATCGTCAATAATAAAGAGAATAAAACAGCCTATAGCTCACATACCTATTAAAATAAATAGATAAAATCATCATATTTAGAATGAATTCTCATTATGATCACAAAGTATGCATATTATTCCCCCTAGATTGAAGTACGTAAACACAGTGCAATATAAAAGTATAGTGTATAGGTGCTTAAACAAAATAGAGTACTGAAAGACTTCAAGTTAAGCGAACAGAGGATGTCAGGTACAGTAAGCAGGGGATCTGGTACAGCCCCCGGTGTAACGTATATGGGGCATATTCATGTCGTGCTGGCGACCAAACATGGTTACTCTGAGGCAAGAACATCATGGGACAAATGATTTGGTAGGTGTTATATAAAGGGAACATACTGGTAGAGTGCACACCACCAGTCGGGGTTTGGACACTCACCTAGACAGAGTATTAAATGGAATGTTTTGAAAAATACAGATGTGCAAATACGCAAAAAATATTTTTTCTAATACAGTACTAATTTGTCAAGATAAATAGTAAAATACTAAATAAATAATTGTATGGTAAAACAATTAAATAATTTAAGACAAATGACCTAAAAAAAGCTAAAATCAGCCCAATGGACATCTGATTCAAATTCCATAAAAATACACATGTAGTACACAGGGTAAAATCTAAAAGGATGGATAAAACATAAATAATCTTCATCAAATAGATACCACTGCTCGTATTTGTTAAAACCAACGGCTACAATGAATGTAAAAATACTCTGTTAACCAGGTCATTTTAGCCCAAACACGTGTGTAAATCTTCAGTTATGTTCAATCCTGATGGTGTCCTGGTATTGAGTTGCAGTATGTAGCGTGTTTCTAATCTGCGTAACCTGGTCTCACGGTCCCCACCCCTTCTGCTAGGTTCAATGGAATCAATGACAAAGTAACTGAGCCCCTTAATGTCACTTCCATGGGTTTCTTTGAAATGCCTAGCAACAGGGTAGGTATTGTCTTGGTTGGAGATTGCTCGTAAATGTTGCAAGACCCGCTTATGAACTGCTAGTTTAGTACTACCTATATAACTGAGGTTACATGGGCAGGTAAGAACATAGATTGCATACTCCGTTTTGCACGTAAGCAAATTGTTGATCTTGTGTTGGTTGTTGCTAAATGGATCTGTGTATGTTTTGGTGTTAGTGCCATGGATACATGCTTTGCAGGTCTTGCACTTATAAAATCCACTATTAAGTTGTAGCCAGGATGTTTTGTTGATAGTTTCAGGATTGGTGTTGACCAGTGCTTCTCTCATGGTGGGGGCCCTACTGTAGGTGATAAGAGCCCGTTGTGGGAGCAACGGGCCAATGATAGGGTCACTCCGTATTGTGGGCCAATTTCTGTTGATGATTTTACGTAATTCAGTATGTTGCTTGCTGTATCCCATGATAAATCTAAAGGCATTAGTCGAACCAATGTCCTTTCTCTCCTGGTTAATCAGAGATACAGTAGTACCAGTGGCACTACTAGTGATCTTAAGCAGATCATTACGGTTAAGTGTATTGGATCTTGCAATGGCACTATCAATTACACTAATTGAGTAACCTCTCTCCCTGAATCTCTGGCTGCTAAGCAACTGTGCTGCTTCAAGCTCCTTAGCTTCGCTGCATATTCGTTTCAAGCGTAGCATCTCCCCATATGGTATGCTTCTAATAAGGTGGGGCGGATGAGCACTGGATGCGTGTAGGGTCGAGTTGCCTGCAGTCAGTTTACGGAACAATCTGGTTTCAAGCTGGCCTGCCTGTGTGTATACCTCAGTATCAAGGAATGTGACGCTGGTTTGGCTGCATGTTGCCGTAAAATGGAGATTCAGATTATTTACATTAAGAATCTTAATAAAATCCTGAGCCTCCTCCAACGAACCATCCCATATAACAAAAAGATCATCAAATTTAAAGTGCTAGTGCTGAATACGTACAACATCACATGGGGTGGTCACATGGGGGGGGGGGTTTCATAGACATAGACGACAGATAAAAATTATATATATATAAACGAAAGCTCGAAACTACGAGTCCCAGAACACTGTTATTAATTGAGACCCACCAGAGGGCGTAACCTACCAGAAGGATGTTTAAAAAGACTAATGAAGTGATTCGGTTTCCACTAATTTCCAGCTTACAGACATCATATGGAGCCCGTGAGCAAGGAGCAGGAGCTCTGAAACGCGTAGGGCTGTTTAATTGAATGAGCACAGTGATGTCCGGTTTTAGAGAAATAAAGGAAACTGCCTCAAAGTGCAGGATCTGCCTGTTTCTTCAAGTGCAGCCTCGCAGGGGGACAACCTTTTTTGAAGATTTAATCCGGCCAGTCCCGGCCGGGAGGCTTGCACTACCACCAAATTAAATGATGGGCTGCTTCACACGAATTGATTGTGTTTGAGCTAGCGGGACTAAACAGGTATCTGACAAAGCAAACCGGAATCCTGTGCTTGTGGCTCACCTGAGAGCATGAATTATGCAAAGATTGATGTTTTAGTCGGCGGAATCCACTCGAGGATTTTAATTGTTTGGTGGAAAAACTACGAGTCCCAGAACACTGTTATTAATTGAGACCCACCAGAGGGCGTAACCTACCAGAAGGATGTTTAAAAAGACTAATGAAGTGACTCGGTTTCCACTAATTTCCAGCTTAAAGACATCATATGGAGCCCGTGAGCAAGGAGCAGGAGCTCTGAAACGCGTAGGGCTGTTTAATTGAATGAGCACAGTGATGTCCGGTTTTAGAGAAATAAAGGAAACTGCCTCAAAGTGCAGGATCTGCCTGTTTCTTCAAGTGCAGCCTCGCAGGGGGACAACCTTTTTTGAAGATATATATATATATATTCCTCCAAACGTTAGAGCGATGAACACAAAAACGTGGCGCACACACTTTAAAGATACTTATGTTGTTTTATTCCGCTCCAATGGCAGACAAACGCGTTTCGGCCATGCTGGCCTTTGTCAATGTAAGTGCATACAATGTTTACACCGAATAAATAAACGTCATTTCCCCCACATCAGCTTTGATAAAAGTAGAAAGAGGACTATACAACCAAATCTCATTCAGATAATACAAATCTACTGGTTAAAAATATAGTAATTCTATATCTCAAGTTAAGGAAATATGCAGAGGACATGCCATACATTATTATAAAAAAAAAATATATATATATATATATTATATATATATATCAAACATCAAGGGCTGCGGGCATTTTGCGAAGGAGGAATCACAGCTTTAATTGTCTCTCCCGCCCTTGTGGGCGTGGCCACTCCCGTGGCTTGCTGGTCTTTGGAGTTTTAATCTTATTTCTCCAAGTGGAGCGCTGTGCTTCTTACTTCAAATAAAACGCTGATAAAATCCCAAGTGGGTTGGTAAACACTGGAGATGCCTGTCATGCCTTTACAGTCCCCCCTAGGCGAAACCTGTTCCTCATGCCCCACCGTCGGTTGACACTGAAGCGGAACTGGGCATTCCTCGCGGCTCAGGCGGGGCCGCAAACACATCAAACATCAAGTTGCCTGCTGTAAGGAAACCACTCACAGGTAAGTTCAGTTTCCGCCGTCCTTTATTAGCTGGAGGACATACAATGTTCAAGCAAACGGCAGTGTCTCGCATGAATGAAATGTCCTGCCCAACGCGTTTCGTGATACCAATCACTTCATCAAGGGCTGCGGGCATTTTGCGAAGGAGGAATCACAGCTTTAATTGTCTCTCCCGCCCATGTGGGCGTGGCCACTCCCGTGGCTTGCTGGTCTTTGGAGTTTTAATCTTATTTCTCCCAGTGGAGCGCTGTGCTTCTTACTTCAAATAAAACGCTGATAAAATCCCAAGTGGGTTGGCGAACGCTGGAGATGCCTGTCATGCCTTTACAGTCCTCCCTAGGCCAAACCTGTTCCTCATGCCCCAGCGTCGGTTGACACTGAAGCGGAACTGCACGGAGTGCAGCGGGGCATTCCTCGCGGCTCAGGCGGGGCCGCAAACACATCAAACATCAAGTTGCCTGCTGTAAGGAAACCACTCACAGGTAAGTTCAGTTTCCGCCGTCATTTATTAGCTGGAGGACATACAATGTTCAAGCAAACGGCAGTGTCTCGCATGAATGAAATGTCCTGCCCAACGCGTTTCGTGATACCAATCACTTCATCAAGGGCTGCGGGCATTTTGCGAAGGAGGAATCACAGCTTTAATTGTCTCTCCCGCCCATGTGGGCGTGGTCACTCCCGTGGCTTGCTGGTCTTTTGAGTTTTAATCTTATTTCTCCCAGTGGAGCGCTGTGCTTCTTACTTCAAATAAAACGCTGATAAAATCCCAAGTGGGTTGGTGAACACTGGAGATGCCTGTCATGCCTTTACAGTCCTCCCTAGGCCAAACCTGTTCCTCATGCCCCAGCGTCGGTTGACACTGAAGCGGAACTGCACGGAGTGCAGCGGGGCATTCCTCGCGGCTCAGGCGGGGCCGCAAACACATCAAACATCAAGTTGCCTGCTGTAAGGAAACCACTCACAGGTAAGTTCAGTTTCCGCCGTCATTTATTAGCTGGAGGACATACAATGTTCAAGCAAACAGCAGTGTCTCGCATGAATGAAATGTCCTGCCCAACGCGTTCAGTGTCAACCGACGCTGGGGCATGAGGAACAGGTTTGGCCTAGGGGGGACTGTACAGGCATGACAGGCATCTCCAGTGTTTACCAACCCACTTGGGATTTTATCAGAGTTTTATTTGAAGTAAGATGCACAGCGCTCCACTGGGAGAAATAAGAATAAAACTCCAAAGACCAGCAAGCCACGGGAGTGGCCACGCTCACAAGGGCGGGAGAGATAATTTAAGCTGTGATTCCTCCTTTGCAAAATGCCCGCAGCCCTTGATGAAGTGATTGGTATCACGAAATGCGTTGGGCAGGACATTTCATTTATGCGAGACACTGCCGTTTGCTTGAACATTGTATGTCCTCCAGTTATTAAATGATGGAGAAAACTGAACTTACCTGTGAGTGGTTTCCTTACAGCAGGCAACTTGATGTCGGATGTGTTTGCGGCCTCGCCTGAGCCGCGAGGAATGCCCCGCTGCACTCCGTGCAGTTCCGCTTCAGTATCAACCGACACTGGGGCATGAGGAACAGGTTTGGCCTAGGGGGGACTGTAAAGGCATGACAGGCATCTCCAGTGTTTACCAACCCACTTGGGATTTTATCAGCGTTTTATTTGAAGTAAGATGCACAGCGCTCCACTGGGAGAAATAAGAATTAAACTCCAAAGACCAGCAAGCCACGGGAGTGGCCACGCCCACAAGGGCGGGAGAGATAATTTAAGCTGTGATTTCTCCTTCGCAAAATGCCCGCAGCCCTTGATGAAGTGATTGGTATCACGAAACGCGTTGGGCAGGACATTTCATTTATGCGAGACACTGCCGTTTGCTTGAACATTGTAGGTCCTCCAGTTATTAAATGACGGCGAAAACTGAACTTACCTGTGAGTGGTTTCCTTACAGCAGGCAACGTGATGTCGGATATATATATATATATATATATATATATAAAATATATATATATATCCACTCTTCTTGGATACCGATGGGCAAGGACTCCGAAGTTGCTTGTCCAATTTCTTTATTTCTCGCAACAATATATATATATATTCCTCCTAAGACTGAGACCCAGAGAGAGACCAGTTATTAGTGTCAGGTTTGGAGCACAGCCTAGCTGTAAGGCTACTTTCTCTGCTGCAAACAGCCGCAGGTCGAGCACAGAAGAAGTTGCCTGTCCACAGTGGTTAGGCTAAAGGCAGTGAACAGCAACTAATGAGTAGATAGTAGGCGAATGAAGTGCATAATAAAAAACAAAACATTTGTGGAAAAACACAGTTCAAAGTCAGTTATTATTCAGCTAATGGACACCCACAAAAACATGTAAACTACGCTAGTTATAGTTAGCAACATACACCATAACTAACGACGCCTATCATGCTTAATCCACCACTTTACCAATGATAATGGATACAAGCTAACTATCAAGCACAAAACCAGATAGGAAGTGTAAGTCATAGTATGTGCTGCATACCATCACAGCAGTGGTGTTGCAAGGAGGAGGGTGGTCCATCCCGCGCAGCACAAGGTTTGAGGGTGGCGGCCTGCCCCCAAGCCCCTGCTCTTTCATACGACTACTGTGGGGCAGCAAACGTAGGGGCAGCCGAAGGTCTAGCTACATCACTGCACCACTGGAGAATTCCAAGGTGTTTTTTCGGGTTTGCATTCGCTGAACCATAACTAAGTTTTAATTGTTCATTTTCCGTTCATAAGGGAATTTTGCCCAAACATATCTTGCTGAATTTTAAATAACTAATTTATTCAGCCTCAGATAAAACATTTCTGATAACCATGCCATTGAGCTGTGAATGAATGTATTTAAACCATCTGGTACCCGGATTCAATTTCATAAACATTCCATAAACGTTCTCCTGCTCCAGAACTCTTTTCTTCAATGGGTCACTTCTCACTTTATCTTTCTAACACTCATGCATCTTCGGCTTATTCTACGTCTAACTAACTATGTTCAGCTAAACTTTGCAACCCACTCCTGGTAGCGATTAGGATGTATAGCTCACGCTACATGAAACCCACAAAAACATATATACATGCACGCCATACGGAATAAAAAAACAAAAAACATGTGAGCACACACTTTCATGTTAAGATTTTAGACTGATGTTGAAAACTACCACATGCAAAAGAAATCTCAAATATCAAATGGAGTCATTTTAGTTATAGATAAAATGTAAACAAAAATTACACACCTGTGGAATGAAAAATAGGAAAACCTTCAGTTAAAATTACTGACATACCACCACATACATACCTAGCTTTTAACATAAACTAGCAAAGTATCAAATCATTACTAAGGGCCTGATTATAATTTTGGAAGTGTGGCAGCGGGCAGCCACACCGCCCAACTTGTACTGAGATTGCCTGCTGTATTCCGAGTGGAATACATGTCGGGAAGTCCTGAAGCGGCTGGCTCACGGCGCTGCCTTTCAAAGACTCATAGGAGAGCTTCAGAAAGGCAGATCCGTGAGATAGGCACAACCACCGCGCGTTCCAGCACAGCATCGACTGCAAAGTCCATGCTGTGCTGGAACAAGGGGTGCATGCAGACAGGGGGGCACACTATGTGTGCCCCTGCATGCATCCCCAGACCCTTAGGGAACAGAGGGTCTTTTAGGACATTCTAAGTGTCCTCACCACCACCATTTTCATTACGTGATCACCGCCACAAGAGTGCTGGCGATGAGGAAACTTGTAATATGCTTGGCAGTGCCGCAGCGCCACTGCCAGCATATTGCTCCCCTCAGACTGCCATGCAACTGCCGGGGATGTTGCGGCAGTCCCATGGTTGTCCTACCACCAAAGTTGTAATACGGCGGTTCGACCACCGGTGCACACCGCTATCACTACGCCACCCTGTATTTGGCGGTCCGGAATCAGCCACCATAGCCTTTATGCTGAGAGTTACCACATGCAATAAACAAAGCAACAGTATTTAGCACCTAAAATATGGTTTTCAGGTGCATGCAAATAGAGATTTATCTGCAGCAGTATTTATTTTAAAGAGTAATGTGTCATGTTTTAGCTTAAATAGTATTCTACTAGCAGGTTGATTTGTCCACACGTCAAAGAATCAATAAAACTGCTAATAAAAGAACTGTATAAAGATATTAAATTCAAATCAATGTCGATGTACTAAAAAAAATTCTTACCTCTGTTATAATAAAGAAGTCATCGCCTGGATTTCCCTGAACAACAATTTTCTCTCCATCTTCAAACTGAACAGGTTCTAGTGCGTCAGCTACTGTCAACCGTTCCCATTTATCCAACGCTTCTAAACATCAAAAACAAGAAAATATTACTATCATAATCGTCAGTCGAGTTAAAGTTTTTGGTGGCAGACAAAATACCAAATTTATTTTTTTCCTAAGGACGAGTGGTGTGAGCTGTCGTTGAACGCTGACATTTTTGCAAACTGTATGAGAACAGGTCTCACAGGAGGAGACAGTCAGAAACATTAAGAGGTGTCTGAGATGGACTTGATGATGACTCCCGTGTTAGACATCCAAGCCAATGTCATACAGTTTGCCACATTTTCCACATCCCAAACACCATGCCCACACTGGAGGGATATAAAAATGTACAATGTTTTTCATAAGAAATTTAAGGCAGTAAATATGTGATTATATGTGTAGTCGGTCAGGCATTAAAACGGAATGTTTGTCATAAATAATGATAAATATTGCTTTATATATTTAAGACCTATTCTCAGATCCTAGAAGTTGTGAAGATGACTAGTGGAGCAAAGAGTGAGACTCAATGGTTTCCCTACTAACCAAGATACTGGCCACTGGGTTCGCAAGGAAAGCTGGACCTCAAAAGCTTTCAGAACTCTCCATAGTAGCTTAGGTGAGAAGTGAAGGCCTAATTCCATGGATGAGACCAGAAACACAATAGCACAATTATCACCTCAAAATAAAGATGCAATATCCAGCCTAGGTTATTGCTTTGCAATGGAAATGGCATGTTATTAGCACCTTAAATGATCAAATAGCAAAAATAAAGCCAACAGTGACATTAGCCATTAACCATAACAAAGTTATGACTATAAATAGCTTATATGGGTTCCAGGTGATTCGAGAACCAGTTTGGATGCCCCTCTCCAACTCAAGATCAGGGTTGGTGTTGGTGCCACTTCTTTAACGAACTCTAATTTGAATTGTTGCCATATGTTCTCCTCGGTAGTTTGAGAACCATAGATAGGTCTGAAACTGTCTAGAGGGCTGAAATTATTTAATTGGAGAGGCTACCGTGGTTCTTGTGGGGTCGTTTAAAGGGAAAACAGCTATCAGCTTGAAAAATACCTTGTGGGAAAACTACTCATAATCCTTCCACCAAAACTGTAACTCATTAAAGGGGTGTTTTTTGTGCCAAAGCCAAGTCTGAAAACAATTGAATTATCATCAGAATAAAGTAGATGCTCAATTCAACTTTATAATAAAATCTCTGTATCTCAGGCCCTGAGGACCAATAACCCAAGATCTAACAGCCGTGTTTAATAAAGTTCAACCATGGTACCCTAAGAGTGTCTCTACCCTTTCTAGCTCTACCTAGCCAACTGGACTGGGACCTAACAACTTTCAGGGGCTATATCTCAGGAACCACTTGAGGTGGAAGAAATCCAGTGCACTCAATACATTCTAGAATACTAAGTGAGGGCTGGTCTGTTTTTCAGTTTAAAGTAAATGCAACTCTGAAGCTGTAACCTTTATATTTCGAGCTTCTACATAAAAGCACTCTGAGGTCAGTGGTTCTAGTAATTAAGGAAGCCGACAAAATGGCCGACAGGTGAGGCACTCCAGCCGGGAGTTTCCTGGCCGGGGATGGCCTTTTTGGCTATGATCCCCAGGAGTCTTCCCCCTCAGTGGACCTTTTTTGTGGACCTGGACTGCTGCTGAAAGTGGTCCTCAGATTCTCCTATTTCCCAGACCTGGACCGCCAACGACCACGGAGACCTAGCGTCGTGTTCGATGCCCGGTGGAGCTACCCATGTTGCTATAGGGGAGACTGGTTGTGGACCCCCTTGGCAGTCACCTACCCAGCCGGGCAAGGGACACACCTTCCTTCGTCTCTCCATTCTTGTTTTCTTCCGCCCCCGCCTGCCGACGACTTCCGAGGATCTGCCGATGACGGATGATATTCGGAGTGGCCGACGCCCGTTGGAGATGAGTGGGTGGCTATGAAGGTGATGAACTAGTGATCTGCCCTTCGGCTGTCTCCTAGCCTTTCCTGGGCTCAATCCGTAGTTGCCTGACCCCCTGCTTCGCCTTCAGAAATTGGCGCTTGGGATGCGCGAGTTTCGTTTTCCACCAGCAATGGATGCAGCTGAGTGGAACTGGCGTTGCAGCGATCCAGTGTCCCGAGCTTGTTTTTCTCTTCTCGAGCCAGGTGAGGAGCACCCTCTTGATCCCTGCTGCTGCCCCCCCCCTGTTTTCCGGGACTACTGCCTGGGCCCCCGTGTTAACTTTGTGGCTTACCTAATCGGCGAATCTGCTGCACCTACCGTCCCGAATGTGTTGCATGTAAATGTACTGAGTCTTTGATCGGCTACCTTCAGCCCTCCTCCCTCCTTGCTCCGGTAACTGCCCCCCTCCCAACTCTGCTCCGTGGAGCCAGCTCCATTGTAATTTCTGTGATTGGTTTTTTACTTGCCCCGCCTTTTCGGATTAATTGCCATCGGTGCCCGTTACCCGGGTCCTCCATCTTGGCGGCTTCATTCAGATTCATCATGCCGCTGGACTAAGCCCGGTGTCGCCTGACTGTCCTCTTTCCTGAGTTGACCCCCCCTTTGGGTCTCATACTCCCCTCTCATCTTGCTCAGTCACCGCGACACCGGATGTTATGATTGCCAAACTTCAACCGGTTTGTTTGTATCTCACACTGGCTTTTGGTTCCCCTGAAGCTCTTTCCCCGTTGCCGGTTCTACCTGGCCCTTTCTTCTTCCCACACCTTTTACTTTTGCCCCTCTTCCCTCTATTCCCCATATGCCGTGTTTATATGGTATTCTTTGCTATAGTACCTCTTGTTACTGTGTAACTCTGTTTTTTTCCTATGTGAAACCAGGCTCCTGTAATCTGATGTTCATTCGGTAACTCGCTAATTCCTCAAGTAAAGCGCTCTGATACCTCCGGGTCTAGCCAGCGCTATATAAAACTCGGTAAATACATAAATAAATAAACAAATAAATAAAATAAAGGAAGTCACTTTAGCTACTGAAAGGTATTAGGACGAGGTCTAACTCAGAGATGAAGACGGTTGGAGGGCCCACTATAGCTAAGGACAAACAGAAGGGTCGGAAACTAAAATTCACAAGCTGTGAATCCTTTTAATCCTTTTTTAACACAGAGGCCAGCTAACTGATTGACCACTCCGCAGCCACACAGATTGAGTGGAAACCCATGTGTACATGTGTGTTAGTGGGGGGACTCTTTTTTCAACACTCAAGTGAAAACGGCTGATGATGGGCCCACACCATGCCAGATGGAAACTAGTGGTTGCCATGGATGGTGCTGCAGGGGTCCCTGAAAGTATTGATGTATGTGGTATGTTTATAACTTGTACATAGCCAAAGTCAACAGAGTGGCTCAGGGTCAAATCAGGGTACAGTCAACAAGTAATTTGAAAAGTAACAGTTGTGTGGACAGTTACTGCATCATGATGTAGTGGTCTATAAAGAGGTGCACCTTCAACTCTTGCCTTATTTGGAGGAGGAGAGGGACGTGTATATAGTTCCATGTCATGTTTGCATAAACAGAAATTACCTAATACCGTGTTTCTTTTTACACTACTTTGCGTCGGATCTGATGGTGTCCTGGCAGTGGGTGCACCAAGAGCTACCAGAAATGGATGATGTGTTTTTTTCTGGCTAGAGAGATAGGACTGCAAGTCATGATGGCTTTGCAAATGATGCAGCTGGTTTTGAAGATGGTGCAGGCCAGTAAGTGGAGCCAATGGAGTTCCATCAGGACAGGGGTAATGTGATCATGATTTTTCAGACTTTCGGTTAGACGTACAGCACCATATTGGATGGTCTTATGGAGGACTAGTGTGGAGTGCAGGCTGCCATGAAGCAGGGTGTTCCCATCATTCAAATGAGTATGATAGCTTCAACAGATGTTTTAAAGTCGCTTTCTGGAAGAAATCTGTTTCAATTTCTCCAGTACAGAGAGCTGGCACCAGCTGAACAAATGTTGGCGAAGGAGTGCCTATTTACGTGACTGACTCCTTATCCTAGTTCAGCTCTCCTTTTCTCCCAAAAGTCCTAAAAGAGTGCTGAAATTACTTCTATGGTGCTGCACATCCTCGCTTCAATGGAGAGTTTGCAAAGAAAGGCAGCATTAGGAGTAAGACAGGCATAAAAAGCAGGCTTATGCCTACCCAAGAAAAGACAATAACAGGCAGCTCTAACGTCCAGGAATGCACTAGATGGTGTTAAAGCTGATCCGGTCCCGATAATTTTTTATTCTTTTAGCAGCATATTTATTTGCAGGAAGTTGTTACCAACCCTTTCTTAATGTGGTAAAAAATATGGTTTTATTGTGCTGTGAAACAATATCTCACTATGAAACTTTGCAAACTATACTGCAGAGCTTAAAGCGCATACAAATTGGAAAAATGTGCAGAAATTGGGTTACCAGACTTTACTGCATTGCTAAAAAAGCACCTATATGTTGAGCCCATGCATTTTGAGTAAAAAATGATTTTTTTCTGGTCCACCCTACATATTGATACATACGTTACTATATAGCGGACTCAACAATTAGGTATCAGTGTGCTGTGCATGAACCAGAGAACATATTCTTCACAGGCTTCAACTTGTATTAAACTAGATGGAAGAAAAACAATTTAACAAGCGCAAACATATGACAGAGGGAAGTTCAGTGTGGTTGTGTATTCTGACTTACGTTGAACTGCAAGGTATAATTTCCGTATTACTTATGAGAAAAAAGATCTGCAGCCTTTTCCCATCATGTGTTACCTTGTTATTTGCGTATTCAGTTCAGGCTTCTCCCAGGTGCCTTGGTGCTAAGGCTATTTATGAACTGTAGCAACCAGTAGCACCTCTACTGACCTCATTTCATTCGTCAAGCCTGTTAAGTGGCAGGCATTCTGTAGAAACTAATTTTGCCCTGCGACCTATATATTCGTCTGCATGTATAACTAAATTGTTCAACTGCGTTATTAAATTCAAGCTTTAACAAACTGAAATTCAGATAGATTTTTTAGAAATAAACATTGTAAAACAATACGCTCTTGGTAGGGAAAATAATTTCCAGTAAGTAATATAATCAAACAACAAGAAGCTTCAACTATTGCGCCCAGTGGTGAACCTGAGGGCAATGAGAAGATGGTCTGGGGATTGAGAGCTGAACAGAGTAGAATCAACAAAAGATCTGATATCCCCTGGGGCCCAACTGGTGAAGCAACAGGTCGGCCTGGAGTGCTAGGATTGAGGTGGATGAGAGTCCCTCTTCCCCTCTAATCGGGTCTTGCATACTTAGCACAGGGAGCCCAGTTTTAAGCCTCAATTAAGAAAATGAGAGGGAACCATATTTGGGGCAGCTGTGGGTCAAGATACTTTTGTTACAATATTTCCACCAGTCGGATATTCGCCAGAGTACAACAGTTGGTCTGGCCAGGTGTAATAAGGAGGTGGCCATGACTTTTGGGCTGATGGGAGAACAGCGAAGAAGGACAGCCCTTAAAGATAACCCAGCTCACAAACAGGAAGGAAAGACAGTTCTTTATGGATCATAGCTCTCATGCAACAGCAACCACACCAAAGGGTCAAAGAACAGAAGAACGTCATCTGCATAAACTTACAACTAAACATCCAGATGTTTTTCAGGTGTTTACTGAAAGACAGGGCATCCTACCATATAAGAATGTTTTGGGGTTTCTGCATGCAGAAGAAGCTTCAATAAATACTCCCTGGGAGAAAACATTCGCTACAACGAACAGGATCCCTTTAAGAATTCTCTAAGTGATCTGCCTTGACCAACATGCTAAAGTATTTGGTGCGAGACCCTGCAGCCTCTTGGTGTGGCGATTGTTTTAAAAGTCCTATGATGAAAATGGTACTCAGTGATGGAGGAGACCACCTGCACATTCCAAAGCAAACATCTTTGGTTATTGGACATCAAACCTGTGATAAAGGAAAGAAAAGTAAATAATACCAAACAGGAGGACCGCCATCAAATGAGAAGGGAAATAAAAGGAAAAGTCAATGAAGATAGGCCCAGATTAAATAATACACAGAGGATTAAGAAGGGGCCGGATAAATCAAGAGGATGGCTTCTGCACTGGGAAATAGGTCTCCATGAGCCAAAGTTGACTTCCTGGCCTTTTTAGAAGGAATACAAGTTCTCATGTTCTCACAGAGGAGGGGGTGGATATTAATGGTAAAAAACTAACAGGGCAACATAACTAAAACACGAAATGTAATATCTTTAAGCACTGTGAAGGTTTTTCTAGTTTCTTGTTAACTAAAAAAAAGAAATTCAATATCTTTAAGCACTGGACACTGTGAAGGTATTTCTAGTTCCTGTTTTGTTTGCCAGAGGAAAGGGTGACTCCTGTAGAAGAAGCATGCCACCCAGCATCTAACATATAGGTGAAAGGTAGCTAGTGTCTCCTTAGATAGGCTCCAGTTAAGAGGAAAACGCCAGAAAGGGCAGAAAAAACTCCTGGGCAATGGTAATAGTATTTGTCTAAAGATGATGAATGATACAGAAGTTGTAAAGGAAGGCACCACAACTATTCTGAGACAAGATAGAGCATACAGATCTCACAGACGAGGAAACTCGGCTGTTAACTGCAAAAGAAGGGAACAAAACTGGGACAAAAAGCAATCTAAGTGAGCGTTGAATGTAACAAAAAATAGAGATATTAGAGCATTGAAAACAACCTTCTCTGACTAAGGCTTCCCTTTGCATGATCAAAGCAGGAAATAACATTGCAGGAAAAACTGTTGACACCATCTTGAATTGGGAAACTGAACCCTAACAATGCAAATGTGGTCATCTTTATTAGGAATAGATTTAAGACTCGCCACACCTTCTTCTTCAGGAAAATGACATTACCTAAAAGCAGAAGGAGTAAAAGGAAAGCCCTGCTTACCAGCTCCTCCAGCAGCATTTTCCCAAGCATGGCACTCTGCACTGCTTGCGTCAGACCTCATTGCTGGCAGGGAACTACCCTGGATGGTGCAACCTTGGGAGTGCTGACGCTCGCTAGGTAATCAGAAGCAAAGCCCCCATCGAGTGCCAAGTATAAGAGCCAAAGATGCATCACTTTCACTTCTATAGGCATGAGGCACAGCAACCACGCTGCTACTTCTTGTGAGTTTCACTTCGAGATGTAGTAAAGACTAAATCTTGTCAGCAAAGATGACCACATGGCGCCAAAATATCACACTTATTCAATGGAAGAGTGGGTGAATAATTGCAAAAAAGGATGTAAATGGGATAACGTAAGGTTAAGGAATGAAAAATGATGAGCAGCAGAAGAAGCTATTTAAGGATATTTTCAAGAAGTGGTTTGGAGCCCTATTGCCCACAGCGTTGACAGTCTTTGTAAACACTACCCTATAGATACACCCAGTTATACCAAAGGTTGAGACAAAGACTTGATACAGTACATCTCATGCTGTGTGCTGTTCTTTTTCTAATGTGACTGGCATTCATGAACCCGTTCACCAATAAATAAAGTGAACTAATACTGATGCAGTGATTTTTCACTTTGAGTAAAACACGTATGCTTCCAAAAATATATATATTGCTTAAGTACCCTTATGCTACAAAAATCCAGCGAAGGATTATTGTAAAGTGCTAAAACATGCTGACACCCCCCATTATGGGATATTGGTGGTGTGTGGGGTTTATAGCCATGCGAAGACAACCTGAAATATTATTTTCAAGTCTCCAACACATTCTTATCTGCCATCCATTTTGTACTTTCTTTCTCCAACATTTCCGGTCTGGAACTAATGTGTTATCTCTTAAGCTACAAACTGCAAGATATCCAGCAGGGCTACTAGTAGATAGGTGCTGCACAGTGGTGCCGCCTCTAACGAAGGGTGTTGGGGAGCGAGGGGGCGTGTTGAACAAGTTACTTACCTTCGGTAACGATAAGGTAAGTAACTTGTTCATATGAAAGAGACCATTAGTTATAGATTCCTTACCTTAGAATAGATACCCCAGCAATGCCAACCCCGGTAGTGGGTCTGCAAACCTAGTTTCACACTAGACAGTCCTGGAGAACACAACAGGCCAAAAAGCAGCCTGTCCGGACTTGGTTATCCAGGCAGTAATGTGTTGTGAACGTGTGCAGGGATGCCCACGTGGCTGCCTGGCAGATGTCAATCAGCGGAACTCCATGTCCCCAAAGCAGTAGAGGCTCCCGTCGCCCTGGTAGAATGCGCGTGCAGTCCTACTGGAGGTTCCTTTTTTGCCAAAGAATAGCAGATTTTGATGCATAGGACAACCCATCAAGAAATGGTGCATTTGTGCATGGCCTGACCTTTCTTGGCGCCTACATAACCCACGAAGAATTGATCGTCCACCCCGAATTCTTTAGTGCGGTCAAAGTAGAAGGACAGCGAATGTTTAGGGTACAGACGGTGGAGTCTCTCCTCCTCTTTGGAAGGTTGGGGAGGCGGGAAGAAGGTGGGCAATGTGATGGTCTGACCTATGTGGAAAGAGGCAACCACTTTGGACAGAAAAGAGGGCCTAGTGCGAAGAACCACTTTATCTGGATGAAATGCAAGTAAAGGAGGCTTGAAGGAAAGAGCCTGAAGCTCACTAACCCTGCGAGCAGATGTGATGGCAAGCAGGAAAGCGATCTTCAAGGTAAGAAGATGAAGAGGACAATTATGTAGTGGCTTGAAGGGAGCACACAAGGAAAGTAAGAACAAGATTCAAGTCCCACTGGGGCATTATGAAAGGAGAAGGAGGAAAGAGATGAGTAATGCTCTTTAGAAATCCTTTTACAATCAGAGACTTGAAAAGAGAAGGCTGATCAGGAAGGCGCAGAAAGGCAGAGATGGCCAAAAGGTAGCCTTTAAGATTGCCCAGAGCAGAGCCCTTGCTGGGCCAAAGATAGAATGAAGAGGAGAACCTCTGAAAGAGGGGCAGAAAGGGGATCCACAGCCTTTGCTGTGCACCAAGCCACATATCTGTTTCATCTACAGGCGTATACCATTTTAGTGGAGGGACGCCTGGCTGCCAAGATGACATTACAGACTTTGGGAGGTAGGTCGGCAGCCGTCAACTGTCGCTGCTCAATCTCCACGGAAGGAGGTGGAGGCTGGACAGGTTTGGGTGGAGAACCGTCCCCTGCTGCTGCGACAGAAGATCCTCCTGTAAAGGCAGTCTAATCGGAGGATCGATGGCCATGCCCAAGAGCTCGGGGTACCAGACTCTTGGTGCCCAGTCCGGATCCACAAGAATGACTTGGGCCAGTCGCGCTTGATCTTCTTCAGCACTCTCGGCAGAAGTGGTACAGGCAGAAAGGCATACAGGAGGCCGCAATTCCACTCATGACGAAAAACATCGCCAAGCGAGTGCCGCCTTGGAAACTCCAACACGCAGAACTGCTGACATTGCACCACCTCTGGGTGAAGACGCCATTTGTGATCCATCATGCACCGGCGGCTGAGTTCATCCGCCCTGGCGGTTAGGGAACCTGTACGGTGTTGAACCACCAGGGATATGCCTGTTTGTTGCAGTACTGCATAGAGGTGGTGTTGTCTGTGAACACCTGCACTACTCTTCCTTTGACAGAAGGAAGGAATGCCTTCAGTGCAAGACAGAGCGCCCGGAGCTCCAAAAGGTTGATGTGGAGACCGGACTCTGCCGAAGACCAGAGACCCCTGATCTCCGCCTCATCCAGTTGGCCGCCCAATCCCAGGAGTGACACATCCGTACACTACTGTGAACTGTGGTTGGGGAAGGGAGAGGGATCTGCCGCAGACCCAATTTTGGTTCGTAAGCCACCACTGCAATTGACGTGCAGTCCCCTCCGACAACTGGACGACATTGGAAAGATTCCCCTGATGCTGCGCCCACTGGAATTTCAGGTCCCACTGTAGAGCACACATATGCCACCCGGCATGATCCACCAGCAGGATGCAGAAGGCCAAAAGGCCCAGCAGCCTCAGGGTCATGCTCACGCAAATCCGGGATAGAGGCTGAAACATCGGTATCATAGCCCCAATATCCTGGACTCACTGCTCGGGAGGATAAGCCAGAAACTGCGCTGTATCCAGAACTGCTCCGATGAAAAAGACCTTCTGAGAGGGAATCAGGTGTGACTTCAGCATGTTGATAGTGAACCTCAGCGAGTGCAGGAGGTCGGCGCAGATGAGCAGCGACCACCACCATCACTTTCGTGAACACCCGAGGGGCACTGGTAAGGCCAAAAGGGAGCACGGTAAACTGAAAATGCTCGTGGCCTACCATGAATCGTAGGTAACGCCTGTGGCTCGTAGGACGGGGATGTGGAAATAGGCGTCCTGCAAGTCCAACGCTACCATCCAGTCTCCGGTATCGAGGGCAGACAAGACCTGAGCCAACGTGAGCATTTTGAAATTCTCCTTCCGGAGGAAGCGGTTGAGGGCCCTGAGATCTAAGATAGGACACAGACCTTTGTCCTTCTTGGGTACCAGAAAGTAGTGAGAGTATCAACCACAACCTACTTCTGGCACAGGGACCCTTTCAATAGCTTCCTTGGCCAAGATAGCTGCAACTTACTGGCAGAGGAGGGCCAAGTGATCCTGGTCATGCGATGGAGTGCTAGTGGCATGGAGGGAGGCGTAGTGTTGAAGGGGAGGGAGTAGCCCCTTTGGACTATCTGCAAAACTCACCTGTCCGGCGTGATCTGTTGCCAGTGTGGGAGGTTATGACGAATCCTGCCGCCCACTGGCCTCTGGTGGCCCTGAAAGTTGAGACTAGGAGGGATTGGAGTATGTTGCAGGGGGGGCATGGGTGGACTGGCCCGCCTGCAGGCCACAAGACCCGCGTTGATGGGTTCCATTTCCGCAGCCATGCAGAGGCTGGGTAGCGTGCGCGGCCCTGTGGCCAGATTGGGTGGAACGTGGTGGGGCACTCATTCTGTAGATATTTACGAAAGGGGCCAAAGGCCGACTGCGTGGGGCGAGAGGTTGTCGCAAGGCCCACTGGCTGTAGCCCTAGAATCCTTGAAGCGCTCGAGCGCTGAGTCCACCTTGTCACCGAACAGGCGACGGTCATCAAAGGATATGTCCAGAAGAGTGGATTGGACATCCCCAGAGAAACCAGACGTCCAAAACCAGGCGTAGCGCCTCCAGGCTACTGACGTGGAAACCGTTCAGCGGTATCCAGCCCACAGCGAATGGTGAACTTAGCTGTGTCTAGACCGTCTGCCTCTGCGCGGGTACAGTGAAGTCGACTGGCGTCGATCCGGATCCAGCCGAGTCTGCGGGGCCCGAAGGCGCGCCAGTGGAGTCGGGCTGCCCAAAGATTCTATGAAGCGCTTCGTAAAACGTTCGAAGCTGGTCAGGGGATGCTCCGGCTCTGGAGAAGGGAGGAAAGCACAGAGCTGTCCCAAAAGCGGGCTTCAAAGACAGAGCTGGAGAGAGACGACGCTCCAAGTCACGTCGGACGATGGACGGGGAGAAGGTGAAGAGCGACAATGCTTCTTCACCTTCTTCTTGTGCTTCTACTTACCCGAAGAGTGCGAAGACTTCGATGAGGAGTGATGGTGGCTCTGTGACCAGTCACGAGACCTTCCTCCCGACCGGGAGCTCGAACGACGTGGAGCGGACTACCAGGCTTCCAAGAGCTTTCGGGACCACTCCCACAAAGACTTATGATTCATGGCTCGGCAGTTGGACTCGTGGTTGTGCTCCAGGCACCAGAGGCACACGAGGTGCGGATCCGTGACGGACATCAATTTGTGGCAGGAGTAAAGGCTTTGAGCCAGTCCAACGAAGGGACATCCCTCAAGCTACCAGGAGCCGGACTCAAAAAAGATGTCAACAAAAGTCAAAAAAAGTTTAGTCAAAAAATGACTAAGGGGCAAGCTCTCTCCGGATCTGCACTGGCTGGTGTGGAGAAACAAAGGACTGATGTCACCGCACAGGGGCAGCGTCTAAGTAGACACCGCGATGTCATCCCGGAGACCACGACGCCGACGACGGACGCACAGGGGTACTGCTACATTAAACTTCTTCGGATCCAGTCTGACGGCTGTGGGTAATTCTAAGGTAAGGAGTCTATAACTAATGGTCTCTTTCTGATAGTAATAATAAAAATAACTTACCTGAAGCCGCCTCCCGTGTTGCGTCGCTCCTGCGGTCCTCTTCCTGATCCCAGCAGCCCCTGGGACAGACTCTCATCCAGTCCCCGTGCTGCAGAGTAGCGCGGAGATTGGCCTGAGTGGGCTGGAAAGACGCTCCACTCAGGTCAGGGAGTCTGTGTGGTTTCTACAGCCCAGCTACTGAATGCAGCTGGGCTGGGGAAACCTATGGTCGGCTTGAGATGGCTGGCCAAACACATAAGCGCACGTAGGGAGTGCACAAGCACTTTTTCTCCCCCCTCCCATGGCACGACCCTCCCTGCACAGGCTGTCTCAGATCTTGCAAACAAAAAATAAAATGATGCTAGAACATGGCTTTATTTTTCATTTGCTGGCTTTGGACCAGGCAGTGGGACGATGCTCCTCCACCATTGCCAAGGAGCAGCCTCTGATACCTGCATCAACATTTCCTATTACCTTTTACATCTCTAATAAGAACCTAGTAATATAGTTGTCAAGAACCAACATAAAGCCCTTTGGGAGCCCTATATTCCTATTAGAGAGATGAGGAATAAAAAATATTCTTTTAGCCATTCAAATTGATGAGACTGTCAACCACACTGTTTTTCTAAGCAGCACACGGTTTATACAATTCAATTCCATAAGCTATTAAGTACATGGACTATTTACCAGCACTAAATAGTGTATTGGCATTATCTGATTAGCGTCATTAGAGTGGAGCTCATGATGCACAATCTATGGAGATCTGTTCTGTGTTTATTAGTGATTGAACAGCCCAAACACAGGTCTAAAATAATTAGGAGATATGGACAGTGGAGTCTGTAGCCTACAAGAAATGCATCTTCTATTAATATAAATGGGAAAGGTTTGAACAGCAGCATTTGTTCTAGAACAGTCCAGGAACGTTAGGATGGCAAATCACTCAAGAAAGGAAATACTCTTTAATTAACAACAAGTAAGCAAATACAAAATACTGGAATGTAAGCTATCTTACAATCAAAGGAGCAACTGTATGCCAGAAAGAGAGCAATGGTGTTCGTGCATGCACCCAACCAGGTTCAGGAATCCTTCCTGAAAGAATTCCTACTCTCATTCAAAAATTACAAGAAAAAAAATCCCATTAGGGGCCATAATGTGGACCTAATTATGGATGAAGACTTGGAATGTCAGCTGAATACCTGGACCTTTAAATACGTGCCCTCTTCTTAAGGCTGTTAACCCTGGTTCACTCTACTAGCCCACTATTTCATGCTTTATAAATTATTTTTCCTTTATTCATTTTTATTCATCGAATCAAGGAAAATAATATTTTCAAAGGTGATCTTTAAAAATATAAAAATGTAGTAAAGAAGGTTAGGTTATAAACTTCTGCAGCATATGCTACCCCTGCAACAGAGACTTTACATTTCACTCAAATGATCCAATATACAATATGTTTACACTGGAAAAGATTAAATGTGAAAAAAATTAACTAAAGACACGGGTCTGACAGACACCGACGTAGGTCCCATTACAGTATCTGATTTTGCCCTGGTGACCAGTGTGCTTGAACTCCACAAAAAGTCAAACTGGTGAGGCATGTGAGGGTTTAATAGCTCCTTGCCTAGGAAGTCAGTTGATTGAAATTAATACAGAGAATGCTAAGCCCATTTCTGTTGGATACAATGATAGAGATGGTTTGTGGCAATACTGTGAACGTTAGCAGTTAAACAAACAGGCATTTGCACAGCCAATAGCGTTGATGATCATACTCCAGCATGGAAAAAAACAATAACAAATGGCTGCTGAAGTGCAACATCATCTAAACATACATTGGCAATGCAAATAGGCCTCGACTACGTAAGAGCTATTGGCTTGGACAATGTTATCCTTGGCCATCAGTAGCGGTCCGTGGAGGGAGTTCGGTGGGGCAGTGAGGCGGGGCGGGGGAGGGGCAAGGTGGGGAAATGTAAACACCGGAATATGGATGAACGGAGGTAAGTACACATTTAAATAAATAAAGCTAATTTCGTTGCGCTCGCTGCATCGCATTTTGCGACATGGACCGCTACTGTTGGCCATGTTGTACAGCAGCACGGCTGTTGTGCAGGATGGCTAAAAGTAAAAAAGACAAACATTGGCATAGCCAATAGGTCTCGCCTTTGGGACCTTATAAGTGTTTAGCCATGCAACTGTTGCATAACTAAATACTTATAAGGTCCCAAAAGCGAGACCTATTGGCTATGCCAAGCGGCCGCGAAAGTGAAAGTAATCGCGGTAAAGCGCAGCGCGCGCGCCCGCGCACATGCACTGTAGCTCTAGGCTGGCCTGGTAGCACTTTTTGGAGCCCTCTCAGTAAGTCTCGCCAGACCAGCGCATGCGCTGGGTCAGGCGAGACCTAAAAAAAAAGCACTATGATGCTGTCAATGCTGACTCAGTCAGTGCTTTTTCTAATTTATGATTTCTTTTTTTTTTTTACTTTCGACCATGCTGCACAGAAGCCACACATGGCAAAAAACATTGACAAAGCCAAACAGCTCTACTATTTCTGCTATTGAATTACTCTGCTCCTCATCTGGCCATATATCTTCGATGGGCTGATACTCCCCTTTGAAGGGATAACTGGCACTGAGGCCCCTACCATCTGGCAAGTACATGTGGTATGAAGAAGCCCATTTCCCCTTCCCCTGTGGGTATAAGGATAGCCTTGTGGACACCAATACTGCAAAGGTGTCAGGAAGGAAAAGTTACCTACTTTCGGTAACGTCTTATCTGGTAGAGACATGATCTAGGCATAGATTGCGTACCTTTGAATTTCCCTGGCATCAGACTGGATCCGAAAGATTTTTTGGGGAGCAACACTCCTGTGCGTCGGTAAGTGGCGTCGGTCATCTCAGCATGACAGGGCCGTCTGCACTGTTGTGACGTCTGTATCACCTATATAGGAACCAACTCAGAGCGCTGACGTCAGTTACTTTCACGACTTTTCACGCCAGAACCGTGGAGCCATGAAGTACACTGACATTAGTGTGTTTTGAACAACTAGGGCCCTGAAAGGGATCAACCCTGACCCTAGAAATCTGTCTGCAGTGCAGGAAGGATGGGTGGGTCGGGGAGAAATCTGCGGCTAGATGTCTCTACTAAATAAGGCATTACCGAAGGTAAGTAACTTGTCCATCTCATAGAGACATCTAGCCGCAGATTCCTTACCTTTGAATAGATACCCAAGCAATACCATCCCTGGAGGAGGGACGGCGAGCAAGTTTAGACCAGAAATCGTGCAGGACAGAGCAGCCAAAAAGGCCATCCCTGCGGACTTGACTATCCAGGCAGTACTGCTAGGTAAACGTGCGCAGGGATGCCCACGTTGCTGCCTGACAAATGTCGAGAACTGGAACTCTACGTTGCAACGCCGTGGGAGAAGCCTTAACTCTGGTGGAATGAGCCCTAAGGCCTTCAGGATGATGCTTTTCGGCCAGAGCATAGCAAATTTTGATGCAGAGGACGACCCTTCGCAGTCCACTTCTGCAAAGCACGACCTTTCTTCATTCCAACGTTCCACATGAAGAGTTGGTCTTCCACCCGGATCTCTTTAGTGCAGTCAGGGTAGGGCGATAACGTTCTTTTTGGGTCTAGACGGTGGAGTCACTCCTCTTCTTTAGAAGGGTGCGGACGAGTGTATAAAGTGGGCAAGGTGACCGATTGCCCCATATGGAATTGTGTTGCTACTTTGGGTAAGAAATCAGGGAATTTTGTAAGGTAAGGAGGCTTGGATGACAAAGCCTGCAAATCGCTCACTGTCCTGGCAGAACTGATTGCCACTAAAAGGCTGTTTTGATGGTAAGCAGCCGGAGAGGGCAGTTGTGCAGGGGTTCGAATGGAGCACACATCAGGAAGGTAAGAACCAAATTAAGGTCCCACTGAAGGATAATGAAAGGGGAAGGTGGGAACATATGTACAAGGCTTTTGAGAAATCTATTTACAATAGAAGATTTAAATAAAGAGGGTTGGTCAGGCAGCCTCAAGAAAGCAGACAGGGTCTAAAGTTACCCTTTGAAATTGCCCAGTGTAGAGCCCTGCTGGGTACAACATAAAAAGCAAACTTTGAGAGAGGGAAGCAGAAAGAGGACCAATAGACTTTTCTATACAATATTTTACAAATCTGTTCCACCGGCAGTCATACACAGTCTAGGTGGAGGGCAGCCTGGCCGCCAAAATAAAATTGCAAATTTTGGGAGGAAGGTCGAATGCTATCACTTGCCGCCACTCAATCTCCATTCAAGAAGGCAAAGAGTTGACAGGTTTGGGTGGAAGACACTCCCCTGCTGCTGCGACAGAAGATCCTCCTGAAGGGGCAGCCTGAACGGAGGATCGATGCTCAATTGGAAAAGCTCAGGATACCAGTCTTTCCATGGCCAGTCCAGAGCCACTAGAATGACTTGGGCCTGGTCGCTCCTGATCTTGTTGAGCACTCTGTATAGGAGTGGTATGGGCAGAAAGGCAAATAGGAGGCCTGAGCTCCACTACTGACAAAAAAGCCTCTCAGAGCGAGAGCAGCCTTGGAAACTTCAGCACGCAAAACTGCTGCACGTTCTCAGCGGGAGTCAACAGATCTAAGCAAGGTCTCTGTTCACTGTTGAAAGAGAGCTTGCGCCACCTCCTGAAGGAGACACCATTTGTGATCCGCTAGGCATCGACTGTTGAGATTGTCTGTCCTGGCGTTCAGAGAACCAGCCAGTCGTTGAAGCACCAGTGATATGCCCTTCTGTTCCAGCCATGTCCAGAGATGCAGGGCATCTTGACAAAGGGTCCACCCCACCCTGTTTGTCGCAGTACAACATGGTGGTGGTCTTGTCTGTGAACACTTGAACCAGCTTTTCCTTGGCTGAAGGATGAAAGGCTTTCAATGCCAAATGAATCGCTCAGAGCTCCAGCAAGTTGATGTGGAGTCCAGATTCCACCGGAGACCAGAGTCCTCTGATCTTCACCTCTCCCAGATGTCTGCCTCATCCCAGGAGTGACGCATCTGTCAATACTGTGTGGTCTTGTTGGGGAAGAGAGAGGGGTCTGCCTCTGACTCAATCGCGGTTGGTCAGCCACCAGTGCAGGGCCTGTGCAGTTCCAGCCAAGATCTGAACCATGTCGGAGAGATTCCACTGATGCTGCGCCCACCATGGAATATGATGCTCTCTCCTCCGTAGCCACAGTAGGGGGACAGAAAGCAGGCCAGAATCTGGAGAGGTGTCCAGTCCACTGGCCTCACCCAAGTCCTCATACCAGTCTATTTCTTGATAAGGCTGGTCTTGTAAAGGGTCCAACGACCCCTCACAATCTTCCTCCATTCCTAGTCCTTCAGAAAAAAGGCTGAGGATTTGAAGTGGGACCCGCAGGTTCTGTCAGCCCCAGTATCTGCGTTGGTATGCACCGATCCGGCTCTGGGTTGTGGGGGTGAGAACGGGTCTCGGTGTCTGGGATGTGCCGGGGAAGGTCGCAACGGCACGACCGGTGTCAGTCCGGATCTATCATGATCCATGGGTGGGGGGGGCCGGGGGTCATCGGGGCAGACGACGCTGGCATGGAAGCCGATGGAGACCACTCTGCGGCTCCGAGGCCCAAGCCACGTCAGTAGGGTCAGGTTGCCCGAATATGAGGGACATTGCGTCATAAAATTCTTTGAGCTGGGCAGGGGTCGCTCCGGCGCCCAGAAAGGGAGGGAAGCACTGAGCCAACCCAGGCACAGGTTCAGCAGAACGAGGCCTAGATCGCGAAGACTCCTCCATCATGTCAGCCGACGGACAGTGAGAAGTAGAAGCACTCTTTGACTTCTTATGTTTTTGTGCTTCTTACCTGACTGGCTCGACAAATTTGAGTGGGAGGACGAAGACTCAGGACTCCCGGAGCGGTGCCCAGACCTTTCTCTCGACCAGGACCATGATCGAGACCGCCGAGGAGAATGCCGTTTTGCCAAGCACTGGGCTGCATGCAGCTTTAGGGACCGCTCCCTCAAAGTTTTCAGAGCTATGGCCCGGCAGAAGGAGCAGGAATTCGAGTTGTGGTAGCGCTCCAGGCACCAGAGACAAACAAGGTGTGGGGTTGTCACCGACATGGCGCGGTTACAGGTACTGCACAGTTTGAACTCAGAGTCTTTTTGGACATGAGGAAAAACCTTCACACTAAAAAAGGGGTTGACAAAATGTTGAAAAAAAGCCTGTCATAAAGTGACAGAGGGTAGCTCTCTTCACAGATCTGCACTGGCTGGTGCGGAAAGAAATTAACTGACATTGACGCGCTGAGGTGGTTCCTATATAGGTGACACAGACGTCACAATGGTGCAGACAGCGCCAACAACATCTCATGGAGCTTGAAAAAAAATCTTCTTGATCCAGTCTGACTCCTGGGAAATTCAAAGGTAAGGAATCTGTGGCTAGATGTCTATCAGACAATCTGGATAACCGGGGTCACTCGAATAAGATTCAAATAACAGTTCCCCTATACTCTTCGCTCAGGAAAACAGTAGAAGTTTGAAATAATCCTCGGA
The DNA here is from genome assembly GCF_964204655.1 of Triturus cristatus. Lineage (NCBI taxonomy): Eukaryota > Metazoa > Chordata > Amphibia > Caudata > Salamandridae > Triturus > Triturus cristatus. Next base: position 1,098,126,068 of record NC_140593.1, on the reverse strand, counting down.
GTAGTAATGGAAGAAAAGAGGGGACTAGAAAGAGACAGACTGGGGAATTTGTCAAGATCACACTTAAAGCAGGAAAATCACAATACTGAATAAAACAGGGCACATTAACTACATTTTCCAAATATTGTCTTAACTAGGTAATACCAGTTTACCAGTGCTTGGTGACTACAAGGCTGTGACTTGAGCTGGGACTACTTCCAGACTGCTGGGACTACTTCCAAACTGCTCCAAAGCAGAAATAGCAGGAACAAAATAATCAACACATCACTGACACTGGAATACCAAATCTATTGTCAGAAATGCAGCAGTGAGGGAGATGTAGAAGGCACATTCAAGAGGGAGCAGAGAGGGGAAACATAGCTGTTGGGGAGGGACTTAAGGAGAGGGAGTGGGACAGGAGGAGATGGCCTGCAAGCAAATAAGCTCTTATGGAGTGTTTACACAAAATGAAAGAGTTAGCCCTGCCATGAAAGTACGAGCAGCAGAGCAACACTCACTTGAAAAGGAAGAGGTATTTGAGTCAGGATCTATGGGAGGGACAAACACACGAAGAGGAATTTAAGCCACATGGCCTGAACAAATACAAGCAAGGAAATGAAAGTTATGATGAATACAACCAACGGTAAGCAATGGGTGGCTCCCAGCCACCTGTAAGCTAACAAAATGTCTTGCAAGCAACAGTGCATGCTCTGCCTCGGGTGAGACCTAAAAAAACAGTTTCTGCTTTATATATACAATGCATGGACGAAACCAAGAATTAATAGCCAGATGTACAAATGGACACGTAGCAAAAAGTGGTTGCAAATTGCACATTAGCTTTTTCCAACATGATCTATGTACTAATAGGTTTCAAGGCATAATCTCCAGTCAGAGGGGGTTGCAGAACGACATGCCTAATGAATATTAATTATGCAGGTCACAGCTACAAACATAGGAAGGGTGAACTGCAAGGAAAGGTGGATCACATTTTTTTTATTAAAGCAGCCTGTGTTCTTTAAAGATATCTATGCTGCTTAATAAAATGTTTCCCGTTTGGGAAAATATCAGAGGGAGTAGGCAGTGGTGCCCTGGACCACTGCCTATTCCTCTCGAGGCTCCTGCTGCAATTCAGAAAGGAAAAGATGTCTCAAGGGCACACCTTTTTCTTTGTAAATGAGTTAACACCTCCTATTAGGTAACGGTAACTGATGGGGTGGGGGGGGGGGGTGCAATTGCAGTCGCAAATCATTCATACATAGCACTGCAACTCGCAATTAGGAAGGGATGCCCCTTTAACGCTCCATCCTAATTACAATATGGAATGGATTGCAAACGTATTTTGCTAGTTGCAAAGACATTTTCATCTAGCAAAATTGGTTTAATACATCAACAAATTTTACATATTGCATGGTTTGCGACTGCAATAGATATTGAACTTCTGGCCCTAAATGTTTAATAACACAGTGTACTATCCAGATGTAAAATAGTCCCGCATTCCCAACAGCCAAGAGAAAGAAGATGAGGCAAAAATACGCCTGTGGGGTGAACCAAGACATGGCTGATAATGTCTCAAGTCAACGGCTAGACGTTCCTGATCTGAAGAAGCCATAGACTGTAGGGAGATAAAACAAAGGGCCAGATATACAACCATTCCTTTTGCGAGTCGCAAATTGCCACGTTTTGCGACTCGCAAAATGCAATGTACAACAGTGTCTCAAATACTGTTTACGATTCCAAATGGGGTCGCAAATGGCCTGCCTCATTTAATATTTATGAGGCAGGTCGTAATTTGCGACCCATTGGGAAAGGCCAGCACTCCCAGGGTTGGTGGCCTGCTGGAGTCAACAGACCACCATGTCTGTGACTGCTTTTTAGGTCGCGCCTGAGCCAGCGCTTTAGCGCTGCTCTCGCGAGAGCTTTTGTAAAAGGGGGATTTGGAAGTGCAAACAAGTGCTTTCAGGCCGCCAACTACAGTGCATGTGCGCCGGGCGCGCGCACCATTTGGCAGCCTGCGTGATCATTTCGCGGCCGCTTTGATGTTCTCAGTGAGCCGCGCGGCCACTGAGAACATCAAAGGGGCCGAGAAAGTGCACACCATATGCTCTGCTCGCATCTCCCTCCTCCCTTTTCGTCACTACTCATGAGAATAAACAAACAAAATTCACACCATTTGTGCAGCTCACTTTGAAGCTCCAGCCCGCTTAGAGGTGCCTCAAGGCCAACGAACTATTAGTTGTTTTTAGGTCTCGCCTGAGCCAGCGCTTTAGCGCTGCTCTGGCGAGAGCTATAGAAAGCGGGATTTGGAAGTGCAAACAAGTGCTTTTCAGTCCGCCAACTACAGTGCATGTGCACCGGGCGCGCGCACCATTTGGCAGCCTGCTGATCACTTTCCCGGCCGCTTTGATGTTCTTAGTGAGCCGCGCGGCCACTGAGAACATCAAAGCGGCCGCGAAAGTGCTCACCATATGCCAGCCGTATGCATTCACACACTTCTCCATCCATGCAGTAGCGTCTTATCAATCATTTCTTTCGCTTCACTGCACACCATACCTGCAGCGCTAAGTCACATAAAAAGCACAACTCAAGCCCTCGCACACACATCCACACACTTCTATCCATGCACACCCACGGGGTAGTGTGCTAGCCAACCGCAAATGCGCTTACAGCGCCTCGTCAGAGTGTGCAGTGCTAGTTCAATGACAATACAACACACATTTGCATCAGTAACGATACAGGCTAGTAATGCGTAACAAATAAACTACTAAATCTTAAATCTCAGAAATTCACAGGCCTAGTGCACGGGTTGCGTGCAATTAACATCTTCTTTTAAAAAACAGGTACACGCCCCCAGTGGGCGTGCACCTAGGGCGCAGAATTTGCATTCGGTCGTTTGAAGCTCAAAGGGGGTCTCTGCTTCAGACACTTGTCTATTTTGGGGTCTTTGCTAAAGTCACAATAATGGCTGATTTCAGGGCCTCGGAGGCTACATTAGCCAGAGAGTCTCCCGGCCTGTTCGGAAGGGTGGGGGGCGTGACCACATTAAGTCCCTCGAGCAGACCTGCCCTCGAGCCCTGTAAACAGGGCCCCAACTTTAAATAACCCAGCACTTCTGGTCTGACGCGATAACACCCCCGCCTGCCAGCTCCCACGAAAACAGAGCACCGCTTTGAACTCTCCAAGAGGGGCTCTGTCACTTTGAGGGTGCTTACTGTCATGCCCACCATCCCTCCTGCCCCCCCCCCCCCCCCCCAAAAAACTCCACCAAATGATCACACATTGTGCACGACCACCTTCCCTCTGGGACACTTCCTTCCTTGCCCTGAAATCTCTCTGGGAAAACAAACAGCATCCCGCCATCTGAGCAGGAATGTGAAACTAGCCCCCACCTCACCCCCCCTCCTCTGTTAGCCCCCACTCCTTTCCCTCGTGAGGCCCCGCTTCCTTAGCCACTCGTATAACACCCCCCACTCCCTCCATCCTTGTACCCACAGGAGCCCCTCACGTGACCACACTTCCGTATCCCCTCATACGAGCCCCCAAATATTCGTGCAAAGAACTCATTAATGAGGCCTGATTTGAGAATCCCACCCCCTTCTTCGAAGAAACCCCTCCAGGAGGGACCTCACAAGAGAGCTTAGGAGGCTCTGTACCTACAAGGTTCAAACACAGGACATCTAAAGCACCCTGAAGACTTCACCCGTTACCACGTTGGCGCTACAATGTCACACCTTACCGTGACCCTTTCCTAAGCGAGGGTTTTAATAGCTATCACTGTGTAACCAACAGACCGGAGTTTCAAACTTGATGTTTAAATTTAATGTTCGCAGCGCTGTGATCCTGTGCAAACGGATAATGTAAATGTACTTAACCTGTTACATAGGAAAGCGCTTTAAGGACAGCATAACCTCTAACACAAAACACTGTGTACAACTCTAAAAATGTACTATCGATGGCGACTGCCGGGGTGCAGCACTGGAACCACCTCCTGTGTAACAAGAGTTCGAAATACTGGGTATCGTGTGCCCCCGGAGAGGAGGAGGAAAGCGGCTGGGCTTCCACAAGCCGCACGAACTCCTTTACACTCAATTAATCAATCATCCATCCAGACACACAGGGGCTGCAGACGAAGGAGTGGGGCGGGCGAGATATATGCAGCCCAATAAGGTATCCCCTTCCCGAGGCCACCCCCGTGCAAGCACAGCGCCTGGGAACGGTCTCTGGACACAACAGCACATCTTCCTCACAGCAGAGCGCCGCGTGCAGTTACTCAGTGCGCTTAACTAATAGTATGCATGCCTCGTGGCGCATACACAGCTTCATATACTCATTCGTCTCCTAGGGAGTGGGTGCAGGTGTGTAAATTCCGTGTGCAAGGCACCCCTCATGAGGATGGTGCAGGCCACCCATGCCAGGTGCAACCTACTGCAGGGAGAAACTGCAGGTCCCAGCATTACCAATGCACAGCTTCCTGCAGGGATAGGCTAGGAGGGTCCCCCAGTTCCGTGCATCACCCAAGCCGTCTACGCCCGACAAGCATAGACTCTGGGTCCATGCAGCCCCCATGCACGTCACTGGATTCTCACACACTCACTGCACGTAGTGATCAAGTGATCATACAGAACAGCATGCACGGCTACGTGCGCCTCAAGTGCATTTCCTGCGGGAGCGACTGCATGTCCCCCCACACCCTCCCCCCGCCGCCCCCAAAGAATGTGCATCACTGGGCTTGCCATTCAATATACGTCATTCCATGCACATCTCGAGCAGGACAGCATGCGCGGCCACGAATGTCTTATGCCGAGAGTGTCTGCACGCCCCTAGAAGTTTCATCCTAGCGAGAGAGGAGTGCATCACCCGGCTTTCCATTCCAATGCACAGCGCCGTGCAGGAAGCATGCACGGCCACGTGGGTCTCGTGCACATCCCCTGCCCCCGAGAAGAGAGTGCATCATTGGCCTCGTCATTCACAACTCCTGCAGGGAGTTTCCAATACACACTTGTATCAGTGACAGATTGCACACTGGATTTTTATTTCATTAAATGCACGCCCCCTGCAGGGCGAGGCTGCAGAACCACTTTATGACATAGCACCTCGTGCAGGAAGTGTGCGTGAGGCTCTGCTTCACGGTACCGTGCACACCTCCTGCAGGAAGAGAGAGGGTGCTACTTTACTGTACCATGCACACCTCCTGCAGGGAGAGAGAGGGCGCTACTATACTGTACCATGCACACCTCCTGCAGGGAGAGAGAGTGGGCGCTGCTATACTGTACCATACACACCTCCTGCAGGGACAGCGGGCGCTGCTATACTTTACCATGCACACCTCCTGCAGGGAGAGAGAGCGGGCGCTGCTATACTGTACCATGCACACCTCCTGCAGGGAGAGAGAGCGGGCGCTGCTACACTGTACCATGCACACCTCCTGCAGGGAGAGCGGGCGCTGTTATACTGTACCATGCACACCTCCTGCAGGGACAGCGGGGGCGCTGCTATACTGTACCATGCACACCTCCTGCAGGTACAGCACAGGCGCAGCTACACTGTACCATGCATACCTCCTGGAGGGACTGAGTACATGTTCCTTCCTGCTTTACGTACTATGCACACCTCCTGCCAGGGAGATTTATTCAATGCAATTTTAATGAAGATGTTCAGTTCCACGCGTTGTTGGACAGCGCGTAGTTCCTGCACAATGATCCATTATCCTTAAGCGCTTAGAAACTGGATCCCAAAAGAAGAGGTGCTTGCCTCATTTCCACATACGATAACAAGCATTTGCAATGCAATAGGTCTCGCATTTAAGCGAGTTTGAGCTATTGACATTGCAAATGACAATGCCTTTTATTTTTGTTTTTTTAACATAAATAAAAGGCATTGTCATTTACAATGCCAGTAGCTTAAACTCGTGTAAATGCGAAACCTATTGCATTGCAAATGCTTGTTAATAAAGCAGTTTACAAAAAAAAATGCAGCCCGTTTTCCTTAAAAGGAACCGGGATGCATCTTAAAAAGAAAAATTAAACGTTTCTGTTTCATTTTTTAAGAGTGGGCAGTAGTCCGTGGCACCACTGCCTGCTGTTAAAAAATAATTTCGCTGGCAATCACAACGGAGAAGAGGTCCCTTGGGGACCCCTTCCCGTTTGCGAGTGGCTTACCACCTACTTGAAGTAGGTGGTAAACTGCTAGTGTTTTTCGAGCATAGAAGTGCGAATCGGTATTAGGAAGGCATGTCTTTAGCACACCCCTTCCTAATAGCAAGTCGCAAACCCTATTTTGCGAGTGGGTAATAGGTTACCGACTCGCAAAATAGGGTTGTATATTGCACAGACCTATTTAGCGGTCACAAACGGCCAATTTCCCGTTTGCGACCGCTAAAAAAAGTAATACATCCGGCCCAAAGTCCCTTAAAATTCCGTATGTCCACCATGAATAGAGTAAGCACAATTATACATTAAACCTAATAAGGTTAAGGAAATTAGCACAGATAAAACTAGAGTAAAAACATAGACATACATATAAGGAAGGCAAGACTTGAGATAATTGGCATTAGCTGGGAGACAACTAAACATGTGTCTAACAAATAAACGAAAATATTCATAACATAAACTGGAGAAAAAAGAAAACAGAATTAAACAAATTGAAAAAGATATTGGTAAGTTGCCTGGGAACACAGTGGTGCAGATATCAATAATAGCGGTTTGAAACAAAGAAGGTGAGACACTGACTGAATAATGACAAATTAGATGAGGCAATTGTGTCACAATGTAAACACATCCAGTAACTAAACCTGCAGCTAGCAGGAGCAGTACTTATGAGGTAACTTTTTGGACATCACGTCCTTGAAATGAAAACGAAGCAAGACTGTTTCAAAAGCAGCACAATTTCTGAAGCCCAATAAGGCCCAGGATCAACCAGGTTCCTAAGGATATTCTACAAGGAAGTGACTGCAGCCTTGTAGAAAGTTTCACATTGTGTTGCATATTTTTAGGGATACTGGCCAGATCATGCAGACCATGACAGGGGCTATAGTGGTAATCCTGTTGAAACCACGCAAAGATCCCTTGGAAGGCACCTCTACATCTTCAATAATAATAGTGAGGCTAAATGATACACTAACATTACAACTTGAATACATTTAGAGCATTAGCTGGGGACGAGAGAAATAGAATCAACATAATTATCAGGCATTTAGGTCACCAGTCACAATCACATGTAAGAGCACATTGCACTACAGAACAGAGGTTTACTCTACATTCACGTTTTACAAGCTATCATAGGCTATGGAAACGTTGGAACACTGCTAGTTGGCACCAGGAGGTATGTCTATAGCTTGACTGACCTGCAGCTAGGTCTTAGCATCACATTTCATGGTGGTGGTCAGTCACTTCCGCATTACTGCAGGTAGTGACATTACAAGTAGTAACAAATAGCGGGCATCATTGCCATTGTCCTCCCCCTAGATTAAGGTACTTACCTTTGCTACTGCAGCTACCAGTCATCTTGCCTCTCAAGACTTACGGATGTTAGGCTGGATTCCTGGTCTTCCCAAATGTTCATTAGACACTTGCAACGACGCAGACAAGTAAGAGGAAAGAAACTGCACTTACCTGTTTATTGGTATTATATGTATTTGTTGATTAAGTCACACTGTTGTTTGTCCTTCGTATGGCACAAGAGTCCAGTGAAGCTGATGAATGGCTTCAAACCAACAGCACTGACAAGAAGTCACTGTGTCTGTTTCACTCAGTCCTTCCCCAATTTCCCCTTTCTCCTTCATTCATTCAAAGTAGTGGTATGGCAAACATGAGATAGCGATTCCAGGAAGGTAAGGTGCATCCTAGGGGTTCCTCTGCAGCCTTGGGCAATTCCTGGGACAAAAGTTGAGCCACTGGACATCAATGGGAACCATAGACACAATACAAAATACGAGTATTCAAAGCTTTTCTGTTCTGCATGTAATTGGGTTCCAACTGGAAGGAAGGCAGGAGAGTTCCGGAGAGAAGAGCCTCTGATATATTGATCTTACTCCATTTTCACTTGCATCTAATTTTGCATGGAGATTGCGAGTTTAGAATTATGGTGTTGCAGGTACACACAGTGGGTGAATTTAGTAGAATTTAACTTGGTGATTTGCAGAGTTAAAGATAGATTGTCATGTATTTGAAATAATGTTTACTCATTATTGGTCTGCTTCTGGCCAATAAAATGTTATTTTAAAAAAACATAAGGACAACAACTTAGATAGTGACACATCCCTTTTCAAATCAACCAAAAAATGCTGGATTTGTACAAAATAAGCTACTTTTTGCTAGAAGTTAGCGGGTTAACAGTCTTATTCGAAAACGCTCTTCCTTCATGGAAAATGTGCTAATATAATTTGGCTTTGGGAGCCACAATGTGGAAAATCCATCTATCAAAGTTTCGGGAGAATGGAAACCTCAAAGAAAAATGTACCTTGTCCTAAGCCAAAAGGCAAGGTTGTGAACTTCTATTAGCACTTATAAGAGAGTTCAACATGGAAGAATAAGAAACACAAAGACAGTGAGATTTGGGAATGGACCATAACATCTATTCTTCGGATATGTGCTTATGATGCTTGTTGAACTGGACACTTTATTTCCTGTAATGGTCAAAGAACAGCTGAAATCTTGAGGTTTAAAATAAACTTTCAGAAGTCATAAACATTAAACCTTACTACACCCAAAAGCATAACCAGAACAGATGAGCACACTTACCCACTGAAATAGGCAAAGGGGATGATAAATTACTTAAGAGATGTGTTAAGAGGTCACTGAAACTCCCAAAATTGTGCAAATGAGATGGAAAAAATATGTTGAATGGAAAAATGTTTGCTTATCTTATTAATGGCCATACCAACTTGAGCAATTAGCATAGATGAAAAATACCTTCAGTAATGTTCTTTCTGGTGCATACTATATCTAACAGCAGATACCTTACTTTTATATTATTCCCCAGGTGCCAGGCTGGATCCAGAAGTCTTCAGAGTAGTACTCCTGTGTGCTGCTAGGTGGTGCCATGTGGCTTTGCACTGACTTCATTCTGCCCCAGAAGAGAGGAAGCAGAGCCACATATAAGAACCACACTTGCGTGCCGACGTCAATTTCTTGCTTGACTCTTTTTGCCCCTTCGGACGCAGAGCACAAAGCAATTGGAGGTATCAGCTAATTTGTCCACTTTTTAGACGGTAAAAATAGACCAATCCACAGAAAGATATATCAAGTGCACTTGACATCTATATCACACAAATATATTTCTTAATTGATTGTTGGTGATATAAACACTCCTCACTACTTGCGCAGCTGTGAACTGGATAACACACTTAAACATGGCAGGCCCCTCGGAAACAGGAAACACGCCAAAAGGACGAAGTAAAAAAGTTTCTTCAATCAAATCTTCCCTCCAAAACCCACCTCAGCATGAACCCTGCAACAACGCTTTGCCACCAACAGATAATCTACCCCCCTACCAAGGAGACGGAGCTCAACCTATTACCAAGGGCATGCTCCAAAAGCTGGTCAAGGAGATTAAAGGTGATATCATGGGGGTGAAAAAAGATCTCCAACACTACCTACGTGCCCTTCAATGAGATGATGATGATCTTGGCGAATGTGTGGCCAAGACGGAGCAGACAGTAGAAAAGCAATCTGAAGAATACAAAGCACTGCAGCAACGAACCCTCAGATTGGAGGATCAATAAATTAGCCTCCAGGAGAAGTGTGAGAACTTGTAAAATAGGTACACATGCAACAAAAGTTGGATCCAAGGCTCCTGGCCACGGGGACGGACTTCCTCCACAATCTCTCCGATCTCTTTAATGCCATCCTGGAACACAGCACTGGTGACCCGATCCGTATTGACAAACTGCAACGGTAATACCACTCCACTCTGCTGGCAAGCACCTTCATGAAGTCTTCGCCCGTGTTCATCCCTTCACAGAGAAAGAGCAGATTATGTCCAAAGCTCACCAGGGGGACCCCCCCATCTCCTTCAATGGCACTTGACATCCCATCTTCCAGGACTTCTGTATTATTTTCACCTGGGAGGACCATACACACATTACAGCCTCCCTCCAGAAAGCGAAGCAAATCCTAAACTTATTTGCTGACGACCAAGGGGAAGACCCCTCCGAGACCCGGACCGTGCCCCACAGTAACCATTCCGATTGACAGTCAAAACCAGATCGCAGTAGGTGGCACTTCTTGAGCGCACAGAGATCGAACATGGCAAGGCTCAACTACTGAATCCTCTCCGTAAAGCAAACGGGGACGGCCTACAACCCTCGAACTAACCATGCTTTGGGGATGATGATGCTCCCCTCCTGGGACAGCAGCTCTGCACCTGAATACTGCAAACAGTGATCGACTCTTCCCTCCTGGCTTGGCCTGGGCGGGGACTGAACCACCTCTTCACAGCTGAAAATCCCCTTTGACCTTAAGATGACTTTGGCTGGGGGTGTCTCCCGTGTGTGCACCCTTACCTACAGTTGGTTGGTTACTATTGTTTTGTTCCTTGGGTGTTCTTTTCTCTTACTTTTGTGGGAGGTAGGGGGTGGAGCCCACACCGTACATCACCACCTAAACACACGAACAAACACAGCCTCAATTGGAAACAGGTGGATACTTGCCCTCTCCCTTTTAAATCTTCCATGCCATGATCACCACGCCCACTTTCCTGAAAGTTACCATTTACAACCTTAGAGTCCTTAACAGCCCCTCAAATTGTGTCAGCATCCTGGGAGAACTCAAAGCTCTTCAGGCCCAGATCTGCTTACTCTAAGAAACATATCTCTTAAGCACAGATGCACATAGAATTGCATTCGCCAAAATTCCCCATGCAATACCAGCTGGTACTGCAATTTTCCTTGCTCCCTCTTCCCCTTTACTGCAAGTAGCCACAAATCTTGGGGGGGGGGGGGCGAGACAATGGATAGCAATCAGTGGCCTTTCGGACAGCATCCCAGTATGCTTGGCATCATCGTGGATCAACAAGGATCTAGCCAACGGCGCCAAGATGAGTGACTATCCCTGTTTAGTTCCGTTCTCCTTTTAAACTTAATTTTGTGCTTTTATTTAAATGAAAGTATTTTTAACAGTAGTGACATTTCTTAAGGGCTCGGTTGTGTATTATATTAGTGTGTTTTTATATAGATATAGAGCCTTTTCACCTTGCACTTTGACTTTAGATTTGCACACAATAGACTGTCCTGTGTACTGTATAACCCATAAACGTGCTAACACTTAGCACTTTGCCATTCCATACATAAAGCCACTATGACTAGACGCAAAATCCCTAAAGCTATAATTGATAAGCCATGCACCACAATAGACTAATTTTTAGTGCGAGCAGTTAGTGCAATGTCTGATGAAATCGACAGAACGCCGTTCATCCCTGGGCCCTAGTATGTTGGTGGGGGAACAGCTAGGTAACAGTAGCAGACTTCAACAGGGTGAACCTATGCAAGCTGCAGAAGCTGCCCCCAATGCACCTCACGCAACACCTAGGCCCCATGGAAAGGCATTAGAACCTGAACATGACTTGCTTATTCAACCTGATTCCCCCGCTCCCTTGAATACACCCGATAGATCTCCATCCCCGAAGAGGAAGAGAGGTTGCAAGAAGAGACAAACAGAGCGGGAAACCCTAAAGGCAAGAAATGCTCAATGCAGATCCCTAAAGAACCGATATGTTATAGCCAAGACGGCCAAGACACTATTGCTAATCCACAAACTACATTAATTATAGCCACATTTCTATCCAAGTTAGAGGAGTTACTTAGGCCGGTCCATGAGAAAATTGATAAACTATCTAGCGAGGTGACCAAGATATGCGGCTTACTGAGGGACACCAGTGACGGGACAAAGAGCGATGTAACCACGGGAGGGATAGATGAGCCTGCGTCTAAGATAACTACCTCCAGTGTTAATAGAACAAACAAAGGAATAGGGAGTGAACTCCCTGGGGGCCGAACTGACATGGCAAGCGCAGGGTTTATCTGTAGAACTAATGAACTAACAACACATAATCCATCAAGGCAGCATGCCCTGACTAACCATTCCCGATCTGTTCGAGGGGCCAGGACAGAGGGGACAGACATAGATCATCCAATTGCTACCTCAAATGAGTCAGGCTATAATACAACCCAAGAAAGGAGAGTAGACGTCCCCATCAACCTGCCCCCTGAGTGCTGCCTGTATGTCGCCGTTCTGGTGAACATGCCACTCCTGCAACCAGGACAAACGGAGAGTCACAATACCCTAAAGAATAGAATAGTACATTGGCTTGATAAGAATTGTGATTTTCCCATGACAGGAGCTAATCAGATCCTCCTGACACGAAGAGTGGAATGGATTGGCCCCCTACACAAGTGTCTCAAAGGAGACTGCATTATTATCAATTTTCAAACTCCTAGTTGGGCCGGAAACAACTTAGTTAGAGCACCTCTATTGCCTCAATTTGATACAATTATAACACTTCTACCTCTTGGTTTCTTTTATAGGCACCTAAGGTTTAGACAACCTAGGGATGACGATCAAAACCCCCGGAGTACGAACTTACTTTTATCAAACCCATCTTATCAAGATTTACCAGTTTGTAACAGATACCAAGCCCTGAGCTCCCTCCAAGAAAATGATTAACATAAGGGTATTAACCATTTCAGATTGGAGCCACTTACTAATGGAGAACGGGTTGATTATAAAGATGCTGGGGGCTTACCTATAATCGAACTACACCAGATTGAGTCTACAGTCACCTAAGACACAGAGTGTATACCTTTAGAGGCTCCATCTGTAAATATAACGGAAGGAACGGCAAGTACACTTGAGTCAATTCTGGGGAAAAATTTGAGAATGGTTACATTTTTACCAACTGGAATGTCGCAGGCCTAAGGGGAAAACAGGATTTATCAACTTGGCAGGATTTTATTACCACCGACCATGATATAATTTGCCTGCTAGAGACGTGGTGTACAGGACCTATATATGAAAAAGGGTTCACATCATATTGGCTCCAGGCTGTGCCTTCGCCAGCAGGTAGAGCCAAAGGGGGGCTTCTGACCCTTATTTGAAACAAGCTATCTTTTTTTACTTTTAAAAGAATTATCACTGTAGGAACACACTCCCAGATATTATGGTTACATTGCCAAGATGGTAGGGATATGGTCTTGGTCAATTACTACAATAACGTGTTCGATTCAACCCGTAGTAATGTTGTATCTGAATTGGACAATGAGCTCGACAAACTGTTAAGTTTTATTAGGACAACTATTGTTGTAATCTGTGTAGGGGATTTTAATATTCAACCTTGTCTATTGTCGATGCCCAAGGTCTGCGGGAACACTGATGGGGAGGAAGACGAAAGTAGGCATTTTATACATAACGACGATGGTGGAGCTCTTAATTTATTGATGGCTAAATATGACCTCGAACTGTTACAATGTGCATGGGATACCAATGGTGCCCCAATTCCCACATTTATTGGTAGAAATGCTGCTTCTGTTATTGATCATATGCTTATTTCAACTAGCAGCAGCTATTTGTGCTGTACCCCATGGATCACTGAGCAGGTATTGAGTGACCACAATAGTATTTCCATGTCTACATTATGCTCGGATTTTAAAACGGCAGTAAATCAAGAATTTATAACTATTATTACTCCCATCAGGCCTAATGGGACACGTATCAAATGGGTTGGTGTGGACCCTGCAAAAGTTTTAAAAGAAATTGTCATTAAATGTGATTCAGGGATTTCCTATTGCCTCAATGAGGATGTTAAACGCTCCTTGTTATTAGCCAACTTTCAAAAAATTAATGTCGTGATTGAGGGGATACTGACTGCACCCTTTAGGGAAAATAGTAGACAAAATAGAGGTTGGTTTGACCATAACTGTACTCAGGCCCTAAACCAACTTAACCAGGCCCTGGGATTAGACCTAGAAATACGGAGACCATTAAAAACTCACGCCTTAATTACAAATTGGTTCTTAAGGCTAGAAGAACTAAGCTCCAAGAGTTAGCTTGGGATAAGTTGTCCATGGCAGCTGATACAGCGAACAGTAAATTATTCTGGGAAACTGGTAATTCACCGTTCTTAAAGAATGATTCATTCCCCGAATTAATCTTGCATGTAAATTGTGACGCGGGGGTGAAACACTTTTCTAGTATTTTTAATCCACGCGAGCGCAATGTATTTTATTTGCCAAGTATAGTAGGAAGCCAGTGGCCTGTGCTGCCACTAGATATCACCATTGAGTAAGTCCATGATGGATTGACTGGTAGTAGGGGAGGTAAAGCACCAGGCCCAGATGGGGTTCCTATTGATGTTTACAAAAGCGAAATAGCCTTATGGAGCCCCATTTTAACCGGAGTTTTTAACATATCAGTGAGTCTATATCGCCGTCATGGGGTCAATCTGTGATAATCCCTATTTTTAAAAAAGGAATTAAAACTGAGGCAAAAAATTATCGCCCTATTTCGCTCTTGGATTCTATGTCAGGACCGGAGGCTCCGATTATGCTTTTCTTCCTTCGCTTCACAGCAGCCAGAAAGGCAATAAAACAACTTTTTTTCAACAAAATAGGGAAAAAACTATCTTTTTCCACTAGAAAAAACGACCAAAGTTTGCTTTATAAACATCAACTCCCATAAATCCATAGGGTAGTGCTGAAACCAAGTCCTTCCACAATGTCCATGACTGATAGAAGTGATCTTGGTGAATGAGAAAAAATAATGTTACTCAAACTACTAATTCTTTTTTTTTTTTTTTTTATCCAACCAGTAGTTACATTCGCTTGAGAATCATCACATTCCTGTACATAGTAGTCTTACAAAGCACTTGGGAGTACAATTTACATCCAATCAATCAAAATAGCTTTATTCGACAGATTTGTCATAAAAGCAATACACATACGTTACAACATGTACATTAAGATAATAAATATTCTGAATCTAAAACAGTTAAGAACAGATTAAACAAGAAATACTGCAGAGTAAATTAATTCTGGAAATAAAATACATACATACTCAATTTATCCCAGGCAGTTCATACTGTGATACAGCCTATCTTTGGAACTGAGAGCATTTAGGTCAATTAGCCTGGAGCAACACCCTGGATCGGATGGACCAGGCCCAGCCTAAAAACTTAGCCATTGCGATTGCTATTCGCAGCAATGGGTCCGTTCTTAGGGCCTCGTCATGCTTTCTGAAGCCTAGAAGTTTGCAAATAGGTATAACCCACACCTAGAAGTTTGCAAATAGGTATAACCCACATTGCCCGAAGGTTTTTTATACAGTGGGCAGAAGAACAACAGGTGACTAACCGTTTCTTCTTTATCTAAGCATTTTGGACAGGCTTTCATCATAACCCCAACCCAGTTGCCAGTAAATGACCTAACAGGTAGGGTACCAACCCTCAATTGGAAGTATAACTTCCTGTCTAAAGGTTTCTCAATAGAGTCCCAATAATGTTCTAATACAGGCTTTATCTTCAATTCAAGGAACCGGCCTGTCAGATGTTTTACTGCATCCTTCGCTCGTGCTGACGCCATTACCATGTCCCAATACTTCTCCTTCAATATCTTCTTTGATGGAAAAGGAGCATTTTGGGGATCATCCCAAAGTTCTCTCAGACCTAGATTCACCAACAACAACCTTATCTCCCCTAACCATTTAATCCTATGGAAACAATCTGTGTCCATTACATCTTTGATCCCTCTTGCATAATGCGAAAGTTCAGCCGTGCACCACAATCTTCGCCAATATAAAAGAGGGCGAAGTTTCGCCAAATCCCTTACTGCTTTCCTTCCCAAGTCAAGCAATAATGGACACATGGGTGTACTTATTGAGACGCTGGTGACCTTACGCAAAAATGATTTTTCAGCAGCAGTTATGGTAGATAAATTCTCAACCCCCAAAGCTCCGCTCCATACAGAGTGGAGCTTAGGACTTTCATACCATAAATCTCCATCAATGGCCTAATTGGTTTGGAGAAAGAGGTTTTAAAATTAACTGCAAGAATCCCAGCCTGTTGTTTGTGCTTTAGGGTAGCTACATTAATTTGGTTAGACCAACTCATGTCTGACTGTAGTGTGACCCCCAAATAAGTAAAGGCGTCAACTTTGACAAGAGGTACATTATTCACGTATACCTTGCCCCGGAAGGATTTGTGCTCATTAAATGACATAAATTTTGTCTTTTCTGTATTGATTACAAGGCCCCGAGTTGTGCAAAATTCCTCAAACCTACTTAGGGCTTTTTGCAAGCCGCTGGGGGTCTTGGAAATTATCAGAGTATCGTCTGCGAACATGAGGATAGGTATATGTTCTTTCGCCAGCACAGGGGCGTCGGTGGGGGTTTCCAAGAGGAAATCGGCCACCCCGTTAACGGAGAGCGAAAACAGGGTAGGCGCAAGCACGCAACCCTGGCGCACTCCCCTGTCAACAGGAAATGACTCAGTGACCTCACCCCTGGCTCCCCACCGGACCCGCGCATGATTATCCTCATGTAAGCGGATGATCAAAGATAACAGTTCAGCAGACATCGCCATCTCACTTACGACACACCACAGCCTACGTCGTGGCACCAAATCGAAGGCTGCTTTCAGATCAACAAATAACGCGTACAGGGCCCCTTTCCCCAATACGACTGTCTTCCAATAGATGTTAATAAAACGGAAGACCTGGACGATAGTGCTTGTAAGGGGACGAAAACCCGCCTGCAGTGGGGTAAGGATTTGTTCATCATCCATCCAGGACTGCAGCTTTTGTAGAATCAGTCTACCCATGATCTTTTGGATGGAGTCTATAAGACTTATTGGTCTATAGTTAGCTGCAACGGATTTGTCCCCCTTCTTAAAAACCAGTATTATCTCGGCCCCTTTCCAGGAGGCCGGGATTGGAGCCCCGCAGGCAATAGCATTTGCTAAATATCTGATATACAGGCGCCATGAGGATTTATAATTTAAAAACACATCTCCAGGGATATTATCCATTCCGGGGGCACGGCTAGGGATAATAGTATCTAAAGCCCTATCTACTTCCACTAACGTGAACACCTCACCAGAGAAAAAAATTAGTTCGATAGGACCCATAGTCTGATCATCCTCCAAGGAAGTGTACTGCGGTTTAAAATATTCCACCTATAGATGGTGGGCAACATTGTTCTGCGGGGGGTCCGGGATCCCCCCCATATCCCACTTAAACGTATCCCAAAATACTTTAGGATTTCGTGACATGCATGCTTCTTTAAGCTCCATCCATCTTGCCTGGTCCCATAGATTTTTTGCTGCTTTAACTGCTCTTCTATAGGATTCCCGTGCCAACCTTACTTTTGCTGGGTCTCCACCTAAAGCTAGCCCCAATTTCCTCCGCATCTGTCGACAATTATCAGTAAACCATCCAACAATTTTCTTCTTCTTACCCTTCCTAGTCTTAGCAGGTTTACAAAAGAACAGTTTTAATTGTTCAAACAGTGCTGTGTGCATCTCGGTAATATGGGTCAGGGGAGTCTGGCTTCTCTCACTAGATCCCCAGACTTCTGATACCCTATCCACCTCATTATTCATTGCTGCTAGCGATGCCTGGGATCTTGAAATGTTTTTCCATCTCAAGTATCGTGTATCGTTGGTCAATACCAAGTCACTGCCCCCTGCCACTGACCTAATTGGTATGGCTTCATCTAGCAACCCGGCCATTGTGACAATGAGTGGGTCATGGTCACTTTCTACTCGAGTGACAACGGCCATGTCCCTAACGCAATGCCACAAAGACAGGCTTACTAGAACATAATCAATACGGCTCGCCCTACGCCCATTATTAAAAGTATTAGCCCCCTTCTTATCAGACAACGTTCGCCCATTTGCGGCCCTCAACTGATGCCCAATGCACAACCCTTTCATTTGTATGGCCGCCTCTGTCCATTTTTTAATTGGCTCAGCCTCAAGTGTAGGTATACCCCATTTTGCATCCTCATCCTCCGTTATGCATTGGTCCTTTGGCCCTAGGGGTTCAAACGTGGTGTTGAAATCCCCCACGACCATCGGACTAGTTTCCCTT
Source organism: Triturus cristatus (assembly GCF_964204655.1). Classification (NCBI taxonomy): domain Eukaryota; kingdom Metazoa; phylum Chordata; class Amphibia; order Caudata; family Salamandridae; genus Triturus; species Triturus cristatus. The sequence goes on along the minus strand of NC_140593.1, from coordinate 1,098,108,019 downwards.
GGTATATCATCCAGCAACCTTTCCAGGTCAGCTACAACGTAAGAACGTCGCCCACCAGCCAGACCTCTTGCATAAACATTAAAAATATATAGGCTAGGACTTTGTTCTGGTGTGATTTTTATCCCGAGGATATCAATACTATTTGTGGGTATTTATGAAATTTTGCACCTTAATGCCTGCCGTACCCAAATAACCAAACCCCCCATTGGACGGCTCTTCTCTTGTCTTACCGCTGGAACCTGAAAGGTAAGATACCCCAAACGAAACACGGGTGCTATTGCCCAAGATTCTTGAAAAAAACATAAATCATGAGTTTCAATAAAATCTGACCATTCAGGGAGTGCTAATTTAGAGCCCAACCCTTCCAAGATAGTAACTTTAAAACTGTAGGTCTATAGGTACAAGAATCCTTTAGCATAGGACAACCATCCTGGGTAGGGGGAGAACCATGGCTCGTAGTCAACCCCATCGTCGGTGCTGACTCATTAACCCCATTTTCCCCATGGAATTTTAAACTATCATCAGAAGGGAGTTTATTTACTATATTCCTATCTAGAGGGTGATTGGGTACATTTAGATTTTCATAAACCAAATCGACCATCTTCAGACCTAGATCAGGATGATTAATACCTTTGGGAATACATACTGAGGTATGGTGATTAGGAGTGATTTGTTGTCAATCACACTCCTCTAGGCCAGATAAAACATCAAACCTATTTCCTGTCAGGACTCCAAACTCCCCCCTAGGCCCCCGTACGGGACCACTTCTACCTACCCTAGCTTTCAAAGGACCTAAAGAGGAGGCTGGGTAAAAGAATGTTAAAGGAAGAGGTTTTATCCTAGAATCCATACCTTGATATCGCCAACCACAAATGTACTCCACAGCACTAGTATCCCCAAAGTTAATGATGATACAATCACCCTCAATCGTTTTGTGTCTTGGCCCTACCCAATCCACCCTTCTTGCAAAAAGAATTTTAGCCGAAACACCAGGAGGTAAAGTTCGGTTCATGTTAAGCCAGTGAATACACTTATTTTTTAAATCAGTGTAATCCTCACGTTGACCTGGTCTCAGTGGGGGAGCCCCCGTCAAGATGCACACATAAGGAGTAGATGCAGGGGGAAGGTCTATACATGCACGACTAGCTAAAAATATATCATTTGGCACCCTACTGCCCCTGCCTGGGTCAAGGGGGACTAGGTTACAACCACCCAGCCCTGCTCCCACCCTACGTGAGTCCTGGGCTCCATTTGTAGCATGCAAAGAATTCTGGAGGATAGAAGCACTCGCGGTCACAGTAGAGTTACTTTTAGATACCACTATCTGTGGAGACTGGACTGGAGGGTTTAAACTTGAAATAATCTCAGTAGTCCCCAACATACATTGCCCACTACTAGCACTGTCCACAGACCCCGCACTACTAGTAGCTTTAGCTTCTACACCTTCAAAAGCTTCAAGTCTTTTTTCAATGGAGTTCAGTCTTTTGTACATAGGGATACAAGTTCTATAAAATAGCTGTTCAATTTTATCCCATGTTGCCTGTGTCCATTCCGACGGGGTATCTATCCCAAGTAGCGTCGCTTGATCTATCCAGCCATCGTTGGAGACAGGACCTCAACACTATTATCTAGAGGCATCGATATACCTCCAGAAGATTCGGCTAAAGCATTTGGCTTCTAAATTTTTGACTTCCTGCCCTTCTTGGCCTTGCTCTCCCACGCTTCCTCTTAGATACTGGTATTGGGTGCGCGGATTTTACACCACATTTATAACGGGTCCTAACGTTACTCTCCGCTGGGTCAAGCGAGATGCTACTAACTAGAGAGCCAATTTGTCCCTCAGGTGTAGATACAGGTGTAGCTACAGACTCTGACCCCCGATGGGGTTCACTAGGGGCTGGATGTACTAGGACGGTGTGTACACCCTGGTCCACCCCAACACGCTCACCTGGCTGGACAACTGGGCCAGGGATGATGGTAGTGGAAGTGGGAGACACCGCCCCGGCTAGGAGACCCATTGAGGACCTTCTATTGGCTGCAATATCCAGTGACAGTCTTTTTTCAGTGCGATCAATTTCGTAGGCCAGGATTGAAGAGGCACGTACAATAAATTGGTCCAATGTTCCCATAACTGAACCTGTAGGGACCACCTTCCCACCCTTGCCCGACTTAGTTGCCATTTTTCCCGCTGAGTTTTTGATTCCCAGTGAGATAATGATTCGGTGCCGTAGCTCTCTGCAGTCCGTATACAGCTCACAAGTCTATAGAGTGTTTCTAAATTTCAAATGAGTACTAACCTTAAAGAGACACTCAAAGAGGGTGACCCGCCTTTTCTCTGTGCAAAGGAGCGCCAGTTTACAGGTTTTTTTTTTCACTCACACCATTGGACACCGTTGTGCACTCCTGCTGCCCCCAATTGCCCTCCATTGCCCCCCCCCCCCGTCGCTCACCTCTGGATACGTGAAGAGGGATGAGGGATGAGGAGGAGAGAAAAGTAGGGGGCTGCTCTGCCACTGTCACTGGGGCGGTCACTGGGGCTGATGCTGTAGTTGTAGTTATAGAGTGCCGGTGCTGGCTGTCTTGAAACTTGAAGCTTTGAAGTAGAAGGCTGAGGGTGAAAAATAAAGGGTAGAAAGGGCCTTGGTGCCGTTGGTGCCGCTGCCGCCACTGCCACTGCCACTGCCGCTACCGCTGCTGCCCCCGATGGTGGTGGCGGCAACAGGGTTCAAATGAGGCTTTTGCGGGGCTTTTGCGGTTCTTATGGCGGCCGGCCGGCGGCTCTCCTTAAAACGCTGAAATGCCGGCGAAAGGAGCAGCGAAGAAAACGGCTGCAGGAATGGCGGGAAGGACGGCCGTGCAACCACCACCGCCACGTCTGCTCCGGTGCTACCTGTTCCGGCCTTGCGAGATCACGAAATCACGGACTGGATTGCCTGAAAGCTAGGTCTCTAAAAGAGGGCTGTTTACATCAAATACTATACATTTGTCACTGTACATTTCCATTATTTTGGCAGATGGCAAACTGATGCGTTGTAAAAAGAAAAAATCTTTTCCTCAACCTAGTTCACATACATTGGACCCATCATATGTGCCTGCTGCTTTTTCCCTTTTTGACCGCCACATTGTATGTACATAGTGTGTTCATGCAGTTCAATCTGTGGTATCGGGTTCTGCGGTCGTCTGCAGGTATTGGACAAGTGGTTCCCACAAGTCTCTGGGCCTCGAGGCTTGTGGAATGTCTTCTGCATAGGACTCTAACATTGTTTTGAAATATGTCACATCCGTGATCCAGTCCTTGAACCTTGGTGGTCTCTAGCTCCCCCAACGTACAGATATTCTTCTCTTAGAAAGTAATAATGTGACCGCTAAAAATGTCCTACGTCTAGCATATTTAAGTTTCCTAACTCCTAGTAAACACACCAGGGGCGTGTTGGGAATCTGTTCCGATTGCATTCCAGTGAGTGTGTTTGTGACGTCTCACCAATATACCTGTAATTGAGGGCATGACCAGGACATATGTAAGAAGTCAGCACCCGAGGCACTACATCTTTGGCATTTATCTGTCTCTCCAAGTCCAAAGCTATGCAATTTAGCCGGCGTGTAATATAATTGATGAAGAAACTTAAAATGGATAATGTGCAAATTGCAGTTTGAGCTATACTGCCAGTCATGTTAGTCTATTGTCTCAACCAGTGCTGCTTCCCATCTATGCACCGCAACATTTGGCTTCTCTGCCTGTTCTTGGGCCGCGTTGTATAGGCCCGTCACCGAATTCTGGCGTGTAGGTGCTGTTAATAGAATTTGCAGCGTATTTAATTGCATAGGTTCTTCCGGAAATGTGGTGTATAATGTCCGTAGTGCTGTGCTTCTTCAAAGGGGCCAAGTGGACGCAAAGTGAGGGATCAGTCAAGTTAATGAATTTATTATGTGAGAATATAGTGCTCATAGTGATCAGCCCCATCTCCGTTAATAGATCATACATCTTCTTTTCCTGCGTGACCGTTAGTTTGGGGTGTCTTGCCACTGGTAACGCCCTTGCGTAGATCGGGAGCTTATTTGCCCTGTGTGCCAGCGCATGCCATGCTCTAGAGGTGCATTGAGCTGTTTGTATCTTATCTCGTGGTATGTACTTCATCGGGTCCGCTAGAAGAGCAGTCAATGGTGTGAGGGGCACGCTATCTTTTTCCACTGCTAGATGTGGGATATGTGCGTGTGGTTTCGTCCAGTAGTGGGCATGCTGAACTTGTGCGCAGAGGAAATATAGTTCGAAATCTGGCACCCTAAAGCCTCCTAGATGATACGGTTGGGTCAGGGTCCTCCAACTAGTCCTAGCTTTCTTTCCTGCCCACGTGAATCGTTGCATGATTGAATGTACCTTGACAAAGAATGCCTTAGTCAACCATGTCGGTATGTTCCAAAATAGGTACAGAAACCTAGGCAATATAATCATTTTCTGTATTGCTATCCTGTCTGCTAGGGAAATGGGCATTCTGATCCATTTATCCACCTGTTCTTCCAACCTCACCAGCGCTTTACCATAATTTTCTCTGACAACCAATTCTGGATCTCGATGAATCCAGACTGCTAAATATTGAAAGGGATCGGTTTGCCATTTTAGTGGGTACTCTAAGTCAGGTTCCGGGGTGTCAGCAGTGAGGGGTATCATGACTGATTTATCCCAGTTTATACGGAGGCCTGAGTATGTCTCGTATCGGATATATTCCCCTATGAGAGGATTTAGATTCTTGTCAGGGTGCGTGGTGTAGAGGACCATGTCGTCTGCATATAGCGCAATGCAGATGGGTCGCAGATCAAATTGCAGGGCAGCCTCAAAATGTTTTTGCCTAATTTTGCAGGCCAATGGTTCCAGGATTAGTGCAAATAGCATTGGTGATAAGGGGCAGCCTTGTCTGGTACCCCGTGTAATCACTATTGGGCTGGACATGTTCCCGTTTATTCTAACCCGTGCTTTGAGCGTGGCATACAGCAATGATATCCATTTTAGAAATGGTTCTGGGAACCCCATCCTGTAGAGAGTGACATACATGAAGTCCCACTCCACTAAATCAAATGCCTTGGCTGCGTCCAATAGGGCCGCAGCCGCTGGCATGGCCGGATCTAGCTGGTGGAACAACGCAAATATGGTACAAACTACTAATTCTTACCAACAATTCTGGCACAAGGTGAATAGTAGTTAATTAAGTTAAACTACCTACTTGTCAAAGTAACCAAGTTAGGGACTTGTAAAGGTCAGCAATAGATCAGTTTTCAACCTTGCCACAAAGGTATACACTAGAAAATCGGAAACGAGCTCTGAAGACGAAAATAGGTTTGTGGAAAAAGACAGCTCCACCCCCCTCACAAAAAGAAAATACTGTATTATCCGGAAAGTAACTCGGTTGAAGGTTTGTCCTTATGTAATGCCGGTGTACATCATGAAACAGCTGGATATGCACAAAAGAGTTGCATGCTGTGCCACCCAGCGGCGGGAAAGAAAACGTACCTTCTGCACACCTCTTGGCCAGACTAATGAGAACTATAGAGACGTACACGTTAGTTGGGGTAGTCAGAGTACGCGGCCTCAGAAAGTAGTACTCGGTTTCTATTATGATAACGGTAGGGGAGGACAGGCGGAAGAACAATTGAGTCTTCTGCAAGTCTGCACCTGCAGGTCAAACAACCACGACAACATAATAGCAGCAGCACCAAAAACAAAAGATTGAGCAATGCAAAACTAGCTGAGATTGACACTGCAGTACTGCCTAATTCTGAATATCCTTTAAATTGCTGCCAACAGCAGATAATAATCAACTCTAATAAACTACGGAATTGCCTTTTAAACCTTAACTGTACTAATGTAAGTATCATTGATGGTGCACGGTTTTTCATCTACTTTACGTCCTTTAACTTTAAATGATGCAAATTACTTAGGTATTGACACACCAAAGTACTACAATGTCTGATAAAATAGAATTATCAGGGTTGTGCACATAAATACACGTGCCAATAAATGATTGTGCTTGCCTGCTTTTGCCGTTGTTCTGCCACGGTCTCTGTTCACTAGAACTGTGGCTATAACTCTTCCTTCCGACAATTTCCCGAATGATATTTAGGAGAGAGGAGTGTTCGTCATGGATCGATTCTCAAAAAGAGTCAGAAACGTATTCTTCTAGGTATATGCCTAGGTCTGCATTACACTTCCAACTATTTCTGGAATTCACAAAGAATTCAAGGAGTACTTCTGGAAAGTTAAAAAACTTGTAGGTTTTCAACAATTCTCACAGATGCAACTATCAACACTTGCATCTCTACAAAAGTGCATGTGGACTTGAAAACCTTTTTATTTTTTTTCCTTTACTCTTACTAATGTTGGATGCATTTGTCGCCCTACTCTCATCCTTAATACATATTTACTCCTACAATTGACAGAAATAAATCTCCAACCGTACTATGAGCGGGAAGGTCCCCGGCAAATGATTGTGAATTTACAAAACGTTCAAAATGCGTGGATGGTAACCTGCTTAGGCATCGTCATCCTGAAACGCCCGTTCCCCACCACTTTCAGAATAGTAGATCACATACTGGTGTAATATGATGTGGGATTAAATTCCATCTACGAGTTTAAATTCGCATTATGTAAATACAAAACGTGAATGTACCATTAGAAACCAGGCCATTTGCACCCTAAGTTCAAGTTTTGTGCTCCTTTGGCTTTGAGGGTCGGGCCTCTGTTTAAGTGCGCCCTGAAAAGGAAGACTGCAGTTAAAGGCTGCAGCTGAAATATAATCCTCCTGCCGCAGAATCAACATTTCATTGCAATGGCTAATGGTGTCCACTTATCAAACCTTTTTGTTCTCCTAATGGTGATTGATCAGGGGACAGAGGACTGTGGTTTTGTTGTCTTTCCTACTGAAGGCCATCAAGAACATGCCCACATTTGGTGGCTATCACATTAATCAAAGGCAAACAAAGCCCAAAGAACAAGAAGCTAAACAGATGTTCTAAAGAATGCCAAACGGGCCCATGAAAGCCAGAGATCGAGCTTTCTGCTGTTGGTTTGTTTAGCCCACATAAGTGCCCAGGAAAGGCCAAGACGTCATCAATCTCTTGCAAGACACAGGTCCGCACCTTTCGGCTAAAACGGCTCAACACGAGTACTGACCCCGTGCGAAGCCATTAAAGTGTTATCTCAAGTATTCGATTGCAGCTTCTAGGACACAAATCCCAATTGAAACACTGCCACTGACAGGTATTTAAGCAAACAGATTGCACCACTACACGGCAGCGCTTGTAATACAAACACTACATTCAACGGGCTAGCGCAGGCAAACATAAGCACGCACAAATGTTTATTAGCCGAGTAATGCCAGGCGTCTTGGCTTTCCCAATGCTTGTTTTTTCTCTCTCGCTTTCCAGGCACCGCGTCACAATACATCGATGTATAACCGAAGGCAGCAGAACACAAGAGTCTTCCACTGCTAGAGGTGCTATCTAACAGTTCTTTGGTTGACAAATAAACATAGAAAAATGGTATCAATTAGAGAGCCACTTGATTGGTATTTGTTATGATTATGTAAATGAATAAGTCATATGAGAACACCAAAAAATCTTTATGAAAATATAGTGGGAAATCAAATTAGTAAGGCTATTGTTGAAGCTGCAAATATAATTACTTAGTAGTGCAGAAAAGTATCCATCTTCTCAATTTTTGTATCCTTTATTACATTACATTTTTTTTATATATAGATTTTTGAACACTTCCTGTGGTAGGCTTGCATGGCTCCAATAAATATATTTTATTAAAGTCAAAGACAGTTCTAAGATGGTCGCCATTTTGACCTGAATAAGTAGTATGACAGCCATTGCTACTTTCCATTGTTGGCTGGTGGTATTAAGGTAACAGTGAAAGGCTAGATAAAGCAAAGCTCTAACAAGAGACATAGAACAACATCAATACTTTTTTTTAAAATTGGAAACTGACATTTTCTGAGGAACCACCCATGTGAATGAAATAGATAGAGAACGCAAACTTAAAGTCTAAACATTTAAAAGGACTTGTGTTTCTCCGTTTCTACCAAATGATGTAGATAGCTGGGAGTGAGAAGAAGGAACGAGGCATGACAGGAAAAAGAAACACATGGGGGGAGGGAGAAAAGACAGGGAAAGATAGTAAGATCAGAATGGCCTAACACCAACCTAGCCGTCCAAAAGTCTTGCAAGAAAGCTACAATCCTTTAGGGATTCCTTCTCAAGGCCAGACTGGCACTTTGGTCCTTGCAAGCATATTAAAAACAACAGCTGGAGTGAAAACATATATATATATATATATATATATATATACATATATGCTCGTGATAAAAAAGATTACGAGACTGGTAGACTATTTACTTTTTCAAGAAAATTTGACACTGCTAAGAGACATGCCTTAGTCTCCAAAACACCTGACAGCAATGTACCAGTCCAGATAAGCAATGAGTCATCCAATACGGAGGCCAGCTCTAGAATTAGCAATTAGGAGTCTGATGATAGCAGAACCAACAACCAACTAACTAAATTACCCACCGATTATACACCTTCAGAGGAACTGGGTTTTCTCAAAGAGGACCGCCGTCAAACACTTCGTTCTCACAACCCTACGAAGAAGAACGGCGACGGGGCAACTACCGCAGAAAACAAAGGTGGAAAATTCAGAGGCAGAGGGGGCCGGGGCAAGAAGTGGCCTCAACAATGAATGAAACCAATGAATCAGATAAAACAGTGATAAACCTATCTGATGTTGAACTATCAGTACTGAACTCCAACTGCTCTCTTTAGGTTTATCATTCTGTCCTGTAAACAGTTTCAAATATGCAGACTCGTGTTGCTGTATTAAGTTCATTCGTAAACTGAAACTTTTAAAGCATTTCAAGTTGAATAAACCCAATGAAACTGCCAAGATAAATAAACGGATACTCATCTATTGAGATCTATACATGCTTTAGCTCAAGATGATGACAATAGTGCTAGTTCTACTCAAGATGACCTTTCTGAACTCGGAATATAAGGTAACCAAATGAGCTCAACTCCCTTTCGGCTGCCGTCTACGTTTATACCATTGATGCCTAAAGATGCTATCGATATCTTTAGTGATTGTGTTGTAGAAAATCTCAAACAATTGAATTGAAATGTATTGCGCAAGGACAAACAAAGAAAGTTTAAAGAAAAGCAATATTCTATACTTATGCGCAAACTTCAGAGCAATGGTAATATCATCATAAATAAGTCGGATAAAGGGGGAAATATTGTGCTCTGGCCCCGTGATTTGTATATGCAAGAAGCAGAAAGGCATCTAAGTGACAATGCATGTTATAGAAAAGCCACTTTTAATGACCTCAAATACATCAAGGATTCCATATTTAAAGAACTATCACAATGGAAAAGAATGGGACTAATAAGCAAGAATGAATTTGTTTTTTTAACTCGTTCCGTGCTCATGACGGAACCACGCCGTCATGAGCCACGGTTGCAGTGTGCTCATGACGGAGTGGTTCCGTCATGCTGCGGCCGTTGGCGGCCGCGCCGCCCACGCGGCGCTAATTCCCCGCCTGTGCGGGCGATTAGCGCCGTGGGCGGAGTCATGACGGAACCACTCCGTCATGAGCACAGCCCAACCGTGGCTCATGACGGAGTGGCTCCGTCATGAGCACCGCGCCACCGCGCTGCCCCCCCGCACCCCCCAGCACTGCGGCGGAATTTCCGCCGCAGCGAAGGGGTTAAAGAATGATCACCCTACCACCCCAGTGTTGTACTTCATCCCGAAGGTGCATAAAAACATAATACCTGTACCTGGCAGACCCATTATATCTGCTCAAAAAGGATTACTCGAACCAATGTCCAAATATGTGGACTATTTTCTACATGAGTTCATGGAGAATTTACCTTCGTATTTTCGAGATACAGGTCACCTTCTGTCAAAGATCCAAGGGGTTGAGTGGAAACAGGATTATGTTCTTATTGTTATGGACATATGTTCATTATATACCAGCATCCACCAAACTGATGGGTTAGCAGCGATTAAATGTTTTTTATCCAAACGCAATATTGAATGTTACCAACATAATGAAATGCTTTTGAGTATGATTAATATGTGTCTTACCAACAACTCTTTCATTTTTAACAAAGAGGTTCATCAACAGCTAAGTGGGGTGGCAATGGGGGCGTGCTTTTCTCCCAGCTATGCGTGTCTTCACGTTGGCTGGTGGAAGGAGCACGTCCTCAAAACCACCCACGGGGAGTTGTATGATATGCATGTTAAACAGCGGTGGCGCTTCATAGATGATGTGTGCATAATCTGGGAAGGATCTATTGAATCTGCTTTTAATTTTGTCAGTGACATCAACAAGAATGATCTAAATTTGAATTTCTCAGCCCAGGTCAGCAATGTAAGTGTACAATTTCTGGACGTTGAGGTATATATTAAACATGATAATATACATACTAAATTACACAGAAAAAGTACTGCTGGAAATGCAGTACTGCATGCCAGCAGTTCTCACCCCAATCACCTCATTAAAAGTATCCCCTACGGGGTATTTTTAAGAATAAGGCGAATTTGTGACTCAGATCAGGACCTTATATTCTCTCAAAATGAGGCATTCCAGAGATTTAAGGCTCGAGGATACAAGGATAAGGATCTTAATTTGGCCATGATTAAAGCTAACAGTCACACTAGAGATGAAGGTTTACATAGTGCTAAAACTGACACTACATCCATGAGTAGCAACAATATAAACGACAAATCAGGACCTAAGGATACAGTGAGACTTCTTACAATTTACAGTCGCCAGGAGAGGCAACTCAGGAAAATTATATATTATAAAAACTGGCCCATTGTAAAAACAGATTTAACAATGTCAAAATTGGTGCCTGAGTTACCTGTGCTAACTTTTAGATGTGCACCCTCTATGAGGGATGCACTGGTGAAAACCAGTCCAGAGGTCACGAGTTCATCTAATTGGTTGTCTAAAAGAACCGTTTCTTAGGCCTCGCTGAGGCAGCACATGCGCTGCTCTGCGAGACATTTAGTAAGCGGCATTTGAAAGTGCCACCACAGGCTTTTGGTGGCCTCAAGCTTGCATGCACGCACGCAGCCGCCATGCGATCGCGATCACTTTCACTTTTGCGGCCGGCAGGCCGTGTCACTTTAACGGCCGCGCGGCCAATGCTTGTTGATGTTGTCCTGTGTATTTCAGCAGTTTAGTGGTCTGCCATTTTAACAATCCATTAGCATTTCCAAATGGATGCTGCCTTCCCCCTACCCACCAGCCGCTGCGGGGGCTAGTTGACTTGTTGACTAGCCCCCGGTTGACTTGCAGCTGTCGGCCCTTAGAAGGGAGTGGTCGTTCTGCGTGACGGCCAGAGACCCACCCAGCTTGGACGGGAAGGAGGCAGAGTTTGAAGTTTTCCAGGCTCTGTTCTGGCTCGGAGAGCATTCCTGCAGCCTCCCAGGCCTTATGTTCTGCCGCAGGAAAAGCCCTTCTTTTCACAGCTGAGGTCTCTAATGAGTGCAGCAGGCCTCTCTACCTCTGACTTCTCTTGCCCAGTCTCCATTATACCACCCCACAGAGGCCTCCTTGCTTTCTTGGAAAACAAATATATCACCCAACTCGCTTTAAAGTTGTGTTTTAAACAATATCATCTGGAGTCATACATTCTCTATTCTAGCAAATATATCGTTCTAGCATTGTTATGGTCATCTAAGCTAGTGGCACTCATTTTATCGATGTCAGCATGATGAAAGGTGGAGTCGTCCCTAGTGGGAGGCAGAGATTAAATGAGCACAAATTGTACTTGTACATGTTTAACACTAGCGCGGTTAAGAGCTGAGTGCCAATGGTTTTCGCTAGTTGGAACTGCCCATAATAAAGGGAAAATAGAACAGTGGGGTGTGCATGTGTCTCTCTCATTGCCTCCAGGCATTATTCACTGATAACAGACTTGTAGGCTTATTTACCGCTTCCACTAGTGTCCTGAGGCTCTTTCAAGACACCGTGGTGTGCAATGCTTTCAAGACACTGTGGCGTGCACTGCGGATGAGTGCATATTAATAGAGGGTGATGGATGCAGTGCAAGTAGAGCTCCCATAACAGAGTTACAAGGTATAGTTGATAGTACACATACAATCACCGTTTGAGAGCCAAATGTACTGCAATATTTGGTTACAGATGACTTTACTTGCAGATGGCATTTGAGATCATCTATGCTTGCATCTGCCTGGCTGGTTCAGCATATTTTGGGTCTATGCTCCTTTGACTTGCAGTCCTCCATATTTATTTGTTTTAGTGTGGCACAAATTAGATCCACAAAATACAGGGTGACTGAGTGCTTGGCCCAGCATAACTAATGCGTACATGAAACATACCAGTCTGAAAGTAGAATTGTAGTGGAGGCGGAACTAGAGATACACACATTGCTATGTTAGCATAGGCGTCTTAGACATTAAAACGCCATCTTGCCACTTTTGCTGCTTTTGCACACGACACTGTAGATAGATGTTATTATATGCTTGCTTGCTTTTTCTTCACATGAGAACGGTCTGTTGTTCACATCCCTAGACGTGCACCGCGACCTTGGTCTGAACATTGTGTGCAGAAACAGTCAGGGCAAACAAACAATGTATGCTCTTGAATTCAGGTTGATCGGCCCACGCTCTAGCCATAACACGCACACAGCTGCAAATATCTGAAACTCGAGCGCCTTTAATATTGCAGTTTGCATGCATGAGATACACATTCTGGAGAAGACCTTTTCCAGACACAGAGTAAAGCTGATCCTGTGAAGTGATTCACCTAAGCGGTTATTTACGGTATGGGGTTCCCTATTCAAACCTAGAGACCTTCTATTTGTATAATAATACTAGCTTACTAGTGAAGGGAGGGTGGTTGTATTCCACTATCATTTGTAATATGATTTCTCCCTTCATTTTCTATGGTATTGTAACAATGCTGATGGCTTTATTTTTAATCATTTTTAATCATTTGTCTGCTCATGTTAGCCAAAGTACTGCATCTTAGGACACGGAGTTTATAAAATAAACATTTTAAACTATACTGTGTCTCTGAATACTTTTGTTGTGGACTGATATGAAAATAATAACGAACAGGTATTTCTAATTCCCACCATTCCTGAGAGTACTCTAAGTCGCTTGTTCTGGGTTGTCTAATCATTGGTAGCTTCGAGATGATACGGAGAACGAATGAGACACTGATGCTAGTCGGATAGGGGTTCTGGGTACTGAGGTGAGTTTTTGGTACACCGCAATTCACTGAGGCCCTGGTTTCCTGCGCATAGTTCTGTGCATGAGCAGAATCCCTGCAACAGAATATTACAAAAACTTAAGCTACATATACATGATACAACAGTTTCTGACAAAGTACGAGAGCATTGAAGCGGTTAGTTGCAAGTTGGTAACTTCATGCAGTGCAGCATCTGAAATACACCGAAGAGGCGATAAGTGATCGGTGATTAGAGAGGAGTACATACCTCGATTCTGTGGCACAGGATCAGATATTTGAATGATCTTCTAGAAGATGAAAAAAGTAGGGCCATGCTTAAATCATAGTGGATAAAACATTCAAGATCTTTGATGTATTTACAGAGAAAGATTGCTGTGGTGTAGATTTTGTCTACAGAGCATTCACCTTTAGTGTATCTGTTTTGCTTGATTTTGGGATCTCTTTGGTGATACACCTTTCTGTAGTAAACTATAGGCTATACACTTTGACAATTAACACCTCATGCAGAGCATACAGAATGCTTTGGGAGGGGGATCTACATATAGCAGGTGTATGCTAGGAATGCTCGTTTTGCTTTCTTTCTTAATTATTTCCCCAACACTATTATTAATGTTATTAATGTTATTTAATACAGATGCCTCATCCATACATTTATTCTTGGGTAAGACAGTGTGGAACGTATGGGCAGGATTTGGAACTGACGAGATGTCACTCTCCACTAAAATATACTTTGCTCCAGCAACTGCATTCTATATATTTTTTAAGCTGTAACTAAAACAATAGTCAACTCAATTTCTTTGACAAAAAAAAATATTTTCCAGTAGTACAATCTACTGTAGAGCTACAAGTCTGTAAATGTTAGGGTACAGAAACGTATATTTATGCATGGATGATATTTTAGTACATTTGACCTGGTTATGCAGCACAAAATAAATCCCTCAGGTAGTATACTGGCACATTAGGAATAGCCTCCAATAAATTTCAAAGCACATCTTTGTTTTGAATTGGTCATGACTATCTATCAGCATACTTCCAGCAACTACGAAATAAGAAAACAAGTTACTTACCTGTAACTACAGTTATCCAGTATTGGTATCTTTCATAGATTCACATGCCTGAATCATTCCCCGTCGCCGAGGCGGGAGTCCCCGGTAAATAAAAAAGTAGTGCCAAAATGCTAGTAGTAGTAGTAGGCCCCAAGAAAAGGCCAACAGCCTGTATCTTAGCAGCCTATCTACCTCATTATGCCAAAAGAACCAAGAATTTGGTAACAACCAATCAGACACCAGCACCCTTCTAGAACCCTCTCAGCAGAGCCAGTTCTCCTCAGATTTTCGTAGCACAAGTGGGAAGTGAACGTCCCAAATTATATAGAACTGACTCTACGGGGAGGAGGGTGGGTGCATGTGAATCTATGAAAGATACCAATACTGGATAACTGTAGTTACAGGTAAGTAACTTGTTTTCTTATCCAGTATTGGGGTATCTTTCATAGATTCACATGCCTGAATCAGAATAGCGAGCAGTATACCAAGTATACAGTCGTTTGCGGATGGCGGGAGACTAGTACTGATACTCCCTAATTGCATCCACAGCTTGTTAACAAGAGGTATAAGAAAAATCTTAAAAGTCGAAATATGCAATCTATAAAGAGAAAAGCATGTAAACATGAAAGCAAATCATCATTGTAACACATTGCATTGTTATACTAAAGATATCAACATCTTACATATTAAAATATGAAAAAAGGGTACCTGAAGGTATCTCAAAGAAACAGATGTCGTAGTACAGCTTGCCCAACTGCTGCATCATCACGATGCGTAGATTGGAGGCAGTAATGTCTGGTAAAAGTGTGGACATTTTTCCATGTCGCAGCACGGCAGATATTTTCTAGAGTCACACCAGCAAACAATGCTGTAGACGCTGCTACTGTCCTCGTGGAATGGGCCTTGGGTTTCCTCAACAAAGGCCTGTGAGCCTTGTCATGGCAGAAAAGTATTGTAGATGCTATCCATCTGGCAATGGTGGATTTTGTAACCGCCTTTCCCAGAGTAGTTTGGCCATAAGCCACAAATAATTGATCGGACTTTCTAAGGTTCTTTGTTTTCAGAAGATAGAATTTAAGACATCTCTTGATATCGAGAGAATGTAAGGCTCGTTCCACTGGGGTGGATGGATTAGGAAAGAAAGTTTTTAACGTCACTGGTTCATTAAGATGAAACTGTGAAGGCACCTTAGGGATAAACGTTGGATTAGTTCGGAGGTGCACATAGTCTTGAGTGAAGTGTAGAAAACGTTCCTTTACAGTAAACGCCTGAATTTCACTCACTCTTCGAGCTGATGTTAAAGCCAGAAGTAAAGCAACCTTCCATGTAAGGAATTTTAGGTCAGCCTTGTGGATGGGCTCGAATGGATGCTTCATTAATTGCATTAAGACTGTGTTGAGTTCCCATTCCGGTGGCGGAAGTCTGACCGGAGGAAACTCTCGGAATAGTCCTTTCATAAACTGTTTAATTAAAGAGGATGAACAAAGAGAAGGGCCATGAGCACCCCTTCTGAATCTGGAAAGTGCAGCTAAGTGGACCTTGACTGAAGGGAAAGAAAGTCCAGATCTTGCCAGGTGTAACAAGTAAGGAAGGATCTTTTCTGCAGGATCGTCCACCGGGTGCACCTGGTTTGCTTCACACCAGCAGCAAAACCGTTTCCATTTTAGACGGTAAGTTTTTATCGTGCTCGGAGCTCGTGATTTTGTTAATATATCCCTACAGTCTTGAGGGATATCCAGGTCCTTAAACTCTAAGAAGTCAGGAGCCATGCGTGTAAATGTAGGGACTGAGGGTCCGGGTGGAGAACCTGACCTCTGTTCCTTGACAGCATTGTGGGCGTCGGGCGAAGACGGATCGGCTGGTCCTGTGATAGCAATAGGAGCTCCTGAAACCAGTATTGGCGTGGCCATCTGGGTGCAATCAAGATGAGACGACAGCCCTCCAACTTCATCTTGCGTATGACCCTCGGTATCAGGGGTATCGGGGGAAAAGCGTAAGCACAAGTCCCTGACCATCGCATGGACAGGGCATTCCCCCTTGAGCCCTGTTGAGGGTATCTGCTGGCATAGAAGCGGCATTTCTTGTTCTCCTTCGTGGCGAACAAATCCAGCGGTGGTGTTCCCCAAGCTCTGAATATTCTGAGCACCTGAGCTTGCTCTAGCTCCCATTCGTGGCAATCTGATTGGGATCTGCTGAGCGTGTCCGCTAATGTATTGCAGAGACCTCTGACATGTTCTGCTCTCAGGGTTATGTTGTGGAGTGTGACCCATTCCCACAACTCCTGAGCTTCCGTGGACAAAGTTGCTGATCTTGTTCCTCCTTGTTTGTTCACGTAGAACATGCTGGTGGTATTGTCAGTTCGAATCAGAACCGAAGAACCTGCAATCCTTGGAAGGAAAGCTTGCAGAGACAGGAAAATTGCTCGCAATTCCAGACTGTTGATGTGTTTGTTTTTGTACTCTGGGGACCACTTCCCCTGTATCTGTAAATCTTGGAGATGACCTCCCCATCCTTCCATGGAAGCATCGGTAGTGAGGACAAAGTCTGCAATCTTCTGAATGAAAGTAAGCCCTTCTGACAAGTTGGGAATATGGGACCACCAACGTAGAGCGCTCTTCATGCCTGAAGTGACTCTGATGATGTCGTCGAAGGAGCCCATCACCTGCTGCCACTGAAGGTGTAACTCCTCCTGCAAGGGCCGCATGCGGAGCCGCGCCAGAGGAACGAGGTGTATTGCAGAGGAGCACATCCCTAGGAGCGACGCGAACATCCGGACAGAAACTGACTTTCTTTTGGAAATTCGGATTGCTAAGTTTTGAAGACGAACCTGCCGTTCGTGAGACAAGAATGCCTTGCAGCGGGCGGTATCTAACAGCGCGCCCAGAAAAGGAAGGATCTGCCTTGGTTGTAATTGAGATTTGCTCCTGTTGATCGTAAGCCCCAGAGACTGGAACAGACGAAGAGATGTTGTCACGGCAGTCTTGACTGATCTTTCCGAAGGACCCTTTATTAACCAGTCGTCTAAATACGGAAAGACTTGGATTCCTTGGGAGCGCAACACTGCTGCCACTGGAGCTAGGCACTTCGTAAAGATCCTTGGGGCAGATTTTAACCCAAACGGGAGCACCTTGAACTGGTAATGGGCGCCAGCCACTGTGAAGCGAAGATACTTGCGTGGCTTCGGATGTATTGGGATGTGAAAATAAGCGTCTTCCATATCTAAAGAAGCTAGAAAATCTCCCTCGTTGAGGCAACCTAGAATTTCCGCCAGAGTGACCATGCGAAATCCCTGCTTCTTGAGGAATCTGTTCAGATTGCGAAGGTCTAAGATTGGGCGCCACTCCCCTGATTTCTTCTTGATGAGAAAAAAGCGGGAATAGAAACCTGTCCCCTTTTGAAGCGCAGGAACCTTCTCCATTGCGTTCTTGAGGAGCATCGTTAAAGCTTCTTTGAATAGTAAGTGAAGACGAGGGGGAGGGGGTCCCTTGGGTGGTTTGTTGGGTGGTTTGGTGACAAACTCTAAGGTATGACCATTGTGAACCAGGTCCAGAACCCACTGGTCCGACGTAATGTCTTGCCACTTGGTCGCAAAAGTTGAAATTTTCGCACCCACAGGGAGGGGAAAAGGAGTGGAAGGCGCCCTGCAGAAATCATTGCTTCCGTGAGGTGTCTCTTCCCTGATTCTGCGATCTTTTTCGTCCGCCCTGACGAGAGAAACCAGATGTATTGGTCTGTCTGTAGGAAGACTGATATGATTGCCGATACTGAGGCTGGTACCTATTTTGTTGGGTATGATAACTTCCTCTGGAAGAAAATCCACGGCCCTTTGCTCCTCTGAAGGTACCTCTTTTGTATTGCAAGGAGCCCAACGATCTTGCAGTATCAGTATCCGTTTTAATTGCTTGGAGTGCGTCTGCGCAGTCGATAGTCTCTGAGGCTGCACGCTCACCCTCCAACAAAATCTTTCGAGCATCTTGCCTGCTATCCTCTGGGATGAGGTCGATAAAGCTTGCCATTTCTGACCACATCTGGCGGTCATAACGCCCTATTATCGCTAGGGAGTTGGCTGCCCTGATGGAAGCAGCTGCCATAGTTGAAAACTTTTTTCCAATTAGATCCAGTCGGCGTCCTTCCCTATCCGGTGGTGTAGTAACCGGTGCTGCCGGATTCTTAGACTTTTGTTGGGCTGCCTGAGATATAACCGAGTCTGGACGCGGTTGGCCAATGAGACAAGAGGGACTGTCGGCTGGAACACGGTATTTTTTGTCAATCCGTGGAAGCACCGCTGGTACTGATGCCGGGTTTTTCATGATTTTAACCCCTTCTGATAGGGATAGCTCTCGTAACCTTTCTTGACTCTTCTTTAAAGTCATGCAGAAAGCAGTCAGACTGCTCAATGGTGACTGGCAAGTTGAACCTGGTCGCAGCTCGCTGCATAAGGTTATGGAACCCCCCTATATCCTCTGGAGGCGAATCAGATGGTAGAGGGGTAGGTGGCGAAGGCATAGGGATTATATATGAATCCCAAGGGTCTGCTGGGTCTGGCAGCTCGCCCTCTTTGTATTCCTCCTCCAAGGTTGTATCTTGATGCGGGTCCTGTGGAGGATCAGGCAGTTGAGGCATTGGGGCTGGACCCACAGGCAGAGGCAAAGGGTCCGGCTGCGGCGCAGTCTGTGGAACCTGTGGAACGTTTGGCTGCGGTGGAAAACGCTGCTTATAATCTGCAAGCATGGCTTGTAGGTCTTGTATTAAAGTAGGAGGCAGATGTGACATCTCGTTCCTACGAGGTTGTGTGTAGCAGGGTCTATGATGCGGAACGACTATGTCTTCCTGATAGTAATGCCCTTGATAATTGTCATCTTCCCCATCATCATCGTCCTCCTGACATTTGATGTGCAGTTCCGAAGGATGGCGAGCAATCCCAAAGGGTCCTTCGTCCTCGTCGTCCACATAATCATCATCGTCACACTGCACATAAGTTTCCAGGAGATGCGAGGGAGTAAGCGGTGAAATGTCCTGCCTTTGAAAAGACTTTAGTTGAAAAGTCCTGGTGGAAACTGGAGTAGAGGTCATCGTCGACGAGATCGTCGTCGACGGGGCTGTGATAGACGGGATCGTCGACGGGATCGTAGACGGTGCCATCGTCGTCGACGGGCTCAACGTCGACGGAGCCGTCGTCGACGGGGTCTTCGTCGACGAGCTCTTCGTCGACGGGCTCGACGTCGACGGGGTCTTCGTCGACGGAATCTTCGTCGACGGGCTCGACGTCGACGGGATCTTTGTCGACGATGGAATCTTCGTCGACGAACTCTTCGTCGACGAGCTCGACGTCGACAGGCTTTTCAAAGGCGGAATCGTCGACGGCGGTACAGCTGACTTCGTCGACGAGGACTTCGTCGACGACACCTCGACGGTGGGCTTCTTTGTGAGGATAGTAATCTTCGTAGACATAACAGGAGAGGTAAGTGCCGTCGTCGTGAAGGTTTGTGTCAATGAAGAAGTAGACGAGGTGACAGAAACTGAAGATTGAGAGTAAGCCAAAGATTTTGAAAGGCTTTTACTCACAGTTTTTGTAGATTCCTGAGGAGAGAGCGCATCAGAAGTAGAATGATGCGATTTCTGACGCTTCTTCCCTTCGCTGGAAGAGCTGTCCTGCGATCTAGCTCTCTTGCTAGAAGTAGAGGCTTTGTCATCCTCCTCAGCCGAAGAGGATTTAAGCCACAAAAGCACTCTCGCCTCCCTATCCCTGAGAGTTTTTGTAGGGAAGGTGCGGCAAATCTTGCAATCTTTTGCCTCATGTTTAGGGTAGAGGCAGTAGATGCAGTCTACATGTTGATCATCAACATGGACTCTCTTCTTGGTGCAGGTCCTGCAGGACTTAAACAAAGCCTTCTTGTCTGACATGCTGAAGCAAGTTGAAAGAAAAACTGAGAGGCACTAAGGGAGACTCCCTTCCACACGACGTGCGGTGAAAATCTGAGGAGAACTGGCTCTGCTGAGAGGGTTCTAGAAGGGTGCTGGTGTCTGATTGGTTGTTACCAAATTCTTGGTTCTTTTGGCATAATGAGGTAGATTAGGCTGCTAAGATACAGGCTGTTGGCCTTTTCTTGGGGCCTACTACTACTACTAGCATTTTGGCACTACTTTTTTATTTACCGGGGACTCCCGCCTCGGCGACGGGGAATGATTCAGGCATGTGAATCTATGAAAGATACCCCAATACTGGATAACTTGTTGCACAAAAGCAAACAATGATTTCCTTTTCCCGCTTCAAGGGAAGCTCTGACTTCATCAACTGTGTTTCCAGAGGAAAGCTGGTGGTTGGATACTATGAGGAATGAAATACACATTTGCAGCCCTGGTGTCAACTAGCATTGGCATAGCCAATAGGTCTAGCTTTTGGGACCTTATAAGTATTTAATTATGCAGCCCAATATCCTTGGTGCAACGACATCAACTGTTGCATAGCTAAACACTTATAAGGTCCCAAAGGCGAGACCTATTGGCTATGCCAATGCTTGTTACAAATGCGGCTTGTGTCGAGCATGTACATTTGGGAAAAATACTTGTGAGTTCTCTACAGCATTTGAACCTAAACCTATGAGAATCAAGTTTGTTAACTTGTTGTACAGATTTTGCAGTTTACGTCTTAGAATGCTCATGTAAATTAAAATACGTGGGCAGTACTAAATTACAAGTTTAACCGCATATTGCAACGTTTGCGGGCTATAATAAACTCTGATCCAAGTTACCCGGTGGCTCGACATTTTAAACATGTGCATAACAACGATTTCAAAAACCTGAGCTACTTTGTGATTGACTCTATGCCTAGATCACTCAGAGGAGGTAAAAAAGAGAAAAAACTTAGACAGTTAGAGTCTCATTATATTTTAATACTTGATACTAAGATGACCAACGGTCTTAACACGGGGTAGGACCTACATAACTTTTTATAACTAATTGGGAAAGACTCTACTGTATTGGATTGGATTTTCATTTGTGACCCAAGGTTAATTTGTCTCCTCTGGAGGTGGTCCATTTTTATTTCTGGGTTTTAACTATGTTTTAGCCTGGTTTTACCTCTGGTTTTACTCAGGTTTTCCTGGTTTTTACCTTTGGTTATACTGGATTACTGCGTAGCTGTGCCTGGAGTTTTAATGGTCCATTCGGAGATTTTACCTTTAACCTCTTTTAGCCATACTGATTTAAATTATGTATCCTTTATACCTATCAGGTTGTACTGTATGATGTTAAAATAATGCACTAGCACTTTATATTTACATTGATGTACACAGGTATAATTTGTTAAACATGCCTACTAGAATGAAATATTTTGATCAATGTTTACAGGACCAAGCTCATGTTGCACATCTATATTTGTTTACAATGCACTTGCAATTTATATTTATGATGAATCTAAGCATCTACTGGCCATTCGCACATGTTATTGGCAGTTATGACTTTAATAACTGGTTTTTAGATGATGATATTATTTTAAAATAAGTTAAATGCACTTGCACTTTATCACTATGTCATGCACATAATGTTGCCCGTTTAAGCAATTATTGGACATTTCAGGTTACTTTAACAAATAGACCATTGCGGCTGTATTTGGATTGCTGAAGTATGTTTTCTAGTTTTATGCTTAAAGAAAAGGGTGGGCTTCTTTTCACCAGTTTTTTCACCATTGTAGTCACTATTTATTGCTCATAGGCCCATAGTATGTCATGTAATCAAGACAGTGTTTCACTGTCGAAACGCGTAATGCTGGGCACTTGCCACGATGTATGGTAGCTGATATCTCTGCAATAAACGCACTATAAGAAACCCAAAAGCATGTTGTGGTCCATACCTGATGTTTGCCGTGACGGTGGCGATACAGGAGTGTGGATTCTTTCATATATATACACACATATACATGTATATTAAAGAACCGAATGTGAAAAAAGATGTGATTTTGGTTTGTACTTTTAAAATGTAAAATAGTTCCTCATGCATTGCAACTATGGAAGTACTTAACAGGAGGCGGAATGATACCATAAAGAACAAAAACCATTTGGTGAGATAGTTATAGGTCTCTGAAGCTCATGTTTTGTATATTTGTTCAGATATGCAGTGGCAAAAGCTCTGGTAGACAATGCACTGTCAACCCAAACCTAAAGGGCTAGTTATTTATCCCTTAGTAACATATCACTATAAAACATTAGAGCCTCATTACCAGCTTTCCTTTATCTTGGGAATTAATACAGCACCCAATAAATACTTATGGCGCATGGTGCACCATTTAGCAGGTCTTTCTGAGTGGAGTATCATCTCCCCATTCCTTGTTTTCTATGAAGGATTGGGAACGGGTAAATGACAAACAACACTAAAGTTGGCAATTGTCTCCATTAGACCTATAGCTTTTATCATGCTGGTGGCTGCTGGATACATCTGAAGTATATGACATAGCAAATCATGACTATCTCCAAAGAATTTCTAAAAGAATGGATGAAGGTCATGAAATTGGTTCCAGACTGGTCTCCTGTAGTCAGCTTGTTATCTTCCTTGCTTTTGTGTTCATGGACAAAGTATGGTTTATAGATGGTCAACTACGAATGACCTGCTTTAACTGTCTTTTTGACAAAGCACTTAGCACGGGCAGACACGGACACTTCCAATCTAAATATAATCCGAGAGTATCCCAGAGTTGAGGTCTGTTAGTTGTTTACTCATTTTAATGAATCATTCAGGTAATTTGTCATGCAACCCAGCATTACTCAGTTGTGGCTAGAAATGTCCTCAATAGACACATTTGCCTTATTAAAGCTCAGCACAGATGGCACTAAAGAGTAAAATGTTATTCAAAACAGAAATACCGATTATGTAGTCATTACTCACTACAAAAGAAGGATTAGGATGCTTAGAATTTAAGCATCTGTTCGTGGCATGTAGTGCTGTAGATTCATATGATGTGCATTAGTCTGCCATCTAGTGTTGGGCTCAGATGATTACAAGTCTTTTTTTGTTCGAAGAAGTTTCTTTGAGTCACAAGACTGTGCAACTCCTTTTGGTGATACAGCGCATGGGCATTGACTCCACTGCCATTTAGTTTTACCGCAGATGGGTGAGAATGGAGTTGTAGAATGTATCAGTAATCGCATGTCCATGCAACTAATGTAACTTAAAGTATGTTAACTGCAATCTACTCAGGGTTCTGGGGAGGAGGGAGGATGCATGTGAATCTACAGCACTACATGCCAAGAACAGATACTTACAGGGTAAGTAATATAATCCGTTCGAGGCATGTGTGCTGTAGATACAAATGCTGTGCATAGACTGTAAAGCAGTGCCTCTCCCTAAGCTGATGTTAACCTGTGGGAGTTGTAGTGGTTTGATAAAGAGTTCTTAGTTCTGCTTGGCCAACACTGACTTGCTGATGTGCAAATTAATTCACACAGTAATGTTTTGTGAAGGTGTCAGGAGTGGACTATGTTGCTGCTTTACAAATGTCAGCAATAGGAATGTTCCCTAAAAATGCCATAGAAGATCCTATTTTACACATAGAGTGAGCTTTAGGGGAACAGGTAGAAGTCTTTTAGCTTTAGCATAACAAATTTGTATGCATTTTACTATCCATATTGAAATTCCAGATTTAGAATTCGAATTTCCAATGTGAGGAGGAGAAAAAGCAATGAATAATTGGTTAGTCTTTAACATTTTTTAGTTGTGTCGATATAATACATCAACGCTATTTTGACATCTTAGGTATGTAGAGCCCTTTCTGCAACTGAGTCAGATTGTTGAAAGAAGACCAGTAATTCTGTAGATGAATTAATATGAAAAGGTGAAATCACTTTTGGGAGGAACTTCGGATTTGTTCAGAGCACTACCTTGTCTCTATGAAGCTGGAAGAGGTTAGTGCCTGGATCTCACTAACCCGTTTAAGTGAAGTGATAGCGATTAAAAAAAGTAACTTTCAAAGACAAATATTGTAGTTGGCAAGAATGTAGTGGCTCAAATGGAGGTGCAATAAGTCTTGTTAGTACAATGTTTAAATTTCATGCTGGTACAGGTGGAAGCTTAGGGGGAATTATTCTGTTTAATCCTTCCATAAAAGCCTTAATAACAGGTATTCTAAATAAAGATAAGTGTTTATTTAGCACGTTAGCTACAATGGCAGCCAGGTGTAAGTGTATTGACGTATAGGCTAAACCTGTGGTTTGTAAATGCATCAAATAAGAAAGAATTGTATATACTTGTGCATTTAGAGGGCTGACTTTTTGCTGCTAGCAGTATAGACAAATCGTTTCCATTCGGCAGCATAACATTGTCTTGTATTAGGTCTACGAGCTTGCTTGAGATTATCCATGCATTGTTGTGGTAAGTTTAAATAGCCAAATTCTAAGACCTAGGGAGTCATATTGCAAGGTTAATTTCCTTGGGATTTTGAGGTCTTATTGGGCCCTTGTTCTGTGTGAGAAGGTCCAGGTTGAAGGGGAAGCTTCTCGTGTGGAACTAGGGAGAGCCCCAGTAGCGTTGCGAACAGTTGACGAGCTCTTGTTGGCACTCTGAGCATTAGTGTGGGGGGTGTCTGTCTGAGCTTTCTGACCACTAATGGAAGTAGTGAATGAGGTGGAACAGCGTAGGCAAATATCCCTGATCAATTCATCAATAGAGTATTGTCCTTGGAAATGGGGTGTGGGTACCTGGACGCCAAGTTTGGGCATTTTGCGTCTTTTGGGGTTGCAAACAGGTCCTTTTGTGGAAACCCCCATTTCTCAAAGTATGGTAGGAGTACTCCGGGGTGAAGTTCCCATTCATGGACTTGTTTCTGCAGCCTGCTTAGAAGGTCTGCAGCTTTATTGCTTGACCCTGCCGGGAGATGAATGTTGTGATGTAATGCTAAGCTCCATATTTTCTGGGCTATGTGTGCTAATTCGGGAGAGAGAGTCCTTCCCTGTTTTTGGAGATGAAACATAGTTGTCAAATTGTCCATTCAGATTAGGACAACATTTTGTTGTAGGTGAGGTAGGAATGCTCTCAATGCTAGGTGAACAGCTTGAAGCTCTAGGTGATTGATATGGAGCCCCCTGTGTTTGGAGTCCCATCCCCATGAATTGTAAGGTTTTGGAGATGAGTTCCCCAACTTGTGAGGGAAGCATCTGCTGTCAGAATGATTTGGGGAACTGGGTCCTGAAACGGCCTTCCTTTGGATACGTTTTGGGGATTCCACCACTGCAGAGCGCTGTGTGCGACTGTCTACCACTCTAGATCTTGTAGTTGACCTTGTGACTGTGTCCATTGAAATGAGAGCCATTCTTCCAGGGGTCTTATGTGTAACCTGGCATGTGGGACTATTGAGATACAGGATGCCATCTTGCCCAAAAGTTGCATGAGTATTTCGACTGAGACTTGAGTCCCAGTCTGAAAGTGTTGGCTTAGCGTCACAATGTTTTGTATCCTGTATGCATTTGGATATGCTAATCCCAACTGAGCGTTGAGCATGGCCCCTAGATATAGTTGTATTGTAGTTGGTTGTAGGTGAGACTTTTGTAGGTTGATGGTAAACCCCAATTGATGCAGTGAGGTCAGTGTTTATTGGGTTTCCTTTTTACAAAGGTTGAGACAGTTTGTTTTATCAGCCAATCGTCCAAATAAGGAAATGAAAGGATGTTTTGTCTGTGCAGATGTGCTGCCACAACTGCTGACATTCTGTCAATACCCGTGGTGTGGTAGTAATTCCAGAAGGAAGAACTATGAATTGATAATGCTTTCCCCGGAAGACAAACCAGAGATATTTTTGGTGTGCGGGATGGATGGGTATATGGAAGTAGGCATCCTTTAAGTCTAAGGCAGCCATGAAGTCGCCCTTTTGTAATAGCATGTCTTGTAATAGCGCTATGACTTTCTGAAGAGTGACCATGTGGAAGTGTTCTGATAGAATATAATGATTGAGTGGTCTGAGGTCAAGAATAGGTCATTGTATTACGTCCTTTTTGGGAATAAGTCAGTATAATGAATATACCCCTGTTCCTTGATATTGTTTTTGGACTGAGTCTATTCCCCTTTGAGTAAGAGAGCTGATATTTCCTGTTTAAGGAGAGCCTGGTGTTTTATCGATAGATTGTGTTTGTGAGGTGGAATATTTGGAGTGGTAATGAGCTCCAGACAGTAACCATGTTGGATGATGTCCAACACCCATTGGTCTGTTGTGACTGATTACCATGTTGACAAAAAGTTCTGAAGACGACCCCCGACAGGTGTTAAATGGTTGGTGGGGAAGTCATTGTTGGTATTTGTATTTAGGTTACGGGTATTATTTCCCCAACCCCTTCCCTTGAAATCAATCCCTCTGTATGTGCCTCTGTAAAAGGTCTTAGCAGTGGAGGATTGTCCTTGATTTTTATACGATGGCCCTGTGTCTGTGGAGGCTGATCTAGCACCTTGTTTGAAAGTGCGCCTATGAAAGGAGCCATGGTAGGTACTAGTTTGTAGAGCCCCCATTGATTTGCGACCTCAGTCTTTCTTTATTTTCTCAACAGCTATATCCCCTTGAGAGCCGAAGAGGTGTTCCATATCAAATGGGAGATTAAGAATTGCCTGCTGCACTTCAGGTTTAAAGCCAGAAACACAGAGTCAAGCATATCTACGTAATAGCAGGTTGGTGTTTATGCCTCTAGCTGCAGTGTCTGTGGCATCTTCTGCACATTTTATGGAGTTGTTTATGATTAGCTTCCCTCATTAACAATTTCCCGCCCCCTATCTTATGTATGACGTAACATTCCCTCATGGAGTGGTTAATATTGTGCTCCCCTTTGAGCATTAGAGAATGCTTCAAAAAGAAAGTCATCCTCTATTGTGTCCTTGTGTAAAGGTAGTTGTGCCGCTGCCCTGTCTATTAGATCTTGATAGGCAGAGGCATCATCAGGTGGCGATGGGCATGCAAGATAAAAGTCAGGGTCTGTATCCCCTTGTGGTTTAATGTCATAAGCATCCCAAGCATCCCCAGGATGTGTCTCTTGTGGAATGTCACCATCCTCGTCCATATTGGTGAGTGAGGGTACATGTTACCTGCCTCAGATTGTTGTGGTGAATCAGGTGGTGAAGTGGATGCTGGGGGTGGTGTTGGTGGCTTTGGTGAGGTAGGAATGGGAATGTGTACAGGGCTAGTGACAACATCCTTCTTTTTCTTCTTAGGAGGCTGTATCAGAATGTCTAGAGCCCCTTGTAAAGTTAACTGTCTTTTGGAAGAGTGAGGCTTTGCTGGCTGAAGAATTACCTTCTTTGTTCCGGGCTGAATTTGCAAGGTTTTCTGCCTCGGCTTGATCTGTTTTTGCATGGCATCCAGAATTGGTTCGGTTGGAGTTTTTTGTCTGAAGGTGAAACATTTCGGAGTGGAAGGATGTTTCGTTGTACTCGGTTCAGAAGCACCATGGCTCTTGTCTTTCGGAGTTGAAATTGATGTTCGAGTTATGGACTCAGACGTCGAAAAGTTGGAGGACCCTGCTGAAGGCCGAACTTTCGGTGCCAAGTCCAAGGGCGGGACTTCCAAGTCGGCATGTCAGTGGGTGCCATGGCTTTATTTGCAGTTGCGGACCATGAGCAGTTTTTTTGGATGGAGAAAATGTTTTGCCCTTTGTTTGGGGGTGGGGTAAATATACTCATGGTCCGAGGCTTCTGTGCCGGTTGGAAGGTTGGTGAGTCCTGTTTCAAGTCTGACCCGGAATCGGAATCATGTATAGATAATGATTCCTCTCATGCTGCCAATGCCTCCACTTCTACCTCCTGTTGCTGACCAAAATCGTACAGTGAGTACAGTGGATCAAAATATTTTTTAGGCCTTACAGGTTTCCTCTTGATGATGATGTGAGAGGCATAAATTACAAACGGAATGTTGGTCGTGTAGGTGTATTTGGAGAGACACTTCGGACAGAAATGGAACGGAATGCGTTCCATTAGCAGCTTATTTTCTGATTAGTCTGTCGAAATTAAAGAGACTCAGCCAGGCGTAGCCCGTAGGCTGAGAAAGAGAGTCGAAGACCCAACATACAGAAAGGGTATTTGCTCGGAACGCAAGAGTAACTACGAGATTGAGAAAATACTGTAGAGTGAAGGAAGGGAGCTAGAAAGAGTCTCGAACTGGAGCGCGAGAGATTACATCAAAACCCGGCGGCAGAAAAAAACAGTCCGGCAATGTAGTCGATGTCTATGCGCAGTATCAAACAAAAGGAGGAGTCACACAGCCTCGTGACTGGAAGAAGCTTCTTTGAAGAAAAACAACTTGTAATCACCCGAGTCCAACACTGCGTGACGGACTTATGCATAGAATGTGTATCTACAGTACACATGCCTCGAACACTGTGTAGCGGCACTGAAAAGACGGGCTCTTCCACTACCTAATTAAATATCATTTTATCAATCTTGGAAAAATAAAAAGCTAAATCAGTCTTTAACTCCTCCCATCAACCTGAACTAAACCTAACCTTTTCATAATTAATTTAATTGGTTCTTGGATGTTCCTAACCCAAGTCTGTAGCCTCAACTAACTATCCTTTTTTTAGCCGCAGTGTTTGCTTGCCTTAATGGACTTTACCATAGCGGTCCTTAACAGCCCCCTGCAATGAGTATCAATGGGCAAAGTCAGGAAGAAGTATAAACGGCCTTGGAACTAATAAGCATTAAAGTACATCAAAAGCCTCAAGTAGAAACAAACATCAATGGTGACAAGCAATAATAAAATTATATAGCAGGAAGATTAATGGGCTTGAAAGAACACATCAATAGTAAGTCTTATTGGCCTGAGCAGTGCTAGTTTTTGTTTGGTTTTAAGCAAAAACCATAAACGCACATGGAAAAAATAGAACAGTGTATACATTTTTGTCATTTCAACAAATTGAAATCACAGTTTAAAACATTGGAGGAAACCTACTCATAAAGATAACTTTCCATACTTAAAATATCCTAAAAGCAATCCATTAAAAAGTCATAATTTTAATAATACATATTACAATTACGTGCTAAAACTAGAATGCAATAAGCAATAGTTCTCTTTAACTATATAAAAATCGAGTAAAAGAATTGACGATTAATCAGTAATTTAAAGAGAATCTCCAGTAGGAGTGGAAATTATTCCCCCCGATTACAACTAATTTCGAGAACCTGAGCTACTTTTACAGATATATATCAAATATAATTCAGAGGGACTGCACTTTTACTTGTCATGAGATAGCATATTATTGCATATAAGTCGCCATGCATATAACAAGTACCTAGATTGAGCAAAGATCAGCCATGCAGTGGTATCACTTCCGAGAATCCTAATAGTAGGCCTCATTTGTTTTACCAACAAAATTTGGCAAATCGGAACTAGCCAAGATCTTCTATTCACAGCATATCTAGGGTAGAGGATTAGAAAGTGCTCTTCTGTTTCAGGGCTATCTTGGCAGAATGGAAAAAGGGACAAGATATTTTGACCAGTCCATCTGCAGCGGAAACCATTAAGTGGCGAAATGCCATATCTAAATTGTAGGTATAAGGATTTCACTTGCCGGGGTGCAATCTGATTCACAAACTCCTCCTCACAATACAGATTGTCTTTGAAATCCAAAAACGTATCAGTTAGATCCCACACTGTACCATGGTTCAACCATACGCCATGAATATGGAGCCAATAACTTTTCTTATGGGAAACCAGGGTGTTTTTCTTAATGCAATGGGGATTGGGCCACATTTCACACATACCAAGATTGAATTGGCATTTTTATTATACATGGCATCCCCCGCGTCCTCAATACACCGCATATTACATATCTTCTGTATTTTCGGTAACCACTCGGGCTACACGATAAACTGGTCCAAAATGCAGCTGTACTTATTACATGGCCCTAGACGCAAATTACCAAAAGACTACGACATCCCTATCGCAGAAAATTGATTCCGCTATCTAGGGATTTACATAACCGTAGATCCTGCTCAATTAAATGAAGCTAATCTGCGAGACACCATGATGCGCCTGCGTAAGGATATTCATCATTGGCGTGGTCTCCCACTGACTCTGCTGGGACGAGCAGCGCTTTTCAAAATGCTGGCGCTACTTCGCTTTCTATATGAACTGCAAAATACCCCATTTAAGGTCCCAGACTCCTACTTCTTGGATATCGACAATGCTGTTCGCACTCTACTATGGGATCGGCGGGCACTACGAATTGCATTGCGATTGTTAACGGCGGGATGTTACGATATTGGGAGTGCGCTGCCCGACCTCAGGCTGTACTACTGGGCATCACAGCTAACAGTGACCAACCAATGGATATATGGTACACAAGATGAGCCAAGTAACCGTACTGATTTATGGCTGATGGGAAAGGGGGTTATCAAAGAGCTCTATACACAAACCCTAAAAGATTAGGACTAACTGGACCTACGGCCCGAACAACAGAAATTTGGCATGTAGCCAACAAAAAATTGGGTTGGGGCAAAAAAATTACGTTAGTAACCCCACTCTGGGAGACCGAATGGCTGGGCTGTCTGAGTTCCTGCCCCGGATTTGACAAATGGAACCTGATTGGTGTCTTGACTGTTGGGAACATATGGGGCAAAAAAAGACTGGTCACATTCGCAGACCTGCAGAAAGAATACCAACTAGCACAGTCTGAAACTTTTTGATATTTGCAGATCAGCCATGCCCTAAAGGTGGTGATACCCGCTGAAGGCCAGATCCATGAATTATCTCTGCTCAAAGATAGATTGCTGTTGAACCCAAAGCCCAAGAAAGCCATTTCGTTAACATACAAAAAACTGATTAACAACCGAACGGATCCCCTGACAAAACTTAGACAACAGTGGGAAATAGATGTAGGTGTATTAGACGACTACGACTGGCGAGAGGCTTTGGCCTCGCCTAGGGAAGTTGTTGTCCCTATGAGGCTGAGACTGATCCAACTCAAGACTTTACACCGAATCTACTTAGCCGCAAACATCATGGCAAATATGGAAAGGCGATCTGATTCGCTATGCCACCGTGGATGTACCCTGGAGGGGACCTACTTTCATACAATGTGGACATGCCCAATTATTCAAAAATACAGGAGCGCTGTAACATCTAAGATAGAGGACGTGGGAGGGGGAGTGAACTAAATCCAACACCGAATCTTTGCTTATTAAACATCTGGGAGGCAACAAACTTAACCCAAACTGAATAATCATGGGTCTCACTGGAGTGGGTATTGGCGAAAAGTAACATCGCGCAAAAAAGGAGGGATGTCGAGAAACCACCACTATTGAAAGGGTGGATAGGAGACATGGATAGGGCCATGATTGCTAAGAAATATGTTTTAAAAAATAGAGGGTGCACCAAGAAATGGGATCGAAAATGGGCTGCATGGAACACACACAGGGGCGAGATATGCCTGTCCCCTACGATAGAACTTTGCAGACAGGTGGAGGGGATACAAGACCTATCAGGTGAAGAAAGCTAGCGGAAACAAATGTGCACCCATACTGTGCTTAACTGTGGTCAACTGACTATCTGTATTACTGTGCATTTATTGTTTTGTTTTTAATAAAAAGAGTTATAAAAAAAAATATTGAATTGGCATCTTTTAACATACTTTAATTATGGGTTACTCTGTTTGCTGTTCAGTGCCATTACTTGGATAAATGATTCTCTCATAGAGAGAAGAGAGCTGTTGTACTAGGCTTGAATCCAATAAGCTAGAGGTCTAACTGCTGCCACATGTACAATATTTTGGAGACAAAGATCCAAACGTATTGGGGTTAGTGGCGCATTTCGGGGTAGACCCAAAATCGATCTCATAAAACAATTCTGTTTTTTCAATCACCCTTAAATTCTGAATACCCCAGATCTCTTGATCGTGTTTTGCAGCACTTACCCCCTTTGCCCGGTAGATATCAATGACAGGGGCAACTGGCTTATATGTACATACTTTAAGCCTTTTGAGCAAAGCAGAGATAACATGCTGAAGGGTGAGCTGGCAATTAGAGATGTGTGGAGTCCAAGCTAATGTTTTAGTGAACTTTAGCTCTAAATAAACAAATTCTTTAACTTGATCTAAGAAGATATCACTTAACTTCACCTTACCTCTAAACAAATTGTGTCGATTGAATGCCATAAATTTTGTCTTGTTAAAATTACCTTTTAAACCAAGTTCACCACATGCAGCTAAAAATCTGTTTAAAAGATTTCTTTAGCCCCATCGGTGTTCTAGATACAAGTAGTGTATAGTCTGCGAACATTAAAGAAGCAAATGGGCTACCAGTAATTTTGGGAGGGTCCACACTGCAATAATGTAGGGATACTCTTAACTGATTAATGTATAACGTGAACAGAGTTGGGGCCAAGACACACCCTTGCCTCACCCCTCTGTCCACCTAAATGCATACTGTGATGCTCATTATTTCGTTCCCATTTTATCTGGGCATAATTCCCCTGCTGAAGTCTAATGATCATTTGTAAAAGATAGTTTGGAACATCCATCTGTTTTAATACTAGCCCACATTATTCCCCAAGGTGCACAAATACAACATATAAGTGTTTTTTTATCACCACATACTTCCATAAAATTATTAGAAACCTAAATAACTGATCAATTTTACCTGTGTTTTCTCTAAAACCAGCCTGGATGGGTGAGAGGATCTCCTTAATCCAATCCTGTAATCTTCCCAGCAGATGCTTGTACAACAGTTTTGGTTATCTGTCTACAAGGCCAAAAGGCCTATAGTTTGCAAGACCCCTAACCAGGAATCAGAAATCTGTGCACCTTTTGAAACGGTATTAAAACAAAAGTTGAGGCTAAAACTCCCTACTTCCGATTCAGAAAGGAAAAGGTCACCTGGAATGTTGTCTAGTTCAGGCGTCTTTCCCCTCTGTAGAGTGGAAAGGGCTAGCCTGGTTTCCTCCAAATTAAAATCAATAGAATCAGCTTCCCAAGATTCCCTATTTGTGACTGCATATAGTAGATCATCTACGCCCAGTGCTGTAGTGTTCTGTCCAGCATAAAGTGTATTAAAATAGTTTACCCAAGACAGCAGTTGGCAATGACCTGAGCAGTAATGAGTATCAATGAGTCCATGCGTTAGTGACAAAGAGCATTAGATAAAAGGAAAAAAGAGCTGAAAGAAAAAATCTGTGATGACCTGTTGCAGGCTGCCAAATTAAAGGATAACTCCCTTACCTGTAAAATAATCAATCAACCAGTCTTAAAAGAGAGAGAAAAAGGAGTAGTTTCTTTTCTGTAACTCCAGTTCTGTAGTAGGGGTATCTCTGTTATAGTCATAATCTAGTGAATAGTCCCGCCCATGTGCGTGGACCCCGGAGCAATAAAAAATAATCTCTAAAGGTGACAAATCATGTAGACCTGCATACACCTTTAAGAGAGAATTTAATTTAAAGACAGATAATGCAGCCTATACCCACAGGCTACACTGTCCAGTACTTCAACTAGAATTCCACCAACATCCACAAACAGCACTGCCTGTCTAGATTTTCTCCACATAGGAAAAAACCCTGCCTCTACCAGCAAAAGCCTCTGGAATGATAGAGAGGAAGGAGTGGACAGACAAGCCCCATAGGCTGCCATTATGTGGCTTAGAACAGGATACTGTGCCTTTAAGAAAACTTTCCAGATTTCCAGAACTTTCCCCAGTATCCCAGAATGCCCAGCAGGTCCCATTTACTTTCAGTTCTTTTTGAAGGCGTAGCACGCCAGACCTGTAGCATTCTTCATATGAATAAATATCTCTCCACTGGGGAGGAGGGTGGGCGCTTATGACTATAACAGAGATACCCCTACTACAGAACTGGAGTTACAGAAAAGAAACTATTCCTTCTGTAGTAGGGGATCTCTGTGTATAGTCATAATCTAGTGAATAGAATGGCAAGCCCATCCCCACACAACAACAGCGGTGGAGAACAAACAAGACACAACCACTACTGTGCGAACAAATTTCGCAGCGAAGCCTGCCCAACCTGAGCATCTGCCCTGGCATCCGAGTCCAGACAGTAATGCGCAGCAAAGGTATGGACCGACTTCCAAGTGGCTGCCTTGCAGATTTCCGCAATAGGAACATTACGCAGCAAAGCCGTCGTGGCAGCTTTGCCCCTGGTGAAATGAGCCTTAGGTTTACCCCCTAAGGTCTTATTAGCCTTTTGATAACACAATTGTATGCAGGACACAATCCACCGAGAAATGGACTGCTTAGAGGTCGCAAGACCAGTCCTGACTGATCCATAATTAACAAACAATTGGTCAGACCTACGAATATCCTTGGTCTTATCCAGATAAAATTTCAACACCCTCCGAACATCCAGGGAATGGAGAGACCTTTCCGCTGGCGAAGAGGGATTCTGAAAGAACGTAGGTAAAGTTATGGTCTGGTTGACATGAAAGTCAGAGATAACCTTAGGAAGAAATTTAGGGTGAGTACGCATCACAACCTTAGCAGCATGAAATACAGTATAAGGTTCTTGACAACATAATGCCTGAAGTTCACTCACCCTGCCGGCCGATGTAATGGCCACTAGGAACGCCGCCTTCCAGGATAGGTGCTGCAATGAAGCCTTGTGAATGGGTTCAAAAGGCTCCTTCATCAGTCTGGACAGCACCACATTCAAGTCTCAGGAAGGCGAGGGAAGTCTGACGGGAGGAAACACTTTCTTCAAGCCTTCCAAAAAATCCTTGACCACAGGGATCTGAAAGAAGGAAGTCTGTGAAGGGCATTTCCTGTAAGCAGTCAAAGCAGCCAGATGAACCTTAATGGAATGGAAATTAAGGCCAGACTGCGCCAGATGTAAAAGGTATGGAAGGATGACATCTTCCTTACATGTCGTCGGATCAAAGTTCTTGGACTTACACCAGATACAGAACCTCTTCCACTTGTAAGCATAGGATGTCCTAGTGGAAGGTCGTTTAGACTCCTTCAGTATGTCCATACAATCGTCTGGTAGATTCAGATGGCCATATTGCACTATTTCAGGAGCCATGCCGCCAAACTCAAAGACGAGAGGTTGGGGTGCACCATCCGCCCCCGAACTTCGTGAGAAGGTCCGGCCTGCACGGCAACCGCATGTGAGGAAGGAGAGACCGGTGAAGTAGGTCCGTGAACCACCACTGCCTGGGCCACTCCGGGGCGATCAGGATCATCCGCGCCCTGGACTGGGACAGCTTGATGAGCACTGCCGGAATCAGGGTAATGGGTGGAAAAGCGTACAGAAAGCTGTTCGACCAATCGATCCATAGCGCATTCCCCAGCGTCCCCCGCTGGTAGTACCTGGATGCGAAGTCTCGGCATTTGCTGTTTTCGGCGGTGGCGAACAGATCTACGTCTGGAGTCCCCCACCTTGCGAAGACTTCTCCTAGTACTTCGTCGTTTATGACCCATTCGTGGTTTTCCTGAATCAGCCTGCTCAAGGCGTCCGCCTGAGCATTCTGCACCCCTGGCAGATGCGTGGCTGTAATCGTCAGTCCTCGGGCCAGCAGCCAGCGCCAGATCGCCTGCACCTCCTGCGACAGAGTGCGCGATCTCGACCCCCCCTGCTTGTTGAGGTAATACATCGTGGTTGTATTGTCTGTCTGTATCAGTAGCGAGTTGGTCTGGAAGGACGGAAGGAAGGCCTTCAGTGCCAGGAAGACAGATCTGAGTTCCAGGAAATTGATGTGGTACCTCGATTCCAAAGGAGACCACTTTCCTTGAATCTGCAAGTCCCCGGAATGCGCTCCCCAGCCCTGGAGAGAAGCATCCGTCACGACACTCATCGTGGGAATGTCCTTGTGGAAGGGAACCCCCTTGAGGAGGTCTTCTGCCGAACACCACCACTTCAGAGACTGAAGAGCATGCAGCGACAGTCGTATCTTGTCGTCCCAAGAGCCTGTCCTCTGATCCCACTGATCCTCCAAGCACTCCTGCAGTGGTCTCATGTGTAGCCGTGCGTGAGGCGTGAGGAAGATACAGGAGGCCATCGATCCCAGTAGAGAAGACACCTTCCTTACTGTCGTCGATGGAGCAGTCCTGAGGTCCTGAGCCTTCCGAAGGAGTGATAACCGTCTCTCCTCCGAAGGAGACACGCTTGCTGACCGCGTATCGATGGAGGCTCCCAGGTACTGTATGCACTGGACCGGAGTCGGGACCGATTTGGACATGTTGACGTGTAACCCCAGCTTGTGCAAGAGAGCGCACGTCCATCGGAAGTGATCTTGCGCTTCCGAGAAGGATGAAGCCTTGATCAGCCAATCGTCCAGATACGGGTAGACAAACACCTTGTTCCTTCGCAGATGTGCCGCCACCACCGCCATGCACTTCGAGAAGGTCGAGAAGGTCCTGGGCGCAGACTTTAGCCCGAATGGCAGTACTGTGTATTGATAGTGATTGGCGCCGACTTGGAATCGCAGGAACTTCCTGTGCTTCAGTGCTATGGGCACATGGAAGTACGCATCCTGTAGATCTATGGCACAGAGCCAGTCTCCCCGTTGCAGCTGAGGGTAAATCATGCGAAACTTCTCTCTGCGAATCCATTTGTTTGCCTGTCGCAAATCCAGAATGGGCCTGAACTCGTTCTTGTCCTTCTTGTGAACGAGGAAGAACCGAGAGTACAGACCTCTTCCCCTTTGAGACAGAGGTACCTCTTCTACCGCCTTTTTTCTCAACAAGATGTCTGCCTCCGCCTGGAGCTCTCTCAGCTGGAACCGAGAGCTGACCGGCGGAATCGCTGGAGGCGGGCTGATAAACCGAAGACTGTATCCATTGCAAACAATATTCAGCACCCACTTGTCCGGAGTAATTTTTCTCCACTCTGCCGGAAAAAGTTGAATGCTTCCCCCCACTGGAGTGGGTAATGGTTGAGGGGGAAGTAGCCGCTCAGGGCCGAGACCCGGCCGGGCCCTTGGTAGTGGTAGTAGCCTGCTGGCCTCCTCTACCCCTCTGGCGCTTCTGGAAGGGCGTCCGGAACTGCTGCTGTTGGTGCTGCTGCTGTCCCGAACCCTGCCCACGCCCTCTGCCCGAAGACCCGAACCGCCTCTGGAACGGGCGCTTCTTCTTCGCGGCCTTCTCCAACCCACCGGCCGTCAGGGTTTCCGCCTCCGCCTTCATGCGGGCCATCTCATCATCCGCATGTTTCCCGAACAGGGTTTCCCCCGAGAAGGGCAGGTTGGCCACTCTGTGCTGCGCCTCTGGTTTGAGGGACGTCAGGCGCAGCCACGAATGTCACCTCTGGTGGACGCCATGACAGTAGGCGTGGGCGGCCAACAAGGATACATCCGCCGCCACGCCGATCACCTGATTAGAAACCAGCATGCCTTCGCGCACTGTTTCCAAGAAGTCCTCCTTCCTGTCCCGGGGCAGCAGGTCCGCATACTGCTGCAGGGACTCCCACAGGGCCCGGTCGTAACGGCCCAACAAAGCCCCTGCACTCCCCGCCTTCATGGTGGTGGCGGCGGTCCCACACACCTTCCTGCCCGCAGAATCCAGCCAGCGGCTTTCTTTGTCAGGAGGGACCGTCGATGAAGGGGCGGTCGCATGTTGTTTCCTCGCCGCCGTCACGATGACCGAAGCCGCGGGAGTGAGGAACAGCTCCAACGCGGGTTCCACCAGTCCTGGTACAAGGGGCAGTAGAGGGCGAGACAGGTGTTTCTTATGAAGTGTCTCGAATATCACGGACGTCGTGAGTGTTGGAACCGTCACCGTGATACCCAACTTTGCTGCCCCTCTCAACAGCACCTCTTGGAAAGAGACCAAATCGTCCACCGGAGACACCCTAGTCCCCGGCGAGTCCGACAACGTCGGGGAAAAATCTCTGGTCGAGGATCGCGTGTGCGACCTGGACCTGTGCCTCCTACGGCGTCGTCCTGAGTCCGACGATGACCGTCCATGGCTCCGTGATCTTCTCCTCCTGAGAGAGCGGGAGCGCGACCTCTTCGGCTTCGGTCTGCCCGCCGGTCTAGCCGGTCCACGCGACCGCGGGCGTCGTGGCTTTGGAGTCCCCTGCGGCGGAGTCGGGTACCTCGGAAGGGAAACAGACCGCGGGGGAACCGCCGGCAGCCCCAATGGAGTGCGTGGCAACGACCGAGGTGGGGGCGGCGGAGGCAGTGTCCGCGGCTGTGGAGGCGGTGGAGGTGGTGGTGGTGGCGGCGGTGGTGTTGGCGGTGGTGGTGGTGACGTAGGCATCCGAGGAGGCGTATACACCACAGAGTACACCGATCCCGATGACTCTCTCTTCCTCGACGTCGATCTTCGCCTCGACGTCGACCTTCGCCTCAACGTCGACCTGCGCCTCAACGGCGACCAACGCCTCGACGGCGACCTTCGTCTCGACGGCGATCTTCGTCTCGACGGCGATCTTCTCCTCGACGGCGATCTTCGCCTCGACGGCGATCTTCTCCTCGACGGCGATCTTCGCCTCGACGGCGATCTTCGTCTCGACGGCGATCTGTGCCTCGACAGCGATCTGTGCCTCGACGGCGATCTGTGCCTCAACGGCGATCTGCGCCTCGACGGCGATCCTCTTGACCTCGAGCGTCTCGACGTCGATCTCCTCTTCGACGGCGACGTCGACCGTCTCCTCTTCACCGACTGCGAACGGCGATCTCCTCTCGACGGCGAGCGCCGACGCCGGGTCCGATCTCGACGCCGACTGCTGGACGGCGCCGTAGACGGCGTTGTCGCCGAAGATGCCGATGTATTCAGGTCCCTCGACGTCGACCGTCGACGCCGCTTCTCCCCAGAGCCCTGGGGAGACGGCGAACAGATGGTAGTCATCCTCCTCGACGTCGCCGTCGACGCCCTCGACGGCGACGGGGAGTGGGAGCGCTTACTGGTCTTCCTGCCCCTGGGGAGCCCCCCAGAGGCCTCAGTATGGGCCAAATCAGCCCCTCCAGACCCACCTGGTGCCTTCAGCCTTCTCTCCTCCAGGACTTGAAGCCTGATTTTCATTCTGTCCCTCAGGGTCCTGGCTGAGAACGAGTGGCAGATATTACAGTCTTCAGGCACGTGGGACTGGGGAAGGCAACCTATACACACCTCGTGTGGATCAGTTTTAGCCTTCTTTCTACCACATTCCGGGCACTTGTCGAACAAGCCAGGCATGTTGACAGTACCAGCCACTAAGCACTTGAAAAAGTGACAAAAATTGACAAAAACTACAATAAACCCTTGAAAAGGGGAGAGCTCAATGCTCCAGGGTCCTGCTAGCAGGAGCCGGAAAAAAGAACTGAAAGTAAATGGGACCTGCTGGGCATTCTGGGATACTGGGGAAAGTTCTGGAAATCTGGAAAGTTTTCTTAAAGGCACAGTATCCTGTTCTAAGCCACATAATGGCAGCCTATGGGGCTTGTCTGTCCACTCCTTCCTCTCTATCATTCCAGAGGCTTTTGCTGGTAGAGGCAGGGTTTTTTCCTATGTGGAGAAAATCTAGACAGGCAGTGCTGTTTGTGGATGTTGGTGGAATTCTAGTTGAAGTACTGGACAGTGTAGCCTGTGGGTATAGGCTGCATTATCGGTCTTTAAATTAAATTCTCTCTTAAAGGTGTATGCAGGTCTACATGATTTGTCACCTTTAGAGATTATTTTTTATTGCTCCGGGGTCCACGCACATGGGCGGGACTATTCACTAGATTATGACTATACACAGAGATCCCCTACTACAGAATCAGGGATCGAGGCATTTGTTCAACAGGGGGACTGGATAGGACATTTAAACACTATTTTTAATCAGGTAAATTGTCTTTTAAAATTGCCAACTACACCTATATACCAAATTGATGCTGTGGATATCCCTGTCATAACCCTAGAAGAGGTCACTAACTCCCTAAGTAAAGCAGCAAGTGGAAAGGCTGCAGGCCTGGATGGTGTTCAGATAGATACCTTTAAAGAAAATATCACTTTATGGCCCCCAATGCTAACCCAAGTATGCAACTCTACTGTTTCCTGGACAGAAAGTACAATAGTCCCAATATTTAAAAAAGGTAACAGAGGGGATCCGAAATGCTATTGCCTAATATCCCTCCGGTGCTCCAGTGCTAAACTAAAGGGTAGAATCCTCCTGGGTAGGCTAGAACAATGGGTGGAGGAAAAACGTCTACTTACCGACTCACAATCTGGGTTCAGTAGTGATACAGGAACGATACAACAATGTGTTAATCTACACCTGTTAATCAATAAATATACTGTAGCAAGGTCGGAACATGTGCACCTATGTTTTGCAGATCTGAGCAGTGTGTTCGATCTGGTAAACCATATTAAACTATAGGAAACCCTTGCAGATATGGGAGCCCCTCGGGGTATCATCAACTACCTGTCCCAATGGTTCTCTTACCTTACTGCACAGGTGCATTATGGCCGAAAAGGGGAATGCACAGAACGTTTTAAGGTTGCCCAAGATATTAGACAGGTTTTGTGTTCTTGCCCCCCTTGCTCTATTCACTCTACATAAATGGGGTGGATGAATGTTTACAAAAAATTAAGGCTGACGCAATCATGGTTGGATCTCGCCCGACCACATTTTATTATATGCAGACGATGCAGTCCTTTTATCTAGAACAGCCAAAAGGCTGCAGCACTTTATAGATAACTTTGTTAACTTTATGGACAAGAAAGGCTTGAAAGTACATTTTGAGAAAACCATTACTATGGTAATCGGAAAAGGAAGAGCAAAAAAGAAGATACACCATATAAAAGGGGAGAGATTAGCGGAGACTAAAATGTTCTCATACCTGAGAATTCAGATTATTGCATCAGGGTCCAGGGAAAGCCAATAAAATATCTCCAAAATGAAATTCCTGAGAGCTATAGAATTCATCTTCAGTTTGCTAGTAAAATAGGCCAGAAACCAACCAGGGAGATACTGATATTGTATAAA
Organism: Triturus cristatus; assembly: GCF_964204655.1. Taxonomy (NCBI): domain Eukaryota; kingdom Metazoa; phylum Chordata; class Amphibia; order Caudata; family Salamandridae; genus Triturus; species Triturus cristatus. The sequence goes on along the minus strand of NC_140593.1, from coordinate 1,098,066,851 downwards.
AGCAAATGTCTCCCAAGCGCTGGTTACGGCGCTGCCCTCTGGGGGTGCATAAACTGCGCCACATTGCAAACCCTAGAGAATTTGTTTCTGACTCGATTATTTGCCGTCCAAAAAACGAGCTCAACATACATAACACATAAGGAAGTGGCAGTTTCTTTTTTAGAGGACGACCTATACATTAATCTCATCCTTTTGTGGCACTGCATATGGAGCAATGTAGGGACAGAGTTCACAAAGGCAATAATATTAGAAAATAAAATGGTTGTCTTATATAGACAGCCATCTAAGAAAAATTAATCCTGCTATCAGAGCTAAGGACACAGTTAAAGTCCTCATTTACTACAAAACAGATTTTAAGACTAGACTCAGAGGACACGCCCATGAGACACAAGGTCCGCGGTGTATAGATACTGGTCGGACCCCGTACATGCGGTCTGCCAAAATATCTGACAATTGTCAAGAATAGACAATATAGGTTTTACCTTACCAGACTATGATTAGGAATACTGCACTTCAGGTTTGCATTTCCAAAAATTGGGGCATGGACTGATAACCTCTCACAATGTCAATGTGATGGCAGAACCAGACAAAGCACAATGCACTTTATCTTATTCTGCAGCTTTTATAAGGACCTTAGGAAACTTTTTTAGCTTTGATTTTTAGAACTGGCAAATATATTTATTATCAGGATGCTTTTAATTATATATGTGCTATGGAAAACGGGGATATTTGTTTATCTGCCATAGCTTTTATTACATCGGCTCTTGGAAGAAGGAAAAACCTAGCACACCTGAAAGCCCTAACTTATGGGGCTACAGAATAAACGTACCATCTCTGTTTTGTTCGAATATTATGAACTTTATTGACTGATTAAACTGTATTGAATGAGCATCGGGATAACCTGAAGCTGTGTGATCAATAATAATTTTTGGACTACTATATAGGCCCTGGCCAGTCTCTCTAAGAGATGGTTCCCATGCTGCTACATCAAAATTGTTAAATGGTGTTGACTCGGGGAATGGGTATCCACACATGAGCTCTGTATTGTTTTTAACCTAATTGTTGATTGTACTTTTATGGTTCTATGCCTATAAACCGAATAAAGTTTTTGAATTTGATTTGACAGAGCAGGGAGGGGAAGAAATTAGTTACTTACCTGTAACTCCAGTTTTCCAACATTGGTATCTTTTATATTTTCAAATGCTTGAATTATGCCCTGTTGTTATGCTGGGAATCCCTGGTAAATTAAAATAGCAGTATACAATGTATAATGTAAGATGGCTACAGACCTGAAAGACCATCTATGTGTAAAGTAACACATCCATCTCTTTTGAAAAGAACCCAAACTTCAGCCAATGAGTTCAACGCTTAGGCACTCCTACTCTCCTTAGAGGCCGACCATGACTCAGATTTCAAAGCACAAGTGGGAAAATAGAATGCAATGAGCCTCTGACCGGGGAGGAGGTAGGGTTACATGTGAATATTTAAAAGATACCAATGTTGTAGATCTGGAGTTACAGGTAGGTAACTAATTTTTTCTCCTACGTTGAATCATTTATATATTTGCATGCTTGAATCAGAATAGCAAGCAATATACATTATAGACTACAACAAAGCAGGAAGCAGGCTCACCTTTTATTAAACAGCTTTTTCAGGTTTACCTGTCCCACTGCTGCCTCAGCTTCTGTGTCCATGCCTAGGGAGTAGTGAACGTATGTCTGCTCCTCCATGTGGGTGCATAGGAGATGTCCTTCTGGGTACCCCAGCAAAGAGTGCTGCAGTTGAAGCTAAGCCCTTGGTGGAATGCGCCCTCACTCTTCCCTTGTGAGAACGCATGGTTTTGGCATGGCAGAAAGCAATATAGGCAGGGTCGGCTCCTCCGCTGAGGTGTAGGAGCATTGCCCCACTAAGTGCAAACAGAAAAAGAAAATAATAACGCAATGTTAATAACGTTACGTTATTATCATTTTCTTCTCGCTATGAAGCCTGGGCGGGGCTGGGCTTGTACCCGCCTGGGAAAGGGAGGTAGAGTGATTCCTGCTGCACCTTAAGTGTGCATGACTATTTGGCCGGCCATCTTGTGCTGGTCAAATCATCATGCACACTTTGCATGTTCTCCACAAGCTGTATTGTGCATCCTGGGTGGAGAACATGCACAGGCTCCCAGTCCACATCTGAGTGCCGAACCACAGCGCTCAGACCAATCACAGCGCTGCTTTAAGGCAGTGTCATGATTGGCTATGGGATCCTGGGATCCTGTGTGCTTCCTGTTCCTGCGTCGGAGGAGAGGGGGTGGCTGGCAACCGGCCACGATAAGGTAAGTGTTTTTTTTCTAACCCCTTCTCCCCGCCCACCGTCGCCTTTCCCAACCAGCCACTTCTGAATTAAGGCTGAGAACTAACAAGCTATAATCTGTTTGGATAGGGCTTGACCTTTTTGAGGTTGAGCAAATGATACAATTAGCTAGTCTGAAGTGTGCATGTCCTTTGTCTTGTCTATATAAAATTTGAGACATCTACGCAAATCCAAAGAATGTAATGATCTTTCCGCTGGTGAGGTTGGATGGGGAAAGAATGATCTAAGAATGACAGGCTCATTCAAATGGAAGTCAGAAGGCACTTTAGGAATGAAGTTAGGGTTGGTCCTGAGTATCACTTTGTCTTTAGTGAACCGGAGAAAGGGTTCTCTGATGGTGTATGCCTGAATCTCTCCGATTCTCCTAGCGGATGTCAGAGCCATGAAACAAATATTAAGTCCACTCTATGTATCAGCTCAACAGGAGGTAACATCAGTTGACTGAGGACTGTATTAAGCTCTCATGGAACTGGAGGATACAGAAGAGGTGCAAAAGCTCAGAAGATACCTCTCATACATTGTTTAATGAGCCTTTGGGAAAACAGAGCAGAACTGTCATTCCTAAATCTGGATATTTCAGTCAGGTGGACCCTGACTGAAGAATATTTGAGACCACTTTTGGCCAAACTTAACAAATATGGCAGGATCTGAGAAGGCTTTATTTGAAGCAGATGATGACCATTATTCCTGAACCAGACACAGAAATGCTTCCAATTAGCATTGTAAATCGTATTGGTCGCTGGAGCATGAGCCTGCGCCAGGATCTGTTTACACTCTTGTGGCATGTCCAGATGGGCAAATTCTAGGTGGTCTGGTACCATGCTGTCAAATCCAGTGACTTGGGATTGTGGTGAAGAATCTCTCCTAGATGTCTGAACAATATCCTGTGATGCACCTTCAAAGAAATGGCTGGACGTGCTGCCAACTGCCACAGCTTGCTGTACTAGTCAAGCCACGCCAGAGCAATGAGGATCAGATTGCAATGGTCTTTCTTTGCCTTCTTCAACACCCTGGGGAACATGGGTGAAGGAGGAAAGGCACATATCTTGGATCAACTGATTGAAAGAGCATTGCCCATTGTCCCTGGATGCCAAAACATGCTTGCGAAGCACAGGCATTTTATGTTGTTCGGCGTGGCAAACAGATCAATTGTACTGCGACCCCACTGATTGAGATGTAATCCCCCTGTTTCTGTAATAATTCCCACTCGTGACAACCTTTCATTTGCCGGCTGAGCACATCCACCAGATCGTTCTGGCAGCCTGGCAGATGTTCCACAGCAATGTGTATCCAGTGAGAAATGGCCCAGTTCCACAGCACCTGAGCTTCTTCTGAAAGGATATTCGACCTTATCCCTCCCAGCTTGGCTATGTAGATCATTGATGTTGTATTGCCTGATTAGGAACAGCTGACCTGAAAATCTGGGGAGGAAGCTTGTAAGCCTAGTCTTATAGAGAAGAGTTCAAGCACACTGTTGTAGGTTTTTTTTCTCTGCATCTGATCAAAGGCCTCTGGCAGGAAGCCCTTACAGGTGGGCTCCCCATCCGCCCATAGACGCATCCGTGCAGGGTAATAACCTTTCAATTGTTGGTAGAAAAGAAAGTCCTGCATTTAGGTTTTCTGGACTTCTCCACCAGATCGGAGCTTGGTTTAACAGCCTTGTGACGTGGACCATATCTTCCTATGAGTCTTCCAGCTGCTTCCATTACAAATCCAGCTCTTGTTGAACAGGTCTCATACAAAGCATGCAAAACTGAATGAGACCTAAACATGAGGACATCATACCTATCAGGTAATTGTATTGCCTCACTTTGATGGATTGCTTTCCAGCAATAATTGGACCTTTGTCTTGGGTACCAATGATGGTTTCTCCCTGTTCAAAGTGAGACCTAATCTTCAGAAGAGATTGATGCAAGCATCTGTGGAACCTTTTACTGTTTCTCTGGATGGCGTTTTGACTAACCAATCGTCCAGGTATGGGAACACCTGGTGACCTTCTCTCCAGAGAAAAGTGGCAACTGAAGCAAGACATTTGGTGAATATTCTCAGCACCGAGAGGAGCCCAAAAACGAGTGCCTTGAACTTGAAGTGCCGACCCGCAACTGAGAATCTAAGGTACGTCCTGTGTTTTTGATGAATAGGTATGCAGAAGTAAACATCCCGAATGTCCAGGGAGGTCAAAAATTCCTCTTCCTGCATCATCAGGAGGACTTCTTACAGAGTCAGCATCCAAAATGACTGCTTCTTTACAAACTTGTTCAGTTCTTTGACATCCAATATCGGCCTCCAATCCCCCGTCTTCTTTTTTATAACAACGAACCTGGAATTGACATTTTTGATTCCTGTGGGATTTTGGGACAATTCTATGGTTCCTTTGGAAAGAAGAATGAACATTTCCATTTGCAGCTCCTTCAAATGAAGATGATGCTCCTTTCTTGTTGAACAAACTGGGGGACTCCGAATGAACTCTAACGTATGGCCTGACGGGACAATATGTAACACCCACTTGTCTAATGTTATTTTCTGTCATGCTGGGGCAAAAAGGATTATTTTCCTCCCCAAATTCTGAGGACCAGACAGAAAAGGGGAAACGAGCTGGGAGTCATGCTCTCTTCCGATTTTCATTGGTTCGTACTTGTGAGGAACCCCTCCTTCTTCTTGTAGATCTCCCATAAGTTTGTCTTTCATTTCCATTGAAAGGAGTATCCTTGGTCCTATCCACACTGTCTTTGAGTATAAGATGGGTGCCCTTACCCTCCATACTAGTTGAAACCTGCGCTGAAATTTTGTGATCTTCGTGAGCCACGAAAAGTAAATGTCCCAAATCTGCGTACTGCAACAGCCCTAAAGCTTTCGCTGTATCACCTTTCTTTTTCAAGGCCTTGCAAAGCTTCATCAACATGTTTACCAAAACGTTATCCCAACAAAAGGCATGTCTAATATTTTAGATTTAGTGACATGGTGCGTAAAATAACGATGAATTGTAATGTGACCCAAGCAATTACCAGTGGCTGAGATTAGTTTAAGCATTCCATCCATCAATTTCTTGTATACTTTAGTGTGTCGCCCTAAGTGGGACAGGTATGCCCAGACGTGGGTCTCATGTACACTGTGTCACTGGAAACAAGTTGTACCCGGCTTATGAGCCCATAACGTGGTTGCTTGAGTTCCACTTCAGGGAGAACCTGGCTGGACTCTTCCCAATGGAAGAGGGTCAAAACTGATTTGCATATTTCTGGGTCCAAACTGAGTTGGCACTGTGTGCAAAATAACAATATATTGGGATGCCGACCAAGTAATTACCATTGGCTGAGATTAATTCAAGCATTCCAGCCATCACTTTTTTATGTACATTATTGTGTCGCCCTAAATTGGGATGGGGATGCTCAGACATGGGTCCCATTCACACTGTGTCACTGGAACCAAGCTGTACCCGGCTCACAAGCCCATAACTAGGGCGAAATCAGCCCTGGTTTGCTTGTGTTCCGGTTCAGGGAGGACCTTGTTTGGCAGTTTGGGCTAGACTGACTTGCACATACCTGGGTCAAAACTAAGGCGGCATGGTGATCAAAATTATGAAGTGGCCAGAGTAATTACCAGTAGCTGAGATAAATTCAAACATTCCATCCATCACTTATTTGTACCCTTTAATATTTTAGATTGGACTTCAGTACAGAAGGCAGTGGATTTTAACCAGCCTTGCCTACTTAGCACAGTTCCTCCTGACATTTTGGCAAATACATTTATTTGAAACAACCATCACCTCATCAATAATGAAATAAGACAATAGCTCTCGCTGTTTCCCTCTTACCCTCAGGAATACAGTCTAATAATGGAGCTATGTAATGCCACATCTGGCGATCATAAAGACTTAGAATCACCAGGGCAATGGCTGTCTTAATTGATGTTGCACCATAGAGGAAATTATCCGTCCCAGAATGGCAATACATTTGCTATCCTTGTGTGGCAGACTAGATGACATCGTTATTGGGGTCTTGGTTCTTCTTTGAGCCACTGAAGCAATTACTAAATCAGGTCTAGCATGACCAGAGAGGCAAGCTGGAGCTGAATCTGGTGCTTTGTATGTATTTTTTAGACAGGGTTGGTGGCAGGAGTCTTCATTGATTTCAGACCTTCTGACCAGACATAATCAAAAATATGAATGGATTTAACATATTTCCAAGGTTGCTCTTTGAAGTCATAATGAAAACATGGTTGACCCACAGAGGTCAATAGTAGGTTGAATTTCTTGGCAGCTCTCTCAATCAACGAAGGAAATTTAGAGATAACATCTGTAGCATATTGTGGAATTGGCCCATTGTTTCCACTTAGGACAATAAAATCTAAGCCATTATCATGCCTTTCATCGCCATCTGGTGGTAGTTTACCTTCCTTTCCTTCTATATCAGAATAGACAATTAGAGTTAACATCATTTATGTCCTCTCCATAGACCGATCCCCTTGGCGTTGGAGGAGGTAGCGGTGATGGCTGCCTAAGAGGTGAAACTGGTAAAGGAACAGGTTGAGGAGGCAGGAGGAGGGGAGCAGCAGGCAAGTCCATGCTAGGATTATTAGTTGGTAGTGACAGCAATAACATATTAAAAGTATCCATCATTTGCTGCAACGTTGATAAGAAGGATATTAGCACTTGGACCACATCTGGTTCTCTCTAGTATCTAGGTGATTTATGTCATAAATAAATTTGAGTACTTCCAGATTTGTACTTATACTGACAAACATATTCACTGTAGGACTCCTCATAGTCCATTGATTCCTCTTCAAAATCTGCAACACTGTAAGCTGTCAGTAAGGCATAATCACTAGCCTCTTCTTCCTGTTATGACTGCAATATTTGTACTGGATGCCCTTCTGTGATCCTCAAAGGTGAAAAAACATTTCCTCCTATGTTTTTATTGACTCTGTAATACCCAGCGGTGATGCCGGCGACGATATGATTATCACCGTCAACGCTATGGACATAGTCGTCAACGGTATGGTCGTCGCCATCAACAGCATTCTCAACGCCGTCGATGTAATGTTCAACGGTGCCATCATCGTCGATGGTATCTTCGTCGTTGACGATGAGCTTAAAGTCTTTGATGTCTACAGAAAATTCGTCAACAAGGTTTCCTTTGAATAAATCCTCTTTTTGTCAGAGGTTAGTCTCCTTAGTGCTTGGACTCTGGTTTGTCAGCAGAGGAGGTGGCTGCAAGCACTGTACCAAATAGAACATCCTCAGGAAACTGTAAAAGCCTCCTCTTGTGCGCTGCCTTAATGAAGGTGCTTTGGGGGTATTTCTCACAGAATCTTCCCCTGAAAACGGGGCATCTCCTTTAGAAGGAGGAACATTATCTTTATTCATCAAAAAAAAATTCAACCTCCTTTCTCTGTCCTTTATAGTCTTAGTTGAGAAAGACTAACAGATGTTACAATCCCTTGACTCATGTTTTAGGATAAAGGGTCATCAATGTAAATTTTCTTGCTGCCACAATATAAGCAGGCTTTTAAAACAGATCTCTATTCCTCGTCAGCCATGGTGACAGCTCGTGACAGTTGCTTGTCAGACCAAAGAGCTCCCTGGTCTAGAGATTAAATCAATTTTCCCTAAAAACAACTCACAGTACAGTAGAGCTGAAGAAAGAGTGGTTCAAATCCAGGGCAGTCCAAAATGGATTAACTATAACAAAACCCTGGGTAAAAAAAAACACATTCAACTCATAATTCAGGCAATACCCCATTCAGAAAGGGATCAGTTCTAGTGTCCACCTAGAAAAAAACCCTGTGTGTGTTCTACATTTAAAAACAGGCCTGTGCCCAGGATTAAACATCATGAAATAATATGAAAAAATATATGTGGAAAAATATAGGAAGTGCCTCGCATAAGCAACCAACATGGAGCTAATTGGCAGGTTCTCAGCAATTTGCTCACTTTGTCATCACGGCAACTTTCTTATATCTGCGGAGGAGCCAACACTCAAACAAGGTCAGAAGAATGTTGTGTGTATGTTCATCTATGTAGGCCTATCGTAAATGGCACACGTCCCAAGGGCCTCCCTAGGTCCTAATATGGGAAAGAGAGAATTCTTCCTCACAAGAAAAGAGATTAATAACTTGCTGTGTGTGGCATAAGCAAAAACAACAGTTGATGGACAGAATGCAGAACAATGTCATACATTCACCCCAGTACAGAGATCTGGGCCTAAATCCATCGTTTGTTGCTCACCATGCCATTCCAGTTTGAACCCAGCCATATGCAAATCAGTCTTGACCCTGTGCCTCATGGGAACAGTCCAGCCCGAACTGCCAAGCCAGGTCCTCCCTGGACTGGAAACAAGCATCCCAGGACCGGGTTCGGGGTTTCACCCCTCTTCAGCCAGGATAGCTTGATTCCAGTGGCACAGTGAGCCCAGGACTCACGTCTGAGCATACCTGGCGTACTTAGGGCGATAAAGCAAAAGACACACAATTGATGGACGGAATGCAGAACAAATCAAAACATTCACCACCAGTCAAGAGATCTGGGTTAAATCCATCATTCTTTTGCTCACCATTGTGCAGGTGCAGTTGTCCAGAATGGCTTGCACCCTGCCTGGAGGCGGCGTGTCCTCAGCATATAGTGCGAGTAATATGCATGGAAGGCGTCGCGTTTAGCCGCCTCAGTAGTAGCCCGCGTGCCATCGCCAGTCAGGACGTTGGCTATGTGTGCTTTGGCAGCATGTGCCCGCAGGCGCCTAGCCAGGACCGTACCCACTTTGTCTCCCCCTTTGAAATAACGTTGCTTCAGCGCTAAAAGGGCCCGTTCAGCTTTATTAGTTCGAAGGGAGCACAGTTGGCCTCGGAGATTCGCCAGGCGTCTTTTATGTGCAAGTGAGGGGCGCTCCTGATCCTGTCTCTCCAGGGCCTTGATGTCCTTAGAGAGGTTGTTTTCCAGGAGGCACGCTTCTTGCGCCCGTGCAATTGCAAGAGATGTGATATGGCCTCGGATCGTGGCCTTGAATGCGTCCCACACTATAGGGAAGAAGATTTCAGGGATGTCATTAGTTGCAAAATAAGTCTCAATGGCAGTTCGCAGGCTCGCCACATCCACTGGGTCCTGAAGGTAGGCGCCAGCGAGGGGCCAGAGGGGCGCAATCAGCCGGATTCCTCAGGAGGAGTTCGAGATGGGCATGATCTGAGACAGAAGAACAAGTTACTTACCTTCGGTAACGCTGTGGATACAGTATCTGCCTGTGGATTCCTCACCTTGTGAATATCCCCTGTGCCAGCATTCCATGAACTTTTTTCCCCAGCTCTCTACGCCGACGTGGACGACGTCATAATGCATCGGCTCTGCTCGCGACTCCGTATGACGTCACCGGAGCCATAAGAGAGCCACGTCGGCGTGATGACGTCAGTTCCACCCATTTTTTCCGTGCCTCCGAGGCGCACATGTGGACCAACGACAGATTCAAAGTATACACAGTATACAATATGCAATCAAATATACATAGTACATAAACAAAAGGAAAGCTAAATAAAACAAGCATTTCCTACCAATGTACACGAAAGCATAACAACATCTCAAGCAAGACATCTTTTAAGGTATACAAAGGTGGACAACGGGGAGGCGGGTGGGCCAGTGAGGAATCCACAGGCAGATACTGTATCCACCAGAAAAAGCGTTACCGAAGGTAAGTAACTTGTTCTTCAGATGGATACATCTGCCAGTGGATTCCTCACCTTGTAAATAGATTCCCACAGCAGTCCCCACTCCCGGAGGAGGGTGTCCACCTTCCTATACCAGAAAGTCCTGCAAAACAGAGCGCGCAAAGTGGCCCTCCCTCCTCATCTCAGAGTCCAAGCAATAATGCTTTGCGAAAGTATGGAGGGAGGCCCAAGTCGCGGCTTTACAAATATCTGCCACAGGAACACCCCGGGCCAAAGCAGATGTAGATGATTTAGCTCTAGTTGAATGAGCCCTAATACCCTCAGGAGGAACCTTACCAGCCAGGGCATAGCAGATCTTGATGGCAAAGATGATCCATCTTGATAGAGTGCGCTTGTGCACCGCTCTTCCTTTGGAATGTCGAACATAACCCACGAAGAGCTGATCGTCCAGACGAAAGTCCTTCGTTCTGTCCAAGTAAAAGCTTACAGCTCTCTTTGGGTCCAGGCGATGAAGCCTTTCCTCCTCCTTGGAGGGATGAGGAGGTGGATAAAAAACAGGGAGAGTAATAGACTGCCCCAAATGAAACGGAGTAACAACTTTGGGCAGGAAAGCAGCCCTGGTCCTGAGTACCATCCTTTCAGCATGTAATGTTAGAAAAGGGGGTTTAGAACTAAGAGCTTGAAGCTCACTCACCCTCCTTGCCGAGGTTATGGCTACGAAAGACCGTCTTAAAGGACAACAGCCTCATAGGACAATTATGAAGAGGCTCAAACGGGGACCCCATCAGAAAAGTTAAGACAAGATTAAGGTCCCACTGTGGCATTACAAAAGGAGTAGGAGGAAACTTGTTTGTAAGGCCTTTGATAAACCTCAGTACAACCGGAGATTTAAATAATGACGGTTGATCAGGTAGACATAGAAAAGCCGATAAGGCCGAAAGATAGCCCTTGACCGTGGCCACAGCACAGCCCTGCTGAGCCAAGGAAAGCGCAAACTGGAGCACCTCAGAAAGATGTGCTTTTAAAGGGTCAATGGATCTCTCTCCACACCATTTTACAAACTTGGACCACCTGTAGGAGTAAATGGACTTGGTGGAGTGTCGCCTGGTCGATAAAATAAAATCCACCACATCAGGTGGGAGAGAGAAAGAACTCAGGTTGCCCCGTTCAATCTCCAGGCATGAAGGTGTAAGCTCTGGAGGTGGGGGTGTAGAACCTGCCCCTCCGACTGCGAGAGGAGGTCTGCCCTCAGAGGGAGACGGAGCGGAGGGAACGAGGAGAGGTGGAGAAGATCTGTGTACCACACCCTTCTTGGCCAATCCGGGGCAATCAATATGACTTGGGCCCGGTCTTGGCGAATCTTCCTCAGAACCCGAGGAATCAAAGGTAGGGGAGGAAATGCGTAAAGGAGTCGTGAGCCCCAACTCAACTGAAACGCGTCCCCAACGCCCCCTGCATCGGAAACTGGAGACTGCAGAATGACGGGCAGTGCGCGTTCTCGTGGGTGGCGAACAGGTCCACCCGAGGGGTTCCCCACGTCCGAAAGACATAACGAACCACCTCTGGATGGAGCCTCCACTCGTGGTCGGCGGAGAACTGCCGACTGAGACTGTCCGCGGTAGTGTTGTCCGTCAGGACTTGAACAGACTGACCGCGAAGGGAAGGGAGGAAGGCCTTGAGTGCCAAACGAATCGCCCGCAATTCCAAAAGGTTGATGTGAAGCAACCTCTCCTCTGGAGACCAAAGACCCTTGATCTCCAGATCCCCCAGATGAGCACCCCACCCTAAGGTGGAGGCATCCGTTATCACCGTGGCCACCGATGGAGGTAGATGGTAGGGCTTACCTTGAGACAGATTGCCCTCCACGCTCCACCAAGATAGATCCGCTGCAGCTTCTCTGGAGATCCTGATCGACTCCCTGAGATCTCCGTTGTGCTGATACCACTGCCTGCGAGGGCACCACTGGAGCGCCCTCATGTGCCAGCGTGCATGGATGACCAACAGAATGCAGGAAGCGAACAGACCGAGCAGGCGAAGGACCTTCAGAACTGGAACAACCGCTCCATTGTGGAATAAAGGGACCATCTCCTGAATGTCGAGAATTCTTTGAGGTGGAGGAAATGCTCGACACACAGTAGTGTCCAGTACCGCCCCTATGAACAGGTTGTGTTGAGAGGGCACCAGGTGAGATTTGGGCACGTTTATCGAAAAACCCAATTCGAACAACAGCTGAGATGTCACCTGCAGATGATGCTGCACCATCTCTGGGGACTCTGCTTTCAGAAGCCAGTCGTCCAGGTAGGGGAAAACCGGAATCCCCGACCTCCTGAGATGAGCCGCTACCACTGCCATCACCTTCGTGAAGACTCGAGGTGCAGTAGTAAGACCAAACGGGAGGACCGCAAACTGGTAATGTTGCGACCCAACCGTAAAACGGAGATACTTCCTGTGCGACTTCAGGATTGGGAAATGGAAGTACGCATCCTGCAAGTCGAGCGACACCATCCAGTCTCCTTGCTGCAACGCTTTAAGAACCTGTGCAAGGGTCAGCATCTTGAACTTCTCCTGTTTCAGGTAAAAGTTCAAGACTCTGAGGTCCAGTATCGGACGCAATCTGCCGTCCTTCTTGGGAATCAGAAAACACCGGGAGTAGCATCCCTGACCCCTTTCCTGCTCCGGAACCACCTCTATCGCACCTATTTGAAGCAAAGCTAGCACCTCCTTCTGCAGAAGAAGCAGATGGTCTTCCGAGCAGTAACCTTGGCAAGGAGCGTAAGGGGGAGGAAACTCCTGAAAGGGAAGGGCGTACCCAGTCTCCACGAGGTTTAAAACCCAAAGGTCTGTTGTAACAGATTTCCAACCCCGCAGAAAGTGGGACACCCGACCCCCCACAGGTCTTACATGTTCCAGGATGGGGGATCTAGGGCTGCTTCACTGAAGCTTCTTTGGGAACAGAGGAGGCAGAAGATGAAGAGGGGTTGCGGCCAGAACCTCTCCGACCTCTTTGTCTCCCTCTATAGGACCTATAGAGGGGATTCTGCTGTTGCTGCTGCTGAGGCTGCCGGTAGGAGCAAAACGAAGACCTCCCGAAACCCCTGAACTTCTTAAGTCCAAATCCTTTAGCAGGAGCCTGCAGACCTAAAGATTAAGCTGTTACCCTACTCTCCTTAAATCTCTGTAGGGCAGAGTCAGCCTTCTCACCAAAATGTTTTTGACCGTCAAAGGGCAAATCCACCAAGGTGGCCTGAACGTCCGTAGAGAAGCCAGACGAACGAAGCCACGCCTGCCTCCTAGTGGCTATAGACGACCCCAATATTCTCGCCACCGAATCAGCCGTATCAAGGCCCGACTGAATCACCTGTCTCGCAGCGGCCTGAGTATCTGCGACCACCTCCATAAAGGACGCCTTATCACCGTCTGGCAGCTTAGGGGCTAAAGATTTCAGCGAGTCCATCAAAGCATGAACATAGCGCCCTAGCAAGCACGTGGCATTAGTGGACTTAAGCGCCATGCTCCCAGATGAAAAGGTTTTCTTAGCGGCTTGATCAACCTTTTTGCACTCCCTGTCCACAGGAGTCTGAGGGAATGCCCCTGAAGCATGCTTCGAGCATGACGCCTGCACCACTAGACTTTCTGGCGAAGGGTGCGAAGATAGAAAATCTGGATCCCCAGGAGCCACCCTATATCTTCTCGCCACCTGCCTAGAGACCGCTGGTGAAGATAACGGCTTACGCCAGACTTCCACAATTGGCTCCAAAATAGCCTCATTGAAAGGCAGCAAAGGCTCACTTGTCGAGGAAGGCGAGTGTAACACCTCCGTCAAAAGGTTAGGCTTATACTCCGCAGAGGGCAACTGCAAATCCAACAGCTCTCCGGCCTTTTTTATCACCATATGATAGGGACCCAGTTCCTGCGGCGGAGAGGACCTAGTTGAAGAATGCTCCCACTCCGGAGTCGTGTCCAGGCCACCAGCCTCCTGAATCCCCTCAAACTCATCAGAGGATGTGTCAACCTCACCTTCCTCCACCTCCACTCTATATCGTTCTTCATCCAAGACCCTTTGGGCCTCTCTTCTTGAGCGGATCCGTGGAACCGGCATCGCCGGCGCCGTACACGGAGTCGGTGGAGCCAGAGGTGTCGAGGCCGGGGCGCCGGAGTCGGACGCGGCGCCGAGGTAGACGGCAACGGCGTCGAGGAAGGCTCCGAAGAAGGTCGATCCATTCGAAGCCGAGATGGATCCCCAGTCGGCGCCGGAAACTGCCACGAAGGCGCCATCGGCAGGAAGGGCATAAACGGGGCTTGAGCGTAATGCTGCGGCACTCCCAGAGTATTAGCCATAGGACCCACGGGACCAATAGGTGCACCGGATGGGAAGGCAGCCCGTTGGAAGATTCCATACATCGTATTCAAAAAATGAGACAAATCCATACCCGGAGCCGGAAACTGTGGATAATGGCCTGGTCCCGAATCCGTCTGCGGAGTACCTGGTACCGGCCCCGCAGTATCCTCCACAGGCGCCGCAGGCTCATCAGGCTCTAAAGAAGGCTCTTCTCCTTGCTCTTGCTCAGCCTCAGAAGCCGAAGACTCCACTGGAACCGGTGACGGCGCCGGTGACTGCGCCGGGGACTGCGCCGGGGACTGTGCTGGAGCCCGCTTCGGAGAAGGAGATCCCCCAGGAGACTTAGAAGGAGATATATCCTTACTTCAGCGTCGAGGCGAAGTCGATCTCGACGCCTTGCTCTTCGAAGACCGGCGCCGAGAGGAATGCTTCCTCTTCTTATGGTGTTTCTTCGACTTCGAAGAATGTGAAGTCGACGACTCCGGCCTCGATCTCTCCTTCTTCCTACCTCTCTTCTCCTTTTTGGCCTTGGCCATGAAGAGCTTCGCCTCCCTTTCTTTCAACGCCTTGGGATTCATCCTCCTGCAGCTGGAACAATCTTCCACGTCGTGGTCGGATGAAAGGCACCACAAACAATCATCATGGGGGTCTGTCATAGACATGTGGCCCCCACATTCCCTACAGGGTTTAAAACCCGACTTCCTTGTCGAAGACATGACAATTTTTTTCCAACAGTAACACCAAACGACTACAAAGTAGCAGAAGAGTGCTGGAAAAACCGTTGCGCGTCGACGGCGCGGAAAAAAGGGAACTGACGTCATCACGCCGACGTGGCTCTCTTATGGCTCCGGTGACGTCATACGGAGTCGCGAGCGGAGCCGATGCATTATGACGTCGTCCACGTCGGCGTAGAGAGTTGGGGAAAAACGTTCTGTGGAATGCTGGCGCAGGGGATATTCACAAGGTGAGGAATCCACTGGCAGATGTATCCATCAGAAATGCTGGACATGATGGCCGAGAACGACTGGCTGATCAGGGCATGGGAGATAAAAATGTGGTCGATACACGAATATGAGCGGTGCACATGTGAGTAGTAAGAGTAATCGCGTACGCCAGGAATCTAGCAGGCCAAGATCCGATAGCTGCCTCTTGAGGGCCGAGGACATAGTCCCTGTCCCGTGATAAGAGGCGTCGCTGCGATGCATTGCGGCATCCCATACCATGTTAATGTCTCCCCCTATGATTAGGGAAGGATCCACCTGTGGTATATGCTCCCGCAGGAGTGCCCGGAGATATGGGTCCTGCGCCTGGTTAGGTGTATAAATATTGCACAATGTAAAGGAGTGGTGTCCGATCTTGACCCCCCACCCTGACAAAGCGACCCTCTTGACTACGAAATATTTTGGATTCCCCCTGTCTGATGCCAGGTCTACAGAGTATCACCACTCCAGCCGTTTTAGAGGGGGCTGTAGCCCAGAATTGAACAGGATAGCGAGGGTGAGCCATTCGAGGGGTATCATTCTTATTAGGTGAGTCTTCTGTAGGAGATGATATCCAGATTTTGCTGCAAGAGGTAGCGCCATATCTGGTGTCAATTGTTGGGGAAGTGAAGTCCCTTAACATTAAGGGACAGGATCTTCAGGCAAGGGACCGTAGCCATGGTTGTGTCAGGGCCTGGGGCAATCTGTTACGCCATTGTAAGGAGCAGGGTGTTGTAATAGGAGGGAGGGGTAGAAGGATGCCGCTCCCCTTGAGAGGGGGGGGAACGTCGTGGGGGGTACCCCCACCCGCCATAGAGAGAGATAGAGAAGAAAGAGGGGGAAAGGAAGAGAAAAGAGTAATAGATCAAAATATAAAAAAATACAACATTGGCCAACAGGGCCACAGTGTCCTGTTCCAGTCCAGGGATATTCGCGGCCCAAAAAAAAAGATCATCCCGGAGAAGTCACTCTCCCAGGAGCAGGGGGGTGAATCCTCAAAGCTTAGGGCGTGACAGTAAGGAAGGCGACCCTGCTGGTGGAGCTGGGAGATCACCAGTCACAGAGCGGGACACCGCCTCATCATTTCCAGGTATCAGGTATAAGCGTCAGAGGGAACAGGTAGAAATGTGTATCCGTTCTTTCAGGGTGTGGAAGGGCGAGAGCTAACTGGAGAAAGGCTCTCTTCCATGAAGCGGATGTGCTGGATGATGTCCTGTTTAGCTTGGGAGGCAGATTGCTCCCCTGGGTGAGAGGTTCTCCTGAAGCGATGTACTTTGGACCAAGACAGCTTTGCAGGCTCCTGGCCATGGAAGGGACGGCTTGTTGGGCTTGGTGGCGGCGTGAGGGAGAGGTGCAGAAGTTGTGCCGCGTCCTGGAAGGATCTCACCATCCGGCGTTTGGACTCCCACTGAAAAATGAGCGCGAAAGGGTGGCCCCATTGATACTGGATGTTCAGACTCCACAGCTTGTCTGTTACTGGTTTGCAGTCTCGGCGTCTGCGCAGCGTGGTGAGAGCAAGGTCTTGGAAAATCTGTATGGTGGCACCTTTATAAGTGAGCTCCGGTTTGGAGCGCACCGCTTTGAGAATTGCCTCCTTCTCAGTAAAAAAGTGGACCCGGGTCAGGATGTCAGGAATAAGGCCTATTTGGTTGGAAGGGCCCGAGACTCGTGTGCCCGGTCCAAGGCCGGTGGGGAGGCATCGTCATAGCCCCAGATTTCATGTAGTAGCTTCACAACAAATGTCATTATGTCTGACCCCTCGGCTCCCACCGGAATCCCCCTAATATGGAGATTGTTGCGGAGGCTCCGGTTTTCCAAATCTTCCTGCTTTAATTGTAGATCAATATGCTGCTCTTCTAGGGTGGCCAGTCGCTGCCAGAGATGCTCTTGGTCCTCCGTTCGGGCGTCCACTGTGTTTTTTCGAGGCCATCCACTCCCTCTCCAAGGTCAGTGACCTATTTTCTGAGTTCCCGGACACAAGAATGGACCTCTGAGCGCAAGGAGCCTATTTCGGACTTGAGCTTCAGCATGAAGATGGCCATGAAAGACTGCGTAACTGGCGCCGAATCTTCTCCAGTTGATGACGCCAGGAGCAGCAGGGCCCGGTTTGTTCCAGAGTGCAGCAACCGGGTTATCCTTCTGGGGTGCCGCAGAGTCCTTTCCCGTTTTAGTGCGCGTCATCTCCCCTCGAGGCCGAGCACTCTCCGGTCCCTGATAAGGTGGCAGAGTCGGGCGGGGGGACGTTGGGGGTCAACCAAGGGTACCTGAAGCCCTCGGTGGTAGGGCGCAAGCTGTCACAAAAGGCACTGCAGGTAGTGATCCGCAGGCTATGAGGGAAGAGGGTGTACTAGCAATGTTGCAGAAGTTGATAATGCCGCAGAGGTCTTGTCACCAGGGAAGCCAATCGCTGTATAGCCAAGTTGTAGAGGTCGGAGCCACCGTGGGCCACGCTGCAAGCTGGTTGTAGAGAAGTTATTCGGGAGTCAAGAACCAATGTCGCGCCACAGTGTTCAAGGCAGCAAGACAGGCAGCAGTGCTGGGGACACTAGGTGATGAGGGGTGAAAGAATTATCCACAGTCGGCCAGCGCTGACCTCCAGGAGAGGAGAAGGTGCAGAGAGTATCGTCCCCTGCATGATGGACGCTAGCGGAAAGAGCCCTTAGTCCAGGCCTCACCCACCTGAGCCGAGGGCCCAACGAAAGAGAGATCCAGCAACATGGTGGCTGCGTGCCAGTCCAGAAAAGTCTAGCCCCGGGGGAAGCAGGGCACGCGAAGGGCCCACCAACAACGGAAGGTGCAGTCACTGAAGGCCCCTCGCTCTCAGGGTCTGCAGAACACCCAGGTGCGCTAAGAGCGGTCCACAGGAGGGTCTAGGACGCCGCTGGGGTAAGCCTCAGGCAGTTCCAAGGCGCTGGCGACACGTGCAGCTAGCGAGGAGCAGTTTCCAGGAAAGGTACGTAGGGCCCAGTCCAAGCGGGTCAGTCTATCAGGGCCACAGTGCGCAGGGTCGCCCCCACCCCTACACCTCACCTACACAGAACGTCGGCATCACAGGAGTCCAGCAAGAAGATGGCGTGGGTTGGGCAGGGAGGAATGCAGGTTCGCGCCCATCCGCAGACCCGCAAGCCAGAGGGCCGCTGCTCACAGGCCGGGCCTCTGCGGGGACGCTGTCAGCCCTGCCAAGGGCCAGTAGTCGCCAGACTCCCCCCTGAGATCACCGCCGGTCGCCCGGTCTGTCCAGCCAGTGCAGGGAAAGCCCACTGTGTCAGGGGATCGCAGGGGCAGATCAGGGGTAATTACCCCAATCTGCCCCCCAGTGGGTGCAGAAAGACTCCTGCCTCATTTATTTAGGGTGGGAGCATAGCCATGCTGGGCAGCCCACACATTTATTAAAAAAGTTAAATCCCTGGCCTAGTGGGCTTTATGCCCATCGATGGGACTAATCGGGAGTAATTTTCCCAAACTGCCCCATGGGGGAGCAGAAAAACAGTTGCCCCATTTATTTGGGGTGGGGGCATGGCAATGCCCTTGCTGGGCAGGCTCCACCTCTATATTTTCTGGAACAAAAAAATCCTCCCCCCAAGTGGGTAGAGAGACTAAAATATATTAATTGGCAAGTGGGAACAAAAGCCCATACCCAAAAGACCGCTCACCCATGCCCAGTGTCTAGTGGGTGGATCCACAGGAGGAGTACCATTAAAAAGGGGACATTCTCCCCTTTCAGACGATACCTCTCCCATGAGAATCAGTGCTCGGGGCTGGAATATGCCCAGAGCACTGACTCAGTGAAAGTAAAAGGAGCCCATCAGCTAGTTTTACTTTCCCTTTTACTGTAATGACATCAGCGTGCCCTGTGCGTTGATCGTCATTGCAGTTAAAAAAATGTTTTAATTCAGACTGCTTGGGAAGTTCTTCTCAAGCAGCCTGATGTTAAAAAAATAAATAAAAAACGACCTCTGGTGCAACACAGCAGAGGGGCCTCCATTTACTTCCCCGTGCCGGCCATTGGCCGAAAAATGCACTTAAAAGGGTAATGTAATGCTAGCCCATTTAAAGCTCAATAAACGTCAAGATAATATTGTTGTCCAAACACATCTTTTGAACAAAGGACATGCATATCAAATATCAAATTCAATAGAAAGCAAATTAAAAACTGGACAGTCAAGAATCCTTATTTCCTTCATCAATGCCCAAAGAAATGGTAACTCATCCCAGTAGCCACAGTGCAACCCTGCACTTAACAACATATGAAAGTTGGCAGTTTTCTCCTTAATTGGGTCCTTTAAAAGAGCTTTAAAAGAACTGGGAAGAAAGGCACCAAAACTATCCTGAGGCAGAGTAGGGAAAGTATCTAGCATAATCTTCTAGGCTGAAGCATCCAATAGGGAAAAAGGAGCAAATATCAGAAGGTAAAAATGGTGGGCATAAAGTGTTATGAAAAACAGAGGAATTTAAAGTGCTGCAATGTATCCTATTAAGCTCCAAGCTCTATTGAACATGAAAAGAACAGAAAATGAATTCACAGGAAAAAGGTTGAACACCATCTTGGAAAGAAAAGCTCTGGCAGCACAAACAATGAAGACAAATGCCTAGAAACTAAGATAGCCCTAACCACACCCAGCATCACAGGAAAATGGTGCTGACCTTGTATAGCAGGAGCAAGAGGGAAGATTGAAAGACTGATATCCTGCCCTTAATCCATCTGGCATCTCTGATCCTCCATACCACCATACTCCTTCTTCTGAACCTTTAGCACAACATCCTCGACCACGCTAATAGAAGTCTACCACCAATGGAAACGTATCTAGGCAACATAAGCCACTAGAACGCCAACGTCGTCCCACAGACCTAGGCAAACCATACAGGGGTTACTTTGTGCATAAGTGCCATCATTTCTTCTGCTGATGCCGAACTAGATAATATTCAACTGCATCTGAGGAACTAAGGCAGCACACAGATGAGGTCTGTCAGAGAGGGAAAATCTCTTTCCTTCGTGTCAAACAAGGTTTGTTTTTCAAGTTAGATCTGTAAGTTGGCGAATTCTCCACATCCAATGAATTTACCACTTTTACTCCAAAACAGAAGCTTATGAACATGTTCAGAAACCTAATAAAATAGTTATACAGAGGATTAATACTTTCAAGCCTGTTCAATAGATTTCCAAATAACTAAAACATGAGCTGAGCAATTACACCAATCCACAAAAAGATGTATTCAGGCTGAGTTGTTTTCATGTGAAGCCTTGTTTATTTTTGTCGGTAATGAAAATTTTGCATGTAAAATCCATTTAGAACCATTTTACCTGTCTACACAAAACTAGGATCAAACCACCAAAACAAAGCATAGCTTCTCCCAAATGTGTTCTATATTTGTAAGATGTGTTTAAAGATTTTCGCTGCAATAACTGCATTCACTCCCAATCCCAGCGTTAATTTCGGAGAAGCTTTTGCTTTTCTGTAACACACACAGATGCACACATCTAGTGATTTTCTAGACTTAACACCACTCATTCTGATGTTCTTTGACAATTACTCTTATTTGGAATGCTCTTCAAGGAATAACCTGTTTTAGCTACAAGTGTTTAGATAGAGAGATCTTTACAAGTTTTTGGTGCAGTATGAACAAACCCCAGCATTGAAGATAGAAGAAGCAAACTAACCTAAAATGGAGACTTTGCTTAGGAATTCTTCATACATCTTCCGTTTCCTTAACGTGCTACCCTGTTAAAAGAAACATAAAACGATTACACAAGGTCAGTTTGTGTTTAGTCCGTCAAAGGAACACACAAGCAATGTAAGTATTGACTGCCTTTTTGTTAAAGGTGCTTTAGAACAACCCCATAAGCAAAGCACATAAAACAGGTATTCATTAAAACAGATGTCACAACTTGCAGAGTCATCTCTATCAAATGTAAATTAAAGATATTAACGATGCAGGAAAAATACAAGTTCTTTATTAAAAAAATATGACAATGTGCTCTTTCGGTGACTCAGATTTGTTTTTGAAGACACACTTCCACATGAGCGTTTAGCACTTAAAACATTTGGAATCACTGATATGGGAGGATATCAATTCACCATTGACTAGCTCATACAGCACCATAGCTAATACCTATTTTCTCATGATACTGCTCTCTTACACGCATCCTTAAAACCTTCAATGTTTTTTCCTTACCTACCGACTTACAAACAACTGGCCACGCATCTCCTCTGCTGATAAAAGAAAACAATCTACACAGTTATGAACTCTCCAATTATCGTCCTGAAACCAATCTGCCGTTTGTCAAATCTTGGGTATGGCTTTAAGTGTGTACTGACAATCACTCACTGCTTAAAATAATAATACCAATAATAAAATGGCAATACCAACTATAACAATGGTTATAATAATTTGGCTTGATAAACTTGAATCTATTGAATTTATACACAACTTATTTCGAAGCTCGAAAGCACTGGACAAAATATACATGACAATTACACAGGGCGTTAAACTATGATAGGCAAAAAGAATAATTCATGCAGACATGTAAACATAGCACATATTTATAGGGAAGCAAATAAAGAAAAGTAATTGAATGCACATATTCCATCGCTTCTTTTAAGAGATTATTAATGTAGGAGACACAAACTCCAGTGGGCTTGGCACTCCACAGACAGAAAGCCAGCAGCCCAAAAGAGCGCAACCAGAAGAAGCACATGTAAAACTAGGGAAGATGATCAGGAGAAACTGAGTGTAGATTTCAAAGAGATTGTTAAGCAATCATCTACCCTACCATATGACGCCAAATGATGATCAGACAATGCCAGTATTAAAGAGTGATGCATAAAATTAAGTTAGAAATGATAGCAAACTAACTGTAAGTCAATAAAGGCAAGAAAGATTAAATGAAATATGTAAATAATAGCAACAACAATTCATAGATAGAAGAGCGATGAGTAGAATTTGAAAAGTGCAGCAGTGGCAGAAACAAAACCAGAAAAGTGATCAGCCTTGCTCAGATACTAGAGTTTTGCCACCAATCACGATTTAAGATGATTATATACAAAGTGATGGTGAAGAACAACCTGAAGAGGGTGAGATCACTCCGGAACAATCGGTCACAGAAGCAGCCTGTAAAAGTGTGTCTAAGGCTTTGCCATTGCAGAGCCTGCGTGCAGTCTGGTACTGTCATGCTGACTGGGCAAGTGCACCTACTTGCCAGTCCCTAAACCTTCCATTTTCTTCATATCAGACACCCCTATGGTAGGCCCAAGGGCAGGGTGCATTGTAAGTATAAGGTAGGACATGCCCTGGTGTGTGTGGTATGTTCTAATAGTGAATTGCAGCCATTTTCGTTTTTCACAATTGCAAGGCTACCTGTTCTCCATAGGCCAGAATGGGCAGTTTGATTATTACATCCTATAATCCTAACTGACTCAGGGAACATGGTAGAAATTCGAATTTAGTATGCCTGAACTCAGAACGATAAAATACATCTTTTAGTGAAGTTGGTTTTAATATTCTGTGTTTGAAAATACCACTTTTAGAAAGTAGGTATTTTCTTGCCTAACCATCCAAACCTGCCTCTGCTATGCTGTGTATCCCTTGTCTGGAGTTTGAGTGACAGGGGCTGGGGGGTTCCAGGAGACAGGGTGAGTCAGCACAGGGCTGAATAGAGAGATCTGCATCTAGATGGGTGGGAGGAGTTGCACCTGGGACCTCAATAGGGCTGTGCCTTCCTTCCACAATGCTGGCTCCACCTCCTGTGGTGCGTCTGATGTCTCTGCCCTGCACTCTGAAAGGAAAGAAGGAACCTTGTCAACAAAGTGCTCCAGGACTGACCAGAACTGGTTTGGACTAGGCAAAGGCCTCTCTGCCTTCAGAGAACAAAGAGAAACTGGGTATAAATATTGGGACCCAAACCCAAGAACTTTAGATCACTTTTGGACAACAAGAAGAAACCTTTGCTGAGGAGAAGAACCAGAAGAAACTGAGGAGAGACTATCCCTAAGCTGAAGTGCTGCTTGGGGGATTGGCCTGCAGTGGTTGCCTGACTGCCAAAGAAAGGAGAAAAGACTTTGTGTGCACTTTATTCAACTTGTAAAGGATCTCCAAGGGCTTGGAGAAGAGCTTGCCTCCTGCCGAAGTCTCAGGGACAACAGACTTCAACCACCAGCTCCCCAAAAGTTCTTTGGAAGTGCCTGTAGCTGTATTTGGGCCTTCTGAGAGACTGTGTCTCGAAAGGAGCTGGAAGCGCGACTCAACAAGAAGCGTGTCGCCGTCGCAGCATCACTGAACAAGGGTGTCGCCGCTGTAGCTGTTGTATTGCACCGCATCATGAGAAGCGTCCCGCAACAACGAAGAAGCGTGTCGCAGCCGCTGCATCACTGAACAAGGGTGTCGTTGTAGCTGTCGCATTGCACCGCATCACGAGAAGCGTCTCGCAACACCGAAGAAGCGTGTCACCGTCGCATCACTGACCAAGAGTGTCGCCGCTGGAGCTGTCGCATTGCACCGCATCACAAGGAGCACCTCGCATCCACGGAAAAGCGTGCTGCCACCGCTGTCGTCGCATCACTGAACAAGGGTCGCCGCTGCAACTGTTGCATCGAGCGGAAGCGTCTCACATCATTGGAGAAGAGTGTCGCCGCCAAAGCCGCTGTTGTCGCATCACTGGACAAGGGTGTCGCTGCTGCAGCTGACGCATCGAGCCGAGACATCTCGCAACATCAGAGAAGCGTGTCGCATCAACAAGAAGACGCCATCTTTGTTTTTTTGCACCAGATCTTCAACGCATCACCGCCTTTGCGTGTAAGGACCTACCGCATCACCTTCCCTGTAAGACTTTCGTTGCTCTGCGTGTTGCATCTTAAGGTACATTGACTCAAAGTGTCGCATTTAAGATTAAAGAGAACTAAACCAATTCTACAATTTTTAAGTAACAGTATTGTGGATTTTTGTTGTTTATGGTCTTGTGTTAAATCTATATCAAGAATACTTATTTTTGATATAAAACTTGTGTGGTGTCCATCTGTAGTGTTGTCACTTGATTACTGTACGTGTTCACAAATGCTTTACACACTGCCTCTGAGATAAGCCTGTCTGCTCGTGCCAAGCTACCAAGGGGGTGAGCAGGGGTTATTTTAGGAGTGTAACACCTTACCCTGACTAGAGGCAAGGGTCCCTATTTGTCACAAGTACCTACCTGTGCCAACTAGAGACCCCCAAATCTAACAATCAGTAAAGTCCATTTCCATAGTCAATCATATTTGGGAAGAAGGTCTGAAGTTGATGTAAACTCCAGCTTTAGTGGCGGCTGTTATGTCTTGGCTTGACAAAAAATACAAAGTGCCAGAAAATTCACCTTTGTGTCTAACTGGTCATCCTCGTCCGGACTCAGTGGTGCTGCAGGCTGCCCAGAGAAGATCTAGAAATCCATCAACTCCCTGTTCGCCTCCACCAGATAAAGAAGGGAGATGTTTGGATAATGTGGGGAAGAGATTCTCTACTATAGGAGATAGGCAGATGTGGTAGGATATGGCACCCTTCCTCGGGTTCATACCTGAAGACAAAACTTGAGAGGCTACGGAAATATTCAACCAATGAGAAAGGGCATCCTCCGAGAATATTGGCCTTGCTAGGGATGTTGCTTCTGCAGCCTTTCGGCAAATGGTTGGAGCTGCAGCGTTACGCCGACAAGGTTGGCTGAAAGCTACCTCTTTCTGTCAGGAGGTTTAGGCTAAGATTCTGGACAAGCCTTTTTATGGGGAAAATCTGCTTGAAAAGCTTGCGGATGATGCCCTACAATGCATTAAGGCTGACATGGCACATTCGCTGGGATCGTTACAGCAATACCATTTACAGAGCTTTAGAGGGAATCGAAGAAGAGGTCAGTTCTCATCCAGAGGCTCATTTCAGTCATACAGGTACAAACAAACCTTACCCTACATTCCAACAGGGATTTCAACAGCAGTATGCTGTACAGAAGCAATATAGAGCACCACTAGGTGCATTCTGTAAGAGACAAAGGAGAGCTTCAGCGGGAGGAACGGAACACAAAGCATCAAGATGTCAGTGACAATTTTCAGGCACCAGTCACCTCTTCACACCTACTGACACATTATTTTACAGACTTGACCGTTTACTACGATCAATGGAAGAATATCTTATGAGACAAATGGGTTCTGGATATTATCCGTCATGGTCACACCCTGAAATTTGTTCAAAAGGCTCCTAGGATTCCTCTGCGTAAGAGGTCACATCACCATCTAGCTGTTCTACTTCAGAAGGTATCTCTTCTTATTTGCAAAGGATCTATAGAAGATGTTTCATATAGCCATGGAAACAAGGGATTCTATTCAAATTTCTTCCTCCGAAAGAAAATGTCGGGGAAATGGAGACAGGTCATGGGTCTAAGACTTTTGAACACATTCATAAACAAACAACTGTTCAAAAGCTTTTGCTCCAGAAGATCTTACAACTTCGAAACATGGGAGATTTTAAGACTTCCCTACATCTTCTAGATCCTTATTTTCATGTCCCCATCCATGTGAAACAATGCAAATATTTGGGTGGTAGGATGCCTTTATCAGTTCAAAGTTCTCCCATTCGGATTTCCATCTGCTCCCAGAACCTTCATCAAGTGTATGGTTCTGATAGCAAAGTCCCTAAGAAGAAGCGGTCATCGGGTAGTCCCATACTTAGACAACTGTCTCATCAAGGGCCCTTCTTTCTGATCTGCAGAAAGATCTACAGTGGCTTGCATGAGCCTCTTCAAAGAACTAGGGCTACATTCAAAAAAGGAAACGTCTGCTTGGATTCCATCCAAATAGATTACATTCCTGGGGGTGAACCTAAATACATAGACACCCCACGAAACTAAAAGATACATCGTATGATACATCTGGTTTCATCCCTTTCAGGAAAAGTTTTCAATTCTGTATAGATGTTCAAGTCCATACTAGGAATGATGTCTTTGTGTATTCCACTAATTCCATACTGTGGGCTACAAATGAGACAGCTACAGGAACAACTGTATTCTCAGTGGGTTTAGTCGCAGGGGTCTTTAGAGGACATCATTCAAATGACATCGCCCATGAAGATAGCAATGGTATGGTTGTAGACAGAAGCCAACATTTGCCCAGGCCAATCTTTCATTCACTCTTGTCCTCACCTTACAATGATGGCCAATGCTTTGTTGGAAGAAGGGGAGCACATTTGCAAGACATAGAAATTCATGACAAATGGTCTCCATAGGAGGACTGCATGCACATCAACCTTTTGGAGTTGAAAGCAGTGTTTGCAGGACTTCACTATTCTCTTCCCAGAATAACAAATTTGGAAATACTGGTACACACAGACAATACCACTACCATGTTTTACCTCAACAAGCATGGTGGAACAAAGTCAAAAATGCTATCAATACAAGCACAGCAAATTTGGAAATGGGTCCTTCTCCACAAAATGTCCTTGAGGGTGGAACATGATCCAGGGATAGAAAACAAATTGGCAGATTCCCTAAGCAGAACATCAAAAGAATGCCACAAATGGGAATTCAGCCAGTCACAATTAGGGCAAATCTTCAGCGATTGGGGAACCCCGACTCTCGATCTGTTTTCCACAGCACAGAACAAAAAATGCAGATTGCTCACAAGCAGGTTCCCACAAAAACACTCTGGGGGGGGATGCATGCTAAATTGCTTGGTAAGTAATTTTAACCTAAGCTTTTCCACTGTTTCCTCTAGTCCCTGAGTCCTGCGCAAAATGAAACCAGGACAGAGTCATTTGATTCTGAAAGATCCGGCGTGACCAAGACAATATTGGTTCACAGTACTTCTTTTCCTAGCTGGAGGCACACATTCAATTCAGACCAACATCATCTTCTTGACAAGGGACAAGTGGTTCAACCAATGATTGGGCTGCTCAATTAATCAGCATGGCTCCTCACGACAATGAGTTTGCTTCTTTGAATATTGCTAAAGAATGAGTAGAGATTCTGAAACAAGCTAGGGCAACCTCTACAAACAAATGCTATAAACCAAAATGAACTACAGTTTGTCATTTGTGTTTATGTAACGACCTTTTTTTCAATCTACTCCAGAACAAATTCTACCTAATATACAACATCTAGCCCAATCAGGTTTAGCGCATACTTCACTTAAAGTCCATTTGGAAGCAATATCAAAATTCTGGAGAAGAACAAATACTGATTTCCTTTGGTCTGACAGAGTGATAAAAGAGTTAATAAACAGCCTCTTCAGAGTTTTGCTTCCGATTAAACAAAACAGCAATCACATGGCAATTGATGAAAAGTCAGTTTGAACCTATTCATAAAGCAGAAATTAAATATCTGTAATGGAAATTGCTTTTTTACTAGCGCTTACTTCAGCCAGAAGAATTAGTGAGATTTAAGCCTTTACAATCAAGGATCCCTATTAACAATTTAAAGATAACAGAGCAATATTGAGGATAAATCCTCACTTTATTCCAAAGGTTCCAACATCTTTTCATTTAAATGAGCCGATAGTCTTGAGAACATTTTTAAAGACCCATCTACCGTGACTAATAAAGCTTTACATATTTTGGAAGAGAGAAGATGTCTAAAATTGTACATAGAAAGAACAAAGACTTTCAGGAGGTTAGACCAGATGTTCATAGCCTTTGCCCCTCCTAGGTAAGATAACGCTATTTCAAGGGGCAATATAGCTTACTGGATTTCAGTGGCCGGTTCCTATTGTCACAGCAAGGCACACTCTGTAAGAAGTGTGGCTGCTTCTACAGCATTGTTCGCTGGAGTATCTTTATCAGATAGTTGCATTGCAGGACTTTGTGTAATGTACATACATTTACGAAATACAGCCTTCTCCGATCATTAGCGGATCGGCGCAGGCATCGGTTGTGCTGCTCTGGTGAACGATTTGTGTTGCTAAGATATACGCTCTGGGGGAACAAATTGGGGGTTTTAAAAAAGAAAATAAGTTTTTATGCTGCCATTAAATATTGAATTTGCTGCTATTTACTCTGAACCAAGGAATTAAGTTGTGTTGGGAGCTTTTAAAACTGTACTCAATCTTGTATTGCTTATTTGCACGGGAGGCGGGAAGGAGCTCAGTTGAATGCCCCGGGGGGACGATTAGTCACGCATTGCAAGCGGGTGTAGCAGTCTAGCAGCGCGGGCCCCTACGTTCATCTCTCCTCAAAAGAGGCGGATGACGCGGCCGCGCTACGAGATACAGCCTTCTCCGATCATTAGCGGATAGGCGCAGGCATCGGTTGTGCTGCTCTGGTGAACGATTTGTGTTGCTAAGAAATACGCTCTGGGGGAACAATTTGGGGGGATTAAAAACGAAAATACGTTTTTATGCTGCCATTAATTATTGAATTTGCTGCTATTTACTGTGAACCAAGGAATTAAGTTGTGTTGGGAGTTTTTAAAACTGTACTCAATCTTGTATTGCTTATTTGCACGGGAGGCGGGAAGGAGCTCAGTTGAATGCCCCAGGGGGACGATTAGTCACGCATTGCAAGCGGGTGTAGCAGTCTAGCAGCGCGGACCCCTACGTTCATCTCTCCTCATAAGAGGTGGATGAGGCGGACGCGCGCAGTGGCGCGCCGCTGGCGCGCCAAAGGCGCACCTAAGGCAAGCCCGTCTGCGCCCGTCTGCGCCCGTCCGCGCTCGACCGGGCCCAGGGGCCAGGACTCTTGGTCGTTCAATAGGAGGAATAATTTCCTACACCTTATATCAGTTTAGAGATATGTCACCCCCATAACTGCCCACAGAGGTTAGCTAAGGACTGTTATAAATGTCCCCGGTGCGGCTTTGATTTAGACTCTTGGCGTACACTCGCAGGGGAGAAATGCCTGCCACTCTTAACGACTTTCAGGATGGCTCTTTTAAACTGCCGCTCACTACCCAGACACACCATAGAACTCTGCCTGCTCCTTAAGGAACATGATTTAGATGCCTTGTATAGATGTTCAAGTCCATACTAGGAATGATGTCTTTGTGTATTCCACTAATTCCATACTGTGGGCTACAAATGAGACAGCTACAGGAACAACTGTATTCTCAGTGGGTGTAGTCGCAGGGGTCTTTAGAGGACATCATTCAAATGACATCGCCCATGAAGATAGCAATGGTATGGTTGTAGACAGAAGCCAACATTTGCCCAGGCCAATCTTTCATTCACTCTTGTCCTCACCTTACAATGATGGCCAATGCTTTGTTGGAAGAAGGGGAGCACATTTGCAAGACATAGAAATTCATGACAAATGGTCTCCATAGGAGGACTGCATGCACATCAACCTTTTGGAGTTGAAAGCAGTGTTTGCAGGACTTCACTATTCTCTTCCCAGAATAACAAATTTGGAAATACTGGTACACACAGACAATACCACTACCATGTTTTACCTCAACAAGCATGGTGGAACAAAGTCAAAAATGCTATCAATACAAGCACAGCAAATTTGGAAATGGGTCCTTCTCCACAAAATGTCCTTGAGGGTGGAACATGATCCAGGGATAGAAAACAAATTGGCAGATTCCCTAAGCAGAACATCAAAAGAATGCCACAAATGGGAATTCAGCCAGTCACAATTAGGGCAAATCTTCAGCGATTGGGGAACCCCGACTCTCGATCTGTTTTCCACAGCACAGAACAAAAAATGCAGATTGCTCACAAGCAGGTTCCCACAAAAACACTCTGGGGGGGGATGCATGCTAAATTGCTTGGTAAGTAATTTTAACCTAAGCTTTTCCACTGTTTCCTCTAGTCCCTGAGTCCTGCGCAAAATGAAACCAGGACAGAGTCATTTGATTCTGAAAGATCCGGCGTGACCAAGACAATATTGGTTCACAGTACTTCTTTTCCTAGCTGGAGGCACACATTCAATTCAGACCAACATCATCTTCTTGACAAGGGACAAGTGGTTCAACCAATGATTGGGCTGCTCAATTAATCAGCATGGCTCCTCACGACAATGAGTTTGCTTCTTTGAATATTGCTAAAGAATGAGTAGAGATTCTGAAACAAGCTAGGGCAACCTCTACAAACAAATGCTATAAACCAAAATGAACTACAGTTTGTCATTTGTGTTTATGTAACGACCTTTTTTTCAATCTACTCCAGAACAAATTCTACCTAATATACAACATCTAGCCCAATCAGGTTTAGCGCATACTTCACTTAAAGTCCATTTGGAAGCAATATCAAAATTCTGGAGAAGAACAAATACTGATTTCCTTTGGTCTGACAGAGTGATAAAAGAGTTAATAAACAGCCTCTTCAGAGTTTTGCTTCCGATTAAACAAAACAGCAATCACATGGCAATTGATGAAAAGTCAGTTTGAACCTATTCATAAAGCAGAAATTAAATATCTGTAATGGAAATTGCTTTTTTACTAGCGCTTACTTCAGCCAGAAGAATTAGTGAGATTTAAGCCTTTACAATCAAGGATCCCTATTAACAATTTAAAGATAACAGAGCAATATTGAGGATAAATCCTCACTTTATTCCAAAGGTTCCAACATCTTTTCATTTAAATGAGCCGATAGTCTTGAGAACATTTTTAAAGACCCATCTACCGTGACTAATAAAGCTTTACATATTTTGGAAGAGAGAAGATGTCTAAAATTGTACATAGAAAGAACAAAGACTTTCAGGAGGTTAGACCAGATGTTCATAGCCTTTGCCCCTCCTAGGTAAGATAACGCTATTTCAAGGGGCAATATAGCTTACTGGATTTCAGTGGCCGGTTCCTATTGTCACAGCAAGGCACACTCTGTAAGAAGTGTGGCTGCTTCTACAGCATTGTTCGCTGGAGTATCTTTATCAGATAGTTGCATTGCAGGACTTTGTGTAATGTACATACATTTACGAAATACAGCCTTCTCCGATCATTAGCGGATCGGCGCAGGCATCGGTTGTGCTGCTCTGGTGAACGATTTGTGTTGCTAAGATATACGCTCTGGGGGAACAAATTGGGGGTTTTAAAAAAGAAAATAAGTTTTTATGCTGCCATTAAATATTGAATTTGCTGCTATTTACTCTGAACCAAGGAATTAAGTTGTGTTGGGAGCTTTTAAAACTGTACTCAATCTTGTATTGCTTATTTGCACGGGAGGCGGGAAGGAGCTCAGTTGAATGCCCCGGGGGGACGATTAGTCACGCATTGCAAGCGGGTGTAGCAGTCTAGCAGCGCGGGCCCCTACGTTCATCTCTCCTCAAAAGAGGCGGATGACGCGGCCGCGCTACGAGATACAGCCTTCTCCGATCATTAGCGGATAGGCGCAGGCATCGGTTGTGCTGCTCTGGTGAACGATTTGTGTTGCTAAGAAATACGCTCTGGGGGAACAATTTGGGGGGATTAAAAACGAAAATACGTTTTTATGCTGCCATTAATTATTGAATTTGCTGCTATTTACTGTGAACCAAGGAATTAAGTTGTGTTGGGAGTTTTTAAAACTGTACTCAATCTTGTATTGCTTATTTGCACGGGAGGCGGGAAGGAGCTCAGTTGAATGCCCCAGGGGGACGATTAGTCACGCATTGCAAGCGGGTGTAGCAGTCTAGCAGCGCGGACCCCTACGTTCATCTCTCCTCATAAGAGGTGGATGAGGCGGACGCGCGCAGTGGCGCGCCGCTGGCGCGCCAAAGGCGCACCTAAGGCAAGCCCGTCTGCGCCCGTCTGCGCCCGTCCGCGCTCGACCGGGCCCAGGGGCCAGGACTCTTGGTCGTTCAATAGGAGGAATAATTTCCTACACCTTATATCAGTTTAGAGATATGTCACCCCATAACTGCCCACAGAGGTTAGCTAAGGACTGTTATAAATGTCCCCGGTGCGGCTTTGATTTAGACTCTTGGCGTACACTCGCAGGGGAGAAATGCCTGCCACTCTTAACGACTTTCAGGATGGCTCTTTTAAACTGCCGCTCACTACCCAGACACACCATAGAACTCTGCCTGCTCCTTAAGGAACATGATTTAGATGCCTTGTTTCTTACAGAAACTTGGCTCTCAAGTGTATCTGACTCAGCGGTAGTACAAGCCCCCCCCCCCCTGGATATGTGATTCAGAGACAGGACCGGGAAGGGAGCAGAGGAGGGGGCCTGGCTATTATTTTTAAAGACAAATTCAACTGTCGGATTACACCTGGCCTGATCCCAGATTGTGAAAGTTCGCTTTTTTCACTTGGCTTTTCACCTACATGCACTTTTTCTGTCATTTATCACCCGCCGGGCCCAACCGGCCTCTTTATTAGGGAGCTCCCGGATATTTTAGCTAAAGCGGTTAGCTCTTTTTTTTCTGTTTTGTGTGACCACAATATTCACTTGGATTTATCCTCTTCTGCAGATGCTGAGGCAATCATAGTCAATCTGGGTGCTCTGACACTCACTTTGAAAGTGCTCGCCCCCACCCATCAGAAAGGCCACTTCCTCGACCCACTTTTTTCCAACATTGACAGTCTTGTGGTGGGAAAGCATACCCCCTTGCCTTGGTCAGACCATTACCTGGTCCCTTTCGTTTGGACAAACCAGGAGGGTAGCCAGCCACGAGAAAAGAGAAAAACATTGTGCCGAAACTGGTCTAAACTTTCTGTTGAATCTTGGGCATCTGACCTTGACAACTCCAGACCGGTTTTGGGGGATGACCCTGAACGGGATAACCACATAGTTTATCGATGGTTGGAATCATCCTTAGATATACTTATCCTGGAAAGCTGGATGACTAGGAAAAAAGATGGGCTCTGTGTAGCATGGTATTCCCCCAAACTCAGAGAACAGAAACAACTATATAAACGCCTGGAGAGACGTTGGAGGAGGGATTTTTCAAGTGCGGAGAAAATTAAATACAGAGAAGCTATCAAAGTTTATAAAGCAGGAATTAAAAGCGCCCAAGCTGAGTATTAAGGAGGAAAGATTATCTCCGCGTCATACTCCCCCAGGGAAATTTTTAAAATTATGAAATCCCTTATCAAACCCCCTGCGCCCCCACTGCCATCAGAGGACGTCTTAGGACGGTGTACAAGGCTGGCACAATTTTTTCATAAGAAAATTGATGACATCTACTCCACCTTTACTCCTCTCTTGATCTCAGTAATGACCTCTGCAGAGGCAGAGCCCCGTTTTTCGGAGCCCCTCATTGAGACCATCCCTCATATGGATATAAAATCCCTGAAAACCTACATGGAGCAGCTGAAATCTGGCTCCCCAAGAGATGCAGCATCTCCTGTGACCTTCAATCGGGTTTCTGACTCTGTCCCACCAACCTTTTTGGAGCTTATTAACAGTTCGCTGTCCTCTGGAATTGTGCCATCCTTATGGAAGTGAGCTATGGTCAGAGCATTACTGAAGAAACCTTCCTTGGACTCTGAAGTGTTTGCCAATTATCGGCCAATTTCACTCTTACCAGGGATCGCAAAGATATGCGAAAAATATGTTAATCACGTTCTCTCCACATTTCTGGAGGGGAATGAACGTTTACACCCCTCCCAAACGGGTTTTAGACCCCAACAAGGCATAGAGACAGCCTTGCTAGCTGTGGTCGAAGAAGCCAGGAAAATTGTAGACAGTGGCGGCTATTATATTGCTTGATCTCAGTGCGGCATTCGACACTGTTAACCACCAACTTCTGATCACAAGACTTAGAGAGGTTGGGGTGTCAGGAATCATACTTAAATGGCTGGAATCTTTCCTGACAGACAGGTATTTTCCGGTCTTTGAGGGTAGTACTAGCTCTGAAAGAATGCCACTACGATGTGGAGTGCCGCAGGGCTCCTCACTGAGCCCTACACTTTTTAATGTCTATCTGCGCCCATTGGCCGAGGTGGTCAAACCCTTTTGGGTTAACATCCTTATGTATGCTGATGATACTCAGTTGATTGTGTCCCTTAATAGCTTGGATAATGCTAAGAGCAACTTGGCCAGCTGCTTGGAGGGGATTTCCGTTTGGATGGATAATTCCTTCCTAAAATTGAATGCGGCCAAAACCGAGGTGATGCTCTTGGGTAAAACTAGTACTATGGACATCAACACTCTCTGGCCGCAATGTTTAGGGGTCCTACCAGCCCCTAAAACGGGAAACAGCCTTTACCACGAAGCATTTTCTACGCAATACGTTTACAACGATACACTTACCTCGTAAACGTCTTCACAACGCGTAATGCTTCAACGACCATCTTCACCACGCAAGCAACGTCATCACGGAACAACGTCATCCTAAACCGAAAAAAAGCATCAGTCCGTTTTCAGTGTCGGCGGAGACCTGTGGAAAAAGGGAAAAAAAAGAAGAAAGGGGGCTTGGGGGGGTCTCCCCCCCCAAAAAAGAAAAAGCGGAGTAAAGGTAAAATCGGGGTAACGGGAAAGCGTGGAAAACACATTCCGTTGTAACGCATGCGTGGTAAAGGCATGCGTTGCAACGGAATGCGTAGTAACGACATATATTCCCCTAAAACTCAAATAAAAAGTCTCGGGTGTGGCTGGATCATAGCCTGAATTTTAAGGAACAGGCACGCAGGGTGGCAGGTACCTGCTATGGTATCCTGAAAATGATCAGGAAAGCTCTTCCACTTTTGCCTTTTGTTGCCAGGAAGCTTTTGGTGCAAGCCCTGATTTTCTCGAGGCTTGATTATGCCAATCTGCTTTATTTAGGGTCTCCATCCACAACCATCAAAAAATTACAAACAGTTCAAAACTGTGCGGCCCGACTGCTGCTGCAGGTTCATAGGCAGGAATCGGCTAAATCTCACATCAAATCCCTGCATTGGCTCCCGGTGGCTGAGAGAATTCAGTTTAAGGCCTTGTGCATTGTCCATAAGGTACTCTCAGCTAAGGCCCCGCCGGTCCTTCGATCCATTATTCTCCCGTACCTCCCAAACAGATCCCTAAGCTCTGAGAAAAAACATCTAGCTATAATTCCCAGAGTGCATCGAGCCCGAAGTGGGGGACGTCTTTTTTCCCTCATTGCGGCTAAAGGCTGGCACCAGCTCCCAGATCATATCCGACTTGAGACCAATCATCTAATTTTTCGCAAACAACTGAAGACCCTGCTGTTCTCCGGAATTGTCTGATTGCTTGATTGTCTGGCGGCTTGTCTCTAGAGCTGGGAGGCCTATGGTAGCCATGCGCTCTATAAGTACTATTCATTCACCAAGCATTACTGTTTGAACTCAACTTCAAAAGCTGACACAGCAGTAAGTCAAGCTGTTGTTCATCATCTTTTTCAATGAGGTGAGATCTAATCTTTTTTATGGATTATGAGATTGTTATACGTTTATATTTAATGATTTATTGTCTTTGTTGATGCTTATTGTATTTTTGACTGGTTGTCTCTGCACACATCCTCATTTCTTACTATTACGGCTAACTACTTGGATTCAAGCATGTGAATCTATGAAAAATTCAACACTAGAGAAAAAACAAGTTACGTACCTGTGTACTGTGGTTCTCAAGTATTGATATCTTTCATAGATTCACATGTGCCACTCCCTTCTCCCTTGGAGACTTCACCACCTCTAGATATTCATCTCGTTCTCCTGATTTTAACTACACTCATGCTTGAAATCTGAGGTATGGTGGCCTTGCAAGGGAAAAGTGCTTCTGGAGCTGCACACTGATTGGATGAGTTTTGGTTCTAACAAAACAATGGGAATTCTATCCTGGTACACGCACACGCCCCCCCGGAATCCTTATATTTGAATGTGGCCTATAGGTGTTATCGACGGAGCCTCTACCTAACAAGACATGCCACACCTTACGCCCCTGCCCTCCCTTTGGAAGGCACCCCCAGAGGTCCGGCGGTGTGCACAGCCGCTGACTTGCATCATTGGCACGAAGCTGGGATATGGACCTTAGGTGATCTCTATCATGAGGGCTCACTGATTCCTTATGCGACACTAGCAGCAAGCGAGGACCTTCCCACAGGACAATTCCTCCTACATTGCTCACTGGTGGCCACCCTTACAGAGAAGTGGGGAGAGCTAGGCACTGAAACACAAATGCACCTCACTATCCAATATCTCCATGTCATGGGACGAGGCAGACACCTGGTACGTTGGTTTGCTGCTTCACTACGTCATCATGCGGCAATCAACCTAGATCCCCTCAGACGCAAGTGGGAGCATGACCTGGGACACCAACTCTCAGACAAAACCTGGACACAGATATTGGCCAGCCCGACTCATATCCCACGAAATATGCGACTTAGGCAAATACAATACTTCATTACGCAACGTGCATACTTAACACCAGCTAACATTAATAGATACTTCCATCGAGCTGACTCTGCCTGTCCCCGCTGCGCGACTCTTGATGCAGACCTGGTGCATATGCTCTGGGGCTGTCCCAACCTCAGCACCTACTGGAGAGAAGTGGCAGATACACTCCATGCTTGTACGAAAAGAGAGCTCCCCTTTGAGTGGCAAACATATCTGCTGCATGTCTTTCGTAGGACGCGCAATACTAAGGTCACCTCCCAGTTCTTATATTAGGGCATAGCCACGGCCAAACGACTAATTACAAAAAGATGGAAAGCGTCAGATCCCCCACAAGTGCATGCTTGGAAACGTTCCACCATTGCGTGGGCCAGAGTAAAAGGCATAGCGATCAAGCAGGAAGAAATAGTGGGTCTCAGGAAAGTACCTATAGCTGAAAACTGGGATGCGATCCTGGCAACGCTACAGCAATCTACAGACCTGCCAACTCAGTCCCTTCAGACACCTGACCTAAACAGCCAACACCGCACACGCGACCCTCACTCATAGACCACGTTTCTGCAACAGATCATGTGCCACAAGCTAAACATTTCTGCTTTGATGCTCTTGCACATCATAACCTTATGGCAATGGCATTACTAAGGGGCGCCCTTGGAGGCATAAATACAGCATTCTACATACTCCAACCTGCGTGAGCATTCCAACCCTACTCCAAGTTCAACACCCCATGTACACAGTTCTTGTCACATGAACAGCTTAACCAATCTATCTGCATCGAATTGACTATTTAAACATAACCAACGCCGTACCATGTGCATATATACTAGATGTATTAATTGTGGGAAAATGCTGTACAATAAGTAACCTTAGGTTAAAGTACTATGTCGAAAACAGCTTTTGATACCTCACTGTTGTATTAAATGTATATTGATGTCCAGTGAGGCACATAACCTAATGTCGCTACACACTGCAGAAAAGATGCAACAAATGCTTATGTATCTGTTTACTAAATGCCAATAAAAACAGATTTAAAGAAAAAAAAACAATGTCACTTGATTTTAGGTATTGCTTTCAATGCTTCTCTATGGTTCTTGGGTAAATCCATGTAGACTTTTGTGTGAACGATCATTTGTCATACCCACCAGGATAAGCATACGTTCTATAAAGGCTATTGCCTTTATAGAACGTATGCTTATTCTGGTGGGTTCCCTTCATGGTGGGGGAAGGTGAGTTGAAAGCATGTGATAATTCGGGGCTGTAGCTGAGTAATATGCGAGGGACGCAGCAATGGTCCATGAGTTGATTATAGTTTTGTCTCTCTTTGTAATCCAAAGTAGCCCCCATTGCTATAGGAGGGGAGGAGGAGGGTGTGTAGCTATCTTGATTGGCAGGAGGTATTGATATCTGTGTAGCTATGGACTGACTCTCGCTCTCTCTCTTTACTGGTTACACTACAGAAGTTGAGTTGACAAGGAGCAATGCCCAAACATGATTAAAAAGATTTCCATATTGTCCTGTAATTTATGGATGAATCGCTCGTAGGTAGCAGTTTTGTAAATTTCTGTCAGCCATTTGTCATGGGTTGGCCTTTGGGATGACCTCCAGTGTCCAAGGATACAGATTTTTGCAGTAGTGATATCAGTGGATAACAATCACCTCATGGGACAGGTTCAGGTCAGCCATGTCATGTATGAGGAATAGTTTGTACAGCACTGAGGACCAGTACGCACATCCCCAACAATCAGTATATGGTGTAGTAACCCAGCTGTCCTATGTCTTTTGGGGTTCCAGTACTAGTTCTGAAGTGTTTTAAGAAGGTTGAATTTCATTTTGGCTTCCCTGACCTCCTGTGTCCAGAACTCTTATCACCCCGACTCCGTGTGTCTGCAGCAGTCTTTGCCATTTTGCACATATTTGTAGTAGGATTTGTGAATGTAAAAGAATACACTATCAGGTTGTAGACCCCAGAAACAGTTCCTCTGAATACTCCCGAATGTTTTAGGTATTTTACCTTAGGAGGGGTGTCTTACTTTCCATGGTGATGTGCATAAGAGAATTGGGAGTACAGCAATTATGGGTATTTCTATCGCTCATTCTGAGGTACATGAAACTTGTCCTGAGGTGAGACAAAGGGTTTAGGTTTCCCATCTGAAAAAAGGTGGTCCAGTGTAAGAATCCACACTCTCTTCCAGGTATCCCATGATAAGGGTCGCCTCCCCGCCCACTAATACTGGAATTATTTCAATCTGGTGCCCGTGCACACTATATAAGTATCTGCGTAAAAAGGGGAAGATTCTTCTGATAATAAAAGGGGAATAGATCCTAGTGATAATGACTAATTTGTGGTCACTCATGAGATATGAGGTTTTCGCACTCATGCAGGATAGCTTTGGCAATAAACTTACTAAAGAACAAGTTACTTACCTTCGGTAACGCTTTTTCTGGTGGATACAGTATCTGCCTGTGGATTCCTCACCTTGTGAATATCCCTGCGCCAGCAACATTCGGAAACTTTTGTAGCAGTCCACGCCGATGAGGTCGAAGACGACGTCACAGAGGAACGGCACCGCTCGCGACTCCGCTGACGTCACCGGCTCCATAAGAAGACCTCGTCGGCGTGATGACGTCAGTTCCGCCCCTTTTTTCCGTGCCTTCGAGGCACACGGACGGACTGACAGCAATATATACACAGTATACACAGTACACAATATGCAGATCAACACACATAGTGTGGAGAATGAATAGAAAGGCCAAAGAAAGACACAATGCCTATGACAGTAACATATACATTTTGAAATACCATCATTAGAATAGTAGACTAAAACATTATTAACAGAACCTTAGGTATAGAAGGATGGACAACGGGGAGGCGGGTGGGTCAGTGAGGAATCCACAGGCAGATACTGTATCCACCAGAAAAAGCGTTACCGAAGGTAAGTAACTTGTTCTTCTGATGGATACATCTGCCAGTGGATTCCTCACCTTGTGAATAGATTCCACAGCAGTCCCCACTCCCGGAGGAGGGTGTCCACCCTTCTACACCAAAAAATCCTGAAGGACGGATCGCGCAAAATGTCCGTCCCTCCTCACCTCGGTGTCTAAGCAATAATGTTTTGCGAAGGTCTCAGTCTCCAACGAAATCCGCAATCTTCACTGGCTACCCGTATCCCAGCGTATTGATTTTAAAGCCTTGTGCATTGTTTTTAAAGCCTTGCATGGCATTGGTCCTTCGTTTCTGCAGGATCATTTTTCTTGGTATTGTCCCACCAGACAGCTGCGGTCCACGGGAGCACGATTACTTGCTGTTCCAAGAATATTTAAAGCCCACTGGGGTGGACGCAGTTTTTATTACGGAGCATCTAAACTGTGGAATTCCCTTCCCTTTTTTCTCAGGAATGCCAGCTCCTTGACTATTTTTACGAAACAACTAAAGACTTGGCTCTTTCAGCATTAGGGGCAAGGTTGTAGCGGGTCACTGTTGGGTCTAGCGCCAAGACACCTCCGGGTATTCGTGCGCTTTATAAATTTTTGTAACATAACATAACATAACATAACAAGGTGTGGAGGGAGGCCCAAGTTGCCACCCTACAAATGTCCTCCACAGGAACACCCCTAGACAAAGCAGACGTGGAAGACACTGCTCTAGTGGAATGAGCTCTCAAACCCTCCAGAGGTTCCTTACCAGCCAGGGAGTAGCAAATCTTGATGCACAAGACAATCCACCTGGAAAGGGTGCGCTTGTGCACCGCTCGACCTTTCCTGCAGCCAGCAAAGCCCACGAAGAGCTGGTCATCAACCCTGAAGTCTTTAGTCCTGTCCAGGTAGAAGCTCACCGCCCTCTTAGGGTCCAAGCGGTGAAGCCGCTCCTCCTCCTTGGAAGGGTGAGGGGGA
Source organism: Triturus cristatus (assembly GCF_964204655.1). Classification (NCBI taxonomy): domain Eukaryota; kingdom Metazoa; phylum Chordata; class Amphibia; order Caudata; family Salamandridae; genus Triturus; species Triturus cristatus. The sequence continues at coordinate 1,098,026,449 of NC_140593.1, read as the reverse complement.
GGATAGAAGGAAGGAAGGGTAATGGACTGCCCCAGATGGAAGGGAGTTACCACCTTAGGCAAAAACGCAGCCCTGGTCCTGAGTACCATTCGTTCAGCATGAACAGTCAAGAATGGGGGTTTTGAACTTCGAGCTTGAAGCTCACTTACCCTCCTTGCCGAGGTGATTGCAATGAGGAATACTGTCTTAAAGGACAACAGCCTCAAGGGACATTTGTGTAAGGGCTCGAAGGGAGAACCCATAAGATAAGTTAATACAAGGTTTAAGTCCGATTGAGGCATAATAAAAGGAGTTGGAGGAAACTTGTTTGTAAGGCCTTTTATAAAACGAAGAACAATAGGTGATTTGAATAATGACGGCTGATCCGGCAAACAAAGGAAAGCCGATAAAGCCGATAAATATCCTTTCACAGTAGCCACAGCAAAGCCTTGCTGAGCCAGAGAAAGGGCAAACTGTAGAATGTTAGATAGGCGAGCCTTCAAGGGATCAATGGACCTCTCTCCGCACCAAAGCACAAATTTAGACCACCTATATGAATATATAGATTTGGTGGAGTGTCGCTTGGCCGATAAAATAACATCCACCACATCTGGCGGGAGAGAGAAAGAATTCAGGTTGCCCCGTTCAATCTCCAGGCATGAAGGTGTAAGCTCTGGAGGTGGGGGTGTAGAACCTACCCCTCCGATTGCGAGAGGAGGTCTGCCCTCAGAGGGAGACGGAGTGGAGGGCACGAGGAGAGGTGGAGAAGATCTGTATACCACACCCTTCTTGGCCAATCCGGGGCGTCCAAAATAACTTGGGCCCGGTCTTGGCGAATCTTCCTCAGAACCAGAGGAATCAAGGGTATGGGAGGAAACGCGTAAAGGAGTCGTGAGCCCCAACTCAACTGAAACGCGTCCCCCAACGCTCCCTGCATCGGATACTGGAGACTGCAGAATGACGGGCAGTGAGCATTCTCGTGAGTGGCGAACAGGTCCACCCGAGGAGTTCCCCACATCCGGTAGACGTGACGAACCACTTGCGGATGAAGCCTCCACTCGTGGTCGGCGGAGAACTGCCGACTGAGACTGTCCGCACGTACGTTCAGAACCCCGGCCAGATGATTTGCCATCAGACAAATCTGATGGTCCTGAGCCCAGGATCATAGACGCAGGGCCTCTCTGCAGAGACAGAGAGACCCCACTCCTCCCTGTTTGTTTATATACCACATCGCGGTCGTGTTGTCCGTCAGGACTTGAACAGACTGACCGCGAAGGGAAGGGAGGAAGGCCTTGAGCGCCAAACGAATCGCCCGCAACTCCAGAAGGTTGATGTGAAGCAACCTTTCCTCTGGAGACCAAAGACCCTTGATCTCCCGATCCCCTAGATGAGCACCCCACCCTAAAGTGGATGCATCCGTTATCACCGTGGCCACCGATGGAGGTAGATGGAAGGACTTTCCTTGGGACAGATTGCCCTCCACCAAGATAGATCCGCTGCAGCTTCTCTGGAGATCCTCACAGACTCCCTGAGATCTCCTTTGTGCTGATACCACTGCTTGCGGAGGCACCACTGGAGCGCCCTCATGTGCCAGCGTGCATGGTTGACCAATAGGATGCAGGAGGCGAACAGACCGAGCAGGCGAAGGACCTTCAGAACTGGAACTACCGCTCCGTTGTAAAATAAAGGAATCATTCCCTGTATGTCGAGAATCCTTTGAGGAGGAGGGAATGCTCGACACACAGTAGTGTCCAGTACCGCACCTATGAACAGGTTGCGCTGAGAGGGCACCAGGTGAGATTTGGGCACATTTATCGAAAAAACCCAATTTGTACAACAGCTGAGTTGTATCCTGCAGATGACGTAGCACCTTCTCTGGCGACTCCGCCTTGATCAGCCAGTCGTCCAAATAAGGGAAAACCGAGACCCCCGACCTTCTGAGATGGGCTGCCACCACTGCCATCACCTTCGTGAAGACTCGAGGTGCCGAAGTAAGACCAAACGGAAGGACCGCAAACTGATAATGTTGCGACCCTACCGTAAACCGGAGATACTTCCTGTGCGACTTCAGGATGGGGATGTGAAAATACGCATCCTGCAAGTCGAGCGACACCATCCAGTCCTCCTGATTCAGCGCTTGAAGAACCTGCGCAAGGGTGAGCATCTTGAACTTCTCCCGTTTCAGGTAAAAGTTCAAGATTCTGAGGTCCAGTATTGGACGCAATTTGCCGTCCTTTTTGGGAATCAGAAAATACCGGGAGTAGCATCCCAGTCCCCTCTCCAGCTCCTGAACCACCTCTATCGCACCTTTTTGAAACAGCTTCAGGATTTCCTCCTGTAGGAGAAGACGGTGGTCCTCCGAGCAAGCACCTTGACAAGGAGGGTAATTCGGAGGGAACTCCCAAAAGGGAAGGGCGTACCCATTTTCTACAAGATCCAGAACCCAGAGATCTGTAGTTACAGACTCCCAATCTTGCAGAAAATGGGTAAGCCGGCCCCCCACAGGACCAGCATGATCCGGAATGGCGGATCTAGGGCTGCTTTGCGGTAGTGGGAGGGGCTGAGGAGGAGGAAGAGGAGGAGGAGAGCTGCCGTCCACGTGAGCGACCCCTGATTCTTCCTCTGTAACCTCTAGACGAGGAACCTTGCTGCTGCTGCTGCTGCTGGGTCTGCCTATAGGTTCGAAAAGATGTCCTTCCAAACCCTCTATATCTTTTAAAAGACCCCCTCGACTGAGACTGCAGGCCCAGAGATTTAGCGGTCGCCTTGCTGTCTTTGAATCGCTCCAGAGCAGCATCTGCCTTCTTGCCAAACAGGCCAGATCCATCAAATGGCAGGTCCAATAGAGTCGATTGCACATCCTGTGAGAACTCTGAAGATCTTAACCAGGCACTCCTTCTGGTTGCGACAGAAGACCCCATGACTCTCGCCACCGAATCCGCCGTGTCCAATCCACTGTGGATCACCTGGCGTGCAGCCGCCTGAGCATCAGCCAAGATGTCATTGAACCCAGTCCTATCATCCTCAGGCAGTTTTGGCGCCAGCTTCTTAGCCGAATCCATAAGTGCGTGGACATAGCGTCCCAAAAGACAAGTGGCGTTTGTTGATTTCAAGGCCATGCTGGCTGATAAAAATACTTTCTTGGCCGACTGGTCTAGCCTTTTAGCCTCTCTGTCCCCAGGAACCTGAGGGAAAAGCCCCCTTAGACTTTCCCGAACAAGCTGCCTGAATTACCAGGCTCTCAGGTGAAGGATGTGACGTCAAAAATTCAGGGTCCCATGGGGCTGCTCTATATCTCCTAGCAATCGTCTTAGAGACCGCAGGAGCAGAAAAGGGCTTGCGCCACACATCCAACACAGGTTCCACAATGGCCTCATTAAAGGAAAGCAAAGGCTCTGATACCGCCGTGGGAGAATGCAGTACCTCAGTTAAAATGTTCGACTTTAACTCCGTAGTTGGTAACTGGAGATCAAGCAGCTCCGCAGCCTTCCTGATAACCGAATGGTAGGGAGCAACATCCTTAGAGGGTTCATCTGACGGTGGAGTAATCTCCCACTCAGGAGACAGATCCAACCCACTAGCTTCTTTAAGCTCTTCGAATACTTCATCCGACTCCACCAATTCCCCCTCTTCCGCTTCCTCCTGAAGGTACCTCTGCTCTTCAATAATCCTCTGAGACTCCCTTCTGGAACGAATCCGAATCATCGGCGTCGGCGGCGCCGTATTCGAATCCGATGGCGCCGGCGTCGAGCGTGGATCCGCCGGAGCCATCGGCATCGAACGAGGTCGAGCCGGAGCCGGCGAGGATGGAAGCGGCGTCGACGTCCTCGGAGCCGGAGGATTCCAAGACGGCGTCGTTGGAAAGAACGGTATGAAAGGGGCCTGTGGATATACTTGCGGCACCCCCAAGCTAAATGCCATTGGACCCGCAGGTGCACCAGAGGTGTACATGGCTCGAGGTAACACCCCATACATCGCATTTAAGTAATGCGAGGGGTCCTGACCTGGTCCAGGGAAGACAGGGTACTGATCAGGCCTCACCGGACTCGGGCCAACCGGCGCCGACGGTGGAATCAGCGGCGTCGCAGGCTCACCCGGGGCTTGAAGATCTTCCGGGGCCGGAAACGGAGCCGGAGACGGAACCGGCGCCGGAGATGGAACCGGCGTCGGAGTCCGAGCTGGAACCGGTGAAGCCGGAGACAAAGAGACCACTGGAGATGAAGGACCAGCAGGCGAATCCGGCACAGGAGAAGGAGAAACAGAGTCCTTCCGACGCCGAGCAGGTGACTTCGGCGCCGAGCTCTTATCAGAATGGTGTCGAGACGAGTGCCTTCTCTTTTTCTTATGTTTCTTGGCTCGAGAAGTATGTGCCGAAGTCGACTTCGACGCCGACCTCGACTTCGATCTAGACCTCGACCTCGTTCTCGATCTTCTTCTCACTCTCTTCTCCTTCTTCATTTTTGCAATGAAGAGTTTTTCCTCACGTTCTTTAAGAGCCTTCGTGCTCATCTTGCGGCAGCTGGTACAGCCATCCACGTCGTGGTCCGACGATAAACACCACACACAGTCCTCATGAGGATCTGTGATGGACATGTGCTTGCCACACTCCCGGCAAGGCTTAAACCCAGACTTTTTCGTCGACATCCTCGAAAGAGAACAGGAAAAATAACCAGAATACACAAAGTATCAACGACGCTAACAACAGCGATTCCCGAAATCCGTTGGCTTCGACGGCGCGGAAAAAAGGGAACTGACGTCATCACGCCGACGAGGTCTTATTATGGAGCCGGTGACATCAGCGGAGTCGCGAGCGGTGCCGCTCCTCCGTGACATCGTCGTCGACCTCATCGGCGTGGACTGCTACAAAAGTTTCCGAATGTTGCTGGCGCAGGGATATTCACAAGGTGAGGAATCCACTGGCAGATGTATCCATCAGAAATACAGAACTTTGATCCCCCACGTTTTTTAGTATTACATTTTTACCTTCATTTTCACAACAATATAATCTTACCTGTCCAAGGTGGAGACCGTTGTGAAATTTATTATGAAGTCCTTATTTCACCTTCATGGTTAACCAGCAGGCAATATGGAGCGGTGGGGAGTCCAATCCGTATTTAGTACTGGTGTGGTTGGCGCCAACCTACTAGGCAACCACAGCAGGCGAACCTTGGCATCCAGTGACACAATAGGATAGAGCTGTAACTGACGTACAGTAAGACTGACCACATGGGTAGTCTTTCTTTAGTGGCTGTCCACTGCTGAAATGCTGTTCTAATCCTGGCAACCCACTGTTTGTTCTGGGCCTCGTGGGACTTACTTCACACTCTGGTTGACCCCTTTACTAATGAGCAACCATTCCTGTAAAAATAATACCTTTGCTGTGCCCCAACTGTGTTCAATATAAGTAATTCTATACTATGTTCCCTGTGCCACAGATCTTGTTTGTAATTTACATAGACAAAGAGAATCCTCATTTCGCCATCTGGTAGATAAGACCCAACCTATAATGAACACTCCAACTGATATAGGATATAGGGGCATTTGTTGCGATGTGCTCTTGACTAATATCCCACAATGGACATGTAGGGGTCTATTAGGATGGCGGTCAGATGGCCGCCACCGGGCCGGCGGCGGTCATCCGCCCGCGATCGCAACCCAGATAACCGCCGGTCCCATTAGCATGGCGGTGACTACCGCGGCGGTGAGATTTTCTGCCTGCCACTTTTCTGCCGGTAGCAGTCCGCACGCTTGCCTCACGGGTGGAGCTGGACCGCTAAAATGGGGCCAGTGCAGGGTCAGGCTCCGCCGACATGATTATGATGCCAGCGGTAGCCAGCCTTTCCGCGGCGGTGGAACCGCCATGGAAAGGCATGCGGAGAATGTCTCCAGTGGCCCATTGCGCGCCCCCAATGTGTTTGGGAGGGGTTTGGGTGTACTGGGCCATCTCCCTGTACCAACTGGCAGGCACTGTGCAGGGATATGCTGGACATGCTTTTTTGGACATCGCGGCGGTGCTGCTGGCAGGAGCAACCGCCGCAATGTTAAATGCCGTGATTGTACCGCCACGGTCAGATTTTGACTGCGGAGCATACTAATTGGACTGGTGGATATGCCGCGGTCCTAGCGGGCGGTCTTTTCCCGCTACCATGGCGGTCAGAGTGATTTTCTGACCGCCATCCTAATAGACCCCGTAGTTTTTAGAATGCCGCCAAATCTATGGGGGCCACAATGTAGGTGTTGTTTGGATTTTTGGCTCACATACAAATGCCCACGAGTAGACTTTTGAATTTAGCAGTCACAACACACAATTTCACCCATCTGCATGTTACCACTGGTTGTTAGAAACACATGGGCCTAGTTCTCTTTGCTCTTTATCTGGAGGCATGTTTGAAATCTCACAATATTACACTTAGTGGTGGGCGATTGGATATAGAGGACTACAGTATTATGCTAGTGCTATAGCATATATATTAAATTATTTGTTTACGGAAAATTAAACGTATCCTACATCCTTGTTTCTTGTCTTGAGTTCACGCCTCTCTTATTGGTCACAATTGATGCATTCAAGGAACTAGCATAAGGTGGACTCCCCCTCTGAAATTTGCTAGGAGACATCTATAAACCAAAATAGTTAACAAGGACTATCAATATAGGGGACTGTGATTGTGTGTACAAAAAACACTGTCTATGTCCTTTTCTATATTGTTTATGTAAGGGTATTTAATGACTTGTTACAAATGAATTGGAATGGTGTGATACTAGGACCAGCAAAATAAAAGCACATTTAGTTGCTCAATCAAATAATGTACATTCCAATATTGAGCAGCACCATATTGTTGAATCCTTCTAGAGGTACACTGAATTATTCCCTATAGAGAACCCCTTATAATTTCTTGTTTCTCATGGACATAAATCTTCATCACTCTTGAAAAGCTTATGAGAAGGGAGCCAAGTCTGGATCTTTGATTGTATGATGGGTTGTGTGAAGTTGGTGAGCTATAATTATATCATATTTGAAGACCTGGCCCGCTATGAATGGTCTCTCGTTCAATCAAGACCCAAAAGGGTTCATCATCTCGCCTCAGAGAGAGCAGTGTGTAGTGGTGTTAGATGCATGACAGGCTCATACCAGCACACTGTCTATGAGTGATCGTTTGAGACTTGCAATCTGGGTTCATGATCCCCAGACAAAGCTCTTTAATCCTTTATTGATTTCTTGCAACATGGAGCTCTTGACCGTGATCAGGAGCAAGCCTAACACAAACGTAAATCTGGGAACTACCACCATTTTTATGGCCTGTGCTCCTCCCTACAGGGACAGCTGTAGCTGTGTCTATTTTGTATAATATGTCTTGTTTTTTCCATAAGCGTATGTATGTCTGTTTCATGCCCCAATTGATGTAAACATCTCTGCATTTGAGGCATTTTCGTTTCCATTGAAACTTGTAGTTTGTGATGAAAGCACTGGCCAACCGTACTGCCTAACTCTTGTCACAGTTGACCCTATATCCAGACATTTCAGAGAAATCTGAGATAATGGACATGAGAGCAGGTAAAGAGGTTTGTAATTCAGTAAGAGTGAGGAAGGTGTTGTCCTCATATAACAGGATTCTGGACGGACCAAAGATTCCAAAGCTAATAGGAACAAGAGGGTGGACAACCCTGGCACGCCCCCTTAGGACTCAAAAGGGCTCTGATAAGAACCAGCCACAATTGACCTATCTTCTCAGAGCTAATGCTATCAGACCTTAGTGATGAAGTATTCTCTTAGCCCTTATCCTTGGACGTTGTGGACATGTGGTCCCATTCCATCCTGTTGCACACCTTCTCGGTTTCCAGGAATATTGTCACACGGTCCTATTGCGTGTTCTTGCACAACCATAATACATGGGCTGAAGTGGGCAGGTGATTGTAGGAGGTTTTATCAGGCACAACCCCTTCTTGAGGATTGTGAACGAGAGTGGGGATTACTTTTTTAAGACGGGTGGTCAGAATTCACAAGATTAATAGTATGGCTAGAGTGGGCACCCCTGCCAGGTCCATACCTAACTCAGATACTCCTGGCCACCTTGCTATCACAAGACTTATTGGGAGTGAAGCAAGTATACAAAGAGTGCAACAACCTGGTAACTGAGAATAAAGCCCAATTCCCTCCAAAGGACAAAGCAGCAATCCCCAGTTCACCACGTCAAACGCCTTCTGAGAATTCTAGAAAAAGAGTTCCGGAGGGTGCTGCATTGTTTCAGAATACTCAATATTTTCAACAAGATATAAAGTATTTGTGGCGAGCAGGCGACGAGTAATTCAGCCATCTTGCTTCTTCTGGACCAGGTGGAGGACAACCACTACTAGTCTGTTAGATAAGATCTTCCTTAAAGCTTATAATATCTGTCAATCAAGCTGATAGGCCTGTATGAGGCACAGCTAGAGGGGTCCTTTCTTGGTTTTGAGAATACCACCAGATCCTCTTGTGTAAACGAAGGAGGAATTACAAAGTCCTTCAAGATCGAATTATATAATACCAACATTCAAGGATCACGTTGCTGCAAAACATGTCAAAATCTCTGCACGGAGTCCATCTGGACCGGTCAACTTCCAGCGTGAAATGGAAGACAATGTCTGATTTATTTAAGCAATACTTCAATGACACAGAACTCAATATAAAATCATACTCAGTGATTTACATGCAGTGACTCGAGCACTAGCCTACATGTCATTCAGACCTCCTTGTGCAGCACCTATCTGAAACTTTACCCTTCCAAAAACAAATTCTTCCTATTCGCCAACAACAGCAAACAAACATGGCTCAGCGAAATGAACCTGGATGGCTCCCATCCACAGCTGTCAATAAACACCAATCATTTGAATCCGCAGTGAACCTCAATCTGTCCCTCAAAGAACAAACCAAAAAGCAGACCATAACTGCATCCCACCAGCTATCCTTACTGAGAAAAGTGCCACTAGCCCTTCCGTAAAGTGATTTCAGAACACCTGTCAAAGCTTTTGTACATTCGTGCCTGGATGGAGGCAATGTTCTATTCCACAGCCTCCCAGATATCATAATGGCGCCTTGGAAAAATATTTTATACAATACAGCATACAGAATCGCTATGCTCATGGAACTTTACTGGCTCCCATTGCATGCCCATGTCAACTTCGAGACTAGCTGTATCAACCACAAAACTAAAGTGAAAATTAACCCCTGGTTATTTGGCTGACAAACTAGCGGTCTCCCATGAACCACGATACACCAACAGCAAAGACACCTCTAGTATGGAGATGAAGAACTGTAAGGAAAAAAAAATGAAAACATGCCTTCTCCATTAGTGGATCTGGAACAATAACCCAATAATATAACTGCACAACTCAAATTCAGAAAAGAGCTGAATATCCACCTCTTCAAGGAGCACCATGTCAAAGATAGATAGTAAGGCTTTCACCCTTTACTATTATTCACTGTCTCTGCCAAAGGTAAGTTGTCTTTCAAGTACAAGCTGTTGCGAAATCAACTGTTATCACCATATGCCAGAAAACCTCTACTTGAAAGGATATGTGGGCTAGCAAATAAATGGGTAACTGTGACCTTGTACTTTGAACATTCATCATCTACATGAAAAACTGCTCCTTACCAGCAAATATCGCAGCTGTGTCACAGAATTATATTTTCTATTATGGTGACAGCATGTGATAAAATGGCTTGTGTGCAGGCATGTACTTCTGTACATGGAACCTCAATGAAGTATAACATTTTTTATGCCTTTTTCAAGACGTGAACAATAAATTCTATGTCAGGACTGGAGGCGAGGATTATGCCTTCTTTCTTCACTTTATTTTGTACAGCAGCACAGAAAGAAGTAAATAAAGACTACGTTTCCCATGAACCATAGGGAAAAAAGTAGTCATTTACACTGTGATAACAACTAATCAACAAAAAGCAACAACGTCCAATCAGGACCTCTCCAGCTCCCTATAGTCCTTTGTTAGTGTCCTGATCCTCTCTTTCTTCGCTGCTGCGCAGCCAGTTAAGTCTCCTCAGAGTCTTTTACTGTTTGGGGGGCTTTTGTGATATTTATGGTGTACCTTTAAGGTTTATATTGCGCTAGATCGCTTTGTATGCGTAATGTTCATGGTAGATTTGCTTATGTGGCTATTTCTTTGTGGTGTTTCTCTTTAGCTATTTTTAGCTATTTGAGTAAATAGCGCGTTTCAGTTTCTTCACGCGGTCGCCGCGTTGGTCTTTCGTGAGTTTTCTACTGACATTGCTTTCCCGTGTGTTTGCTTTGTTCCGACCGCGGGACCGAGAGGTTTCCCTCTCGCTCCTACGCGGTCGCTGCTGGCGCGCTCCGTTCCTCCCGCCGCCTGGGGGCGTGGGAGACTGTGGCTTGACGCGTCGCGTCTCTGGTTTTAGTCAAGGTTTTTCCAGAGACGCGCGCGCTTTCTACGGAGCTCTGGGCTGAGGTGAACGCCGTTTAACGGTCTGTACTGGGTCCACGAGTCTGGACAATATCGCTCGCGGCCCATCTAGCATAATTAGACACTCGTTCCCTTCACAGAAACAGGGATTTGAGTCTGTGTTTGCTCGTTGAGCGCTGATGCCTCCTTAGGAGGTCTGTAGTGGCCTTTTGGCTTTCTTTCTTTTGGGGACAGTCCCAGCCCAGTTGTCTGCAATTATTTGATTACTTTGGCCAGCGTTGTCCCCTCAGGGCCAGTCACCCAACAAAGTTAGTGGTTTGTGCCACGGGCATATATTATAAGCTGACACCCAGCTTTGCTTAATATCCTTTTTGCGAATTGCAGCGCAAAAGCTTTACTTACACTTCCCTCACCTGTGATGGATTTTTATGAGGATTACCACGAGGAGGAGGAAGACCCTCTGGCGGATATGCCATGGGGTGACGCTTTTTATGAAGCGGTGAATACCTCTATTTATAGAGCAGTGGATCAAGCCATCTCCCCTTTGGGGGATAGGCTGACGCAGAAAATAGAACAAGCGTTCTTGCGTCTAGAGCGTAGATCAGCTCTTCCTTCTACTTCCCATGAACTCCCGGGCCCACCGCCTCCTAAACGCCCCTGTGCTCAGGGGGTGGATGTGGACGCTTTTGAGCGCCTAAGACAAGCCTTCATCGATAGCCATCCCAGCAAGAGTTCTGTTGATTCTCCCGCTCGTAATCTGGCTCCCTCCCCAGGATTGCCCTCCGGGGATCCCGACACCAGCCCGTCCAGGCCTTGGCTCCCGTCCCGGCCCTCGCAAGTCCCGCAGACCCCTTCGGGGCCTTCTGATTTACAACCACCCCCAACTCCTTCAGACATGTTGGACCCCAATGACATTGTCCACCCACGTTCCACCGACTGGGTCCCAGCCGAGAAAGTCGCGACCTATGTCGCGGAACATATCAGGCGCCCGCTTGAAAAGGAGGCTCGCAGTTGTCTCCGAGCTGAATGCCCCTGCCCTTCCCTCGAGGGCAAGGTTGCCCTTACCCCCGAGATCGATCCTAGAATGTCGACGCTCCTCCAGAAGTTTATTAGGGACCCAAAAAAGGGCATTGACAGGTCTTGGAGGGCGTGCCAAGACAAGCTCTTGGACGTCTTGGGGCCCGCCACAAAAATTCTAGATATGGCGGAGGAAGCCAAGGCTTCGGGGTCTATGATTTCGCCCGAGATGTTATCAGGCTGGGCTCAACGGGTGGTGATATTTTTAGGTAACGCTAACTGCGCTCTCTCCACCGAGCGGCGGAGGTCCCTCCTTATTAAGATCGACCCCAAACTTGGTGACTTGGCAGATTCAGAGGCGGGAGCTATTGCCCAGGGAGGTCTCTTTGGAGAACCCTTCATCAAAGAGTTAGGGAAATTCGTGAACACCTTCACGTCGCTGGACAGGGCACAGTCCACCATTAAGAAAGTGTTCCCTCGGGTTTTTCGAGGGGCCGGTCGAGGCAGGGGCCGCTCGACCGGTCGACAAAATCATCAAACCGCCCAGAGAGGCTCCGGTCAATACCAAGACCAGTCGAAGTTTGGGAATTTCTACCCCACAAGAGGACGCCGCGGCAAAGGCAGAGGACACAGGGGAGGAACGTCTAACACAAGCTCTGGTGAGTGTTCTCCCTTTTTCCCCACAAAACATAGGGGGGCGTCTGGCAAGTTGTTACGGGGCATGGCTATCTATCACCCGCGATGCCTCGGTTCTTCAGACAGTGAGGGGGTTCCACATAGAGTATGTTGGAAACCCAGTGCAACGGATTCCTCCGTGACCCATTCAGTTTTCGCTTCTCGACGCACGTCTGGTGGACGAGGAGGTGGCCTCCCTTCTTCACAAAGGCGCCATCTCTCTCACCACGCTCCATCCGCGGGGTTTCCTCAGCAATCTCTTTTTGGTCGACAAATCCGACGGGGGCAAGCGTCCGGTCATAAATCTCAGCGAGTTCAACGAATGGTTGGTCTATCGCCATTTCAAAATGGAGGGTATCCACCTCCTTCGAGATGTTCTCCGCCCTCACGACTGGATGGTCCGGCTGGATCTGAAGGACGCATATCTGGTAATCCCAATTTTCCGCCCACACCGCCGGTTTCTTCAGTTCGCTTGGCGCCATCGGATCTACGAGTTCACGTCTCTCCCTTTCGGGCTTTCTTCCGCGCCCTGGTGCTTCACCAAGGTGCTCAAGCCGGTGGTAGAATTCCTGAGGGCTCGTGGGGTCAGATTAATGGCTCCCTATCCCCGTATGTTATCGGGTCATCTCCAGATGACAGTGACTCTCCTCCAAGATCTTGGTTTTGTGATCAACGAGAAGAAGTCCCTTCTTCAGCCGGCGCAGTCCGTTACCTTTTTGGGGTTCGTCATCGACTCCACTGCCTCCACTCTAAGTCTGCCGGCCAAGAAACTCGCAAAGATTCGCCACGAGTTGCGTTGAGTTCTGGCGCATCAGAGGGTGTCTCTTCGCCAGCTGGCCCGTGTGGTGGGGCTTCTCTCAGCTTCGATTCAGGCGATTTTTCCGGGTCCACTCCACTACAGGGCCCTTCAGTGCCTCAAGGCATACTTTCTCCGGAAGGGGTTTTCGTACTCCCACAAGATCCGCTTATCCGACGAGGCTCGGAGCGAGATCCAATGGTGGCTGACGCACATGGAGGCATGGAACGGAAGAGCGATCTTCGGTTCCGTCCCGGATTTGGTTATCGAGTCGGACGCCAGCGGGCTGGGTTGGGGCGCTCGCTGCGGAGATCTTTCCACGGGGGACTTGTGGTCTCCCGACGAACAGAAGTTACATATAAATTGTCTCGAGCTTCTGGCCGGCTCGTTTGCCGTAAAGTGTTGGACGAAAGGCTCCGTTCAGTCATGTGTACTTTTGAAGATGGACAACGTGTCGCCCGTCCGCTATATCAACCATCTTGGAGGCACCAAGTCCAAAGCTCTCTCAGACCTAGCGGCGAGCTTCTGGCAGTACTGCCTGGACGCTCAGGTGTCGGTAACAGCGGAGTATCTTCCCGGCCGGGACAATGTGGAGGCGGATTTCCAGTCGCGCCACTTCCGGGACTCCAGTCTCTGGCAGTTGGACCGCTCGGTTTTTCTCTCGCTCAGCGGGCTTTGGGGTCTCTTCACGGTGGACCTGTTTGCATCCCGCTTGGATCACCAGCTTCCCCGGTTTTTCAGCTGGAGGCCCGATCCTCGGGCGACAGCGACGGATGCGTTTCTCCAGGACTGGAGCGAGGAGCGCGGCTATGCGTTTCCTCCCTTTGCGATGATTACCCGGACAACGGCCCAGGCCCGCAGACAGCTAGCAGACCTGGTTCTCGTCACCCCTCTGTGGAGGTCTCAAGTGTGGTTTCCGGTTCTACTGGAACTTTCTTGGGATTTTCCAATCCTACTCCCCCGGATTCCGGATCTCCTCAAGGATCCGTACGGCACTCCGCATCCTCTAGTATCCACAAACTCACTGTGGCTCATGGCATGGAGGATTTCCGGGGCAGATGGCAAGCCCCAGGCCTTTCGCGAACAGCTGAAGACCTCATCGCCAAGGCCTGGGCGGATAGCACCGTTAAAAGATACAAATCTGCGTGGTGCAGATGGTCCCGTTGGTGTCTGCGACGGGATCTCGATCCCGTGGTCGCAGATGTGGTCCACGTTGTGAACTTTCTGGCGCATTTGGCGTCCAACGGCCTGACCTATCGCTCGGTTAACACTTTCAGGTCCGCCATCTCTTCGGGTCATGTCCCGGTTGGTGGCTCGGCTGTGGGTGAGCATCCTTTGATTTGCAGACTCCTAAGGGGTATTCGACTCTCCTTGCCGCCGGAGCCTCGGTATTCGGCTTTATGGGACGTTAATCAAGTCCTGAATCTTTTTCTGTCATGGCAACCCAATAGGTTTCTGTCTCGCAAGGAGCTGTCAGCAAAACTTGCAATGCTTCTATGCCTGGTGTCTTGCCGTCGAGTGTCGGATGTGCGCGCTCTTGATATCTCGGGCCGGATGTTCACTCCGGATGGAGTGACATTTACCCTTTCACGTCGTACAAAATGCCACACGAGAGTCATCTCGTACCCGGAATTCTCGGATTCACCGAAACTTTGTGTGGTCCGTTGTCTCAAGGCATACGAGGAAATGACGGACGACTACCGTCCCCCTGGTGAGCGTCAGCTTCTCATTGCGCTCCGGAAACCCTTTAAGGCGGTTTCCTCGCCCACCATCGCGAGATGGGTTCGTTGGGTGATGCAGGAGGCAGGCATTAACCTCAGGCTCTTTGGGGCGCACTCTACGAGAGGGGCCATGGCGTCTAAGGCGTTTGGCCTGGGTGCCCGTTTGGAGGATATCCTCAACGCGGCGGACTGGTCCACAGATTCCACCTTCAAGCGGTTTTACTTCAAGCCTATTCTAAATATGGCTCAGCTGGTTGTGGGCAAGCTTTAAACAAGCATAATCCTCGCCTCCAGTCCTGACATAGAATGAAAATTTTCCTAGCTATCGTAACGGAAAGTTTCAATTCTATTAAGGACTCAGAGGCGAGGATTATCCCGCCCTGTGCTCTCAGAGGACATCCATCCCCGTACTGAAGTGAGTATAGTTTTCTTTGGAACTTATATGGAAAATGTTGTGCTTGATTTATCTTTTCCAATGTATGGTTAGAATGGTGTACCTATTCCGTTTCTCTCCCTCGTTACTGAATACCTAGGGTGGTTTTTTCCCCTGGTAATACTGCCTTGTTTGTTGCAGGTTCGGATACCCACAAACAGGACTCCTGAAGTTGAGAGTTTGGCTGTCTTCGCGCTCCGAAAGAGAAGATCAGGACACTAACAAAGGACTATAGGGAGCTGGAGAGGTCCTGATTGGACGTTGTTGCTTTTTGGTGATTGGTTGTTATCACAGTGTAAATGACTACTTTTTTCCCTATGGTTCATGGGAAACGTAGTCTTTATTTACTTCTTTCTGTGCTGCTGTACAAAATAAAGTGAAGAAAGAAGGCATAATCCTCGCCTCCGAGTCCTTAATAGAATTGAAACTTTCCGTTACGATAGCTAGGAAAATTTTCATTCTATCTCATGACTGATTTAGGAGAGGTAACTTAATAAAATAATGTAAATGGTTCATATTTACTAATTGGTTGCTTCCAGGGAGACCAGGCTAACCATTAGTCGGGGTATGCAATCTGTTTATTGTATGATACTTACTTTTATGTAGTGCCTCAAACTCATAATGAGGAACTGCCTTTCTTGCCATTTCTATTTATAGTGAAGATTCAGTAGAGGCTTGAGGACTCCACCTCTATACCGTGATATCTGGCAGTTATTGCCAGGGAGGTATAAAGATTATCTTTGATCTTAAGGGGTCTGGCAAACAGGCTTGATTGTAGTTAGAGTTATGAACTAGAGAGCCTTTCTCATGCCACGTTGGACATTTCTGTGCAAAGGCCTCCAAAAGATTTCGAGATAAAATGTACTCTGAAATGGCAGGAATGTATGATTTAGTAGTAAAGGAAGGCTTGGTTTTGGTGTGTCATTTTTTGGGTGATTGAATAGTGAATCCATACTTATAGAATAGGTCTGCAACCTTCAAATACAGTTTCTTAAATCCCCCCTGGAATAGGAAGGAAAGAGTTCTTCCAAAAAGCAGTCTCTCAGTTTTGTGCAAGTTAATGTCCAGACTGTGGGCCTGATTCACAAAGGGCCTCCAGACTCGTGGCGGAGGCCCCCCAGTTGTGGGGGAGGGTTCAAACTCAGAGACTCCCCCATGACTGTGGGGCCTCTGCCACACGCACGTGTGGAGGCTTTTTGTGAATCAGGTCATATGTTTCCAGGCAGACTCAGAAGAATTTTGATTTGCCTGTAACCATGACCTGATGGCTACTGGTGCAGACTCACCATCCCTTATTTAACATATGCAGTTTTTCACTACTCTGTAGTACTTTGACATTGCTTATTGGTTTCCACTACGAAATTGATCTGATGCCTGGTATCAACTTCCCATGTCTTCACTGCCCAGGTAAATTATCAGTTCAAACCCCTTGTCGATAACTAATCAAGACCCACTGTGGTTTATCCCATTACCTTTTGCACGAGTCAAATGTACATCTGGCTAGCTGTGTTTTTATTTCTAATGGGGCACATTTTTTGATGATTAATATATCTGGATTCAATTATCCAATTAATTTTTGTTCCTTAATTTATTATACTATACAATTATTTTTGTACCTTTATGCTCTTTATTTCGTTTGACTGTATTGCTGTTATGCATTGTGACACCTATACCAAACACACTCTTTCCCTTGCTGCACATGCCATGTTACCCAAGGTAACCTAAGAATACCCTATAGGAAGATATCTGTGTCTAGATAATGATGAAGCTCAGTAGAGGTAAAATCAAGACTTAGCTCTGGCTCTGCCTCTAGCGTGCACACTAAATTCTTAATAGTGCTGATGGAGACATCACCCTCAAGATTTCAGCTTAGTTTATTTCAATAGCATTATAGATCTCTATAAGGTGAAATTCCAATAGTATCTGACTTACCAGTTGCTTGATGGCGATTTGCCCTGACCTTTCAATTTCTCCTAAAATTATTTCACTCACAGACATACATATTTTTTTTTTGTAGAATGCTCACTGCCTTGAGAAGGTATTATTTACAGCTTTGGTGTCCAAAGCCTTCTGAGTCATTCAATTCACAAATAACCTAATGACTAACATGTCTGCTGAGAGAGAAGCTATCTGACCATCATCTCGGAAACACACACTTATCAGCTGGAGTAGATAGTTTTCTGGACAGTCGTCTACAACCAACACAACATCCAGGACCACTAAAGAAGTGAAAACAATGCTAATAGTTCTTTTACCAAGCGCAAGCATGCCGGCTCAGCCTTTAACGGCATGAATGAAAAACTGCCCCATTCTTCTAACATAACTGGTCCCCCATTGTCAGAGATAGCTATTCTGCTCCTGAGAGACTAGCAAGTGTAAGCTGAGGGCACTGTATTTATGTCCAATAATATTGGGTACTAAGGGCCCTTTGGCCAATCCAGCATGGTCAGTCTCTTCAAAATCACCTTCAGAATAAAAGTTAATGGTAGAAACATGTAAACTAATATGAATGGCCAATCCCTCCTCAAAGTGGCTCCCATTGAACCATTCTGTGAACATTTCAGCAAGTAGAAAACCAGGTATTTCTAAACATAAAGAGATCAAGTTTTGGAAAAGGCTAAACTAGGACAATCTCCCATTCCTGGTGTGTTGTAAACTTTTTTATGAGGGTGTCTCCTCTTGCTTACAGATTCACCAACAGATGATTTGCTGAGACCTGAGTTTACGGCCCCTTTTTCATTGATATAAAACTTGATAGTGGTACTTTATGTGAGGATGTGAACCAACTTCTGTGCCACCAGCAGGAGGAATGACATAAGGGATAGATGAACTGTTCTTTGCTGCAACAGGTGTATACATAGTTTACTCTCCTGGAGGGTCCAGAGATAGCAGACTTCTCCTAAGTGCACTCTCCATCCTTTGGCAGATGCTTCCAATAATATTGTCAGTTTCGGATTCTTGATGGCTCTCTTTTCTTTTCAAAAGGATAGCTGGTTGGCCCTATCAGTCAGTCAGTCAGTCAAAAGTCTTTATTCGGTTTAAGTGCAAACCATAAAAGCATACTACAATAAATAAGCTTAAAAATACAGATTTCATATTAAATAATCACTACATCTAAAAAACACATTGACACAAATTAATAAAACAGGGCAACGTGTCCAATTTAAAACATTAAAATGATACAGTTCATTTCCTCAAGGTGCGAATTACAACGGATAAAAAATTTGCAATATTAAAAGTTTCCCAAACATCATTTAACATCTGAAGGTAAAGAAGAGCAGGTCTCAGCTGAACAAAGCCTTTGTTTCTTAATATAGGGAGTAAAAAGCGTTTCCTTATGTCAATAAAGTGCTCACAGAAGAAGAAAAAATGTATCATATCCTGTGGGGAAAAATTGTCACAGGAACAAGGGCCAAGGTCCACTGCCCTTTTCCAACCTTTCCTATCTCCAAACAGGAGATGTAATTGATTTAGTCTGAATCTAGTCAGAAGGAAACGGTGATTTGCATTTGTGACAAATCCTAAATATGGTTCCATGGATGGTGTTGTTTTACAAAGCTGGTGAGCCCTAACGGTGCCCTTAACCAACTCGTTCCCTTCCCTATCCATGGTAGATATGTGCATAAATGTTTCTTTGCACCATTTTATGTCACCTTTTACTAGGGCCTCTGGAGACTGATATAATTCAGGTCTACCTAGCTTTATAGCCAGGTTCTGGATATATTTCAGCCAGGGTATACGCGACCCATAATCTAGCAATGTACAATCTTTCATAATTGTACGATTCAGCTGTAGATCCGGGTTAAGCCAAATGCTAATCCATTTCAATAGTGGGGCCAGGGCAATACTATCTTCTAAAAAACCGATTCCGAGTTCCTGATGGACATTATAGTTAGCAGTTGAGATCGGGACTGAAAGGAGGTTTTTTAAGAACCTATCCTCGACAATCTGAATGCTTTTGACATTTTTGATGCCCCATATCTCAGCTCCATACAATGCCAAGGAAAGACACTTAGCTTTATAGACTTGAATGAGGGCCCTCATTGGTCTGGCGCCTACCTTTCTGGCAAAACCCAGAACACCCACAGTTGCTCTAGATAAAACAATCTTTTTTGCTATTATTTGGGTTACCCAGGAACCTTGGTCGTCAAAAAGAACGCCCAGATAAGGAAATGACGATACCCTGGATAACTGGTGACCCCCACATTTAAAGGTTTTAGACTTAGCGGATTTTGGACCAATGACCATAACATGCGATTTAGCAAAGTTGACAGTTAAATCCAGGGCCTTCATAAAACCGGCAAATGAATCAAGCAGTAACTGAAGGCCCACTCCCGTTCTTGCGACTAGGGCGGCGTCATCGGCATATAAAAGTGCAGGGATTAAACTTTTCCCTGCACGAGGGATATCATTACATGAGGCGATTAGGGCATTGTCTAATTCATTTATGTAAAGTGTAAAAAGCAGAGGTGCCAAAATGCACCCTTGTCTAACACCATTTGATATGGGTATGTCTTTTGTACAATTGCCCATTTGATCATACCGAACTGTAGCCGATAACTCTCTATGTAGATCAGCTAAGAAGTAGACGATGTCTTTGTCTACTCCATGGGATAGGAGCAGGGACCATAGTTTTGACCTGTTTACACGGTCAAAGGCCGATGACAGGTCCATAAAGGCTACCAATAGGGTTCCCTTCTTGGCCACCGTGTATTTGCCAATTAATAGTTGTAGGTTTAGACATTGATCTATGGTGCCCATCCCTTTCCTAAATCCATACTGGACCTTAGAGAGTGTTCCTGTCTCCTCCAGCCAACCAGTCAGTTGGGCAAGAACAACCCTCCCCAGCACCTTCACGGATGAATCTATTAAGGAGATTGGACGGTAACAGCTCGGGTCACCTCTATCACCCTTTTTAAAAATAGGTATGATGACAGATTTCGCCCAAGTCGACGGTAGGCCCAGTTGACATGCGTTTACAAAGACATTGAATAGGATTTTAGACCAGGTTTTTATATCTGATTTAAAAAGGTCTGCCGGGACTCCATCAGGTCCTGGCGCCTTGTTACTTGTCATTTGCATGATGGCATTTGTGACCTCCAATTCTGTAAAGGACAGGGTATAATTCTCCGAGTTAAGTGAAGACGTCACCCTAGGGCCATCTCCATCATATACCTGTTTAAAATGGCTAAACCACTTATCTTCTTGGATACCGCAGTCAAGCTCGTTATTACTTTTCCCTTTAAAAAAGGCTCGTTTACGATAGTCCAAAATTTGGCACTATTTTTGATAACATCGATGGATAAAAGTTCATTCCATGCCTCTTCCCTAATTTCATTTTTACGCTTATTCTGTGCCTTTTTATAGGCTTTCCTGAATACAGCGATTTCTGCTCTATCTGGTGGAACAGCTTTCAGAGCTCTCATTATCTTCCGTTGGGCTGATGAGCAGCTGTGATCAAACCATTTCTCCCCGTTCATGGGTTTGGCCTTACATGCTTTTTTAAGATCACTGTTTACCTGAGAACAAATTTTACCATAAGCTGTCAGGACCGCTTCACCAAAAATCCCATCTTGCAAACACATATGCATATCATCCCCAACCGTTCCCAACAAATTCTCATTAAAGTCCTTTGGTACCACTTGACACCATTTCAGGCGACGTGTTTGGTCAGTTGGCCTTATGTCCAGAGTTCTGACAGTAGGATTGTCAGATTCTCTTTTCCTAAGATCGTCAATCAGGGTTATCTGGACAGAATTATGGTCACTGTAAATAGACCAATTTACCTTATATCGACTTACATTATCTGCTAGGGTTGTGCTGACAAAAATGTAATCAATGGTGGAGCCCAAGCCGCTTCCTTTATAGGTTGGGATATCATTTGGATGATTAACGGGGTGAACCAAGGCATTGCCAACAAGGAGCTCATCTAGATACATACCCTGTGGTGTATGTTCGAAATGCGTATTTCCTTGGTTTGATGGACCTAAGCTGTCCCATACAAAACAGTTGCTGAAACAACAATGAACATTAAAATCACCAAGCACTATAACCGAATAAGGATTCTTGTTATTTTCATTATACATTTGCAAAAAATCATATAGACTGACTAAATGTTCATTTGGCGTACTCTTAGTAAACGAATTATAAAAATTAACAATAAGCCAGTTCCCATTAGAGTTGGATTGAATTTCCACTGCTAGGCAATGAGGCGAACCTGACTCCACTTTACTATATTTACCCTCGAGTGTCAATGAAATAAGTGTGAGAAGTCCGCCTTTTGCCCTCCCCCTGCAAGAGACCACCGCAGGTGACCAAAAAGCAGAAAACCCAACCAACAAGAAGGTACTTTCAGTGTCCCAAGTTTCTTGTAGCCCAATAATTTCATGGCCTAATAAACAGTTCCTCATATGGGATCATGCGCTTTGCTGTTAAGGCCGGCTATATTCCAACTAAGGACACTTGTGCCTAGAGGCTGCAATGGAACAACAGCTATACTATCCACATTTTCAACATTAACATTCCTCACTGCAGTCATAGCATTTGAGGTGCCCTCTACCCTCGTACTTAACTCAATTCCACTTAATCCCTGATCCTCCTCCAATATTGAAATTGAAGCTTCCCTGGTAAATCTAGGAGTAACCCAATCATGGTGGAGTCAATCATTAGAGTCTAAATCACTCAAAACTTGAAAGCGGTTAGAAGTGACGACACCATGAGAGAACTGTCCTTCAGGGTAACATGCTCTACCCACCAACGGATCACTAATGGGTAGATTTGTCTGTTGCCTATAAAAATAACCCAGTGATCGGAGGGTAATACCCTGATCGGTATGAGGGAGCAAGGTAGCTTTTAATAGGGTGTTATTGACTAAGGAAGGATTGCTAAAATTTATTATAACACAATCCTCCTTTGTGTTCTTACGAGAATGCCCTATCCATGAAACTCTTCTAGTTGTTAATATCTGGTGGGCTAAATGCACTGGAAATCCACAATGTTTATTTAACCACGAAACTGTTTTATTTTTAAGAGATTCGTGGGATTCTGAATTAATTTTTTGGGCACCATCCTTCAGGGGGGGTACATTTGTTAGCACTACAACAAAAGGGGCGCAATCAGGGGGTAAGTCTGGTTTCGCTCCTTCCGTGTGCATGTTCCTGGGTACCTGGTTGCTCCTTGAACAGCTATCTAGTGGTAAAGTATTATTCACGTTGATCGTGGGTACAACAGCCAGGGATTCAGCACAATTTGAAATTACCTTTGAGGACTTATGAGGATCAACAGTTCCACATGAACCCCCAGCTACACTACTAGATTTCCCGGAAGAGTTGTTACTAAGGGCCACGAGATTACGTAGACCTTCAATCTCTGCCGATAGTTCGCCAATCTTGGTTACTAGGGGTTCAACTATTTTTAAAATTTTAGCCTCCAAAAAGCCTACCAAAGAATCTAATTGGTCAGAATCAATCTTAGTTGTTAGATTATTAGGAGAGGCTACCTCCGAGGTAACCCCGATTAAAGATGCAGGACCTGTTTTTTTGTGGATGCTTCGTGCACCTCCCTGTTTCAATTGAGTACGTTTACGGGGTCTCAGGACTCTCCGAATAGTCAGGTCCGGGGATTCCTCTGATGGGACCTCATTTACATCATTTACTGGGTCCCTATTAGCTTCTGGCAATTTTTGTTCAACAAGAACTAGATCGTCCGGGGTTACCAAATCGTGGTTATCATTGGAACTGTTCACACCATGAAATGGAGGGGAAGATATGGTGGATGTATCGTCCAATAAAGGGCAGGTGGTCGTTGAGTTGGACCCCTGACCTAGGGATTTGCACCTATCGCTATTCATTTTTGTAACTACTTTAACTAAGTAGTTATCTAATGTTGAAGCAGTGGAGGGATTTACTTCCCAACGTAGATTTAGCCATGGTGAGCAAAACCCTGGGAATTCCTAAAATTTAAATTAAACAATAACACAATATTATATCACCAACACATACAGTGATACAGGTTAGCCAAAATGAAAAAAATAAAACCAGTACAACAATATCTGAAATCCAGGGGATAAGCAGGTCACCCAATCCAGATGGTCGCGGGTATATGCCTTACAACTTAATGACGTGGCCCGACCCGGCCTCTCCCGGTCCTCTGAGGGCCACAGAGGGCCCCCCCTTTGCCCGGGCTTAGCCCGGCGCCGCCCGCGCGCGTCCCGCGATGCGGAGGAAGCTGTTTGATTTTAGCGCCTCCGGGCGCGGAAGTGCTGGCGTGAGAGGGCGGTACCCGCTAGGATCCTGGGAGCCGTAGTCCGGCGCTCCCTTCGTGTGGCAGCCAGCAAACACCAACAGCGTCGTGAGCATGCGAGGGCGTCCGCCTCGCAGGTCCCCCACAGGTTGCCAGGTGAGAGTTTCGCCGCCCGCTGCCGAAGGCCAAAGGATTCCGCAGTGTCTCCCGCTCCACCGAGGGAGCCGTTTGATTTTAGCGCCTCTGGGCGCGGAAGTGCTGGCGTGAGGGGGCGGTACCCGCTAGGATCCTGGGAGCCGTAGTCCGGCGCTCCCTTCGTGTGGCAGCCAGCAAACACCAACAGCGTCGTGAGCATGCGAGGGCGTCCGCCTCGCAGGTCCCCCACAGGTTGCCAGGTGAGAGTTTCGCCGCCCGCTGCCGAAGGCCAAAGGATTTCGCAGTGTCTCCCGCTCCACAGAGGGAGCCGTTTGATTTTAGCGCCTCCGGGCGCGGAAGTGCTGGCGTGAGGGGGCGGTACCCGCTAGGATCCTGGGAGCCGTAGTCCGGCGCTCCCTTCGTGTGGCAGCCAGCAAACACCAACAGCGTCGTGAGCATGCGAGGGCGTCTGCCTCGCAGGTCCCCCACAGGTTGCCAGGTGAGAGTTTCCCCGCCCGCTGCCGAAGGCCAAAGGATTCCGCAGTGTCTCCCGCTCCACCGAGGGAGCCGTTTGATTTTAGCGCCTCCGGGCGCGGAAGTGCTGGCGTGAGGGGGCGGTACCCGCTAGGATCCTGGGAGCCGTAGTCCGGCGCTCCCTTCGTGTGGCAGCCAGCAAACACCAACAGCGTCGTGAGCATGCGAGGGCGTCCGCCTCGCAGGTCCCCCACAGGTTGCCAGGTGAGAGTTTCGCCGCCCGCTGCCGAAGGCCAAAGGATTCCGCAGTGTCTCCCCCTATCACTGAAGCATGAGAATTAAGTTGAAGAGTATTTGCACATTTTCGGTCAAGGTGAAAAAAATTGGCTCCACTGCATATGAAGATTTAACTGAGGAGGCCTTTTTCTTACTGCAGTGAAAAACATAAGAAACAAAGGTCCTCATGAGAACCAGTAGCATCAGTAATTCTCTTGCCAGCTGTAGAATGTTTGAAGAAAACTGAGAAATCATCTAATAATGTGCAGCACTCTTTCAGATACTGGAAAAGCAATTTCCTATACTGTTGAGTACTGCAATATAAATTGCATCCTCAGTACAGAAATCTTGGAACTCTTTCTTTTTTTCTAAAAACATAGGTGTTCGGACCAAATATCAAGTTCAAAATATTCAAATACATTGATATTGGAAAAAATACTGTGATGCAAAAATATCCTGGTCTAGAATATCATTCCAAAGAATATTGTTTTTTTTGTTAAGTAATATCGTTTTCAAGAATATTATTGTTAATAATATTGTTTTCAGTAATGTAGTTGTAAAGAATAACGTATTTGAAATATTTTAATGTGTTTTAGTTCATGTATTAATTTTAGGTGTTAGTATTGTTGGCATCATTGTTATCAATTTTCTAAAATGTAGTTAGAAGCTGAAAGAGATTCAGTATCTATTTTTAGTGTTGTACTGAGTTAGGTTTGTAGGGGGATAGGGTGGAAAGTTATTTAAATTAGAAATAATTAATTTATTGTTATTTTTATATTGTCAATTTGTTTATTGATTATTAATTATGTATTTGTTTTTAACGTTTTATATTTTGAATTACAAATTGATGTTTTAATTTTTTATTTCGTTTTATTATAAATAATAGTAAGTGCTATTTTAGCTGTGAGTTGTTAGTTTTGGAGAGATATAGGGTAGGAAGTTGATTAAGTTATACAAAATATAAAAATGTTGTTAAATTAATTGATAACTCAATTATTTAATTGATTGTTAATAACGTAAATATTTTAATACTGATTTATTTAATCTACATTTTACTTGCAGGTTGCTGGGTTTGTAAGGGAATAGGGTAGGAAGTTGAATTAAATACTTTCAACCTAATGCTATTATTTCGAAATAAATATTATTTAATTATGTAAATTACTTAATTTATTAATCATGGTTAAATTGTTGCAATGTTTTCTTTCAATATGCATTTGAGCTTATATATGTTTATTAAACAGGTATTTTCTAATGCTTTGAGATTTTTATTAGGTTACAGATTGTGAAGAATCTATATAATAATTTTTATATTTGATATTTATAAGTAATTTATTAATTGGTAATCATGTATAATGTTTTTATATTAATTATTTAGTTTAAATAAAAATAATGCATTTAATAGGGTTTTTGACATTTTGTGTCTGAAATGATATTTGTAATTTAAATGTATTTTATTTTTTATGTTTTAATTGAAGATAAATAAAAAAAATGATTTTTTGTTACTTTTGAGAAATACATTTATTTATTTCTGAATACTGTAATTTAATAATGTTATTATTAAGTAGAATTTGTATTCAGGTATGTTATCCTTTTCAAGTCCAACATTGTCCTTGCTGTTGTTTAGACTGGAGTGGGAATAGAAAGTTTAACCCCTCTGAATTCCAACATTTTCCCTATTATTGCATAGACTGAAGTAAGAACAGTAAATCGAACCCCCCAGTGGTCAAATAATTTCTCTACTGTTGTTTAGGCTGGAGTGGGAATAGTAAATCTAAATCCTCTGAAGTCTGACGCTTGCCCTACTGTTGCTTAGATAGGAGTAGGAATAGTAATTTTAAACCCTTTCAAGTCAAACACTTTGCGTACTGTTCTGAAGACTGGAGTAGGAATAGTAAATCAAACCCATCTGAAGTCCAACACATTACCCTACTGTTGCTTAGACTGGAGGGTGGGATATTATTTTTAACCCGTTCATAGCCCATCACTTTCCCTACTGTTGTTTAGATCGGAGTGGAAATAGTAAATGTAACCCCCTCCAACGTACAACACTTTCCCTATTGTTCCATTTACTGGAGGGGCAATAGTGTATCTTATATTTTCGGAGTCTAACACTTTTCCTAATATTGGCGAAATAAAACTTATATTAACATTCATTTTTTTTTTTTTACTTTACATTTTTTATTTTTTTATTTATGTTTAATTATGTATAGTATTTTTAGTAAATGTGTTTTTGGGGGTTTTATTTTCTAATTTTTTTAATAGTGGCCAAATTATTTAATATATTTGATTTATGAATTCTTTATATTGTTAATGTTGTTATTTTAATTTGTGTATGTATTTTGTATATTCTATTTACTTTATATTATATTAGTGTTCTATATAATACTAATTTACATTTACTACATTTCATAAATTAGAAAATCAATATTTTTGAATGGTTTTGGACAATAATACTATTCATGATATTTGTTCCGGTATTTTTGTCATTTGCCTTATCAGTACTGGAACAAAATGTTGTGTTAAACAATATTTTTAACATTAAGGGCCCGATTCCGATCTCGCTAGGAAAGCCCTCCGTACGACTCGGAAGGCTTTCCTAGCGAATTGTGCTGTGATAGTCCCACCGAACGACTACGATGCATCTGTATGCTGATGGACTCGGTTTGCTCAAACTCCCAATGAACTCTATGGAAGCCTGTACACCGATCGCGTACACAGGCTCCCATAGCAAAAAGGGGTGGTTGGGAAAAAGTGTACACCCTGTGGAGGGCACCCCCTGGTGACCGCCACACTGTGCATGCTTGGATCAGGGGGACCCCTGAGCACCCTCCCCGCGACCGAGCCGTAGGGCCGCGGGTGAAGGGGGGCCAGCTATGGCCTCCTGAAGTCCGATTCCGACAGCCATTTTATCTTGCTGAGACCAAGTCGATACGACTGTCCGAATAGTGTACCGTACTAACCCGTTCGAAAGCTGGGTACATTGCGTGGCACGATTCGGCTCTGAACGAGTTGGACTGACCGGTTAGGGTTCGGAAACAATGCGGTCGACACTGGTGAGATCCTCGCAACATACTTGGTCTTTCGGAACGGGGTACGATTCGGTCGGAAACATAGGCTTCGAATCGGTTTAGGCAATTCCGATTCGGAGCCCTTCCGACCAAGTACAACGATGTACTTTACCACGATAATGTGCTACTGAACCAAAACTTATTTACAGAGTTTTACTGCTGAACATCATGCATCAGAAGGCACAGAACATTTTGTGTCTGTAAGGATAAATGCTTGGAAGCAGTTGCAGATGCCCTTGTTATTAATTTCCTTGAACGGTATTGCCAGAGGGGATACCATTCAAGTTTTCCGGTGTTCCTGTGGGGAAAAAGCTCTCCACAGCCGACTGGATTCTGATGAAAGGATTTCAACCCATCTGCTCCCCCTGCCCCCAGACAACACAATATGGTTGAGAAAAAAATCCACCACTACATTTACCACCAGCTCTACAGAAGGTGGTATATGTTTGCAGAGTTGGGCTTGTTGTTTACCCGGGAAGGGGAAACATGTGTAATTGGACCCTGTATTATGTATATATTTCCCATTAAGGGGAAAAACTTGAAATTCCCTTTATCTCAAGGGGAGATACTGGCCACTACTGTTAAATTCAGGCCTGGTAACTCTCTGCAGAGATAACGGGCAACTCGGAATGAGGCCCTTAGCAGTGGCTGCCAGGTTTTTTTTTTACCAGGGTGGGGTTGGGACACACATGCACACATACACCTCACTCACACCCATTCATTCTCACACATCCACACACAGACACACATACACACTCACAAACTCATTAACAAATACACATACATTCATATGTACATGCATGCACCAAACAAAAAAAACACATAAAACTTACCTCACAGCAGCTCTGTGACAAGGAAGTCTAGGAGGTCCAAATAGGATTGGGACTGCTGCCTTTGAGCTCAGCCAATGAGGGAAGGCAGCAGTCCCAAGCCTCGGATGTCCCAGTCTCATCCCAGAGTGGGATGGAGTCAGTGAGACTGCTGACCCCACCCCACTTTGTGACGCTTCATGGCTTAGAAATGAAGCACCCAGGTCCGAGGTAATCGGTGCTGCTCCACCCTTGTCACGGGGGGGGGGGGCACTTTTGCCATGCTGACGAGGTCACGGCCACAGGGCTGTGAAATCCTCAGCCTGGCAAAGTTCATCTCGGTAGCCAGGAGCATGAGCATTTTGAGCATGTCTTGCTCCTGGTTGCCTAACCTGAACCAGAAGAGTGTCTGTCAGGCTGATCTTTGTTCAGCCTGACAGACACTCTTTTTGCCTGGAAAAAGGTGGGAGGGCATGGCCCCTCAGCACGTATGTACGGGCCGCTGCTGGCTGTTAGTGGGAATTTAAAAAGTGACATTCACAACTCAAGAAAGCACTACTAAACATAGACACCTTAGCTGGACAATGGGGATACAGATTTAAATAAGACTCCATAGGAACATACATGAATAACAACAATCTCCTCATGGAAATGCATGGCTAATGAGGGTTTCTCAACTTGAGGAGCTCCCAACCAATTAAGACCAATCAAGACCAGAAACAGGCCAAATGACGTTGAACAAATGAAGCAGAGAAGAAAACAGCACATCATACCACAATGTCACTTCTTAGAGTGCCATCGGACCTCGCTCTAGATTTGAGACTCTCTAGAGAGAATAGTGACAATCTGTTTGTGTAAAGTGTGAGACAATGTCACGGGCAGAAGCCTGGGATCTCTACCATACCACGTCTTCTATTGATGCCTGGATTGCTCTTCTATTCAAGGCAGTGGCTGAGCTTACATCCAGGGAGAAATGTATCTACCTGCCTAAATGTTTTCTTCTGGTCGCCCATCTCAGTAAGACCTTGCATTGTTTCTCATTCTGCAGTGGCACCAGAATTGTCCTGCAGTCATGGATGGTGATTTGAGTGCCTCTTAAGGGCAGGTTTAAGGCCACCTGAAAGTAGGTTGGGCGTGCTACTCCCGTGGTGCCTTCTCCTTGATCCCAAATGATTCAATAACCCCCTGCATCGGACCAACCAACATATCAACAGGAGGATTCATGTTCTTTTGTGATTGTACAGTGTCTCTGCTCTATCCCAAAGTTGGAGTCCTGCAGGGATGCACTGTTACAAGAAAGAAATGCACGGTCTTCTCACTCATCAGTTGCTGAAAGGTTTTGAAATTGTCAGACATACTGGCCATCTTTCTGAATGACAATCTCAACATTAGTGATGACACCTTTTATGTGCAGCTTATCCAAAAAATTTATCAAGGGAGGAAAGTAGAAGCGTTCTGTAGTCCCACTCAGCTTCCAGTTATATAGCAAAAAATCTAAAGTGGAGTGGGGCATATGGCCTAGAGAGATCTTGATTAAAAATCTGTGGGACCCTCAACAGCCATTTTCCGCCATTGTGTGTTTTACCATCCGAGTAGTCATGGTTGACATCATCATCATTGGGTCTTTTTTTGTGCCTCCACCAGCAACATTCAGGACAGGAGAGACTGGACCACAGACAACAGGCTGCACCAACAAGAGAGCATCCAAGTTGTCTACCCCGACACCCTATGGGGCCCGTCTGAAGATAAAATAAGCTGAGAACAATGTTTTCTCATTTGCCGAAATGAATATGACCAGCTTACAAATGTGTTCCAGGGGACAGTCCCCCCTCAAGATGCAGAGGACATGGGTGAATAAATCAATTTAGTAACGTATTACAATCCGGGCTTCTTCTAGGATGTTGTGGTTATTCCAGAAGAACAATATTTTGTAGTTTGCCCATTGTTGATGTTACCCAGGTGTTGTTGGGGTAGTGGGAGGGGGGAACCATGTGGAATGCTGGTATACTTTCATTTTATGGAGTGGGCGTCAGCTCAAAATAGAGAAACACTGAGCCAAAAACAGTTACAGCAAAGAGTCCAGAAAGGATCCCTTCCTCTCCACAGCTTGTGTGGCCATGTCCATGTGAAATTTTTTGGGGAAAAACCCACAGAAGACATCTGCGGTAGTGACATTAGAAATGTCCCATAGATGCATCAAGTTCCGTCCCAGCACTTCAGGGACATTTTGAGGATTTTACGTACAAAAGTACTGCAGTTTATATAGTAGTCTTGCATAGGATTAGCAGCACAGGAAATAGTGACAGGCCTATTTTACTTTACTTTCACTTGGGAGCGGCTGTGCCCTGGAACAGCTGATGGCTACATCTCGGTCCAGCCTAAATTGAAAAATCACTGTCATGGAACTTTCAGCAAGCCTGTTCGGAATGGTAGTAATGTCATCACGATATGTGGGTACCACAAAAGCATACTACTGTAATAGGCGTACATTTTTATTATCATTATGTAAAATGGTGGGAGGGGTTTCTGGGGAAGGTCAACATGGTTTACATGCCAGTCTTGAATGGTGGAGCTTGAAATTTTGGACTAGCCACTCTAAATCAGGAAGTTAGTTCAACGTCATTTTCATCACTGTTACAAACACCTGATTGCTTTTCCCCATTGAAGCAGTTCAGTCATCAAGAAACACTGTCTCCCCTAGCTCTCAAAATGAGACAAGGATTTTTGCATTTTTGGCACTGCTCAGAACAGTTCTTCCTGATTTTTTAAACTATGGAAGGCTCCATACACAAAACCATTCTGCTAGTTGTCATGTCTGGCTTCTCACTTAGGTGTGACTTCTGAATTCTGGATTTCCAGGCATAAGAGAAAATTATGTATTACACAAAGAGAAGGGGTGAGAGGCTAACCCCTCTACTCCGGCCCCCCTGTCCACAAACTGAAACACGCATAGAATAGTAGAGAGTGGTGAGAAATTTTTGGTGGCACATGCTTGGTGTGAAAATACTGCCCTCACTCACAAAACTGTGACATACTTCATCATAAGGGCTGCTTCAGTACACCCTAGAGCAGACCAACGCCTGGGGTGGAGCAATAGGGTGGGGAAGACAAGACATAACATATAAAATATTGAGAAATAATAAGTCAAAATATATTGGGATCACCAAAATAAAAAGGGCAGTGAAGATTAAAACTAGCTCGGGTGTGTCTCTGTGTGTAAGTTTATTCCTGGACCCTCCGGCCAGGATTAAAAACGTGAAGGATGGTGATGACAGGAAGAGAGTAATGAACTCCTACACACCCCTCCTTACTGTCAATATGTCGACATGTTTCTGCCTTTGTAATTGTGCCCGGAATATAGGGTCATACCGGCATTCGTCAGGACCTTTCATATACCAATTGTTAAAATAACGTCATTCCCTGAAATTGTGAGTGAGGGCAGTATTTTCACACCAAGCACCTGCCACCACAAATTTTTCACCACTCTCTACTCCTCTATGTGTGTTTGAATAAGGAAATTAAGCTTTTGAGTGTGGTTTGCACAGGGTTTGGCTACTTCAAGTGAGCTCAGGTCATGGCAGTCTTATGGCACTATTAAACAAATAGAGGGAGAAGAGGGCTTGAAAGAATAACAATAAACTTTATCGCTATCAAGGTCCAAAATACATGCCCTAGCAATAGTGGAAACAGAAGGTATGCAGTTCCTAGCATAAACGCAAGGTGTGACAGAATAACAAGTGAATCGCACAGTGGTGACAGAAAACTATAGTGAGAAGCAGGAGTAAAGGTTACTCCTTATTTGGAAAAGAAGACCCTCACACACCCAACAAGCGGGTGTCTTGCTTCATCACCGGGTCTTTGCTCCTTATCGGGCCGGCAAGTGCAATGCCCGATCAGGCACCTAATAGGGCCTTCCTAGCGGAGATCTTTTATTCCAACGCCGGTGAGTGATGTGTGTGTGGGGTTGAAGAAACAGTATTAAGACATATGTGAGTGTAGGTGCAAATGGAGTTAAAGTGATTAAAACAGGGGTAGGTGATCCACTAAATAATTTTAATGCAGTGTGGTCACCATCCTGGTTAAAAGATATATACAGTCTGCACATGTGACACCAATAGTTAAGTGAGTGTATGTGCTGACGTAATCAAGAGGTCAACATGTTTCTTGCATTTGTATATAATAAATGGCAATTCATCAGGACCAGGGAATAAATGCGGCTACCTACACCTCTTTGGTGGTGCCCAATGTCTATAAGAGACTGAGTAGTGAGCACGCATACAGCACCCTAAAAAAGTGTGGTACCGTAGTTAAAAAGCACACCTGCAGGGAGAGAAAATAACAACAAAACAAGCATAAACAACAAATAATGTTAAAACAACATATGCATTGCAGCTGCGGTTACTCAAGACAAATGGTGGTGTCAAGCCAACCGTGGCATGCAAAGATGGTGAGCAATGTATGGAGGACTTATAAGCAAGTATATGAAGGAGGCACAATATCCAATCACTGATGCCAGAACCCATCATATATTTACGTCAAGGCTCCTGATAAGTGCATCACATGTGTCACGACCTTCACCCCGGACTCCAATAGGATAAAATCCATCATCAAAAAACATTGGGGTATCCTCAACACCGGCGATTTGGATTTACAGACACCCAGATTTGCATTTAAGCGCACGAGCAACCTTAAGGATCTATTGATCCACACTAGACCTAAGAAACCTATCCACAGCTCGCAAAGAATGCTATGGGATCTTCCCCCAGTCAAAGGGCACTATCCCTGTGGGTCGTGCTCCATGTGTGCCCAAACTCTCACCAGCAAGGAAGTGACATTGCCCAACGGTCTTACATGGAACATATCTAAACACACAAACTGTAACTCTTCGAACTGTGTTTACATGATGCAATGCCTATGTGGCCTTCCCTATATAGGCATGACGACTCGCCCAGTGAAGACTCGTATGTTAGAACATAAGAGTAGCTTCCGATGCGCAAAAACAAACACTAAAATGACTACCCATTATCATCTTGAACGTCATCCTCCAAATTCTTTTAAATGGATTGTCCTTGAATCACACCCTCAAATGTCAAAGAGAAGCCTCTTCAGACTTGAACAACGTTGGGTCCTGAGGTTATCCGCTGACACTACGGGCCTTAATGAGGACATTCCGTGGAGTATGCTGACCTGATTTCACCAGTTTCCTTTCCTTGAGTTACTACTTCCTCTTGGCTGTCACTCTTATAAAAAAATAAAAAAGACCTTTTATTTTTACCAGTACTTAAGAGTTTCCTGGTGTTTGCTGGGGCACTGTTATTATGAACCCTCATAATATAAAACCCTCATTTTTGCCAGTGAATATGAGTATCCTGGTGTTTTGATGGGGTACTGCTAATATGAACTCCTCAGCTGCTTTACTCAATTCCCCAGCGGGCCTCTTTGACCCCTATGGAGTTCGTTTCGTAACTTGAGTGCCTCCTACACTTTGCCACGTCAGCCGATGTTGATATGCACCGTCTATTATCGACGGTCGTTTGCCGTCGTGCGTCGTCATATCGCCATGACAACGAGCAGGACGCACAGCCCCGTACGTTTTGCTTCTGTTAGCGGTCTAGCTAACCCGGCGTCAGCACGCTTCCATCTGACTCGTGCTTCTCGCGTGAGCGTGCCGGTGGGGGTCTTTATACGGACAAGGCGCGTTCAGACGCCACCAGTCTACTGCGGCTGGCGCATCACTAGGTGGACGGCGGTTAACGAGTAAACAGAACTGTGAGTACTTAACCATTGACCTTGAGAGCGTCGTCTTGCACGGCCACGCTTCCACTTTTTCTTCCTATTTTGGATGGTTTCTGCGAGCGGATATACTTTACAATTAGCGCACAACGCTGTAATCCATGATCAGACCCACGTCCTCGTGTTCCCTCGGTCACTGGCTTTCTCATTCATTATAGCACGCACAAGGTTGGGAACTGACTTGTTTAATGAGAGGTTTTACTATTCCTCCTCTCTTCACACTCGTCAATTTGGCAGCCTCATCTTTATAGCTCCCCCTGATGGTGTCATAGCGGTCACCACGAAGTCAATTGCCATGTGTTATTCGAGTAGTCAAGCTTGGAGTGGCACTGGGATTTCTGCCTCACGGACTACTCCCAATGATGTTGGATACAATTGCTCTAACACCTGTAATTGTTTCTTTTGATTTTGTCTGTTTTCCCTCACCCTAGGACACTATAATTTAGTGTGTACTCCTCCCAGCCTCATATACAGCACAACCAAGGAGGGTGAGTTCCTTTGGATGAAGTATCTATCATAATCTGATTTATTTATTTAAATATATGATGGGTTCTGGCATCAGTGATTGGATATTGTGCCTCCTTCATATACTTGCTTATAAGTCCTCCATACATTGCTCACCATCTTTGCATGCCACGGTTGGCTTGACACCACCATTTGTCTTGAGTAACCGCAGCTGCAATGCATATGTTGTTTTAACATTATTTGTTGTTTATGCTTGTTTTGTTGTTATTTTCTCTCCCTGCAGGTGTGCTTTTTAACTACGGTACCACACTTTTTTAGGGTGCTGTATGCGTGCTCACTACTCAGTCTCTTATAGACATTGGGCACCACCAAAGAGGTGTAGGTAGCCGCATTTATTCCCTGGTCCTGATGAATTGCCATTTATTATATACAAAGGCAAGAAACATGTTGACCTCTTGATTACGTCAGCACATACACTCACTTAACTATTGGTGTCACATGTGCAGACTGTATATATCTTTTAACCAGGATGGTGACCACACTGCATTAAAATTATTTAGTGGATCACCTACCCCTGTTTTAATCACTTTAACTCCATTTGCACCTACACTCACATATGTCTTAATACTGTTTCTTCAACCCCACACACACATCACTCACCGGCGTTGGAATAAAAGATCTCCGCTAGGAAGGCCCTATTAGGTGCCTGATCGGGCATTGCACTTGCCGGCCCGATAAGGAGCAAAGACCCGGTGATGAAGCAAGACACCCGCTTGTTGGGTGTGTGAGGGTCTTCTTTTCCAAATAAGGAGTAACCTTTACTCCTGCTTCTCACTATAGTTTTCTGTCACCACTGTGCGATTCACTTGTTATTCTGTCACACCTTGCGTTTATGCTAGGAACTGCATACCTTCTGTTTCCAGTCTTATGGCACTGCCACCCTATAATCTTCAATTTTATTTTCGACCACTTAAAATTATACCAGCCCCTCTCTAACAAATTACAACATGGTTTCTTACCAGTTAAGAGAGTTTCAGGGTCCTTCAATATGCTACAAAGCCCCTCTAATGTATTCTGTAGAGAAATGTTACAGTGCACCTATTGTCAATGTTAACCTTCTTTGTCAAATATTGCCAGTGGCCTTTCAGTTATAAGCAGAAAATGTTAATCGCACACCATTAGTGCAATTCCCAGTGTGATAGTCATAGATATTTCTCTGATAACACATCTCTTTTGAGAATATTTGCTGAAGTGAAGCTTCTAATGATGCTAAATCCTCCATATGAACAGTGACTCTCAACAATGCTCCCTTTGAGATCAGAATGCCTCCATTAAATTTACACCTAAATCTTACAAGATGGCCGCCTCAAGTCAGCTGGGTGCACACCTGCTAAAACATGTACGGCACTGGACATAATTGCGGAAGTTGAAGTCGATGTGGGGAGAAGTATCCCTTACAAATATGTACTCTACCCGGTTTTGCCTTTGTTTATATTCAAGCAAACCATCGGTTGGCATCCAGTATTGTGGTTTGTTTCCAGTACCTCCACAAGACGCTTTTCCTATTTGGTTCATGATCCTAATGCCCAACCCTGGCTTTCTCTCCTTTCTATAAAACAGTCAAAACGCTATTAATGACTCCACATAATGCTCCTTGTATAAATAAACTACTTTGAAATTTATTCAAAGGTCGTCCTTAATGCATTTTAAATCGTATAATTAGGTATAAGCGTTCACAATTGGGGAAAATCAAAAGCTTTATAAGCCCAAAGCCAAAATGGCACCATACAAAACACCGAATAAAAAAAAGAAAGAAAAGAGAAGCAGATGACGTTATGTATGTTTATTCCCTGTGGGAAAAGGCAATGATATTCTTTGGCAAACTGTAAACATTCCCAATGCCTACAATAAAGGCATAAAAGCCACACCACTTTATTTGAGTAACTCGAACTCTTTGAAACGTTAAACTACACATCTCCATTTTGACGTGGTTGTTCCATGACCTCTCATGTTGCTGTAAAAGGTACTAAACAAAACAAGCCCTGAAACTGGAGACTCACCATTAGAATGCGTCTGTAGCTGTCTCGGTCTATACCCCACAGTTTGAGGTCTGTCTTGGCTTTCACGGTGGCTGCTCTTGGAGTGCCATAGATTAATGCGAGCTCCCCAAAGCTGCCTCCTTCTCCGATGCTGGTTACCCAGTTGTCGTTCACATACACCTACACAACAAGAAATGAAAAGAAATGTGTGCTTGCTGCAGTATCTTTCATGTTTACTTTTACATCCCGCATTCGTGACCTTAAAGCCCTGAATACTTCTTCTTTGACCAGAATCATTTGCTGAAAAGAATTAAAGCAACACTACAGCCTCCAGCAGCTTCCGAACTCGCAGACAAAAGAAGACTTCCCTCTCTGGGGTAGGATTTCAAGCCGTGTTACTTCTGCACAAAGGATAGATTTAGCCTCCATTTGGCGGCGGCTTTGACTTAGGGTGGCAGGTTTTTCTTCTACAGGTAAATGCTCGCTGGGTTGACTGAACTGTCACAACTTTATGAGGACAATCAAATGCGAACGATTTGCTGCCTATCGGAATTGCGTTTTTGAAACAAAACGGACCTCCTGCATATTTCAAGAAGCATTGGCAAAGCCAATTGGTCTGGCCTTTTTCGCCCACAATAAGGAAAAAACAAAAACACTGATGTAGTTGTATCATTCCCAAGGCATGCACATGCATCATCACACCCTGCAGAGCAGCCTGGCATAAAATGGCAATTATTTGGCCCTTAAAAAAATAATAATAATAATAAAAAAAGTTACGGACTACGAGGAGTTCAGGGACCAACAGAGGAGTGAGTGTGTGAAGGAGTATTTTTGAAAAAGAGAACAAAGTGGAGAGTGAGCGAAGGAGCAATGATAAAGTACTTAAGGGTGGGCCAACAGGAGGACAACAAAAAGAGTTCAAAAAGGCAGCGAGGGGTGGGAAAACCAGACACACGTATGTGGCAGGGATGAGAAAGCAACATTAAACGCACAGTAGAGGAGGGTGGTGAGGGAGAAGGAGCACATGGGGGAGAAGGGTAAGAAATGTGCACTCTTATGGTGTTCTGAAAGAAAAAGAAAGAGCTCCCTGAATGTGAGCAGTCGAAGATTAAAAGTCAACCAATCAAAATGGAGGTAAACAGGGTATGCTCCAGGGGAGGGTCAAACAGAAGAAGAGGAAGGTAAGTCATTGGATATGTAAGCAAGCATATGAGAGTGGCAATATCACCAACCAATAAAAACTAATAAACGGGCTCACATTAATTATTTCGGATTGTATACAATAGGCTTTCGCATAACAGGGAGGGAGTTAAACAAGCATTTGCAATGCAATAGGTCTCGCTTTTACGAGTTTGAACTATTGGTATTGTAAATGATAATGTCTTTTACCTGTGTGTTATGTTTGTAGTGGAGTGGATGTTTGTGGCGTGGAGTGAAATTATGCGGATTGCTTTGGAATTGTTAGTTATGGAATAGTGTGGGTGAGATTGTGTAGTGTATTTATGTAGAGGAATTATGTGGCTGAACCGTCCTGAGGTTAATGGCTGTAGAACTATTGGCCTCCGTGTTACACATATAGCCCCTGGACCCAGTTACATGCATTTCATATGTTTCATGATGTGACATGATTTCAGTGACATGGCTGCTGGAACAGCAATACCGGCCTTTTTGTCTTGAGATTGGTTTTGTAAGTGGACTGCACGGTTCCTGCGCTCTCCGGTGCTGTGGAACGACAGCAGTTCCTGCTTAAAAGTAGTCTTATGAATTCAAAACAGAATGTACAGCTGTAATGTTATCTTGTGATATGGAATGCTGAGACATGCTCGAGACATAGGGCTTCCTTGTTTTTACGGCTCTAAATAGACTGCGCAGAGAATGACCAGCACTTCATTGCAAAGTGTGGTCAAGGGAAGTCTGTGCCAGAGAGAAGTGTGGTCAAGGGAAGTCAGTGCCAGAGAGAAGTGTGGTCAAGGGAAGTCTGTGTCGGAGAGAAGTGTGGTCAAGGGAAGTCTGTGCTGGAGAGAAGTGTGGTCAAGGGCAGTCTTCTGTGCCGGAGAGAAGTGTGGTCAAGGGAAGTCTGTGCCGAGAGAAGTGTGGTCAAGGGAAGTCTGTGTCGGAGAGAAGTGTTGTCAAGGGAAGTCTGTGTCGGAGAGAAGTGTTGTCAAGGGAAGTCTGTGCCGGAGAGAAGTGTTGTCAAGGGAAGTCTGTGCCGGAGAGAAGTGTGGTCAAGGGCAGTCTTCTGTGTCGGAGAGAAGTGTGGTGAAGGGAAGTCTGTGCCGAGAGAAGTGCGGTCAAGGGAAGTCTGCCGGAGAGAAGTGTGGTCAAGGGAAGTCTGTGCCGGAGAGAAGTGTGGTCAAGGGAAGTCTGCCGGAGAGAAGTTTGGTCAAGGGAAGCCTGTGCCGGAGAGAAGTGTGGTCAAGGGAAGTCTGTGTCGGAGAGAAGTGTGGTCAAGGAAAGTCTGTGCCGGAGAGAAGTGTGGTCAAGGGAAGTCTGTGCCGGAGAGAAGTGTGGTCAAGGGAAGTCTGTGCTGGAGAGAAGTGTGGTCAAGGGAAGTCTGCCGGAGAGAAGTGTGGCCAAGGAAAGCCTGTGTCGGAGAGAAATGTGGTCAAGGGAAGCCTGTGCCGGAGAGAAGTGTGGTCAAGGGAAGTCTTCTGTGCCGGAGAGAAGTGTGGTCAAGGGAAGTCTGCCGGAGAGAAGTGTGGTCAAGGGAAGCCTGTGTCAGAGAGAAGTGTGGTCAAGGGAAGTCTGCCGGAGAGAAGTGTGGTCAAGGGAAGCCTGTGTCGGAGAGAAGAGTGGTCAAGGGAAGCCTGTGCCGGAGAGAAGTGTGTTCAAAGGAAGTCTGCCAGAGAGGAGTGTGGTCAAGGGAATTCTGTGTCGGAGAGAAGTGTGGTCAAGGGAAGTCTTCTGTGCCGTAGAGAAGTGTGGTCAAGGGAAGTCTGTGGCGGAAAGAAGTGTGGTTAAGGGAAGCCTGTGCTGGAGAGAAGTGTGGTAAAGGGAAGCCTGTGTCGGAGAGAAGTGTGGTCAAGGGAAGCCTGTGCCGGAGAGAAGTGTGTTCAAAGGAAGTCTGCCGGAGAGAAGTGTGGTCAAGGGAAGTCTGTGTCGGAGAGAAGTGTGGTCAAGAGAAGTCTTCTGTGCCGGAGAGAAGTGTGGTCAAGGGAAGCCTGTGTCGGCGAGAAGTGTGGTCAAGGGAAGCCTGTGCCGGAGAGAAGTGTGTTCAAAGGAAGTCTGCCGGAGAGAAGTGCGGTCAAGGGAAGTCTGTGTCGGAGAGAAGTGTGGTCAAGGGAAGTCTTCTGTGCCGGAGAGAAGTGTGGTCAAGGGATGTCTGTGGCGGAGAGAAGTGTGGTCAAGGGAAGCCTGTGTCAGAGAGAAGTGTGGTCAAGGGAAGTCTGTGCCGGAGACAAGTGTGGTCAAGGGAAGCCTGTGTCGGAGAGAAGTGTGGTCAAGGCAAGCCTGTGCCGGAGAGAAGTGTGGTCAAGGGAAGCCTATGTCGGAGAGAAGTGTGGTCAAGGGAAGCCTGTGCCGGAGAAGTGTGGTCAATGGAAGTCTGTGCCGGAGAGAAGTGTGGTGAAGGGAAGTTTGTGTCAGAGAGCTGCCATGCGATGAAAAGATGTGTTTACTGCTCTGGGAACCCAACTAGTAAGAAGCAGATGAATGGTGCAAATGGGTCTGACATGACGTTTTGTGCAAGGACACACATTGTGTCATAAAGGCTTAAGCTACGTCTTTGCTGAAACCTATGAACAGAAGCATAAACCTAGAAGAAAGGAATGTGCCCCAACACTTCTCAGCAATGCAAAGTTTGTATAACATTCCCATGTCATATGTGAAGGGTGAGAGTACGAGAGACAGCTGTCCTAGAAAGGGTGGGGGGTTATTACAATATGTGCCCCCCCTCTTGGGGGTGAACCAGTTGATGTTTGTTGCCCGCACAATATCGCACTTTCCCAGGATACGGTGTGTTATTAATATCGGAGATCCACGCAGCTCTGTGCAAATTCTGTTGTTATTAAAACTGAATGTTTAGTTTGTAAACTCACGCAGGTTCGTCGGGCGTCATATCCTGGTGGTGTGTAAAATATGATATGTATTAATAGAACAATTTTAAAGGCAAGATAACAGAGTAAACTATAATGTGTGCACACATGTATACGCAATCCATGTTTACGCGTAAGAAGCATTATATAGCAGCCCGTGCTGACACACAAAG
This sequence comes from Triturus cristatus, assembly GCF_964204655.1. Lineage (NCBI taxonomy): Eukaryota > Metazoa > Chordata > Amphibia > Caudata > Salamandridae > Triturus > Triturus cristatus. The sequence goes on along the minus strand of NC_140593.1, from coordinate 1,097,985,908 downwards.
CAATTCTCCACAAGTGTTCACCTGTCTGAAACAGAAATTCCGTCATTACATCATCTCGAAATTGAAGGCGATTAATTCCAATTTCTAGAATGTGCCTGCAAAGAAATAACAGGGCAAGCATGGCAGCTTTCTGTATGTACACTTCGAGTGCCAACTCTGTAGGGTGGTATGAAGGGGGTGGGGTTGTGTGTGGCAAGAAGCATCACGTTGTTAATAGAAAAAGTATGCACGGAACCGGCCTTCTAAACATATAATTGCCATCCGCTCACAACAAAAACGAGCGTTGTGGGCAACCAGGGCACTATACGGACCACGTGGGCATAGAGTATAGACGGTGGTGAGGAGGCATGTAGGGCAGGGTCACCGGCTTCTCCACACCATGCACCCATCCCACCGTACTCAGCAGCGGCTGCCTTCACACTAATGGTGACTGCTTTGCCTCTTCAGGTGACAGCCTGGAAACCCAAGTCGGTGCCATAAATCTGCTCGGCGAGCACACCCAGGGTTTAGGGGGGGCCGAGCGCGACTACAGCCACCGAAGGTAGTTGGGGAAGCAAACACACCAGAGAACCAGGGTCCACACAGACACTCGCATGCAGCCCTTGCACAGTGAAATTCCTTTCCAACAAAATTGAAACAAGCAAAAAGACACACGGCTCCACTCAAGCATCTCTTTATAACGAAGGCAAGGAGGAGCTGCAAACAAATACATCACGTACCTTTCTATGTGAGCCGTTTCACCAGAGGCCTGAAAACAAACGTTCAAGGTATGGCCACCAGGCTGCTTGTGTGTGTGCTTCTTATTGAAAGGATACACGACGGACGAGTTTACCGGGCTCGCCGCCAAAACGTAAGACACTCGGATTTCTCTGTCCAGGAGTAATACGCTCCTATATTAAATCGAAATGTGCCAGCTCTTCTGTAAGCTAGTACCAATCGGGCCCAGAATACAACTGCCACCTTCACGGAGATGTATGGTGCACAGAGTGAAACGAGGGCAACACACTGTAGAATGTGTACTGCAAGACCCAGAATTCATCGTGCTGGGGGCCAAAGGAATGAAGGGGGGCATTAGAAAGGGGGGAGAAAGAAAGAAACAGGAACGCGGAAGAAATACATATCGATGCTTCAGCAGTGTTTGAATGTACCGAAGGTTTAAAGTTTCACTATTAAACAAGCACACCACTGCCTTTCTCCGAGGCGAAGCAGAAATGCCTCGGAGAAACGCAGCGGTGGTTTCAGATTCGGGGGCGTGGCTAAAAAGTGGAAAGAACAGCACGGAACACGCCCCCGAATCTGAAAAAGACGGAGCCTATTTGGAGGGACGGCTCTCTCCTCCAATGGCTGGCCTCCGTTTAGGAAGCCAGCCAATGGAGGAGAGGCAAAAAGAGAGGCGGGCTAAAGAGCCACTCTCAGAAACATTAAATCTCCGACTTCCGGTTCTGCCTTCGGCAGACCGGACGGTCCTCGACCTAAAAAGCTATGTGGTCAAGACCGAAAAATCATCAGCAAGACCTTTACACAACGTACCTGATACACAAAGTTATTTGCAAACCAAGTTGGACTTGAGCGCACATAAGGCTTATTTTAGTAGTGTAAATTCATATTCTTTATTCAGTACCAAGTGATTTATTCACATATATTACTACAGCAGTCTAGGGAAATATTAAGGGTGAGCAAATTCACTCAACAAGGATGGGGAGCTGGCGTTCAAGAGCAGGGAAACAGCTAACAAAGTATAATTTTGTGGGTTTCCAACCCATGCATATGGTCGGGACTTTGCTCCTGTCACAGGAGGCAGAAGTAATTCTGTATTCAGAATGGGCACAGAACATCCCCAAAATCGGTGGAGATGTAGAGGAAGATTTTTCTACAAGTGGAAAAATATTTTCACTGTTGACAGGAGTTAATTAAAATGTTCAATTGCAAAGTATTTTTGCGTATATAACTGTAATAAGTCTACAATTATACATATGTTGCATGGGAGGAACTTGAAATGTTCAAAATAATTCCAGAACAACTCCTGGGAAACTTCATCTGTCAGTACTCCTGGAATCCTCTGTGAATTCCAAAAGGTTCGAAATTGGCTCCAAATCTAGGAGTAAAGCTAGCGGGGCATGCATTTAACTTTTTTTTTTAAGCAACTTAACTAACATTTCTTTGAAGTAATATGGTGAGCATTAGGATCATTTGCACAATCATGACTGGGTGATTAGTAATGATCCCAGGAGATCATGTGAGAATGGTATCTCTACCTCAGACACATATTTGGACCTACATCTAGGGGAGCTATCAATCACTTTACCCCAAGTCTGCTGGAACTGGAGTAAGAGTAGCAAATTAACCCAATCCTAAATTTGTGGGAAGAGGATTTGCCTACATTTAAACAGTAGAAACTGGTACAAAGTTACATAGGAAGATATTTTAGTAAGGTCAAGATTCTGAGAATTTATATTTCGGAGTCCATGTTTTTGCAATCTATGTTTCTGCTTGAAACGACCTTAGAGATAATTTGGGCCTTCTTTGCGAGTTGCAATTTCCCATCCAGAGGTTTAACTCTAGTAGGGATACTTCTCTGGGTCATTACAGGTAATCCAGAGTCCCTGGACCTAATAATTCCAGGTCTTGAGACACTGAGCCCTATTTCACTAGTCCAAATCCACATCTGGTGAAATAGCTCCATGGGCAGGCGTAGCAGCTATGGACAGGACCACAGCCTGGTCTCCACTTGAAACCTGTAGCAGTCAATCAAAATGAACTCTACTATTTCCCAGAGCAAGTCCCTTCAGAGGGACATTACATAGGGTGTGCACATTCCATGTTAAATGGATGATTGTCTAAACTGATGAGGGGCACATTTACATACACATTTGTGCAATGGATTCCATGTTTCATATGCTTAAGCTTATAACACATAGTCATAAATCCTAGTAAAACACAATCAGATTCAGTTATGTCACACATTGCAAAAGTAATACAAAACACATATCAATGTTGTTGTGGAATATGATGCAAAAAAAGCTAATGTAAAGTAAAAACAAACTTACATCAACTTCTCCTTGGTCAATTACGTAGAAATTATCCCCCTCGTCACCTTAAAGCGGAAATACAAATAATATTACAGAATGTAAATTGATATTGAAATAACACAAATCCGCGTTTACAATGTAAAAATGCATAAAAGTCTTATATATATTTCTTTAATTTTTACAATGTTAAATTTAGAAGTAACTTTGATAATCACAACATGATAAACAGCTTTCTCTTTTATTGTCAAATGACTTTATAATATATTAAACATTTATAATGAAGGAACTGCAACGTTACATTTGTAAGAGAGAGGCAAAAAGAAGGCTAATTTGATACACTGAGCTTTGGAGAACCCCCCCAAATAAAGGTGCTTTGTAAAAAAAAAGCAAGGCCATAATTCCCAAAGCAGAGCTGAACATGTGTTGTGAAGGAACTTGGCCCTTTGTGAGGACAAAACATAGCACAAAAAATGATCATCAGGTCATCATTCAGAACCTTACCAGTAGCAAAAGGTAGATCATGAAGGATATCAATAATGCGTGCAAAGCAATGGGATACTTTCCAGAATCCAAGCAATGCATCTTCACTTCATAGAGTTTTACATCAGCCTTAAGGGAGACAGTGCATATAAGATACCCATACAGTTCCAGTTTTTGCAAAAAAAGGTGATTATGAAAAATGGGGAAATGGGGAAAAATTGGAGGCACATTAATGTGGAGGCAACAAGAAGCCAGCTTCCCTACAAAGGATAATCGGGACACGACAGAAAGGAAGAAGTCAAGTGATAGCCACAGCTAGAATGTATTGTCACAAGGAGGAAATGCCTATTAAAGGGTTGAACCTTGAATGCCCCTTCTGATTATATGTGGTCTTCATGTAACTAAGCTACATCTATTTGTGTGACGAGGAATTCTCCTAGGAATGAGAGTTAGCACATCAGCAATACACTACATGAATCCAAGCTCTTGCACTAATTGCCTTTCATGACAGGTTCCAGAAGCCTTTGAAAAACTAGAGAACAAAAAGTGTGTTCTTTACAGCATAAATCTCAGTTTCAATCTTTTCCGTCTTTTAGAATCAGAACGCGTAGGTCTTGCTACCGGAAAATAGTGAAGAAATATGGGTTAAAAGAGATTACTATTCATGGGGAGAACTTTAATTGTAGGTGAGTATTTAGTTCCGTTTCTCTGGGCCATCCCTATAGTTACAAATTATGTAATTTGTGCATTTACATAAAGAACAAGTTACTTACCTTCGGTAACACTCTTTCTGATGGCTGTTCTATCTAACCGCAGATTCCTCACCTTTAGACTATCCAAAAGTGCCAAACTGGATCCAGAAGAACAAAACTGATCCTTTGCGCTGGTAGGTGGCGCAGTGCAGCTCCCATTGACTTAGTTTCTCCAAGGTAGAGGCGGTTCAGTCGCATATATGCACCTCCCTGCGTGCCGACAACAGTTTCTTTATTAACTACGTCTGCGCCCTCTTGTGCAGAGCCCAACAATAATCAGAGGTACTAGTGTGCACATCTCTAATTTGGAACCTTGTTAGATGCAAAAAGAGACCATTGCATAGAACAGGAAGGAGGGAGGGCAGTGAGGAATCTGCAGTTAGATTATCCACCAGAATGAGCATTACCAATGATTAAAAACTGTTCTTCTGATGGATGCTTCTGACAGCAGATCACTCACCTTTAGAACAGATACCAAAGTCGTAACGCCTTTAGCCAGTGGGGCTATGGAATGGCTCATACCAAAAAATCCTCCAGGACCGAATGGGCGAAATGCCCTTCCTGTCAGACCTGGCAGTTAATGCAGTAGTTCTTTATGGTTTGTGCAAGGATGCCGACATCTCAGCTTGACAGATGTCAAGGACAAGCACTTTGCATGCCATTGGAATGGAAGCAACCTTGGCCTTGGTGGGATAGGCCTCAAGCCCTCCGATGTTGCTTCTTGGAAAGTGTGCAGTAGATCTTATTTCAGAGGACTACACACCTTGACAAACTCATGGTCTGCACTGCCTCGCCACTCTTTGCCCCAGAAAACCCCATAAAGAGGTAACGGTGCACCTGATGTTCTTTGATGCAATCAATGTAAAGGCATAACACTAATTTGGAGTTCAACCAATGGAGTCTCTCCTCTTTCGAGGGGTGAGGCAGAGCAAATAACTTTGGAGAATAATGAAATGTTGGAAACAGACATGACTTTTGGAAAAACGGCTGACCTTGTCCTGAACACTACTTTGTCTGGAAAAAAAATGGTTACCGAGAGAGCCTGGAGTTCACTTACATGATGAGCCAAAGTCAACGCAACCAGAAACAAAGTCTTCACAGTCAAGAGACATAATGAACAGCAGGGCATTGGTTCAAATGGCGTGCACATGAGAAAAGTGTGTCACTAAGGACAGACTAGAGCGGCTTGGACAGCTGATGCTGAAGGAGAGGGGGACTGGTCAGTGCACTGCCCCTGGTAGCCTGGGCGTTGTTGCTTTATCCCCTCCCTCGACTTCCAAAGAAGAGGGGTGCCCATAGGGTGTGGGTAATCAGGGTTTTGTGGGCGGGGAGGTTGTGCCATGGCATGGGGGATACGGCAACCCCTTGGAGTAGTCTTGAGTGGAGCAAAACCGTCATGGACACTGTCTTGCAGGGGTAGAAGGGTCGAAGGAACGTGTTGTGGCATGGCTTTCTATATAGTGCTCAACAATGAATAGGTCTTCTCTCCAAACAGGTGAACTTCACCGAACGGCATGTCCATCAGGGAAAATAGCATATCCTAAGAGAAGCCTGTGGATCTTATTTATGTATTTAACAATAGGGCTTTGCCCTGTAATCCCACTTATACCTGGGCACAGGATCTATGAGACAGAAAAGTTGGTCACCCGTGTGAATAGATAGTTGCCTTTCTAAACCAGTAAGCTTATCAATTGGTCACTGGTCTGGTCTAGACTTACAAAATATTATTTATTATCCTTTTTACACAGCGAGTCCTCAAACTACTAGGCTGGGGTACATAAAACAGTGTATATACATATAACAGTGACAAAACAAATATCTATTTACAACACAAAATGAGACATATTTTTATCTATACATAACTCCTCGTAAATCACAAACAAAAATAAATACAAATACAGTGCGTCCCTCCCCCTTCCCTATTTAATGGCGGCCGCTGCGGGTGTGAGAACAGGACCTCTGATCTCCTGCCCAGAGTCCCTGATCCCTGCCCCAGCAGCTCCGCTGTTGTGCCGTTGCCACCTACACCTCTCCTGGTAGGTGTTCGCGGCATGTTTTCTGCCCTTCGTTTCTAATTACTTGTCTTTTTTGTGCATTGTAAATTGCTTTTTGTGCCTGGTAATTGTTTAGCGCCTTGGTTTTTTTGTGCCTTGCATATATTTGCCTGTTTTGCCTGTTTTGCGTTCCTGTGCCATTGTTGTGTCTTCCGTGCCAGTTTCGTCGCCCACTCCTGCTGCCCCCGCAGCCCCTCCCCCTTGCTGGTTCCCACTCCAGCCTCCCAGCTGTGAGTCCCTTCCCCCTTACCTATTTAATGGCAGACGCACGCGGTGGGCGCACCCGTCCGCAACCATACCGCAACCACCGTCAGTGACCCTGGTTCACCGACCACCCACCGCTACGACTCTGCCCTCCGAGCACTCAACCCGGGAAGGAACAACAACTGCCAAACTGTCGATGCCAAACACCACCCACGGACAGTTCTCCTGCCGCCGAACTTTCACCACCCCCGCATCACCACAGACACCACCCCCATGCCGGAGGTCAACATCACCGTAGCCCTGAAGTGCATCCTCCTCAACGTACGCTCCCAGCACAGGCACGCTGAAGAGATCTGGGACCTCCTCGACACCCTCTAGCCAAGCGTCGCCTTCTTCATGGTAACCAGGACCAACGCCCCCGCCACGCCTAGGAGGAGGACTCACCATCGCACACAAGATCTCCCTCCGAATCTTCACCACGAACGACTCCACCACCACCGAACACCTTCACTTACAGATCATGACCAGTCTGGCATATTGGCCCCCCGGACCTCGAACAGCATTCGCCACTACCATCACCGATCCTCTTCGCGTCCCACACCATCGCCTCCACTGACTACATACTCATCGGAGACCTCAACTTCCACCTTGACAACCTCAACGACCCCAACTCATCCAACCTCCTGGACAACCTCGCCAACCTTGGACTGCAACAGCTCGTCACCACCCCCACTCACAAGGCAGGACACACCCTCAACCCCATCTTCGCAGGAGGCAACAACAACCGCTTCAGCCACACCTTGTAGCCCCTCTGGATGGACCACCACTGCGTTCACTTCCATGTCAACAAACCCACCGCCCCCAAACCTACACCCCGTCCACCACGAAGGAACTGGAGCAAGGTCACCGAGGAGCACCTCTACGCCACCCTCAACCATGATGCCCGCTCCACCCTGACTGATGCCAACCTCACCGCCAAAGAATGACACAGATGGATCACCAACTGCGCAGACAAACTTGCACCCCTTCGCATTTCCGACAGACAGCGCCCAAGGAAGACTACCTGGTTCACCACCGACCTCCAAGAATCCAGACACACCTGCAGACGTCTCGAAAAGAATTGGAGGAACAGCAAATCTTCGGAAGACCGCACCACATACAAGCATACCATGACAGAGCACCACCAACTCATCAGATCAACCAAAAGGACCTTCATACAGAACAAGATCACCACCAACTCCAGCAACTCGAAGGAACTCTTCAGCATCATCCAAGAATTCACTAAACCCCCCAGCAAAGCCATGGACACCACCCCCTCCCAGGACCTCTGCAACAAGCTCAGCACCCATTTCCATCTGAAAATCAAGTCCCTCTACGACAACTTTAATGAACTGACACCAGACAGCGAAACCACGCACTCCCTCAGCAACGCCAGTCAACCCATCATCTCCTCCTGGAACCCAGTCACCACAGAAGACACCGAATCAAAGGCATCCACTCAGGAGCACCCACGGACCCCTGCCCTGCACATCTTCCACAGAGCCACCGCCGCCAACGCACCGGATCTACGACACTCCATCAACACCACCTTCAAAACCGGCGTTTTTCCCTACGACTGGAAACGCGCAGAAGTCAGGCCCCTTCTCAAGAAACCCTCGGCAGATCCTTCGGACCTCAAGAACTACCGACCCATCTCCCTCCTGCCATTCGCGGCCAAAGTCACCGAAAAGACTGTCAACGCCCAACTAACTAAATTCATCGACGAGAACTCCATCTTCAACCCCTCCCAATTTGGATTCCACAGCAACCATAGCACCGAGACCCCCCTACTTGCCGCCACAGACGACATCCACACCCTCCTCGACCAAGGCCACACCGTGGCCCTGATCCTACTTGACCTCGCCACAGCCTTTGACACCATCTCCCACCACACTCTCGCCACCAGACTCCATGACGCCAGCGTACAGGGAACCGCCCTCGAATGGCTCCGATCCTTAGTTACCGGCAGAACCCAAAGAATCAGAATGTCACCTTTCCTCTCCGAACACACAGAGATCAACTGCGGAGTACCCCAAGGATCATCGCTCTTCAAAGTCTACATGACCCCCCTAGCCGTCATCGTCAGGCAACACAGACTCAAAATAGTCTCCTACGCCGATGACACACTGCTCATCCTCTCCCTCACCAAGGATATCGTCACCACCGACTCAGGTTCCAGGAAGGAATGAAGGACATCGCAGCCTGGATGAGCAGCAGCTGCCTGAAGCTCAACTCGGAGAAGACAGAGGTCCTCGTCCTCTAACCCTCTCCCACAGCATAGGACAACACCGGTTGGCCCACCGCCCTCGGCAGTCCCACAGACCACGCCCATAACCTTGGTATCGTACTAGACTCCTCCCTCTCCATGACCCAACAGGTCACTGCCGTCGCCTCCACCTGCTTCAACACCCTCCGCATCCTTGGCAAAACCTTCAAATGGATCCCCCCCATCAAGAAAGGCCGTCACCCACGCACTCATAACCAGCAGATTGGACTACGGGATTGCCCTCTACACCGGAATTAACAAGTCTCTGCTGCGAAAACTACAGACCATATAAAACACCGCAGCCATACTCGTCCTCGGCATCCCTTGACAAGAACTCATCTCCCAACACCTGCAAGATCTCCACTGGCTCCCCACCGAGAAGAGAGTAACCTTCAAGATACTGACCCACGCCTACAAATGCCTCTACAACACCGGACCCCAATAACTCAACAAAAGAATATCCTTCCACGTACCCAAGAGAAACCTCTGTTCCGCCGTTGTCGATACCCCGCACATCCACAGAGCCAGAGCACATGGCAGAGCCTTCTCCTACATGGTGGTGAAGACCTGGAACCAGCTCGCGGTCGACATCAGACGCGCCCCCTCGATGCACATCTTCAGGAAGACCATCAAGGCCTGGCTCTTCAAATGACCGGAGCTTACCCTCAGCCTCCCCCCCTCTCCAGCACCTTGAGACCCTCAAGGGTGAGTAGTGCGCTTAACAATTCCCTGATTGATTGACATATATTCAGTGTCCCTATAACAATAGAAATAGTCTCTCTTCCAAGTGTTTTATGCAAATATATGGCTGCGACTTCTAAATATCATAGGCAATCCATATTAGAGGTAGTCCTTTGTGGTGATATCCATGAGGGTGCTGGAGTGGGTAATGCAAAAATGTTGTATACCCTCCCCATTTTGCATGTTTATACTAATTAGATTAATTAATTATATTTGAACTAATGGATTGAAGTGGAAATTAATAACCAATCTTATTAATGACTGAAATACACGTGCGATTGCATTTCCATGACTTAATTAATTTGTAGACTAAATTATGTACGCATACTAATGGTAGACTATTAGAATGTTGCATGATATATGTTGCTTTTGTGATGTATTTGTGATTTGTGCTTTGTTTAGTAAGTATAAACCGCCTGAGTGTTGCTTTCTGCTAGATAAATACACACACATATGGGTATTAGCAAGGGAATAATCTTTTATTAGTCATTTCTATGTATTAATTGCGTTTTGTGTTTCTTTTGCTTAAGTTGACCATTTGGACCTGCCACAAAATGGCTTCCTCCGGTACCTGACTTGACTGACGACGCTACACGAGGTTTTGGGTGAGGTGCACCTGCGCTAACGCCAGCAACAGTGGCCTCGTCGTGACCCTAACCAGACTGTACCCACCAATGTCGCCCTGGGAAGCAAGCCAGCTTTTCAGAAGAACAATAAGATGCCTCTTAAAACCGGAACAAGCAAGACTGATGACCTAAGAGACATTATTCCATGTGAACCCTGTCGGACGATCTCTGATTGTCCAATCAGAGGAGCTGAAAACCAATATTTGATACTTTTTGACAATGATTTTACTATAAATTATGGTAGAATAGAGAGGTTGTATGGCTTTTCTCGTTTTCCTGATGTTATGCTGACGGAGAGGACAGTGACGCTGCAGGACAGCTGTTTCCTTGAATCTTTGACGGACTGAATTAATGCCCAAACTCCTGATGAACTGAAATTACAAAATTTGATGGGCATAGATTTGCGAGACTACTGGATTTGACTTAGAGGACGACAATTAGCCAGAATAGGTAAATATGATGATTGGAGGCTTGAATAAACGAATGATTTAATTAGATAAAGATTGAATTGATTAACTACAAAATGAGTTGGGTTGTTTATTCATCGAAAATGTATTGATTCAAAGGTAAATAGAGAATTAGAAATTAACCTAAACCAGCAACTAACTGATTCATCCCAATTTATGAGAGGAATACTAAAGGTGAAGTTCAGGGCCTAATGAATTTCAGAAGGTTACGTAGATTTGTTGCTCATTAGGGTAAAGAGGTATTTCCTTTCATGTCAGCGCTTGGAAGATAATCGCCTCCCGAGAAACACAGATCGATGGTGAGTGAATGTTGGTGTTATGGGCCCCACCAGCGAATGTATTGATAGTGTGTGTTTGTGACATTTTTGGTCTGTGACGGAGGGAGGGATTTTGTACTCCACGCTGCAGCAGTTTTTCTGGTAGCAGTATGATGGTTGTTATTGTTTTAGTTTGGTGATTATTGCTTGTACATTGCTTATTGATTATTGGTTATTGATTGGTATTGATTTATGTACTAACACTCTATGTTGAGTTGCGTCGAGTTCTATGTCGTTAGCACGGCTTCTGGGATGTAGGAAGTCGGAAGTTTGTAACGGTTCCGTAGTAGAGCAGAGGTAAGCGCTGCTCTCGGGAAAGACGGAATTGTTGTTGCCTGTAGGTACACAGGGGAAACGTGTAACGATTGAAGTTGCACGACGCATTGTCTGGGTTCGATTCAGTAGCATCGTTGTGTGTTGCCATTAGAGACATTTACAGTGTGAGAGAAGAGTGTAGGATAGCGAAGGTTACCTGTAAAGTTCTGGTCTTAGGTACCAGGGATCCAAATGGCATTCCGATAATGCTTATCACTGGAAAGGTAATAGGTATTCTCTGAGCTTGCTAGAAGGACAAAGTAGAGGGAAGCGCTGCTTTGTTAACGTATGTAATAATTCTGTAGTAGGACAGACTGTTCGCTGTTTTCGGGAAAGACAGGACTCTGTATGAATGTACTACATTTTCTAGTGTGAAAGTGCGTGACCGAAATAGCATTTGGGTTAATTGCGAAACTCTGGGTTTATTTCTCAGGAGCATTGGGAATCCAACCATGTGTCTTAAATACTAGAGAAACAGTTAGCTAATGCTTGTTAGAAGGGTGAAGTAGAGGGATGTGCTACTTTATCAACGGAAGTAACGATTCCGTAGTAGGGCAGAGGTAATCGCTGCTCTCGGGAAAGACGGAATTCTCGTGAGAAAGGTCTTTTGCTATTCTTTGGTTAGCGAAGCGGACAATGGAGACATTTCTGTGTTGTTACTAACAGAAGTGTAGAAATTGAAACAAAAACTTACTGAGCAGATTTGTAAAGGAGGGGTAGACAGGAGCAGGAGCTGCCGCAGCGCTGCTTACGTCAGAACGACCGCGCTGGGATTGGACAGTCGGTCAGAACTGTAAAACGCTCCGGATTGATGCGTTAGTGTTCGCCGCGCTAGGAGTGGAGAAATACAGGGTGACGTAGACGCTCCTTATTGGTGCGTTAGTGTGAGTCGTGCTGGGATTTGAGGATTGTGACAGTGACGTAGACGCTCTGAATTGGTGAGTTAGTGTGAGTCGCGCTGCGATTGGACAGAATAGCGGTACAGTTGTGAAGAAAGACTAGTGATACACGGAAGACAGGAAAATGTATTACGATCCACCAGAAAAAGAGAAAAAGTCATGGTTCGGAAAAATTAAGAAGTGGTTTAAGAAGGACAAACCGGTCAAAACTAGGGAAGGACAGTTACTTCCTTCACCAAAAACCCCTGCATCCTTTATGATTGCGAAATATGGATATCATACTTGTATTTGGTTAGACAATTGGGTGAGATACACAAAGGAGGACGGAGTATTAGCTTTTCCAGAACATGGTTCATTTAATTTGGCTGTTTTGAGAAATTTGAGAGAGAAAATTATGAATTTAGAACCAAGACCTAGACCGACGCATTTTGAGGCTTTGACGGAATGGGAAGACGAAATGCATGAACGAGAGAGACAAAGAAATGGTAGAGGATATAGGTACCTGTTTGGCAGATCATACGGACATGAAACGCACGATGATCGAATGAGAAGATGGCAGAATGCGAGTATAAGTGAGGGTTTGTTCGCCGTAAGAACTGCAGGAGAGAATGAAGGACGAAAGTGCATAGAAAAAAGGCATAATGTGGAGTCGAAAGGGTACGGAGGGATGAGTCCGAGGATGATGTTCTTGATGATATGTTCTATAAGAAACCTCCACCGTATCGACCAGAACCAGAAATATTAACTCCAAGTGCCCCAATGAAAGAAACAGTACGAATTATAAAATCGGAACCAGTGTTCCAAAGTGTGGGTAAAAACAATGCCATTAGAGAGGTAGAAAAGAGGTCTGAAGGGAAAATAGATGGAGAAAATTCTGCAGAATTAGCAAAAACGACCCTAGAATTAACCGAGAAAATAAGAGAATTGACTAAGAATCTAGAAGCGGTAACTGTTCCAGTAACGATAGGTCCAGTAATGCCTATTTTTGACAAGCAAAAGGACAGTGAGCATTGTTTGACAGTCCCTTATAAAAGTAATAAACAGGTTGAACAACCAAGAGTGAGTCAGAATGAGAACCCATGGAGACAGACTGAGTATAATTGAACCGAATTTTTCAAATAACCCGTTTGTAGGTCAGAACTGTGCAGAAAAACGTATGACAATGATAGAGACGATCTCAGAAACACAAAAAGATTATGGACAAGGAAATGTAGAGAAGCCAGTAGGACCATCGACAGAGGAGTTAAGTGAATGGTTAAGAAGCTTGCAGAGAAAAGACAAAGAATCCCAATCAATTGATGTGGCTAAGTTACGAATGGTATTGGAAGAATTAATAGTAGGGACTATCCCCACAGAAAAATTTAAAACTTATCAGTATGAAGAATTACTATTTTTGTGCAAAAGTGTGACCTGGAGAGCGAAAAACCTACATGAAAGGTTAGAAGAAGTGGCAAATGGGATGGGTATTGATATTGAAAAGGTAAAAGCCTTACAGAAACCATATCGAGTAGATTTCACCGAAAAAGATTTTGAAAACATGAACACCACAGGACGAATAGGTCAGATTAAGGACATAATTATTTTATTAAGAAAATGGGGAGATGTGGATAAATGGAGAAGCAGGTGGTATAGAAAACGTGATGATGCCTCAGATAAGACATTTTCAGCATTTCCTTTAAGAGAAAAGGAAAAGGTAGTGACAGAATGCCCTATGAGAGAGATTCCAGGAGGAGGATATGTACATGTCCGTTGGACAAGACAGGATATTTTGTCTTTTACGAATGATTTCCCTCGACTGCGTGAGAAGCCCGTCGAGTGGTACAGGCAGGTAGACAGATTTGTGAAATTGTCTAAAGTACTATGGATTGATTTGAATAGTCTATTTGACATAATAGTACCAGCAGATTTATGGACAGAGTGAAAACTAATGATAAATTGGCCAACTCAGGAATATCCTAGGGATCCTAAAACAGCAGCTCCAGACCCCGAGGTAATGAAGAAATATGAACAGGTCATGGTATTTTTGAAAAGCAAAGTGCCCCCTAAAGAGACAGATTGGGTAAAAATTGATCGAACACATCAAGAAAGTAAAGAGTCAGTACATGCATATTATGAGAGGCTAATACTAGCTTTTAAGCAGTTTAGCGGAGATGAGAATCTGAGTGAAAAGGATTTGAGTCATTTTGTATACCGATTTGTATATGGTTTACGTCCAGAAATTGGTGAAATTATTAAACAGCATACGGTAGATTAGCAAAACAAGAAAATAGACAAAGTATTGAGACATGCTAAATATTTCAGTGATGAAATTGAAGCAAAACAGCGGAAACTAAAACAGAAGGCAATGTGGGTACAGGTAAAAGTAGCAGAGAGACAAGAAGCACAATTAGTAGAACAAGCAGGGGTAAAGCCGAAATTTATTCCTGGGAAAAATAAAGGGAATATTGAGGAAGCTAAAAAGAAATTTCCGTGTCATAATTGCGGTAGGATAGGGCATTGGAAATCCAAGTGTAAATTTCCCCCAAGTACTAACAATGAAAATCCATCATTGAACCCACAGGTGCAGCATGAGGTGAGTGGTCAACTGCAGCAACAGCAGCAAGTTGTTACCCCACAGAATCAGGTGCCAAAACCGCCTTTTCCACAGAGCAGAAACTCACAGAAGTATAGTAGTGAATCGGGATTCTACAATGAAGAACAGGTAAATAAGCTGCCACGCACTAGCGCTGTTTCACAGTATTGGCTGCAATGCGATGAAAGTGACTCAGAAGAAAGCTATTGACGGTGCCGAAGGGAGGGAGGAGAGTGCGTACTTGGCGCAACTCAGAAGTAGACCAGACAGGGCCATTTGTAGATGGGAAGGTTAATGACGAAAATATTACTTTCCTAGTGGATACTGGTGCTACTCGATCAACTGTTAGATCAGCTGATGTTAAGAATCTTCCTCTCTCGGATGAAACGATCCAAGTAGTTGGTGTATCCAACAGACAGATTAAAACGTACCTTACAGAGCCAGTGAAAGTTAGCATAGAGAAATTTTCAGAAATGCACCGCTTTGTTGTGTGCGACACAAGTCCTGTGAATTTATTAGGTAGGGACCTGTTGTGCAAAATGAATTGCACTATATTCTGTACTCCGGATGGAATAGCTTTTGAAACACCAGATGATGATGTATTGTATAAGATGACAATAGCTAACAGAGAAAATGAGGTTACTGAAACATATGCTGTATTCAACCCTGATGAATTACCTAAAGAATTGAAACAGTCTGTAAAAGCGGAAGTTTGGGATTTCACTGGAGAAGATGTAGGACTAATGAGAAATGTAGATCCAATAAAAATAACAGTAAAGGAAGGAGTAAAATACCCAAATGTCCCGCAATATAAATTGACACCTGAGATAATTGAAGGAGTAACTCCTGTAACAGAGAAAATGATCAGTCAAGGGATCTTGAGACAAATAATGAGTAGTCCATGTAATTCACCAATAATGGGACTGAAAAAGCCTAATGGGAAATTCAGAATAGTGCAAGATCTGAGAAAGGTGAACAAAATTAGGGTATCATGTTGCCCCATTGTACCAAATCCATCAGTGATCTTATATCAGATTACCAATGATGCAGAATGGTATACAGTGATTGATCTGTGCCATGCATTTTTTCCCATCAGTTTGCACCACGACAGTCAGCAAATTTTTGTGTCTCGTTTTGGCGAACGTATTTTGGCATGGTGCCGAATCCCACAGGGGTATACAGAAACCCCTTCGATATTTAATCAGTTATTGAAGAAGTCTTTGGAGAGTCTAGAAATGCCCGAGAATTCAGTGTTAGTAAAATACATTGACAACCTTTTGGTGGCGTCAAAAACACGTGAAATCCCTTGCCACTGGATTCAAGCAAGCCTGGCTGAAGACGGCTGAAATGCCAGAAACCGGTCCTAGGAAGCTTGTTTCCGGTCCAGGGAAGGCATGGCTTGGCAGTTCGGGCTGGACTGTTCCCATGAGGCACAGGGTCACACTGATTTGCATATGGCCATGCCTGAACTGGGGTGGCAGAGTGGGCTAAAGAACGGTGATGGATCAAACCCGGATCTGTTGACTGGGTGTGAGTGTTTGATTGGTTCTGATGCTCCGTCCATCACCACCCCCTTCTGTACCGCTTTGTTCGCCATAAGTTGGCAGGGTATGCTCAGACGTGAGTCCCTTGCTCACTTTGCCACTGGATTCAAGCAAGCCTGGCTGAAGACGGCTGAAATGCCAGAAACCGGTCCTAGGAAGCTTGTTTCCGGTCCAGGGAAGGCATGGCTTGGCAGTTCGGGCTGGACTGTTCCCATGAGGCACAGGGTCAGACTGATTTGCATATGGCCATGTCTGAACTGGGGTGGCAGAGTGGGCTAAAGAACGGTGATGGATCAAACCCGGATCTGTTGACTGGGTGTGAGTGTTTGATTGGTTCTGATGCTCCGTCCATCACCACCCCCTTTTGTACCGCTTTGTTCGCCATAAGTTGGCAGGGTATGCTCAGACGTGAGTCCCTTGCTCACTTTGCCACTGGATTCAAGCAAGCCTGGCTGAAGACGGCTGAAATGCCAGAAACCGGTCCTAGGAAGCTTGTTTCCGGTCCAGGGAAGGCATGGCTTGGCAGTTCAGGCTGGACTGTTCCCATGAGGCACAGGGTCAGACTGATTTGCATATGGCCATGTCTGAACTGGGGTGGCAGAGTGGGCTAAAGAACGGTGATGGATCAAACCCGGATCTGTTGACTGGGTGTGAGTGTTTGATTGGTTCTGATGCTCCGTCCATCACCACCCCCTTTTGTACCGCTTTGTTCGCCATAAGTTGGCAGGGTATGCTCAGACGTGAGTCCCTTGCTCACTTTGCCACTGGATTCAAGCAAGTTCGGGCTGGACTGTTCCCATGAGGCACAGGGTCAGACTGATTTGCAAGAAATGCCTTAAGAAACGTTTGGAGGAACTCAACCAGGAAATGACCGAGTTTGAAATGACATTAAAACAAAGTAAATACAATAAACTTAAGAAGGACACTGCACGGTTTAGTCATGAACGGGTGTACCCTTATACACGAGATGATTATGTTCCTAAGAATCAAGATCAGAGTTATGATGGAGACTCCTCTGACACTGGCTCAGATAACTCGAATTCCAGCAGGGGTAGTGGCAAACATTTCGATAGAGGTAGAGGTAATTACAACCAGCGCCCTTTTTACCAGAGGGGTGGGAGATGGGATGGCTACCAAGGACCCCCTGTATATCCCCCATATGCTTATGGTCCACCCATGATGGGGGGACCTTTTCCACAGTGAATACCTCCCCCTCAAGAATTTGAATACAACTATACCCCACAACCTTTTTTAGGGGCACGCCAGGGCGCACGGAGGGCCCGAAACAGAGGAGGGTACAACGTCCATTGGTCTGGACCAGAGACCGAGACCCCTCGAATGTCAACCAGGAGTATGACCAACAACATGCCTCCCCAACCATCAACGAGCCGGAAGTAAACTTGGTGGTCAATCTCACTGATGTGGCCCTTACACCGACACAAAGCAGGGTCCTTGAGAGAGGACTGGGCTTTGTACCCACCAATCGGTTGGACAAATTTAAGATCCTCACTGAGATCACGGAGTTCATCCGCAAATTGAAATTGAAAGTGTTTTTTAATAACAACCCACCGACCACCGAGATGATGAGAAAGGACACAGGTCTCCGCAACAAATCCACTTTTGTACCCCCCAATTCCACACTACCGGTGGAGATCCTTGCATTTGAAAAAGCCGTGATGGGTGAAATACAAGGTATCCCGACAGTGAATAACAACACCTTTCACAATACATCAAGGGAGGAAAAGGAGGCTATACACGAATTATCCATGAACCAGGACATCACTATCAAACCCGCAGATAAGGGGGGAGCCATTGTGTTGCAAACCACTGTAAAATATGACACTGAATGTAGGAAACTTCTAGATGATCGCAGAAATTATGGCATCCTACAGGTTGATCCTACTGAGTCTATTAGGATTAGAATTGTTACGATGGTGGAGGAAGCTTTAGCAAATGATTGGATTTCTAAGAAGGAGGCTGAATTTCTGGTCAATACCAATCCCAGGATCCCTTACTTCTACACCATACCAAAAATCCACAAAAACTTGGCCTCCCCCCCAGGTAGACCCATCGTCTCCGGTGTGAACTCTATTCTGGAACCTCTGTCTAGGTTCGCGGATGTGTTCCTTCGACCTTTGGTTCAAGGTACCAGCACCTATTTGCGTGATACCAAGAATGTCCTACAAATTTTGCAGGATATTGAGTTTGACTCTACTAAAAACCTGCTCATGGGACTTGATGTGGAGTGCCTGTATACCAGTCTCCCACACGATGAAACATTGCTTATTATAGAGGAGGTATTGTTCTCTACTCCTTGGGAATACCAGACACCCCGTAATCTAGTGATGGAGTGTGTATCATTGGCACTCACCCGAAATTTCTTCATGTATGCTGATGATATATATGAACAATGACACGGTACCAGCATGGGGAGCACCTTCGCTCCTAGTCTAGCAGGTATGTATGTACACCATCTGGAAACTAACAGGATCCTACATACGACGAACCCATACCTCCCACACATCAAAGTCTGGAAAAGGTATATTGACGATGTCCTGGTCATATGGGAAGGTGACATCAAATCGACTGAGGCATTCATGCTGTGGCTTAACCAACAGAACGCATTTCTGAAATTTACACATAGTGTGTCTGCTCACAACCTGGTATTCTAGGACCTCAATATCTACCCTGAACAGGGGAGACTCAAAACCACCACACACTTCAAGGCAACAGCGAAGAATTGTTTACTCCTGTTCGACAGTTTCCACCCCCGTCACCTGAGGGAAAACTTACCGTATGGTCAGATCCTCCGTCTCCGAAGAAACTGTACGGAAATAAGTGAGTTCAAACAACAAGCATCTGAACTACGTACGAAACTGATTAAGCGGAATTACCCTGAGAAAGTCGTTGATAAAGCCCTCAAGAGAGCAAGGAATAATACCAGAGAGGCCCTTTTGGAAGATAAAGTGGTTAACCAGACCGATGAGAGACCTATTTGTGTTACCACTTACAACACACACTCTAACCAGATCACTAAGATAGTGAATAAACACTGGCGTCTTCTCAATTGCTGTGGCTTGGACATTACTAAACATATGTTTGCTCACAAGAGGGGTCGGAACCTGAGAGACATGCTTGTCCATACTAGACCCAAGAACACGTCCCGGCCCAGAATCGTTGGTCTGCTACCTCCAGTACAGGGTCATCACCCCTGTGGCAACTGTAGCACCTGTCACCTGACGAAAAAAAGTAAACACATTACATTCCGGAATGGCGAGGAATGGGACCAGAGGAGCTTCACCAACTGCAATAGCAAAAATGTTGTCTATTTAATCACCTGTCCTTGTGGTCTTGAGTACGTGGGGATGACATCCAGACCAATTAAGGTACGTATTGGCGAACATCGCAGCAATGTCAGATGTGGTAGGAGCACTACCAAAATGTCTAATCACTATATCTCTAGTGGACATGGCATAGACGATCTACAATGGACAGTGGTTGAACAATTGGGCAGCGAACATGGCCTCCTCGAAAAAGAACAGCGGTGGGTTTTTCGTCTAAAGACCCATATCCATGGATTAAACGAGGATATACCATGGAATCAGTTCCATGTTTGAAGACATGACCCCTGACTGAGTATCGATCAGCCATTTGCCTTTCCTTACTGGGCATACTTTTTCCCTTAACATATTGAGGTGATCCCCTCTCCTCTATTCGCCCCAGGGGACTTTTTCTGTTCTAAACTAATACAGCACCACTCCCTCACAACTGTGAGGTTAATTTTGTTTACTTGGTGCTCTTATTCCTCCATGCACCTAGGAATACCCTACCTAGGCCCCCGGCGGTGGACCCCCACTTCAACGGCCACCCCTTCCGTCTGTGAAGGCATGTCCAAGCCGGTATGGATTTTTGTGGGTTGTTGACTTTTTTAGCTGTCTTTCATCACGCTCTCCCGTAATCCAGGAGGCTGTGCCCTACCCGCCCCACTTAGCCTACGTCCTACGTCCTTGATTTACAAACCTACTCTTTTGCCGCAGTAGAGGTTCCAACATACTATCCCGCTGCCTTTCTGCTTAACTTTCCCTAATTTCGACGCAGGCATTCAGCATAGACACCTTTATCCCTGGGGTCTTTCGCTATTCACTATGGGCTTTGCCATTCAATCACGGTGACCCGACCGCTTTACCTTCCGGTTCCGGGTCCCGACAAGCAGTGTCAGCGGGTCTCCACTCATTGGCTTATCCCGCTTTGTTCTTTGGCGCGCAAAACCTGATTGGTACAGGTATTTAATCCCCGCTACCTCCAGTCTAGCTCCATCGACGGAGCCGACCGGGGTGGTTCTTTGGGCTGGACATTGATCCTTGGAGGCGTAAGTACGGCGTAGCCGGCTGTTTGGGGGAATATCCTGGCAGTTTATTTTTACATGACTATTGGACTACATTCTCCTTTTTCCCTTCATCCAGGCAGCCTATTTGGCACTCCTACCACTCGGTTTTTGAGCTCATGAGGATATTTTTCTCTTTTCAGCAAGTATTTTATACTTTCGCTATGTTTTGAGTGGCATGTAAAAACCGCTTGGATGTAACTGATTTTCAGGAACCTCGTTCCTTTCTGAATAGAGTGTGTGTTTTCTGTTTTGTTATGTCTTTTGTAGTATGTCCATTTGTCACACAGTGCTTTCATCACAGATCACGTGATAACGTTATGGATAGCGTTAAGAGACGACCATCGCTCACTTCCTTTTTCAGATCACTGTTCTAACACGACGGATTGAACTTCTCCCCACGTGATTAAATGTCTTGTGTATCTCTCTTTTATACCTTTTTCCTTTTAGGTTAATAGGAGTATTTAAGACCCATTGGGGCATTACCAACCTTTGGAGGTTATTTACTTCCTTTATTCCATTTCTTCACTCACTATTTGGCTATTTTTCACACATCACAGTGCGTTGTAGGAAGGGATCCTTAAGGTCCTGACGAAGAAGCATGGGGAAGCTTCGAAACCTGTCGACACCATTAGGAGGCCTAGCTCATTGAGGCATACACCCTCCTCCCCCTCACCTTTTACTAATACCAGCTCAGACGGCAGAATAAACTTTCCTAGACCAGAGAGCCAGGTATTTTTTAATTCACTCTCCATCCACTCCTGACCCTTCCTCGCACACCCCTGCATCACACATAGCAGTCTCGGCAAGAACAGTGCTCCCACGCAAACGTAGGTTGTAGCACGCCCCGTCCCGTAGAGGGGCGGGAAGACCCCTATGATGAAGCATGACACCAAGGGCCCTTTTGGTGTGTGAGGGGTATTTTAACAACTGATGTGTACTCTCCACGACTGTGGGATACATATTGTATAAACGGGAGACTCTTGATTCACTATACCTGTGGGTGGATCCTTGTGTTTATGTACGCTTTACTGGGAGGAAGTATCCACCTCCACCACTCGTTGAGTGGTACCTCTCTACTCCCCTCTTTGTTTCTTTCTCTATGATTTGCATATGGCCATGTCTGAACTGGGGTGGCAGAGTGGGCTAAAGAACGGTGATGGATCAAATCCGGATCTGTTGACTGGGTGTGAGTGTTTGATTGGTTCTGATGCTCCGTCCATCACCACCCCCTTTTGTACCGCTTTGTTCGCCATAAGTTGGCAGGGTATGCTCAGACGTGAGTCCCTTGCTCACTTTGCCACTGGATTCAAGCAAGCCTGGCTGAAGACGGCTGAAATGCCAGAAACCGGTCCTAGGAAGCTTGTTTCTGGTCCAGGGAAGGCATGGCTTGGCAGTTCGGGCTGGACTGTTCCCATGAGGCACAGGGTCAGACTGATTTGCATATGGCCATGTCTGAACTGGGGTGGCAGAGTGGGCTAAAGAACGGTGATGGATCAAACCCGGATCTGTTGACCGGGTGTGAGTGTCTGATTGGTTCTGATGCTCCGTCCATCACCACCCCCTTTTGTACCGCTTTGTTCGCCATAAGTTGGCAGGGTGTGCTCAGACGTGAGTCCCTTGCTCACTTTGCCACTGGATTCAAGCAAGCCTGGCTGAAGACGGCTGAAATGCCAGAAACCGGTCCTAGGAAGCTTGTTTCCGGTCCAGGGAAGGCATGGCTTGGCAGTTCGGGCTGGACTGTTCCCATGAGGCACAGGGTCAGACTGATTTGCATATGGCCATGTCTTAACTGGGGTGGCAGAGTGGGCTAAAGAACGGTGATGGATCTCACCCGGATCTGTTGACTGGGTGTGAGTGTTTGATTGGTTCTGATGCTCCGTCCATCACCACCCCCTTTTGTACCGCTATGCTTTTTTTTCCATCCCATTGCACCACGACAGTCAGCAAATTTTTGTGTTTCGTTTTGGCGAACGTATTTTGGCATGGTGCCGAATCCCACAGGGGTATACAGAAACCCCTTCGATATTTAATCAGTTATTGAAGAAGTGTTTGGAGAGTCTAGAAATGCCCGCGAATTCAGTGTTAGTAAAATACATTGACAACCTTTTGGTGGCGTCAAAAACACGTGAAGCCTGTGAGGTAGACACAATAGCTTTGCTGAATCATTTGGCAAATGGAGGACTTAAAGTGTCACCATCGAAATTACAGTTTTACAAAAAGGAAGTACAGTATTTAGGACATAACATTGAGAAAGGACTAAGAAAAATAACAATAGACAGAATCAGAATTATAAAAGGAATGAGAGCTCCCATGACTCAGTGGGGCACATGCATCAACCAAACCAAAAGCGATTCCTTAATAGTGAGAAATAAGGAATCATTATTAAGGAATCGCTTTTGAGCATGCATCAACAGATTCGGTAAATTTCAGCGATTCCTTAAAAATCGCTATATTTACCGAATAATCAATAGCGGGGCATGCAAACTCCGATTAGCTATTTGCGAGTTCGGTAATACCGAATTAGCTATTAGCGAATTCGGTATTAGCGAAATCGCAATTGACCGCGTCGCTCCGGGAACGTGCAGATGACATCACCAACCAGGAAATACTGCAGCCCCACCCTCATTGCCTCGACAGAGGAGCAAACAGGAGCTGTGAGTAAAGACTGCCTGTGCAGAGTGAAGCCACACAGACTGTGCAATTCGCAAAACCTATTCATCATGGAGAAGGAAGTGCCATCCAGCGCTGAGTCAGCACGCAAGCGCAAGTTCTCTGAGGTAGCTGGAGTACCTTATAGAGGGAGTCAGCAGCAAGCACGATCGCCTTTTCGGTAAGCTGTCCCTCAAGGTGCCTGAGCAGGAGAAGCGGCGCATATGGCTGCGCATCCGGGAGAGGGTGAATGCAGTTGGTGTAACGCCCCGCAGCATCGACGACCTCAAGAAAAGGTGGTACGACCTGCGGAAGCGTGCCAAGGAGAGGATTGCGGAGAGGCTCCGGGAGGCGAGCAGGACCGGAGGCGGCCCTTCAACAGTACAATCCAACACTGCCCTGGAGGACCTGGTGGAAGGGACGATCGAGCGGGAAGCCGTTGTGGGAGTGACCCAGATGGACACGTCCGGCGCAGCCACAAGTGCCCAAGGTAAGATGCATGCCTGTGCCCATACCCAGCATAGCGTAAATCCATTCCCATGCCCCCAGCAGGACCCGAGTGTGTATGCAGCTTTGGGCCACACAGTTTTACTCTTAACACTAGTGCATCATGGGAGTTGTAGTCTAGTCAGCCCAGTGTGCATGTACAGGCGTAAATACAATTACGGATCACCACATCAGTTGAACATGGATATAGACTGTTTATTTAGTGGATCACAGAGGGACATGTACGTGTACAACACTACGGAGGTGTAACTATCCCACTAACCATGCACTGTTTCACACACAGATGCATCTCCTGGGGAATCGGACGACAGCGGCCAGAACAAGGAAACCTTATCAGAAGAATAAGTCACCGGAATGGACGTAAGTGGCTCTGCCTGAAAAGGGAGAAGAGGCAGATAGTCAAGGAAATCCAGAGGAGGCTGTACTGAAAGTGGTTGAAGAAGAGGAAGAATCGGAAATCCTGAGAGTTCTCTTGTCCGACATTGGAGAAGAAGAAACGGAAGTTCAGGAAATTCTGTATTTGGATGACGAGAGGAAAGTGAAGAACGATGAGATGCCAAACTGAATAGATCAAAAAAGCTGTTGATGAAGAAAATACTGAATAGATCAAAAAAGCCGTTGATGAAGAAAATAAGAAATTAAGTCAAAAGATAGATACTGGTAGAACCAAATAGGTGTTTAGAGCCTTAGGTTAGAAAAATAGTTGTGAAGTGAAAGATGCTAAGTCAAAAGACACGGTCCATTTTAACGAAGATGGCTAACATAGATAGTAGCAAAGGTAGATGTACATTCATGAAAAGATGGTGTAAAATGTGTTGTTGTTGTACAGGATTATTAATGCTTCCATGGAGCATACTTGCTCTTCTGATATCTTTTAAAGTCACTATAGATACATTAGAAGGACATAGTGAGAATAAAACTAATATAGGGAAGATTCAAAAGGTAGTTCCGACTAGAATAGATAATAATAGTTATTTACATAAAGACAGGTCTATAACTGATTTTTCTAATAATGTGTTTTCAAAATTATTGTACGAATATGTAAAGACAATGGATGTAAGGGACTGCTACGTATGCATGCAGTTACCTGCCTCCGTTTCTGAAGGAGTGACTTATCATCACCTTCCAGCAACGTATGGAATAACATGTAGTGTAATAGCTAGTTTATTTTATCAGACAGGAAAATTAGAATATTATTTTTCAGATGTAGATAACATTTTTGCGCAAGTGCCTGCCATTAACAAACTAAACAAGGTAAAACCTGCTAGGGTATTAGGTGATTTTTTCTTAGAAACTAAAGAACTAACATTAGAATATATTTTTAGAAACAATTTAACTTGCAGTTTGAAGAAAGAGGAAAAGACATTCTTAGACATGGTTGAAGAAAGGAGACTGAAAATGCAAAGAAAGGTAGCAGAAGGAAAAGTGGAGAAAACAGTCTGGGATGTAGAAAGGGAAAAACATTTGAAAGGAGAAGCTAGTCCAACTATAGCTTTAGATTGGCCTCAGAAAGGAAAATTTTGCATTTGAAGGAATCAAACTGTGTATGATAACTATTTTTTAGGTAATAGTGAGTGCCATGATGTATCATGAATCATGGGTGGATGGGGATTTAAAGGCGGAAAAGATCCAGTCTTTCCTGGATTATATTTTATTTGTGGGAACAGGGCATATTATCGCTTGCCAGACCATTGGTATGGCACATGTTATGTAGGCCTGGTTTTTCCGAAAAATTTTCATATGGATAGAGGAGAAGATGGTGTACATAGTTTAAGTAATCATTTAGTACGTAGTAAGAGAGAGTCTTGGACAGAAATTGTAGGTGACATTTTTGGAGCATTGATACCAGCAGTTGGAATATCTTTGAATGCAAACAAAATTAGAAAATTATCAACAGTAGTGAATCGCTTGTCAACAAGCACCGCTGGAGGATTTTTATTGGTAGACACTGAAATGGTTGCCATGCGTGCTATGGTAATGCAAAATCGACTTGCCCTTGATATGTTATTGGCAAAAGAGGGTGGAGTCTGTGGAATGCTGAAGGTTCAACATTGTTGTACTTACATTCCTGACGAAAGTAAAGATCTGAAAATTTATATTAGGAATATTACAGAATTGCATGATGAAATTGCACCACTGGAGGTTGAAGGTGTTTGGGAAAAGATCGGAAAGAAAATAGCTGCTATTAAAAATTTCTTAGTAAAGCTAGGTAGTACATTTATAGGTAAAATATTGTTTCCATTAACATGTGTGATTTTCATAATATTAGTGATAAGATTAGGTTGTATCTGTTGTAAAAATAATAAGAACAAGAATAGATTAAAAAGAGAAAAGTTGAGAAGAAAAGACAAGAAACAAGAAAGAGAATTTGAGGAGATAGAATTGGAAGAGTGGAAGGAGAATATGTATGAATCAGCAAAAACAGGAGACATGGGTGAAACTGAATTATGATTAAGAGCAAGAGGGCTGTTTCTTTCTGTGCCACCTGAACCGGAGAATTCCTGGCAGCGTCTAGTGCCGCCCCAAGAACCCCCCTCCACCCCCCGTTATACTCCCTCGACGAGGCCCTACCTGAAATGGACCCTGCCGCCACTCCGTGATCGGTAGCGTGGCCGGGAGTCCTCTGAGGTAGATTTGCGGTGCCCCGAGAGCTGGAAAGGTGAGGGGCTGGGAGCCAGCGACGCTGCCAATCCTCTGAGGAGAGTCGCTTCAGGAAGAAAGAAGGGGGGGCGTGTCCGGCCCGGAGGCCGCCATCCTCCGATCACGTGGGAAGGGGCCGAAGCGCCGCCCTTCGTTGCCGGGAGTGAGGAAGACTGCGCCCCGCCCTGTCCCCAGAGGCGGTGAGCGCGTAACATCCCGGTCCCCGACTTGAGTCCACAGCGGCTGGCTGTCAAGAGGCCGTAGCGGAGGGAGGCATAGATCCGGACAGGGGGCGGGAAAGCGCCCGATCGAGGATTATCTTCCCGAAAGGGGATCTCCCATAAAGTTATTCCTCGGGGGTGGGGATCGGTGGGAGTTCCCAGGTCCTCGCCCTCCCTGTGGGGGAGAACACCTCGCCGACGAAGAGGCCCGTCTCTCACAAAGTGAGGGGAAGTCAGTTCCAGTTCTGACGGGACCACTGGAGCAGAGGACACCGGGACTGTACCGTAAGCTGGGTATTGGAGAAGAAGGGGGGGGGGAAGAGAGTCCAGGGAAGCACACAGCTGAGCTCAGAAAATGTCTTGATTATACCTTTTTAGTCTCTTAGAAGCCGAGACCCAGAGTAGACAAACACAGACATCTATGCGATTAAAGCCTATGTATTGTTGTAATGAAATGAAATGTTTGAAATAGCTGTTAACCTCTAGTTGCCAGCTGGGTAGGATGCAAGCACGAGATACCATGTTGAGGTGAATGCCTGTTAACTTGAGCCAAGCTACCCATAGGACGTAGGTCCAACATAATCGAACTAATGGATTGAAGTGGAAATTATTAACCAATCTTATTAATGACTGAAATACACGTGGGATTGCATTTGCATGACTTAATTAATTCGTAAACTAAATTACGTACGCATACTAATGGTAGACTATTAGAATATTGCATGATATATGTTGCTTTTGTGATGTATTTGTGATTTGTGCTTTATTTAGTAAGTATAAACCGCCTGAGTGTTGCTTTCTGCTAGATAAATACACACACATATGGGTATTAGCGAGGGAATAACATTTTATTAGTCATTTCCATGTATTAATTGCGTTTTGTGTTTCTTTTGCTTAAGTTGACCATTTGGGCCTGCCACAAAATGGCTGCCTCCGGTACCTGACTTGACTGACGACGCTACACGAGGTTTTGGGTGAAGTGCGCCTGCGCTAACGCCAGCAACAGTGGCCTCGTCGTGACCCTAACCAGACTGTACCCACCAAGGTCGCCCTGGGAAGCAAGCCAGCTTTTCAGAAGAACAATAAGATGCCTCTTAAAACCGGAACAAGCAAGACTGATGACCTAAGAGACATTATTCCATGTGAACCCTGTCGGACGATCTCTGATTGTCCAATCAGAGGAGCTGAAAACCAATATTTGATACTTTTTGACAATGATTTTACTATAAATTATGGTAGAATAGAGAGGTTGTATGGCTTTTCTTGTTTTCCTGACGTTATGCTGACGGAGAGGACGGTGGCGCTGCAGGACAGCTGAATCTTTGACGGACTGAATTAATGCCCAAACTCCTGATGAACTGAAATTACTAAATTTGATGGGCATAGATTGGCGAGACTACTGGATTTGACTTAGAGGTCGACAATTAGCCAGAATAGGTAAATATGATGATTGGCGGCTTGAATAAACGAATGATTTAATTTGCATTAATGAGATAAAGATTGAATTGATTAACTACAAAATGAGTTGGGTTGTTTATTCATCGAAAATGTATTGATTCAAAGGTAAATAGAGAATTAGAAATTAACCTAAACCAGAAACTGATTCATCCCAATTTATGAGAGGAATACTAAAGGTGAAGTTCAGGGCCTAATGAGTTTCAGAAGGTTACGTAGATTTGTTGATCATTAGGGTAAAGAGGTATTTCCTTTCATGTCAGCGTTTGGAAGATAATCGCCTCCCCAGAAACACAGATCGATGGTGAGTGAATGTTGGTGTTATGGGCCCCACCAGCGAATGTATTGATAGTGTGTGTTTGTGAGATTTTTGGTCTGTGACGGAGGGAGGGATTTTGTACTCACGTTGCAGCAAGGGAACGTCCTATTGTTGAACATTTTCTGGGGTGTCCCTTGTTACAAACATCAGGCTTGTTTTTGAATTGGACTCTTTCAGTTAAAAGAGGTCAACGCGTTTCGGTCCTTGTATTTGGGCCTCTTCAGAACATATGAAGTAGAGGAACCTGTAATTTAATGTATGGGCATGTTTCACTTATAAATCTGGTACTACTCTAGTCATCAGAAGTCAGCACAGGGGACCCTAAATTCCAAACATCAGGTTGCAAATCTTTTATCAATACTTTTATCAATAACTTAGTTTTGCCTTTCCTAGATAGCAGTTGTAAAGCCAATATTCCCACTGCTTGTTTCATTACCATAGCAAAGGAGTCACTCTCTTTCATTGATGGTCCAGGGGGAGAACAAAATCTAGGGTTGACGGAAGTGTCCAACCCATTGGCCCCATGTTAAATCCACATATAAACTGTCACTCATCTTAGTGTGGATGGAAATAATCTCCTACATCTCCATTATCTTCTCCAAAGGCTGGTTGTCTCAGATCTGAGAAATAAACATGGATCTGTCAAAATCACATTGGACTGGGACCTGGTGTGTCAGAATGGCATCAGGACGTGCTTTGGTCAGGGCTGACACAAATTCAGAGCAGAGTCAGAAAGGACTAAGGGGATAGGGTCTTAATCCATTACTGACCATGTGAGGGCCAATGTCAACCAGAGTGGATTTCGGCAGTGTCAGGTTGAAAGTCGGCTCTGGCATTAGAACACAACTCAAGACATGCGGATCCTGGAGCCTGTGACGCGGAAAAGTGCTAAAGATTCATAACATGGATTCTCCAAAGGCTTCAATATGTTAGGACATGGTTGAATGGCCCTGGAAACTCAGGGTGCATCATGATCAGCTAATGAATTGGCTCCTAGGCGGGGGACTGGAAGCGAGATTGAAAGAAGCACAGCCATCTCCACAACTTCTCAGACACAGTAGCAGGATGAATCCTGCTTGGCCTTCCTGTGCTTCCACTTTGACTTTCCAGAAGGCTTTAGTAAATGATGAGAACCTGTCTGGGGAGGGGTCCGCGCCCTTGGTTTCACGCAGGAGCAATGACTTCTTTTATGTTCTGTGATGTTCAGCTTTGCTTCGCGTTCCTGGATTGCCATCTGATTCATAAGGACACATTCCAGAAAACTTGCAATTGTGCCCCGAACACAAACATCAGAGGCACACCTTATGTGGATCTGTCACAAGCATTTGTTTGCAAAAGTCCCGACAGGACTTAGAGCCTGTAGTTTTAGAGGGGACATAGCTCCCTTGAACACTGGAAAAACAAGTAATTTTCATAGAAAAACTTGTCAAGTGCTCCGGATCCATGTACGAAGACACACAATGCTGCGGCTCCGCGTGACGTCACTGGAGCCGTAAGAGGGCCACGTCGGCGTGATGACATCAGCTCCACCCATTTTTTCCGTGCCACCGAGGCGAAAAGGGCAGACCGACCATATAGACAATGCATACATAGTACACAGTATTCACACAAATACACACAGTGTAAAGTGAAAAAGGAAAGCAAAAGAAATCAAGCATTTCCTATAAGCCTACACAAAGGCAAACAGTGGCAATACAGAATGACAATATGAAACAACATATTAACGAAAACCTCTTTTAA
Organism: Triturus cristatus; assembly: GCF_964204655.1. Classification (NCBI taxonomy): domain Eukaryota; kingdom Metazoa; phylum Chordata; class Amphibia; order Caudata; family Salamandridae; genus Triturus; species Triturus cristatus. Next base: position 1,097,955,685 of record NC_140593.1, on the reverse strand, counting down.
GGTATAAAAGGGTGGACAGCAGGGAGGCGGGAGGGTCAGTTAGGAATGCACAGGCAGATATTGTAACCACCAGAAAAAGCGTTACTGAAGGTAAGTAACTTGTTCTTCTGATGGATACAGCTGCCTGTGGATTCCTCACCTTATGAATAGAATCCCACAGCAGTCCCACTCCCGGAGGAGGGTGTCAACCCTTCTAAACCAAAAAGTCCTGCAAAACAGAGCGCGCAAAATGGCCGTCCCTCCTCACTTCGGAATCTAAGCAGTAATGCTTTGTGAAAGTGTGGAGGGAGGCCCAAGTTGCAGTCTTACAGTTGTCCAGCACAGGAACACCTCTAAACAAGGCAGAAGTAGATGACTTAGCCCTGGTGGAATGAGTTGTAATGCCTTCAGGAGGCTCCTTACCAGCCAGAGCGTAGCAGATCTTGATGCACAAGATGATCCACATGGATAGTGCGCGCTTGTGCACCGCCTTGCCCTTCATGCGTCCAAGGTAGCCCACAAAGAGTAGATCGTCTAATCGCAGGTCCTTCAATCTATCCAGATAGAAACTAACCGCCCTCTTAGGATCCAAGTGGTGCAGCCTCTCCTCCTCCTTGGAAAGGTGAGGGGGCGGATAGAAAGTAGGGAGGGTAATGGAAGGGAGTTACCACCTTAGGCAGAAAAGCAGCCCTGGTCCTGAGAACCATCCTTTCAGCATGAATAGACAGAAATGGAGGCTTAGAACTCAAAGCCTGAAGCTCACTCACCCTCCTGGCTGAGGTGATAGCCACAAAGAAGACCGTTTTGAATGACAGCAGTCTCAAGGGACAACTATGCATAGGTTCGAATGGGGAACCCATTAAGAAAGTTAAAACTAGATTCAAATCCCACTGGGGCATAATGAAGGGAGCAGGCTGAAACATATTAGTAAGGCCCTTAATAAACCTTAAAACAACCGGAGATTTGAAAAGAGACAGCTGATCAGGCAAACAAAGAAATGCAGATAAAGCCGACAAGTAAGCTTTAACAGTAGCCACAGCACAACTCTGCTGGGCCAAATATAGCGAAAAACAAAGAACATCAGAAAGATGAGCCTTTAAGGGATCAATAGACCTCTCTCCACACCATTTAACAAATCTTGACCACCAGTAGGAGTAAATGGACTTAGTGGAGTGTCACCTGGCCGATAAGATAACGTCCACCATGTCAGGAGGGAGAGAGAAGGAACTCAGGTTGCCTTGTTCAATCTCCAGGCATGAAGGTGCAAGCTCTGGAGGTGGGGGTGAAGAACCTCACCCTGCGACTGCGAGAGGAGGTCTACCCTGAGAGGGAGACAAAGCGGAGGGTGCGATGCGAGGTGAAGTAGATCTGTGTATTACACCCTTCTTGGCCAATCTGGGGCGATCAATATGACTTGCGCCCGGTCTTGGCGAATCTTCCTCAGAACCAGAGGAATCAAGGGTATGGGAGGAAACGCGTAAGGGAGATGTGAGCTCCAGCTCAACTGAAACGCGTCCCCCAACGCCCCCTGCAACGGAAACTAGAGACTGCAGAATGAAGGGTAATGCGCGTTCTCAAGAGTGGCAAACAGGTCCACCCGAGGAGTCCCCCACGTCTGGAAGATGTGTCGAACTACCTCCGGATGAAGCCTCCACTCGTGGTCGGCAGAGAATTGCAAACTGAGACTGTCCACACAAACATTTAGCACCCCAACCAGATGTTTCGCCATCAAGCATATCCGATGGTCCTGAGCCCAGGACCAAAGCCGCAACGCCTCCCTGCAGAGGCGGTACGACCTTACTCCTCCCCGCTTGTTGACATACCACATTGCGGTAGTGTTGTCCGTCAGGACTTGGAACCAACTGACCGCAAAGGGAAGGGAGAAAGGTCTTAAGTGCCAAACGTATCGCACGCAATTCCAGAAGATTGATATGAGACAACCTTTCCTCTGGAGACCAAAGACCCTTGACCTCCAGATCCCCCAGATGAGCACCCCACCCTAGGGTGGAGGCATCAGTTATCACTGTAGCCACCGATGGAGGAAGATGAAAAGGCTTTCCTTGAGACAGATTGCCCTCCATACTCCACCAAGACAGATCCACTGCAGCTTCTCTGGAGATCCTGACAGACTCCCTGAGTTCTCCGTTGTGCTGATAACACTGCCTGCGGAGGCACTGCTGGAGCACCCTCATGTGCCAGCGTGCATGGTTGACCAACAGAATGCAGGAGGCGAACAGACCGAGCAGGCGTAGGACCTTCAGAACTGGAACAACCGCTCCATTGTAAAACAAAGGAATCATTTCCTGAATGTCGAGAATCCTTTGCGGAGGAGGAGAAGTTCGACACACAGTGATATCCAGTACTGCCCCTATGAACAGGTTACGCTGAGAGGGCACCAGGTGAGACTTGGGCATATTTATCAAAAAACCCAATCTGAACAACAGCTGAGTTGTTACCTACAGATGACGATGCACCATCTCTGGCGACTCTGCCTTCAGAAGCCAATCGTCCAGGTAGGGGAAAACCGGGATCCCTGACCTTCTGAGATGGGCAGCCACCACCGCCATCACCTTGGTGAAGACTCGAGGTGCAGTAGTAAGACCAAACGGAAGGACCGCATACTGGTAATGCTGCGAACCAACCGTAAACCGGAGATACTTCCTGTGCGACTTCAGGATTGGGATGTGAAAATACACATCCTGCAAGTCGATGGACACCATTCAGTCCTCTTGTTGCAGTGCCTGAAGATCCTGCGCTAGGGTGAGCATCTTGAACCTCTCCTGCTTGAGAAACAGATTCAAAATTCTGAGATCCAGGATGGGTCGTAACCTGCATCCTTTTTGGGAATCATGAAATACTGGGAGTAGCATCCCTGACCCCTTTCCTGCTCCGGAACCACCTCTATCGCACCTTTTTGTAACAGGACAAGCACCTCCTTCTGAAGAAGAAGCAAATGATCCTCTGTGCAAAACCCTTGGCAAGGAGGGTAAGGAGGAGGGAATTCCCTGAAGGGAAGGGCGTACCCATTTTCAACCAGATCTAGAACCCAAAGGTCCGAAGTGACCAATTTCCAATCCCGTAGAAAAGGGTTAACCCGACCCCCCACAGGACCTGCATGATCCAGGATGGCGGATCTAGGGCTGCTTTCCTGCAGTACCAGGAGGGGTATGGGAGGTGGAGGAGGAGGATGAGGAGGAAGGCTGACGACCCACTCCACGAAGGCGACCTCTGCCCTTACCGTTGTAGGACTTGTACAAGTGGTTTTGTTGCTGTTGCTTCAGCTGACTGGAACCACGAAAGGACGATTTCCCAAAGCCACGGTATCTTCTAAAGCCATAACCCCTTGCCTGAGACTGTAGGCCCAAGGATTTAGCTGCGGCCTTACTGTCCTTGAACCTTTGCAAAACAGAGTCAGCTTTTTACCCAAATAGCCTAGATCCGTCAAAGGGAAGATCTAGAAGGGCAGCCTGTACCTCAGTCATGCATGTCTTCTAGTAGCAATGGATGAGCCCATCACCCTGGCCACTGAATCTGCTGTGTCCAGGCCAGAATGGATGACTTGGCGAGCAGCAGCCTGAGAGTCTGCCAGAACCTCACTCAAATTACCCCGGTCTTCCTCAGATCATTTTTGGATTTCAAAGCCATACTCGCTGACAAGAAAAGCAATCAATCAATCAACAAATCTTTATTCGATTGTTACATCATGAAAGATACACTACAATAAGAAAAATAAAAAAGTATATAGAAAAGCAAAAAAAAACTCAAAACGGGTCCAGCCCTAGAGGTCATGCTAAAACCAAAGTAACATAGCATAGCAATCTTCCAATTTTGATAAAAAGAATAACACTAAAAATAACAGGGCATAAGTACATTTGAGTTTATAAAACTGAAGGGACTAGAAGGTTGTTCCTATTCACCTGGACCCTGCGTATAGCCCAGGACCAACTAAGAAATTTGGCCAGAGCGATAACTATGTCCTCCCGGGTGTTAGTTCTCAAAATACGCATAGCTGTTTTATGTGATCTAGTGCCTAGATTTGAGCAAATCGGCTTGAGCCATGTTTGCCTAGGAAGAGCAAAAGCTGGGCAAGCAAACAAAATATGAGCAGTAGACTCTTCCTGGGTTTTACATGTGAGACAGTATCTGTCAGCTCCAGCCTTCCACTTGAAAGTAAAAGAATTAAGTGGGAGAGATTCCACTCTGAACTGATGGTATAGTTTGCGGTCCCCTACTCTGGAGATGAAATTCCAGTAAGGTTCATAGCTACTTAGATACTTATGGTCCAAAAAAAGGCCAGTTAATGAGCTGCTATTTGTCTCAGACCATAGCTTCCTTGACCTGGATTCCCAATATAGGGCTTTATAGTCTTGTTTACTAGGGAATTGATTGCCCCTGGGATCCAACCACAAATGGCCCAGCCCCATATCAGACAGGCCATTTTTAATATATTGGAGCCAGACTATTCTCCTTTGTGTATCAAGATCCTTAATTTACCAAATTGCATTGGCATAGGATAGAAGTTCAGGCGTAGTCCACAGTCTTCTCCAATAGGAGAGGGGCCTAAACCCAGCGTCAGCATCAAACGCCCTGCACCCCAGATCTAGCATTAAGGGCTGAATGGGTGTTGACTTGGGGAGGGCGGTCAATGAACGCAAAAACTTATTTTGGGCTTTGACTAGGAGCGAAAGATTGTCATAGCCCCATATCTCCGCCCCGTATATGGTTGATGCTCTAACTTTCCCTTTATGTAAAGCAATTGCAGGTCCCACTGGTTTTGTATAGGAGGCTCCAAATTCTTTCAATATAGCTCCAGCTAGCTGATTATGTTTAAGTATTAATAAGTCTACTTGTGGCTTCCAGGTCAACTTTCTGCTCATGGTGATGCCCAAATATGTGAATGTGTCAGTCTGTTCCAAAAATATATCGTTCAGTGACACTTTACTCTTAACTATGTTATGTTTGTGCATCACCATGTGCTTGGTTTAATCGACATTGATTACCAGGTCGTGGTCATTGCAAAATACCATAAATCGATCCAAGGCCCGCTGCAGACCAGATTGTGTTTTTGACAAGATAAGCGTGTCGTCTGCAAACATAAGAAGTGGGACCTTGGAACCATCTAGAGAAGGGGCGTCGGTTGGGAAGTTAGTATAATAGGAGATAACCCTATTTATGTAAAGGGAGAACAAGGTTGGAGCTAAAACGCATCCCTGTCTAACGCCCCTATTTACGGGGAATTTGTCAGTTGTCTCACCCTGTTGGCCCCATTGAACTTGTGCGAAGTTTGAAGTATGAAGTTTAACTATGAAAGATAGAAGGGCCAACGGCATACCAGCTTCCTTAAGGGAATCCCACAATTTATTGCGGGGGACTAAGTCGAAAGCAGATTTTAAATCAACAAAGGCTGCGAACAAAGTCCCCCCGATAAAATAACCGTACGCCAGTAAATCATTATAAATCTAAATACCTGGTCAATTGTGCTCACATGTGACCGAAAGCCAGCTTGGTAGATAGATAACACCTGAGACTCATCTATCCATTCGTGAACCCTAGCTAATATAGTCCTAGCCACTATTTTTTGGAGTGAATCAATTAGGCTAATGGGTCTATAATTGCAGGGACAAGATCGATCTCCTTTTTTAAAAATCGGGACAATTTCCGCGCCTAGCCAGGAAACAGGCAAAGCGTTTAACAGAATAAGAATGTACCTAGCCCAATTGTTTCTATCAAATTAAAAAAGATCCGAGGGAATACAATCCGGGCCAGGTGCCCTACCTGCTGGTGCCGCTTCTATGGCTGCCTCAATGTCCGCCAAGCCAAAGGTTAAAACCTCCGTTGTTGGTAGGTCAATGTAACCAGGCACAGAACTTGCAGGACAGGTAAACTGGGCTTGGTAATGGGAAACCCATTTATCCGGGGGAACGTTGTTATAGGGGGTGGACACGACCACCCCACTGCCCCATTTTATTAAATGCCAAAATTGAGTCCAATTCTTCTCATAGGAGGCTTTCGTTAGCTCCTCCCATCTGTCCTCATCAAAGCATTTTTTTGCCTTGTGAAGCACCCTTTTGTATGTAGCCCTAGCAGATTTAATTGACTGGATGTCTTTGGACTTGATCGCCAGGGAAAGCAGCTTAAAAGCTGCTGAGCACTTTTTATCATACTGTGGTAAATAATTTAATTACCGGAACTTAATTTGATGCGGAAACTAAACAAGAATAGCTCAATAAAATAAGAGGCAGAATCCGTGGTATTAGAGGTTCGGAACGGGCTTTATTCCTATACAAAGGAACATAATTCGAATTATGGGCCTTCTATTCCATCACCACGAAAGTTCAGGAAGGAAGGAACATATATTATTGACAGATAGGCAGTTTTATAGAAAATACATTACAGTAAAACAGATGCAGGAGGCGTAACAGTTGAAAACAGAGATAAAGGCATACATGCGTAACTAAAATGGATGTAACTAGGCGTAACTAAAGAACGTCATTGGGTATGGTGTCACAAATGGGTGGTTCTATGAAAGAATTTCGCAATGTCAGCAGAAATACTTGGCAGAGATGCGCGTGCAGCAGCATGACGTGTGATTTGACGTGCAACTAGAAGGAGAAAGTAACTTGACATTTAGCTCTACATGTGGAGACAAAAGTCTGGGGTTATGTCAACCTAATCCCAAATCATATCTAATATCCTATGTTTAAAGAACTGTGTTATCCAAAAAGAGAGTTCTCTTAGGATAGAATCTTATTCTATACTGACTATTCTATACTGACTATACTGACTGTTAGTGCGTGTACAAGCGTCTAAGTGTCTACACTAGATGCGAGGGGGTAGGAATATTCCATGGTAACGGGGCTATGAATTACTTGCATGAGGACAGCGAGGCCTGGCCCTTTGCACGGTAGCTGGAGGAATGTTTACCTAAACTACTAGACAGGAATGCATCGGATGAGGAGCGAAGGAGATAATCTCGAAGGTGAAATACAGTTTTTGGCAGGCGACGGGCTGGATCAGGCTCCGTTAGCCGCGCAGGGAGTAAGACAAAGTTCATGGTCACAGATGCAGGCTCAGACTGGAACTTTCAGAGGCAGAAGGCAAGAAAAGGCTTGGTGGCAGAATCAGGGCCTACTCGCCTGGAGTGTAAAAATGTGGGAAGTGAACCATATAAAGCCGGTGGCCTTTCATACTTAGGAATAGAATATCCGGCCCATTCATGGCGGATCTGAAAGAGGACATGTTGACGGTGGACGCACATGTGTTTGCATCTTCATAACTGGAACTGGAGGGAACATACATGTACTTGTGATTTATACATGAAACCGTTGGGGTCCAAGATAGGGGACATAACCGACCATAAAAATCCATATTTCCACAATACCATTTAGCTGCCTTCCGTACAGTAGGTCTGTTTTCTTTTCTTTTGATGGTTAATAGTGATTTCACCTTACCAAAAAGAGCCTCATGTTCACTCATTAAGCACTGAGGAGGTTCATCTAGGAAGTTAAAAACTGAGAGAGTTGACAATGTTTCCTCAATAAGCTTACAAAGTTGACTTTGGATACTTTTGTTTTCGGATATTGAAACCCACTTCAGGCGACGAAAGTCGTTTGATACTGCGATATCTCCTGCCAACGTTTCCCGCTGGAGATTGTTACTCGCTGGTATCTTTAAGGCCAACCTCATAGATAGAGGATCATGGTCGCTTTCGGGTCTTTTAATTACAGTCATATCCAAAACAATAGACCACAGGTCCAAGCTAACAAGGATATAATCTATCCTGGTACCACTCCTCCCGTTGGAGAAGGTATTACTACCATTAAGATCTGATGGAGTTCTCCCGTTTACAGCTCTCAGACCCCGCCCCAAAGAAAATCCTTTTAGTTGAAGGGCCGCCTCGGTCCACTTTTTAATAGGGGCTAGGGACAGAGATGGAACACCCCAAGTGGAATCCTCTTCTGCACTTAAATTACAATCTTCGAAACCCATGGGCTCAAAGGTGCAATTGAAATCGCCTATTATCACCAGTGATTTGGGGCATTCTAAGTCATCAATAAAAGAGTCCAAGTGCTGTATAGTAGTGGATAATCTGCCCCCCACTTGCCCTCGCGAGTAAATATTAATTAAGGTGAACACCAACATGCCTTCCCTCAAGATTTTTAGGGCCAGGATATCTCCATCATTTGTAAACAGTTCTCTGATCTGAAAAGATGAATGTTGCCTGGCCCATATTAATAACCCTCCACTAGGTCGGTCTTTCCCTTTGGTAGTTGCCGCTTTCCCAAAAGCCAGGTAGCCCGGACGATGAATTGTGGTCATTGACCAGGTCTCCTGTAATGCAACAAAATCATGGCTATCCACCAAATCCGACCATTCAATTGAAGAGAGTTTGGAGGATAGACCAGCAACATTCCAAGACAACAAGGAAGAAGAGTTTACATTTAAGGAATTCTAACAATGTTCTGTAGCAGGAAGAGTCAGTTTCACACTTGATGAATCAAAACCTTGAGCTAATGTTGGGGCTAATAAGGGGAAAGGCAGATGGCTAAAACCTTTTCCACACTTCTCTATAAATTCCCTACGTGACAGAGTACTTAATAACGGTCAATCGCAGTCTTCTAAGTCGGATAGTGGGGCGAACCTATTGTGAACAGGGACCTCAAAACATCTAGGATCAAGTCTCGAGCTTGCTCTCAAAGGGCCAGATCCCTTGATGGGGATCCGGGGACAGGATAGATATGGAGCTTGCTCGTAGAAAAACCCCAATGGTAAAACCACAATTGAATCAGCTTTAAACCTTATGGGCCCGCCCAGAATATCAAGTATCACTCTGGGAGACTGGATGTTGTCAAAATTAATTATCACGCAGTCACCCTTCAGTTCCTTCTTTCGAGGGCCGACCCATGGACTGCGTCTAGCCATAATCATATGATTAAGAATGTCCTCATTCCAGTAACCTACTAGTTTAACGTTAAGCCAATGTCTTGTTTTATGCAAGAGTTGCCGTGTAGATTCAGGGTGACTACTCTGGCTTTGAGGCACGTCGCTCAGGATAACCACTAGGGGTGTAGCTTCCGGTCGAAGATGGAGCGAACCACTGTTCAACCTAGATCTTTGCGTACCCTTATCGTCTTCCATATGGGTATGTGATGGAATTCTTACCCTATGTGGGTGTTTACTAAATATACCACTACTACTAACATGTGGGAGACCGTTAGTCTTACTACCTGGGATCGTTCTGCGCTCCAAAGGGGAGCACAATGGTGTTTGAGCGAATTCTCCCGGCGTATTACCCAAATCTCCCAAGTTCCCAGGATGTGAGGGTAACCTGCTAGTTTGAGATGGAGATTTAACAGTACCCTTCCCCCTTATGTTTGATTCCCCAACATATGACCTTAAGTGGTCTACTATGGACTGAGGTGGAGGAATGCTATCAAGCCTGATATCGCTAGGAATGGAAGAGGGCTGTATTAGGATCTGTTGACCTTCATTAACAAAAAGATCCTTATTTGCAAAATTACCTGACTTGAGAAGCATAGTTAAATTTTCCTCTATTTTATTCAATCTATAAGTAATGGGAGTTAATAGAGTGGACATCAGGTTCTCTAATCTGCGCCACATATCTTCACCACCTCGAAGACTAAAATCGGCAGCATCTTGGGAATTCGGGGCAGTTATTGGGCTGGAAGGGAAAGCCAATCCATTACCCTGATTAGAATTCACCGCATTAGCTTGGATATTAAGTCTCGGCACTTTGGCGGCAGAGGGTCTTTGCGACTCACCACCCCTTTTCCTTTTAGTGGTGGAATCAGATGTAGCTACAGTGGGCTTGGACCTATTTACCACAGCGGCTCTAGTAGCAGCTCTTTTCTTTTTACTTCGAGCGGCTGCTTGCGCAGGAGGAGGAGGAGAAATGATGGAATTATCAATTTCGTCACTAATACTGGGAAGATGAAAACCTGGAGAATCAGTAACCCTCGTCTGCAGGACCAAGGAGGGGGCTTGAGCAGGTGAACGGATTATGGCTAAAGGGCCCAAGGAAGATCTTTTGTTCAGCAGGGGTTCTAGGGATAGCTGTCGCTCCGTATTGGCGATCTCGTTTTCCAGCACTGAGGCTGCTCTTGTTATAAATTGATCGAGAGTGCCCACCACTCATCCCCCTGTGACCATAGGAGTCTTTTTATTGTCCCTCCTATTCATTATTAGAAAGCTACGACTAGGCTAATATAACATAAAACAAAAAGGTACAAGAAGTAGCTTTCCACAGAGAAGGACACCACCAAAACAATATGAAAACGTTAAGAGGATGGCCCAACCCAACCCAACTTCCCGACCTCTGGCGATCGCAAACGGGTCCACCTTTTGTCCTGCGCGTCCCGCACAGCGAGAACAGCAAAGTCCTAAGGTAGCCCACCAGCACAGGAGAGGGGGGTGGGAGTGTCACAGCGGATCCTGAAACTTCAAGACCCGTAGGGTTTGGCGATGTCAGCACAAAGCAGTGAACAATGCGGCTCCAAGGGACAATGGGCCGCAAGCTGAGTCAAATAATTCACAGTTATATCACACGTCCACAGTCCACAGCCGCAACAGTACTTACAGTTGTGCGCTCCTGCTGCAAGTGTCAGAGAGCTGGCCCAGCCCGGCCTCCTTCGGCCTTTGACGGGCATGGACGGGCCCGCCCTTGGCCCGGGCGCTGCCCGCGCGCGTCCCGCGCTGCGGGGCAACTGCGGCCCTTAAATAACACCCCGGCGCTACCTGATGGCGTCAGAGGCGAGCGCCCGGGGCTGAGGATGCTGGGAGATGTGGTCTTCCGATGGCCGTTCCCCTCACGGCGGCGTTAGTGATTAGACTGGGCCGAAGTAAGGCAAGGTAAGACCCCCAGCGATGGCCGTTTCCCTCACGGCAGGCTCGCAAGGCAATAGTGTGACACCAGACTCGAAGAGCTGCTTGGCAGAGTCCATAATGGCATGAATGTATCTACCCAACAAACAGGTAGCGTTGGTGGATTTCAAAGCCATACTCGCTGACAAGAAAACCTTCTTTGCAGATTGTTCAAGCGTCAGCAGGAGCTTGTGGAAAGGCACCCGTAGACTGCTTTGAACATGAAGCCTGCACCACCAAACTCTCAGGTGAAGGATGGGAAGAAAGGAACAAAGGATCTCCTGGAGCAGGCCCGTACCTTCTGGACACAGATCTAGAAACTGCAGGAGCAGAAAGAGGAGTGCGCCAAACCTCAAGGATCGGCTCCGTAAGGGCATCATTGAAAGGCAAGAGTGGTTCAACCACAGAGGACGGAGAATGAAGCACCTCTGTAAGCAAATTAGGCACATAATCAGCCAAAGGGAGCATCAGATCCAAAAGCTCTGCAGCCTTCCTTATTACAGTATGGTAAGGTGCAACTTCCTTCGAAGGAGAAGCTTTCTGAGAAGCAAAGTCCCACTCCGGGGAGGTGTCAAGTCCACTTGCCTCACACAGACCCTCGAACATATCTTCATGCTCATAAATTTCACCTTCCTCCATATCTTCAGCCTGGTACTGTTCCTCCTCTAGCAACCTCTGCGCTACTCTCCTCGAGCGCATATTCGGTTGCGGCGTCAGCGGCGCCACACGCGGCGTTGATGGCTCTGGGAGCGGCGTCGAAGGTGGATCCGTAGCAGCAACCTGCGTCTAACGAATTCATGAAGAAGGTTTGCCGGATGGAGCCGGGGACTGCCCATACGGCGTCGACATCCTCGAAGCCGGAATTTACCATGACGGCGTCACCGGCATGAATGGCACGAAGGGGGCCTGAGGATAATGGTGAGGCACACCCAAATTAAATGCCAGAGGACCCATCGGACCCAAAGTTGCACCAGAAGGGAAAGAGGCCCTGTTAAACACACCATACATTGCATTTAAAAAATGCGAGGGATCTGAACCCGGCGCCGGGAATGAAGGATACTGCGCCGGTTCTAGATCCGATCGTGGAGAGAATCACGGCGTCGGAGACTGCACCGGAGTCCCCTTATACGAAGGAGAATGGGCCGGAGTCACCTGAGGAGACACTGAAGGAGAAGGAGAGACGAAGTCCTTAACACGACATCGAGGAGCCCGAGAAGGCGACCTCAAAGGCACAGGCTTCGACGAACGGCATTGAGATCCATGCCTCTTCTTCTTCTTGTGTTTCCTCCTCGAATCATGTGAAGTCGACGACCTCGACTTCGAACGTTTTCGACCCCTTTTTTCTTTTCTCCCTTTAGCCATGTACACCTTTGCTTCTCGTTCCTTCAGGGCCTTCGGGTTAATCTTCCTACAGCAAGTACAGCCCTTGACGTTGTGATCAGACGATAGACACCACAGGCAGTCCTCATGGGGGTCAGTGATCGACATATGCCCCCCGCACTCCTTACAGGGCTTGAAGCCCGATTTCCTTGGAGCAGACATGTCAAAACCGCAGAAGGAAACCAGAAAAATACAAAGTATCCAGGAGAAAGTATTGGAGAGTCTGTAGAAAAACCATTCGCGTCGACAGCGTGGAAAAAAGGGAACTGACGTCATCACGCCGACGTGGCCCTCTTATGGCTCCAGTGACGTCACGCGGAGCCACGTGCGGAGCCATGGCATTGTGACGACCTCGTCGGCGTGGAGAGCTAGGAAAAAAGTTTCTGAGGAATGCTGGCACAGGGGATATTCATAAGGTGAGGAATCCACAGGCAGATGTATCCATCAGAAAGCTGATATTAATAGTTCTAGGGTGCCTCTTTTAATGTAGGCTAGATCTAAAAAGTAAAAAACTAACAGGAGACAATGGACAACCCACAATGGACATACGACATTTGTGGCAGATTTAGTGGATAATGCATAATGTATTAATTGAAAGTAGGTTCTGCTTAAGGTAAATTGGAGCACCACACCTATTTCTGCATCTAAAAGGGTGATATTCAACACTCTATATGTCACTCTATACATGGAGCGCTCAGAAATCAGTTAACTGAAAAGATTTATGAGAATGTAACCAATTGTTTCCAACAATGAGAGGCTTTCTCTCACCCAATCAGAAGCAGTGCTGCAACCTGTGACTGTTACAATAGGTATGCCACCATTCCCACTTGGTTTATGTTAAAAACATAGTTATTTTCATATAATCCTTCATTAAAAGAACTTGCTGTCCTGTAGTGACTTTCACAACATCCTATAATGATCCCACCAATACTGGACAATCATTTGAATAATTTAATTATGCCCTTTTAGGCAATAGGTAGATAGTGTGGATAGCACTGTGCTTAAAATTGTTGCCAGAAAAACAAGGAGGGCGGTGTTTGTGTGTGCAGGAAGACAAGATATATGTGATATTCTCAGTGAATTATAATAGACTGAAATATCACTAGAAGAGACTAAGAGCTCTTTTGGATAAGAATAAAGAAATGGGGAGTCCGTAGGAGATGGACATTACCATTATTCAAGATAGTTCTTGTTGAACTAAATCAAATTCTTCGCAATCTCACCACTCTCAGTCAAGTGATAAGATATTTCATCTAGGAGCTTTTCTAGAATCTCATTCAGACTTATCTCCTCCACCCATTCACACTTTTGACCCATGCATCTACTACATTCATTGATGAATGCAACTCACAATTCATCTTGTCTCCACTTCCAGCTGAGACTCTCTCACTTCCATAGGTGCTGAACAGTTAGCAACACCATTTATTTACTTCCCTGGTGTAACCAAAACAATAAAAATGCAATAAAAACAGTCAACTAATTGCCCAGCAAAACAATGAGCAACAAACTCTGCTTCACTCGTCATAATCAATTGCACCAATGCCATATGATCTAAGGTATTAATATAGGGTACGTGCCAAAGAAATATCGAAAATAAGTGGGCCCATTCTAGAAGGCCATTACCTCTCTTTCAACTACTGCAAATCTGTATTTATTCTCAAGCAAAACTCATGAAGCATATGCTGTTTATTTCACAATCTTGCAAGTAAAACAGTACACTGTCTGCGTTCTTTTTTGGCTAGAACAACAATCAAATATATTTTAGCTTTTACACTGTGACACCAAGGCAAGTGCCTGCGACATCAATTCCACAATATTCTGCAGACACCTTACTGATCATATTTAAATCCCTTGGAAGTAAGTTTCTAACAACATTATCTAATTTAATAAAAACATAGATTAAATAATCAAGAACTCTATAAGCTCCTATAAGGCTCTCTGGCCATCTTTATGAGTGCCTCCGACTTGAACACTGCTTTCCCTAAACTTGCCTTTGTCACTTTCTCTTCTGGAGAGATAAAATAAGCCAAGCAAATGATCTGACACACCATTATCTGCCACATGTCCTTCTGAATACTTGAACTTCTCCTCGACCAATAGTTTCCTCAACAATTGTTCAAGATCTTGCTCAGTTTTGATACTAATCAGGAGGTCACCCTGACAAAATGTCTCACCCTGAGTCTCACCAAAGACGTTCTGCACCCCCTTCTAAAACATGATCAATGCCAGCCAAACAGACGTGCATCAACAAAATATGTATTATTCAATAGGTGCGGTAAAAGAAGTAAGATCTACAAATCTTAGGGAGTAACACTATTTTACGGTTGGCATATGAGAGGTCAAGTGTCAACAACCATTCAAGACCCAACATGGTTAATACCTCAAGCAGAAGATGCTGATCTATAGATGGCCCAGTTAAGATCACACAGATTCACAGACATCCTAATTCCCCATCTACACTGTGTGCCACCAACACAGAAAAAATCTACTCAAAATAGTTGTAACATTTCTATAACATACGCACAACACAACTTACACTTTGAAAGCTCACAGACAATGAAAGCAATGCTGCATATTTTGCAAACCCTGGGCACAGGAGATTCCTTTACCAAAATATGATGGCGAAGTACAACCAACAGCCCATTTTCTTCCACAAAACCTGAGGCTACGATATGTCAACATAGCTGCCTAACAAACAAGTTACTTACCTTCGGTAACGCTTTTTCTGGTGGATACAGTATCTGCCTGTGGATTCCTCACCTTTTGAATTACCTCTGCACCAGCATTCCAAGGAAACTTTTTTCATAGCTCTCCCATGTCGACGAGGGTGTCACAACAGCACGGCTCCGCTCGAGACTCTGTATGATGTTACCAGAGTCATAAAGCGACCTCGTCGGCGTGCTGACGTCAGTTCCACCCATTTTTTCCGTGCCTTCGAGGCAAACGGGTGAACCGACAACATTTCGCAAATATACACAGTATATAATATATACACAAATATACACAGTATATGAATTAAATAAGAAGGAAAACAGGAAAAGCGAAAGCCAAGAAATCTCCTAGCGGCAAGCCTCATAGCAAAGCAAATGACATAGAAGTACAAGCATATCATGCACAAAAACCCTTTTGGTATACGTAGGTATACAACAGGGACGAGGGTGGATCATTGAGAAATCCACAGGCAGATACTGTATCCACCAGAAAAAGCGTTACCGGAGGTAAGTAACTTGTTCTTCTGGTGGATACATCTTACTGTGTATTCCTCATCTTTTGAATTGATTCCCCAAGCAGTCCCTCTCCCAACGGAGGGGGTCTACCTACTCATACAAAAAAGGCCTGCAGCACAGAACGTGCAAAATGGCCATCCCTCCTCACCTCCGAATCCAAGCAATGCTTTGCGAAAGTGTGGAGGGAGGCCCATGTTGCAGCCTTACAGATGTCTAGCCAATGCTGAAGAAGAAGGCTTTGCTCTAGTAGAATGAGCTCTCATACCTTCAGGCGGTTCCTTCTTGGCCATGGCATAGCATATCTTGATGCACAAGATGATTAATCTGGAAAGCGTTCTCTTATGGACAGCTTTGCCCTTCATTCGTCCCACGTAACCAACGAAGAGCTGGTCGTCCAGCCTCAAGTCCTTGGTTCTGTCCAAGTAGAAGCTGACCGCCCTTCTAGGATCCAGGCGGTAAAGTTTCTCCTGCTCCTTGGGAGGGTGAGGGGGAGGGTAGAAAGTGGGTAAAGTGATGGACTGAAAAGGTGTAACCACCTTAGGCAGGAAAGCAACTCGAGTCCTAAGAACCATCTTGTAAAAGGAGGCTTAAAACTAAGAGCCTGAAGCTCACTTACCCTCCTGGCAGAGGTAAAAGCAATTAGAAAAACAGTCTTGAATGTGAGAAGTCTCAACTCGCAACTATGAAGAGGCTCAAAAGGAGAATTCATCAGGAAAGTCAGAACCAAATTCAAGACTCACTGAGGCATAATGAAGGGTCAGGGCGGAAATGAATTAGTGAGGCTCCTAATGAACCTCATAACATGGGAGACTTGAACAACGAAGGTTGGTCTGGCAAACAAAGGAAGGCAGATAAAGCCGACAAGTAACCCTTAACAGTAACCACAGCACAACCTTGCTGGGCAAAGGAAAGTGAAAAGCTAAGCACATCAGATAAATGGGCCTTCAAGGGATCAATCAACCTCTTCCCACACCACTTCACAAATCTGGCCCATCTCGAGGAATAAACAGATTTGGTGGAGTGTCTTCTGGACAATAAAATAACGTCCACCACATCCGGTGGGAGCGAGAAAGAACTCAGGTTGCCCCGTTCAATCTCCAGGCATGAAGGTGAAGGCTCTGGAGGTGGGGGTGTAGAACCTGCCCCTGCGACTGCGAGAGGAGGTCTCCCTTGAGTGAGAGACGGAGCGGAGAGTGCGATGAGAGGTGAATGAGGTCTGTGTACCCACACCCTTCTTGGCCAATCCGGGGCGATCAATCTGACTTGGGCCCGGTCTTGGCGAATCTTCCTCAGAACCCGTGGAAACTCGTAAAGAAGCTGCAAGCCCCAGTCTAGCTGAAACGCGTCCCGCAATGCTCCCTGCAACAGATACTGGAGACTGCAAAACGACGGGGAGTGCGCGTTCTCCTGAGTGGCAAACAGGTCCAACCGAGGAAACCCCCCACATCCTGAAAATGTAGCGGACCACCTCCGGATGGAGACGCCACTCGTGATAGGCCGAGTACTGCCGACTGAGACTGTCCGCACGCACATTCAGCACTCCGGCCAGATGATTTACAATCACGCAAATCCGATGGTACTGAGCCCAAGACCAGAGCCGCAGAGCCTTTCCGAAGAGGCAATACGACCATAATCCTCCCTGCTTGTTGATGTACCACATCGCGGTGGTGTTGTCCGTCAGGACAAGAACTGACCGACCACGAAGGGAGGGAAGAAAGGCCTTGAGAGCTAAACGTATTGCCCGCAATTCTAGAAGATAGATGTGACACAATCTTTCCTCTGGAAACCAAAGGCCTTTGATGCCCCTATAAACAGGTTGCGCTGGGAGGGCACCAGGTGAGGTTTGGGTACATTTATTGAGAAACCCAAGTCGAACAACAGTCGAGCTGTTATCTGCAGATGATGCAGCACCAACTCTAGAGACTTAGCCTTGAGCAGCCAGTCGCCCAGATAGGGGAATACCGGAATCCCCAACCATCTGAGATGAGCTGCAACCACCGCCATCACCTTTGTGAAGACTCGCGGTGCAGAAGTAAGTCAGAACGGAAGGATACCAAATTGGTAGTGTTGGGATCCCACCATAAAACGAAGAAACGTCTGATGCGACCTCAGGATGGGGATGTTGAAATACGCAACCTGCAAATCGATCAACACTATCCAGTCTTCCTGCTGCAGTGCCAGACGAACCTGAGCTAGGGTCAACATCTTGAACTTCTCCTGTTTGTGGTAAAAATTCAAGACCCTGAGATCTAGGATCGGTCTCAACCGCCCATCCATTTCAGAGATCAGAAAATATCAGCAGTAACACCCCTGACCCATTTCATGCTCCGGAACCACCTCTATCGCACCTTTCTGAAGCAAGGCCAGGACCTCTTGCTGAAGAAGCAGCAGATGGTCCTCCAAACACCAGCCCTGGTGAGGAGGGTAAGGAGGGGGAAACTCCTGGAAAGGAAGGGAGAAGACATTTTCTACAAGATTCAAAACCCAAAGATCTGATGTAACAGACCTCCAATTTTGTAAAAATGGGAGACCTGCCCTCCTACAGGACCAACATGATCCAAGATGGGGGATCTCGAGCTGCTTCCCTGTGGAACTGGTGGGGGGAACAGGAGTGGAGAAGAAGATTGTTGCCGAGCAGTCCCCCCGCAAGCGGCCTCTTTCCTTCCCTCCGTCGAACTTGTACAGGGGGTTCTACTGCTGCTGTCGTTGCTGAAGGCCTCGAAAGGAAGCCACCTTTCCAAAATCACGAAACCTCCTGTAACCGTAGGCCCTAGGCTGGGACTGCAGGCCTAAAGGATCTCGCAGTAGCCCTGCTATCCTTGATGAGTTGCAGAGCAGAATCCTCCTTTGTCTCAAAGAGCCTGAATCCATCGAAAGGAAGATCAAGCAGAGTGGCCAGCACATCCGGAGAAAACCCTGAACCTCTCAACCAGGCGTGCCTCCTGGTAGCCACCGAGGAGCCCATCACCCTAGCGACTGAGTCCGCTGTATCCAGACCTGACTGAATCACCTGAAGAGCTGCCGCCTGTGTATCAGTCAATACCTCCAGAAAGTGCCCTCATACATCATCAGGTAGTTTAGGAGCCACCTCTTTGGCTGAGTCCATCAAAGCGTGGATATATCTTCCCAACAAACATGTGGCGTTTGTAGATTTCAAGGCCATACTTGCCGAGGAGAACACCTTTTTGGCTGATTGCTCAAGCTTTTTAGAGTCCCCAACCCCCGGGGTGGGGAGGAAGGATCCCACCCACTGTTTGGATTAACATGAAGCTTGAACCACCAAGCTCTCTGGAGAGTGATTGTTGAGGTTAGAAAAGCCGGATCCCCTCGGAACAGGCTTATAGCGTCTTGCAACTGCTCTTGAAACTGCCGGGGCAGACAAAGGCTTCTGCCACACCTCTAGAATCGGCTCCGTTAAAGCCTCATTAAATGGAAGTAAAGGCTCAACCAATTAAGACGGAGAATGCAAAACTTCAGTTAGAATATTAGACCTGACCTCAGGTGTGGGCAATTGCAGATCCAACAGGTCAGCAGCCTTCCTGATGACAGTATGATAAGGAGCCACTTCCTGAGGAGGCATTGCCTTTGGGGAAGAGAGCTCCCACTCTGGGTAAGTGTCCAAGCCACTGGCCACCTGAAGACCTTCGAAGTCATCCACAGACTCGAGGATTTCCCCCTTTTCAGCTTGTTCCTGCTATCCCTGGTACTCCTCTTCTTCCAGCAGCTTCTGAGCCTCCCTCCTGGAGCGCATTTTTGGGATCAGAGTCGACGGCACCAGGCGCGGCGCCGGTGACATCGGCGCCGAAGGAGGACCCTCAGTAGTGGTCAGTGGCGCTGCTCAAATCCGGGAAGGCATTGGCCCAAAACCAGACAGCGCAGGAGACTGTGGAATCGGTGTTGAGAATCTCAGCCCAGGAGATGCCATGATGGTGTCATCGGCATGAAGGGCACAAATGGTGCCTGGGCATATTGCTGGGAGATGCCCAAGTTGTATGCAAGCGGTCCCACTGGGCCAGCTGGTGTGCCGGATGGGTGAACTGCCTTGGAAAACATCCCAAACAGCACATTGAGAAAATACGATGGATCCGCACCCGGACCCGGAAAAGGTGGTAAGCATTCGGAGCCGCCTGGTCTGGATCCAACTGAGGCCGAGAGGTGGGTTGCGGCTGCGGCGCTGGTGAGACTGGGGCCGGGGCAGGTGAAGCCGGAGGAGCTGGAGACGACTCCCTGGGCGCCAGCAAATCCCTTGAATCCTGAGAATGGACCAGAGAAGAAGAGGGCGAAGGCGAGATGTCATCTTTACAATGAACCAGAGAAGCTGACCTCGAAGACTTACCATTTGAGGATCGATGCCACAACCCATGTCAACGCTTCTTTTTGTGCTTCTTCGACGAGCTTAAGGTGTGCAGGGTCGTCAACTTGGATCTTTTGCAGCCTCCTTTCTCCTTTCTCGCCCAGGTCATGAATAGCTTCACCTCTTGCTCCTTGAGTACCTTCGGATTCAACCTCTGGCAAGACGAACATCCTTTGACGTCGTGATCTGACGACAAGCACCAAAGACAATCTTCGTTGGGATCCGTGATGGACATATGACCCACACATTCCCTACAAGGCTTAAACCTTGACTTTTTTTCTGTAGCCATTGCACTGCTACTCCACAGATAGAAAGTGAAACAAAGTAATATTCCTAAGTAAATGGAGAGTCCCAGAAAAACCGTTACGCGTCAATGGCGCGGAAAAAAGAGAACTGACGTCAGCACGCCGACGAGGTCTTCTTACAGCTCCAGTGACGTCATACGGCGTCGCGAGCAGTTCCGTGCTATTGTGATGTCCTCGTTGATGTGGGAGAGCTATGAAAAAAGTTTCAGTGGAATGCTGGCGCAGGGGTAGTTCAAAATGTGAGGTATCAAAAGGTGAGGAATCCACAGGCGGATGTTTCCATCAGAAAATTCCTCTCCTCCCGCAAACTTGTTGAGAACTATCTGGCTTCAGCACCTTCCGTAGAGCACTTTGATGCCACCACCATTACTGGTATCATAAACATTTGATAAGTTGATCTAACATTACAATTCGATTTTGCCCATGATTTTATCCCACTAGCTTCTTGGGTCAATATGCATAGTATTCCACTTGACCTAAAAGCAAGTGGAGCAGGTGACGAAATACGAGGAACAAACCAGGAATAATCAGAGGGATCAGGAACAGAATTGCAGATTCCCCTAGTAATTCCTCACTTCTTAGAGGACTGTCAAGGTCTCTGTAATAAATACACCCCTCCTCACACGCCCTTGGCAATTACTAATACACAGTGCTTTAAATGGGAAAAAATAAGTGCAGGTACTCATTAAATTGAGCTAGGGGCATGGCTAGTCGGCGGGGTTAGAGGCGAAGCGAGACATGATACGAAAACACTTCTATTGAGTATTCATTTTACCCTTGTATTTCCTGGATAGTGGTCTCAAACTTTCCATATGTGCAGATTAATAGCTAAAACCCTGACTGTGCCAAGCCATCGACAGTACTTTTAGCACTTTCAGGCTAATAATCAATGTGCTCTAGGGTGAGAGAGACTCTGCCACTTACATCGGTTGCGGGACAGAACAAAACGTGAGAAATGTATCAAACTAAACAAAATGTGTTAACTGATTACACAAAATGAAGGCCAAATGTTCATGTTTTCTTGTTTTGTGATATTCACAGCTTCTTAATATAATAATTTTTTTTTTTTTTTTTTTAATATATTTTTTATTTGGAAATCACAGTTGCACAAACATACAAAAGTAAACAATAAAATACATATTTTTACGCTTCTATACTGAAGGAAAGGGCATAATTAAGGAAGATGAAAAATAGCTACTTCCAATTTAAGCTTATTTATATACAATTTATATTATCGTTTTTCCAATCCTCAATTGGTTTCCAAATTTCAGTACCACGTACTTTCGATTTAATTCCTTTACAAGCAAAGATCGCCTTTTCCTGATTATACATCCCTAATAGCCTAGAGAGCCAGATCTGAAAATTTGGAGGCTCGGTATCTTTCCACCGGGCGGTAATTATTATTCTATAGACTGAAGTACCCAGAAAAAGAGATATTTCTTCTGCCTTAGTATGATTAAGTGTGTTATCTTTACCCCAAATATATAATGTAGGAGATTCCGCTAAAGGGTGCCCGAACACTTCCTGCCAGAATCCAGCAATCATTGTACGCAACATTGTTAGTTTATCGCATTCGTATAACATATGTATTAGATTAGCTGCTGTTCTACCACACCTTGGACAATCTGATGTAGGCCTTTTCCCCCAGGAGTAAAGTTTTGCCGGAGTAAAATATAAGTCAAAGATGGTTTTATAAAGTTGAGCTTTCAAATTGGATGACATAAACACCTAGATAAACAGCAGAGTCGACCCTTCTGGAATCAGCAAAGTTAATATTATTAGTGCAGATAACCATCGTTTTATCCCTATTTAAGGAATAACCAGATAACTTACCAAATATTTGAGTGATATGCTCTATTTTAAGTATAGCCTCAGTTGGTTGTGGTGTCAATACTGCAACGTCATCAGCATAAGCTAATATTTTTGTGTGATGATGACCCAATATTACTGGTTTGATAGCTTCTGATTTTAGCAATTTCAGGATAAGAGGGTTTATATAAAGGGCAAAAAGGATAGGTGAGCATGGACAGCCCTGCCTAGTCCCTCGAGATATTTCAAAGAGTCCTGATTCTTGCCCCATTACCACTACCCTTGCCCTAGGTGAGACATACATTGCCTTAATAGCTTTCATGAAACATGGTCCGATATTTGTTTTTTCTAATATAGCCCACAAAAAAGCCCATGATACCCTATCGAAGGCTTTTTCGGCGTCTAAGAGGATCATCGACACCTGATCCCCCGTAGCATTTGCAGCATCGAACAATGTAATAACACGTCGAATGTGATCTGTAGTGCCCTTGTCCGGAATAAAGCCGTGTTGCCACGGAGAGACCAAGCGTTCGACGACCCCCCTGAGCCGATTGGCCAAGATCTTAGAATAAAGTTTCGAGTCTGAATTTATAAGGGAAATAGGTCGATACGAGGAGGGGAGGTGAGCCGGCTTATCTTTCTTTGGGAAGATTACTATGTTCGTTTCTTGCCAAGACCTAGGTGGAATTCCACATACCTGAATCCCAATAAATAAGTCGAGTAATAGAGGCATTATACTATTGCCCATAATTTTGTAGAACTCAAGGGGTATTTTATCCGGCCCAGCTGCCTTTCCCGTTGCGAGTTCTGCTAGGGCAATTTCTAATTCAGTTTGGGTTATATCTTGATCTAATTCAAACCTCGTGGTATTATCTATACCTGGTCCGATTTCATGCTCGATTGCCCATCTAAATAATTTTTTTTTTATTGTGTGAAGATTTAAAGAATCCTCATTTTTATATAGTTTACCATAATAATTTTGAAAAACTTCTAGAATCGATTCTGGTGTAGTGTAATCTTGGCCATCTTGTTCGATACGCGTGATAGAATTAATAGATTGGCTCTGGCGAGTTCGGAGTGCTAACTGCTTACCCACCCTATCCCCCATTTCATACATCTTATTTCGATGTGATTGGTATATCTCAGCCTGCCTTTGGGTGAGTTTATTATTAATCTCAGCTTTAAGTAGCGCCATTTCCCTTACAATTGGACCACCATCTCTACCTTGAGCAATAAGCTTAGTATGTTTCTCTTCTATTTCCGCTAATTTTCGTAGCTGTAAGTCATTATGGCTTACCTCCTCTTTCTTCTGTCTGGCTACATAACTGATTGTCTCCCCTCGTATTGCAGCTTTGAAGCAATCCCACACCATGCCTCTGGACGTGCTATACCGATTATCGTCAATAAATGCGCCCAATTTTTCATATAAACTACATAATCGTTGTTTACCAGTAGCTTCCTGTCAAAAGACCAAATTGTGCGGGGTCTATACATGTTATTTATATATACGGTGAGTATTAGAGGATTATGATCCGAGATAATCTTTGGTAATTTACTAATTTGTGCAGTACTCGACTGAGTTTTTGATATCCAAATATAATCAATACGGACATATTTCTGATGTGGATAAGAAAAATATGTATATCCAGGGTCTAAACCATGCTTCAAATCCCATAAATCAACCAGTCCTAAACTCTCTTTTAATTGGACTGCGGCATTAAATACCCTTAATATAATAATTCTAATGTTCCTACTTGCTTGCATCTGGCGCAATCCTTATATATTCAAGAGTGCACACACACAAACAAGCATTCCTCGCATTTTTTTTTCAAATACGTCCCGATTCTGTTCCTCTCAAACATACACTACATGTCTTCACATCTCAAACCTCGCGATCCCGCCCACACTCACCTCTCTCCCGTTTGTAGCTAATTCTGTCCTCTATTGTATCTAATCACTCTCTCTTCCATCACTCTTTCTATTTCTAATCTGCCCTCTTTGCGCCTCTCTACCTCTTTCTGTAACCTGTTAGGATCCCTTACATATCTATATCTGTGCTTACCCCTTCACCCTCTCTATATTTCCGTACTTTTAACCCTCTGCTCCTTCCCCTCACTCTTCACCCCCACCCCCCCTCCTCCCCCATTTTCCCTCCTCTTCCCTCGGCAGAAGGCCCCACGGCCTGAGAGCTTGCAGTGGCAGACAGTGAGCACTGCAGTGTCCCAAGCATATGCAGAGGCCAGCAGGGTCGAGGTCAGGGGAAGAACAATACTGGCCTCCAAAGAAAAAGTCAGTTGACGTCCTTCAACCTCACCTGGGCACCAGGGAGCCCACCACCTCATCCCCGCCCATCATGGACAATGTCCCAGCAGGCGGGCGGGTAGGGGTGGATTTGCAGAGGCAAGTGAGAGAGGAGGAAGACAATCAGACCCCACTGGGAGGCCAATGGGTGAGAATGGCACTTTGTACCTGCGTTCCTCCACGGCAAACACCAACAAGACGACACACAGCGGCAGGCCTCCAATTGGCCATTCAGGCCCCATCAGGCAGCTTGACAGTTGCCAAAACTGAATAATACAGACAGACAGCAACGGCCAACATGCTGCCAAAAACCCGTCACTCAGCAGACCCTCGAACACTTGCTCACGTTATCAGTCAGAACCTGAGAACCGGTACTCTCCTTGACAGTAGAGAAGTGCCGGTACTCAGCTTGGTAAAAATAAAAAGTGCCGGTACTCAGTACCAGCGAGTACCGGCCCATTTAAAGCACAGCTAAAACACTTGATATTGTTATTCTGGAGGCAAGCTGGCCAAATTGTAAAATGAAATCTACAGCTCCTACTAAACATTTAATTGGTGAAAGTTTTGGTTTATAACAAACAGACAATAGCGGAACTACTAACTGTGTTAAGAAACTAATATTTAAATAGGTTACCATGCCTTAGGTTCCATACTCCAAACACTTCATAAAATATAAACACAGCTGCATCTGGGGCATTACAAACAAATAATTAATATAACAAATGGGATACTATTTCTATTATTTAAATAAAGTTTTTAAAAGTTACCTTGTTGTATGACAGTTTCTCCAGCAATATGTGTAACAGGAAACATAGCATCAAATATGTCACTGGAAATAAAATAAACATAGGATGACAGTTTATTACCCACAATTGCATGCTGTGACACTTTCCAGATATATTTAAGTTAAACTGTTCTTGATGGTTTAAGATAACTATGGCAGTCATTAATATAGCCTTATGTAAATATGTAATTGGTCTGTAACAATGCCTTAATTATACAGACCTTTTTTTTATTTTATTTTTTATTGGCATTTCAAAATTATACAAGTAGAAACCAAGAAAATAAACCCCCCAGACTGTCGCACAACAACATCCATCATCCAGTAATCGCTTAGTTTACAAGTTACCAGTAGTTAACATTTATGACAGGTATATTACGATGCACAACTACTCCATTGGATTTGCTTGTAAATAGTCAATCAAGTATGACCAATAGTCGCTTGGCTCCAGTGGACAACTCCTCCGCGTAGGTTTGCAAAGCTTCTCTACAATATGTCAGATCCTGTAGCCATTGTCTAATCTTTGGCGAAACTTTACTATCCCAGTACAGCGAAATTCTACGTTTTGCGAGCAGCAAAGCAATTACACAGAACTTGTGCTTCCTGGAGCGCACACCTCGAACTAGGCCCAGCAGGCAGGTGCGAATGGTACATTCAATATGTGTTTCCACCATTTTCCCCAATTCTCTCGTAACGTTTGTCCAGTACTCATTCACTTTTGCGCAGGACCATGCAAGATGTATGAAGTCAGCCTCATCCGCCTTACAGCGCTTACATTTCGCATCTGTTCTTAGGCCATATGCACATAACCTTGCTGGTGTATAATGTGTTTGGTGTAAGTATTTATAGTGCACCATACGTAAATTTCCGTTTGGCGTAAGCATGCCGGTGAGTGTGCATGTCATGACCCATTCCTCCTCCGTAGGCGGAGTCGCTAGTACCTCATTCCACTTCTCCATCGCATGTGCTGTCGTGGAAGCTATATCCTCCTGCAGTTTAACATATAATTTAGATACCATGTGCACGTTGCTAGGTGTAGTAAGCATCCTCTGTAATGCTGACAGCTGAGGTGGTTCTGCAGGATAGGAGGGATATAGCTTTTTATTCGCATGCTGCAGTCCATAATATGTGAATCGAAACAGTAGTGTTTGGTTACTGATGTATGTAAGGTCGCTGGGTGCCCTAAATTTACCATCGTGATACAAGTCCCCCATTTTATCTATACCCACAATTTTCAACTGGTCCAGGCCCACTTTTTCTTGAGAGACTGATAGTTCTGGATGATGCAATAATGGTAATGCCGGAGCATACAGCGACAGTTTGCCTGCTAATTTCCCCATTTTGACCCAGGCAGCATTTGTCGTGTCTATAGTGTTTATATCACGATTATGAAGAGGGGGCCTCCGATGATGAATGATAGCTGATAGTGGTATAGGGAGCGCGTCACCTTCCTCTATAGGTACACGTGTAACATAGGGGACCGTATGGTACCAATAGTACGCAAACTGTGCCTGGGCACATAAGAAATAAAGCAAGAAATCTGGGACCGTAAATCCGCCACGTGAGTATGGTAACGTAAGTGTGTGCATTTTAATACGGGCCTGTTTACCAGCCCATATCAGTCTTGTCACTATTGCAGACAATTGCTTAAAAATCACTGAGGTGGGAGTGATCGGTATGTTATTAAAAAGATATAGGAATTTAGGCAAGACTACCATTTTAACAATCGCTAGTCGATCGGCCAATGTCAACGGTAGTTGTATTCATCGTCCTATTTTGCCCTCCATGGAATCCAGTGCTTTGCCATAGTTGGTACGAATCACTACCTCCGGGTCCCGGTGATACCAGACTCCCAGATACTTGACCGGGTCTGATTGCCATTCCAGAGGGAATTCAATTTGGTGTGGGATCGTTGAGTCCATTAGAGGTATTATGAGGGATTTAGACCAGTTGATTTGTAGCCTTGAATGATGACCAAATCGAATATATTCCCCGAGTAGAGGGGCCAGATGTTGCTCCGGGTCGCGCACATATAGCATCATGTCGTCCGCATAAAGAGATATATGCAATGGGCGTTGCGGAAATTGGAGTGCCGAATAATGATGACCCTGCCTTATTTTACAGGCAAGCGGCTCAAGTGCTAACGCGAAGAGCAAGGGGGACAACAGGCAACCTTGCCTCGTCCCCCTTGCTATCGGAATGGTCTCTGATATATAGTTGTTGACTTTAATACCAGCCGTAGGTGCAGTATACAATGTTTGCACCCAACGTAAAAAAATCGGTGGGAATCCCATACGTTTCAGCACAGTGTGGAGATATGGCCATTCAATAGAATCGAATGCTTTTGCAGCATCCAATAGGACCGCAACAGCTTTGGTACTAGGAATTAAATAATGTGATAATGCAAATAAAATTCTGGTGTTGTGAGATGTTGTTCTAGTTGGGATAAACCCAGCTTGATCTGGCAATACCAGCCTGGTCATTAGGGGTTGTAATCTGACGGTCAAGAGTTTGGCTAATATTTTGGTATCAACATTTATGAGAGACAGCGGCCTATAAGAGTCGCAACATTCAGGATCTTTGTGTGGTTTCAAGAGTGCAACAAGCACAGCTTCTCTCAGCGTGGGTGGTAGTAATTGCTTATCGTGTGCATCTCCATACATCTCAACCAGATGTGGCGCCAATTGATCTACAAAATATTTATAGAATTCGCAGGTGAACCCGTCAGGGCCAGCTGCTTTCCCATTAGGCAGTGACTTAATAATTCCCGTGACCTCTTCTACCGTGATGGGCAGAGACATATATTCCCTATGTGTATCAGATAGCCAAGCTATTGCCACATCCTCCAAGTAGTCCATGACCTCAGACGGTGTGGCTGTGTTCCGCGCAGTATACAATTCGCCATATGGTCTCATAAATTCGCGCAGTATCCCCTTCGCATCATGGTGTAACTCCCCCTGTGTATCTAGGACTGCCTGTGGCGGACGACCTGTACATATCTTGGATGCCAATACCCTTCCTGGCCTACCTCCTTCCCCGTAAGATCACGCTATCTGGCGTTTCGACACATAATTCAGTTCATCCTCTGCGTATGTTTGATATTCCGATAGCACCACCCGAATGTCACCTAATATTTTCACATTTTGCGTTTTTTCATACTCCCGCTCTAGTGTTTTTAGTGTGCTCTCCCGTTTGCTAAGCTGTTGACGTATGTCCTTTAAAATACCAGCGCTAGTACTAATACAAACCCCTCCGATCGTCGCTTTAAAAGCTTCCCAGAGTAAACCAGGGTCCTCTGTACTGGGTTTATTCAAGTCAAAATATTCAGTTATAGCTTGACTGATAGTATCGGTAAACACTGAATCCAACAGCGCTTTCGAATTAAATCTCCAAGTGTAAGGGGGCGATGTATAGTTTGGTATGTTAATAGATAGCAACACTGGGTTGTGATCAGAGAACGTTCTAGGCATGTGGCTCACATCTCGCGTCCATAACAGTACCTCACTAGTACCCAACCAGTAGTCTATAAGAGACCAGCTATTGTGGGCCGCTGTGGTATGTGTGGCCTCCCTTCTACCCGTATTCTGAGTTCTCCAGATATCGTGGAGATGTGCTTCACTCATAATATTACGCACCACCTCCACTGCTCTCCGATGTGGCTCTCTAGACGCTGTTGATCTATCTAGGTCATCACACAGTGCAACATTGAAATCTCCCCCCCAGCATATAGCCATGCCCGATAGGTCATTTATCTCACGGCAAATTTCATTATAAAATTCCGGGTCGTCCACGCTCGGACCATAGGTGTTGATAAAAGCTATTCTCTGACCCCGTAGTTTCCCCGTGATGATGACGTAGCGCCCTAGTTCATCCTGTATCGTACGATCTACCTGTAGTTGCGTCCCTTTTTTTACCAAAATGAGGACCCCTCTGGAGTAAGAGGAATATGATGAACTATATACTGCTTCCGCCCATTTGCGCCCAATATGACTCGTAGACCTAGGAGCAATGTGAGTTTCCTGAAGAAACGCTATGTCAATGTGTAGTCTGTCGAAGTAAGCAAAGATTTGCCTGGTCTTTTTCGGGTTATTGAGCCCCCTGACATTCCAAGTTATCATATTTAAATGTGCTGGCCGCAGCCTATTTTCGGACATAGTTAAAGAACGATATGCTCCTGGGAACGTACGGTATTACCCCTTCTTGTACATCGTATGTGATTGAGTGGAAATCTGGCAACGTCAGGCATGTAACAATATAGCTGGACATCCGCAATGTTTTTCAAGTACCACAGTCTGCATAACATTTTCCAACCCCGCCCTCTCCCCCCACCCACTTCAGCACCCCAACCATGCCAAAGACAAACCCCTAATACAGTAAACAACATAACAAAACCACTTTGTGGGGATCACCCGCTTGGGGGTACCGCCAAGTGCACACAACTCCACCCACTACTAGTGGATGCGGTCAGGTAAACGTTATGTATGCAGGTCTGCTCTCGACCGGTAGCTTATTCAGTAGTTTGATAACACCACATCCCCATATATATCTGAAAGTCACATGTTATAGAGCAAAGATGCCTCACCATCTGCTGTGGTTGTTACAGATCTTAGCTTCTTCTGAGTAGCTTTCTACAGGGACACCCACCCCATCCTCGCCTAGGTTTAAAAGCATAGCAGAGTATTCCATTAATATAAAAACATCCTATCCATCAACATCACCAAGCTCAATATCCCATGTGCACGATATGTGTATCTTCCTCTGTTATCTACATCGTCTTTTGTGCACCATCCTGAAGATACTGACTTAACTCTTACCACTCTACCATTAATTATTCTATTACTTCAACATCGTAGAGGTTCGCTTGGTGAGAAGCATAGTCGTATAGACCTAGTAGTTGGTGTCAATGTAGTGCACATGTCCAGCCACACAAAAACATCCATGACACCCGTTGATCGTATTGCATACAACACACTTCCATTTCTCGCTCTGTTGTGATTTATATGAAGACTGCTCTCATTCAGAATCGAGGTTCTGCCCAGCTTGCTTAAGCTCCTGGCGCTGTCCAATCAATTTTTTAATAAAGTCTTGCGCTGCTTTCGGAGAATGGAGGACCGCGGAACGGCCATCGTGAGTCACTTTCAGCCGGGCCGGGTAGAGCATTCCATACTCCACTCCCATGTCTCGTAATTTCTGTTTTACGATATTGAATTCCTTCCGTGCTAGTTGTACTGTCATGGTGAAATCTCGATAGAATGCCAACGCATTGCCCTGGTAGATTACCTGCTGCTTTTCTCTTGCCATACGCAATATGGCATCACAATCCCTATAATTCAGGATCTTGGCAACTATAGGTCTCGGTGTGGTACCTGGCGGAGGTCTTGGCGCCAAAGACCTATGCGTGCGCTCCACTATAAGGACCGTCGAAAAGTGACTGGCACCAAACACCTCACGGAGCATGTCCTCTACATAGGTCTCCATCCGTCCCATATTTGTGGATTCTGGAATTCCCGCGATTCTGATGTTATTGCGACGGGACCTCGCTTCCAAGTCCTTCACCTTGTGCTTAAGACCTTCCACCATTTCCTCCATTTCCCTGCACTTAAAAGTTGAGGTTTGCGATTCGTCTTCTACAGTTGTTATACGCCTCCCAGCCTCATCCAGCCGTTCCCCTTGTTTATCCAGTTTTGCCGACATATTGTCAATCCTATGCGTGAGGGAATCCAGTTTGCCATTGATGTCCTGTAAGCTTTGCTGTATCGCCTTGAGAACATGTTCCATTGCGTTGTTCGTCTCATTTCCCCCTTCCAATTCTGTATCCGAGAGCGCCGTTGCACCTTTGGCTTGTTGTTTTGTTTCAAAGGAGAGTTTGGATTGCTGCCTGTCCGGCTTTCCCATGTTGTCAGTAAAGAGCCCCAAAGATGGCGGCACACGCTGCACTTTACCACCACCTATGGGAAGGCAGTGTGATCTACGCGTCACTTTGCAGCTTCCTGGGCCCTCAGTCCTTCTCACAGCCCAATTAAATCTAGCATTAAGATGTGCCACGCAATAGTTTCACCCGTGGAGAACAGATTGTAGGTGCAGCCGGCATCGTAGTGCCCTTTACGTAAAACAGCCTCGCAGCTACATCGGACGTTCAGTAGCAATCGTAGCTCGCTATTTGTAAGTCACAGGATCACTGTGCGCCGTAACGCCCCACTGCTTCATGCGCATCTAGTATCTCTAGGATTCAGGACACACACCGCCATGCGGTGCGCAGCCATTTTGTCATACGGGAGTCCACTGTCCCCACGTTACATGCATGTACCCAGTTACAGCTATCACGCAGTCTCTGGGGAACCAGCACCCTCCAAGTGTCACAGGTCCAATGCTTTACAGCGAGCACAAGTTCCCAGGATGCCCCACTGCCCAGCCGTGTGGTTTTTGTAAGCTTCGCCAGGGATAACCTAACAGCACTCACCTACTACACACAGCAAACCAGGTGCCTCTGGCATGTATGGTGCTGACCTGCTTGTTGGATGAGGCTCAGCTACCTTAGTGCGTCTCAGTAGGCATCACCGCCGGGCCTCTGCATCGCCCCGCGTCAGCGGATTACTCATTGTAGTAGCGGAGATTAGTAAATCTGGGCATACTGCAAGCGTGGGTCGCCATTTTGTGCTGGTGTACCAATCCGATCTTCACGCTGCAATCTGACTTGCCGGACAGCCGTCCTCACTGCGCGATAGTGTTGGGCATACTGGCAGCCGCTCCCCCGCGTATGCACCCTCCAGTAGCCAGAAGCGAGTATCGTATACGCTGCTATTCGGCCGGGAGCGTGATCAGCATCGAAGCGATCGTAGTGTCGGGTGCCGCCATCTTGTCTCGTCCGCTCGTTGCTCCGCGGAAACACCACAGAAGAGCTTTATTGCAAGTAAACGGTGTGCCGCCAGCCTCAGAACCCTCGCATCTTGTACACGAGTTCTTCCGATGTCGATATCTGCCGTTTTTAGTCAAATACAGCCCTGCATGTCGGCCGTTTCTGCCAGTGCGCGTCCCCGACCAGCTCAGCTGTCTCAGAAGCCAGCCATTCCGCCATGTGCCCTCTAGCGCCCCCAATTATACAGACCCTAAATTGTGAAGACCATTATGCAAAAACCCTTCATCACATTACTACACTCTCAAAAGATAACTAAAAATGATACATGATCTTATTTAAATGAAATATCACAATTGTGTGATATTTCCCATCCTCAGTGAGAGTGCATGATATCAAGGTCAGGAAACAATTCGACAGAATAAATAAACCGACCTGGAAACCAGCTGGTGGTGATAAAGTGTTACAACAGATGCTTCTTTGGTGCATACAAAGGGATGCCTTGATTGATTGACTGACTGATAATTGGACGGAGCGGGTGTTGAGTAGGATGCACTTGAGGTGGTTGTTGTTGGTGGTCGGCTTGGCGGGTGCGGTGCAGGTCCGGAAGCAGGTGAATCGGCAGGCTTGGCAGGTGAAGGGTCCGTGGGTGAGTTTCGGGGTGGCTCGGTAGCAGGCGGGGTTCCGGCCGGCGTTGAGTGCGTGGAGGGTTGCGGCATTGTAGGTCCGTCGGGTGCGCTGGCATCGTCGAGGACCAGGGGTTCTGGCGCTGGGCGCGGTCCAGGCGTAGACGGGCTTGCCTTTGGCGCGCCTTCAGCGCACAATCGGCGCGCCCGCTGCGCGTGAATGCTGCGCGTACGTGCGGACTCTGCCATAAATGGAGAGAGGGAGGGAGGAGGGAGGGAAGGGCAGCTGGGAGGCGGGAGCGGGGTGGCGACTAGGAGGGGAGAGGGTACAGAAGAGAAAAGGGGGGCAGGGCCGCGGGGGAGCAGCAGCAGGGAGCGGGGAGCGGGGAAAAAAACAGCAGGAAACAGGCGGCAGAATAAGCGCAAAAAATTAGAAAGTACAGGGGCACAGTGGGCGAACAAAATAAGGCACAGAGCAGAATACACCACACAATAAGGCACAGAGCAGAATGAATAAAATACAACCAAGAGGCACCTAGGCCCTGGGGGCAGCGGCGAGCAGGCGGCAAGAGCAGGGGGGACCGGCGCACTCAGGAGGAGCCACGCGGCGGGAGGGGCGACCGGCTCTGACGAGGTCAGGTCAGGTCACAGCACTCCGTCGCGTGTCCACCCTCTAAATAGCCAGTGGGAGGGAGGGGCAGCTGGGAGGCGGGAGCACGGTGGCGACTAGGAGGGGAGAGGGTACAGAAGAGAAAAGGGGGGCGGGCCGCGGGAGAGCAGCGGCAGGGAGCGGGGAAAAAAACAGCGGGAAACAGGCGGCAGAATAAGCGCAAAAAATTAGAAAGTACAGGGGCACAGTGGGCGAACAAAATAAGGCACAGAGCAGAATACAACATACAATAAGGCACAGAGCAGAATGAATAAAATACAACCAAGAGGCACCTAGGCCCTGGGGGCAGCGGCGAACAGGCGGCAAGAGCAGGGGGGACCGGCGCACTCAGGAGGAGCCACGCGGCGGGAGGAGCGACCGGCTCTGACGAGGTCAGGTCAGGTCACAATATTTAGTATGCCCATAATACCTCTACTGTCAAAATACTAGGTTTTAAAGTAGATGTTTTCTTGGTATGTTTATCGTCACTTAATTTCAAGACATTTGCTTGAAAACACAGTAAGATAAATCAAACGTCTGCAGTTAGAGTTCCTATAGCGCTTCCGGGTACAGGAATTTACATAGAGAGCGAGAGAGAGACGAAAGTGGGCCCAAACGGATAAAATGGAGCAAGCTCTGAGGGACTAACTCATCACATGGGCAAATTAAGACTTTAGAGGGATCAAATTGGCCAAGGGGGAAGCCGAGGTGCCACCTCACAAAACCAGGTCTGAATCTGGTAAAAGCAGTCTGTCCCAGGAGCTATCCATCCATTCTAGGTATGGCTCCAATGTTGGTAGTGATTGGCTTTTCGCATAGTCCTTAACAGTGATTTTTATCATCTCAGTCTCCTCCCTAAGTCAATGTTTCAAAGTCTTAAAGGTCATCTTGACCCAAGTTAGGTCAGCATTAGACCTAGCACAGAGGCGAGAAAAGAGGTCTGGCTTCACCAGGTTGGACAATTCTGCTCTAATATAATGAAACTACGAGACTTTCAGGTCTCGTTCACTTGATAAACAGTCAAGGATAACCTCCCTATTAAAACCAGCATGCGGGTTCGCCCAGATGACACACCACGGATGGGGGAGGAGGGGGGACACAATCCTCCACATAGTCAACCCCAAGCTCTTGGTGTACGATAAAGGTTGAACAAGTGGGAGGCACACCCAGCAAATGCATCAGCATCCTGTTCTGTTCTACCTGGAAGGTGGTAGTATTCTAGTATCCCCATAAGCCAGCCCCATACGTAAGTATGGGGGGACATTTGGTCCTATACACTTTCAATAGCAGGGGCCACTGATTTAATTACAATGTGAGTGGCTAAATTATAAATGTACCCGGCTGCACTCGCAAATCTATAGGAGGCTTTAAAATTGCAAGGTCCCGAATTCCCCCTGGAATCAAAAACAACAGCGAGGTACGAAAATTCCTGGGTGGAAGCAACAGGATATCCCTGTAGGCATACACTTCGCATCTTGCGATGTTTGATGCCACAGGCCCTGGTGAATGTATTAGACCGATTAGTGGCAAAGCCAAGTGACACCAAAAAGCCAACAAAGTCCTGAAATAGTGTGTTTAGGCTACTTAGGGTTCCAGCAGTAGGGGCTAAGACTAGGCCATTTATATCTAAGAGAAATAAAACTGGGGCCAGGACACAGCCCTGGCGCACCCCCTTCCCCAGTTTAAACTATCTGTGTGCTCACCAAGGGACCAAATCTAACAGACGCTGAAAGGTCGCATTATAGGGCACAAAGAAAATCGATGAGGATGGTTTCCCACCGCTAATATCTTTCAAAGCTGTTGAAGGCGCAAGACCGGTCCCTAAAGGTCAGACAGATGGAGTCTTGCTTAATGATGGTATACTTACTAATCAACAAGTATAAATGAAGACATAGCATCACTATGCCCAGCTCCTCTTGAAAACCTCCGACTGCATGCCGACACCCTGACCTAGGACAAGAGGTGCTCCAACACAACCCTACTAGCAATTTTCACGGCGGTATCCAGTAGTGAAATTGGCCGATAGCAACCTGGGGACTGGATCTCACCCTTTTTAAGTCTTGCCTAGGCAGAGCATGTGCTGTCTCTCAAGACATGCTGTCTCTCAAGACATGCTATATCTCCATATGGTCATTCAGCACGCCCATCGTTTTTGATTGGTCCCTTTACGTGCTTTTCCAAATTCCTTTGTTTTCTTTGGGGAATAGTTTACATTTGTCCCTCCTTTTGCTGTTTTGGTTTCGCCCTGGAGACTGTCCCTGTTTCATTGATTATTTCATGATCACCCATATACTTTAATGTTGCGCACTACTTTTTCTTTTGCCTCAACTTTTTTTCTAAATTTCCTGCTCATGATCCCTACTTATAGCTCGAAGCTCTGCCCCACCTTCCCACTTTCAATTTACCTGTTGTCTGTGTTGCCCTTAGCCCCTTCCTCCTCTCCTTATGCTGTCCAAGTTGAAAATTCCCCACGCCCGCTCCCCTCCTGTTGTCACTGTGAAGCGCGTCCATGCCTCAGGCAAGTTGAACATGAGGCGACATCAAAGTGCACACTCCCTGTCTCCCGCTTTCAATTCAATGTTGGCTATGTCAACGCGTTCTCGGTCCCAGTGCGCAATGGCCCCTCCTCCTGTCTGGGCATCACAGCCTCAGAGTTCCTTCAGGTTATCCATCTTTACAACTTGTTAATGTATTGCCTAGGTTGCCTGTATTGCTACAGGGAGGCTGGGCGCTTTTAGTGCACAGTGTAAAACATTTAGGTACACTGGCACCACACTTCATTTTAAATCTCATCTAGTGCTTCTTCTGTCGTTGTTGCTTACTCACTCTCACCCTCACCCCTCCCATCATTGCTTGAATGTTCCACCTGCCCCTCCTCTAATTTCTGCTTCTTTAACTATCTTCCATCCAGGAAATCGAGACCCTCTCCAGCAAAGCTGTACTACATGGAAAAATCATGGAAGTTGACTACTCAGTTCCAAAAAACTTATGGTAAATACACACCTCTTAATTCCATTAAAGTGAACACAAGGGCTTCCTTCCTTCTACCCACCTCTCCCTTCCAGTTGTGAAATACACACAATGCAGGTCGCTGCGTCTTTTGTTGCAAGTCTGACGGTAAATATGCCAGGGTGTAATAAGACATGCTCTTTCGGAGTGCCACAGGCTCCTCAGATTTTTAATACTATTGCATGCATCAAGCTCATTTTTCTAAAGGTTGCTTCAAAGAAATGCCATTTAAAGTTGCTTAGTAAGGAAAATGCTATCTACCAGTATGCATCTGTTCTTGGCATGTAGCGATGTAGATTCATATACTGAGCATAGATCGCCATCTGGTGTTGGGTTCGGATGTTTGCAGTTTGTTTTTGTTCGAAGAAGTCTTTGTAGTCACGAGATAGGTGACTCCTTCTTACGATGATAGTGCGCATGGGCATCAACTCCATCCCTAGATTGTTTTCGCCATAAAGGGTGATGATGGAGTTAGTAAGAAATAGAAAGAGATGTCCATATGTGATGCATCTAAGTAATATAACACTGCAACAGATAAAGGTACCCGGGGAGGCGGGTGGGAGTATATGAATCTACAGCTCTACATGCCAAGAACAGATGCATACTGGTAAGTAGCATTTTCCGTTCGAGGCATATGAGCTGTAGATCATATACTGTGCATAGACTATACAGCAGTTTTGTTTGTGGCAGTGGCTAACCTGTATCTGTTGCAGTGGTTTGAAAGAGTGTTCTTAAAACAGCCTGGCCCACACTAGCTTCTTGTTTTGCTTGCAGCTCTACACAATAGTGTTTTGTAAATGTGTGCGGTGTAGACCAAGTTGCAGATTGCAGATGTCGTCTAAGGGAATGTTCCCTAAGAAGGCCATAGACGCCCCTAGTTTGCGCGTAGAATAAGCCCTAGGGGGAATTGTTAATGTACGTTTGGCTTTAAGTTAGCATATTGGGCATCCTACTTAAACACACCTTTCCGCTCAGCATAAAGCATACCTGAACTGACCCACTAGGGTGCTATGCGGCGGTCTCGGGGCAATGGGAGCGGCGCACTCTCACACTACTAGCAGCCTATATTCCGCCGGGTCTCCAGACCCAATCCTACAAGGACCTGGGGGCCTTCATACTTTCCCTTCCAGAAGGGCAACTCGTACTGGGTGGGGACTTCAACGCAGTAGTATCGGGCCTACTTGACCGATGTCCACCAGGAGATATCAGTGTAGGGAGCAACTGGCTCTCAAACTTCCTCAAGGACTTTGGCCTCAGGGATCTCTGGCGGATGCGCCATCCTGGTCTCCAACAACATACTTTCCTCTCGGGATCGCATTGCACCTTCTCCAGGTTTGACTATATCCTTATGCCTGTGCAACAAAACAAGATCGTACAAGAAGATAGACACCTGGCAAGGGGCATTTCTGACCAATCCCCTTTGTGGGTCCATCTAACAGTTGGAGACAAAAGGGTCGGTTGTGTAGCTCCTATTAACCCTTGGTATCTCCACAACCCCGGAGTCAAAACTATGCTCATCCGAACTCTTGACCATTACTTCCAGGATAATGAAGGCACAGTCGACTCCCCCACCACCCTCTGGGAGGCGTTTAAAACGTTATCAGGGGCCATGCCCTCTCGGCAATAGCCGGGTTGCACTAGGACAAAGATAAAGAGATGACTTGTATTGAGCAGGACCTCCTCCGCCTTGAGGAGGCAGCGAAAGACGGGGATGATAAGGCCGCCATACATAATTTGCAACTTAAGGCGGCAGAATACAAAGCAGTTGCAACTGATGCTGCCAAAACCCTCAATAGGGACAGAGACGGACGCCTATACGACCAAGGAGACAAAGCAGGCAAGCTAATCGCTTGGCTGGACAAGAAAGAGATTGCGAAAAGGCAGGTGACAGAGCTCAAGAGTAGCGCCGGTATTGTATTGACGGAACCCCACAACATAGTGCTCGAGTTTTTTAATCATTTCAGACAAGTGTTTTAGAGCAGTTTGGAACTACCGCAGGAGGACTCCTACGCACTTCTTGTAGACATCAAACTACCCATCCTCGCTGACTCAGATAGGGAAGCCCTAGATAGTGCGCTGACAAATAATGAACTTGCTACAGCAATAAGAGGTCTCCGGTCTGGGAAAGCCCTAGGCCCCAACGGACTTCCCATTGAACTTTATAAACTTAAACCCGACAAGCTAGCCACGTACCTCAGGAAAATGTTTGAGGACAGTAAAGAACTTGGCATACTCCCGCGTGATCAATGTATCGCCACGCTGGTTACCATACATAAGGAAGGGAAGCCAAAGGATGAATGCTCCTCCTATAGACCTATCTCCCTGCTAAATGCGGAGCCCAAAATCCTTGCCAAACTATTGGCGAACCGGCTAAGACAGGTAATAGACAAACTGGCCCACCCCGACCAGTCGGGCTTCTTCCCACACCGCAATGCCGCGCTCAATTTGCGAAGACTGCACGGGGATTGGGGCGTCAGGCCACCATTCAGGAAGACGCAATAGTGGTCTCGCTAGACGCCATTATGGCGTTCAATACACTTGAATGGGCGTATCTAATGGCGGTCCTCAAGAAGTCGGGCTTCGGCCCCAATTTTATTGGATGGGTGCGGCTCCTCTACGCAGAACCATTGGCCCAAGTGGTAGTAAACAATAAAGTTTTGGAGGTGTTCACTCTTGGCAGAGGAACGTGACAGGGATGCCCCTTCTCACCTCTACTCTTCGCCTTGTCCCTTGAGCCATTGGCGGCCTGGATACGACAAGACCCCTCCATCAGGAGACTCAGGTGGGCTGAAAGATGGGAGGATCGAATCTCCCTCTATGCAGATGACATCCTTCTATATCTTGCCTCTCCCCAGAAGTCGCTGCGGGTTGTCCTATATATCTTCACAAATTTCGGGAGAAACTCTGGCTATGGAATCAATTTGAGCAAGTCGCTCTTATATGTTCTGCACGGAGATCCCACCCCCCTGCCGAGGGGCTGCCCCATCCTGACAGCCACAGACGGCTTTAAATACCTGGGTATTTTCATCACAACCGACGTTAAACTCCGCTATGAGCGTAATCTTCTCCTCCCCCCTTTACAGAGGTTCAAAAGAGACACCACTACATGGAAGACGCTGCCACTGTCTTTACTGGGACGAGCAGCACTTTTTAAAATGATGACATTACCGTGTTTCCTCTATGCCCTTCAGAACTTCCCAGACCTAGTTCCACCCAGGTCCTTCAAAGACATCGAGAGCATCCAAAGAGATCTACTGTGGGATGGTAAACCGCGCATAGCGCTTCACAAGCTCACGCTCGGTTGGTACGACGGAGGCATAGGACTCCCAGACATTAAAAAGTATTACTGGGCAGCACATCTTGCAGCCGTAAACCATTGCACTTACCGCGGTGCGGACGACCCGGGTTACAGGATGGACAAATGGTTACCCCCAGGTGGCAGCTTCACTATGGCGCTCTACTCCAGGCCCAACAAATACTTACTAACAGGACCTACACAACACTCAGTACAGCTCTGGCACATGGTCAACCGCAGATTAGGCTGGGCCAAAAAGCTCACGCTCGCCACTCCACTGTGGGACTCCAAGTGCCTGGGTACACTTGGGCAGACTAAGGGCTTTGATAAATGGGACCTAATTGGGCTCTCTCGCATCAGGGATCTGTGGGGAGCAAACGGGGTGGTTTCATTCGCCTTACTCCAACAGACACACGAGCTAGCGGACTCAGAATATTTTAGATGTATACAAATCAGACACCCCCTCCAGGCTAACATCCCCACAGGGTCCTCCCCTCCAGCGTACTCTCCTCTTAAGGATAGATTGCTGGATGGGTACTTGTCAGACAAAGCCATCTCCCTCACGTACAAAAAGCTCAACCATAACACTCCGGACCCCTTAATCTCACTGAGGGAGAAATGGGGGCGGGACGGCCTCGAGTTGGATGATGAAGAATGGCAGGAAACACTGTCCTCGCCTAGGGAGGTCGCTTGTCCAATTGAAAATTTTACACCAAATCTATATCTCCTGCCCTAGGCTGGTGTTGATGGGTAGGGTTGAAGAAGGGTTGTGTAAGAGACAATGTGGCTTAGAAGGCTCCTTTATGCATATTATATGGGTGTGTGGGCTAATTCAAGACTACTGGGGAAAAGTACATGAATGTATGAGTGCAGTCTGGGGAGTGGTAATTCGGCCGGAAGCCAAGAGATGCCTCCTAAATGTCTGGTAGCCCACGGACCTTAACACCAAGGGCAAACTCTGGGCGACTCTTGGTCAGATGGTGGCCAAATGGAACATTGCCCGTCTGTGGGGAGCGGCAACAGCACCAACACGGAGTGCCTGGAAGGCAGATACGGACTGGTGTATGGTAAGGGAGAAGACTGTATATGTAGCACGTGGCTGCCCCCGAAAATGGATAGTAGTCTGGACTAATTTTAAAACTTATCGTAGCAATATTTGTGAACCCCCAATTGTCCCCGCCACAGACGAACTGTTTTCGCCTTGATGTGTGATCAATGAGCCCCTTGTCCTGCCTCATGTACCATTATATGCTATGTAACTGCTCGACTTGAAAATGTGTGATGCTGCTGTGACCCACGATTAACTGTAAGTGATGACAAGAACCTTTTTGTTTAATAAAAACAGTTTAAAAAAAAATACGTTAGCATATCTGGATGCACTTAACAATCTACCGTGCAATACCTGCTTTTGAAATGGGATTGCCTTTATGAGGTGGGGAGAAAGCAACAAAGAGTTGTTTAGTCTTTTGAAAGGATTTAGTTATTTCAATGTAATAGAGTAGTGCCCTTTTAACGTCTAGCGTGTGAAGAGCCCTTTCTGCCACTGAGTCTGGTTGAGGGAAAAACACTGGTAGTTCAACAGACTGGTTAAGGTGAAAGGCAGACACAACTTTAGGGAAAATTTTTGGATTAGTCCTGAGAACCACTTTGCTGTGATGAATTTGCAAAAATGGCTCTTGTATGGTTAGTGCCTGAAGCTCACTCACTCTTCTAAGAGATGTGATGGCTATAAGGAAGGCTACTTTCTAAGTGAGGAATTGTAGTTCACATTTGTGCAGAGGTTCAAATGGTGAGCCCATGAGCCTTGTGAGGATGATATTAAGATTCCACACTGGAGAGGGTGGAACTCTAGGGGGAATTATTCTTTTAAGTCCTTCCATAAAAGCTTTAATAGTGGGTACTCGAAACAGAGAGAAGTGTTGTCTGTTTTGCAGATAAGCTGCTATTGCAGCTAGATGTAGTCTTATAGATGTATATGCTAGGTTACAGCATTGTAGGTGTAATAGATAGCAAATAATGTTTTGAGTGGAAGCGTCTAGTGGATTGATTTGATTGTTTGTACAGTAAATTACAAATCATTTCCACTATGCAGCGTAGCATGCTCTGGTAGTAGGGCGTCTAGCCTCTTTAATCACTTTCATGCAGTCTGGCAGAAGATTAAGGTAGCCAAACTCTAAGACTTTAGATGCCAGATCGCAAGGTTGAGTTGATTGGGATCTGGATGCCTTATCTATCCATTGGTCTGAATGAGAAGTTTGGGAGAGAGGTGTAGTTTTTGATGAGGAACTGCTGACATTTCTAATAGGGTTGTGAACCACGGTTGTCGAGGCCATGTGGGAGCAACTAGGATTAGTGTGAGGGAATGCTGTCTGAGCTTCCGAACCACTAATGGAATGAGTGGGAGAGGCGGAAAAAAGTAAGCATATTTCCCTGACCAGTTCATCCATATCACATTGCCTGTGGACAATTGGTGTGGATACCTGGATGCGAAGGTTGGGCATTTTACGTTTTGGTGTGTGGCGAACAGATTGATTTCTGGGTAGACCTACATTTGAAAGAATGGAAGAAGAACTTG
Source organism: Triturus cristatus (assembly GCF_964204655.1). Taxonomy (NCBI): domain Eukaryota; kingdom Metazoa; phylum Chordata; class Amphibia; order Caudata; family Salamandridae; genus Triturus; species Triturus cristatus. Next base: position 1,097,913,661 of record NC_140593.1, on the reverse strand, counting down.
AGGATGAAGTTCCCATTCGTGGATCTGTTGTTGTTGACGACTGAGCAGATCTGCGATTTGATTGTGTACTCCTGGGTGGTGTTCGGCAAGGAGATGTATGTTTTGTGGAATGGCCCATTTCCATATGAGTTGAGCTAAATGTGAAAGCTGTAGAGTGTGTGTCCCTTCCTGCTTTTGTATGTAGTACATTGCTATCATGTTGTCGAAACGGACTAAGACAGTTTTGCCTACTAGATGGAGATGTAAGCATTTTAGTGCAAGATAAATTGCCCGTAATTCCAAGTGGTTTATGTGGAATTGTTTTTGTAGTGTAGTCCATATGCCTTGAATGGTAAGGTTTTGGAAATGAGCTCCCCAGCGGGCGAGGGATGCGTCTGTTAGCACTATCTGTGGAACCGGGTCGAGGAGAGGCCGCCCTTTGGAAAGATTTTGTGTGTTCCACCAGTGCAGAGAGCGATATGTGCACTGTCCACCAACACCCGATCTGTTAGCTGACCTTGAGCCTGGGTCCACTGGCGTGCTAAGCATTCTTGTAGAAGACGCATGTGGAGTCTTGCATAAGGGACGTTTAGAATGCAAGAAGCCATCATCCCGATTAATCGCATTAACACTCGAGCTGGCAATGAGTATTGAGGCTGAAATTGTGATATTAGAGCCTGTATGTTGCGTATTCTGACCGGGTTGGGGTATGCTAGAGCTTTGGAGGTGTCTATTGTAGCTCCTAGATACATTTGTGTGTTGGATGGTTGAAGGTGGGACTTGGTGAAATTTATGGTGAATACCAAGTTGTGAAGCAATTGAATTGTTTTTCGGGTGTGGTGAACGCAGTTGCTGTGTGACTTGGCTTTTATGAGCCAATTGTCCACATATGGGAACACGTGAATGTGTTGTCTTCTTAAGTGAGCCGCAACTACTGCGAGGCACTTGGTGAAGACCCAGGGTGCTGTGGTCACCCCGAACAGAAGGACTTTGAACTGGTAGTGCTGACCGTCCACCATGACCCTGAGATATTTTCTGTGAGTTGGATGAATGGGAATATGGAAGTAGGCGTCATTGAAATCCAGAGTGGAAAGAAATTCACCTTGTTGAAGCAATGGGAGCACCTGTTGGAGGGTGACCATGTGGAAGTGATCTGACTGAATATAGAGGTTTAGTGGTCTGAGGTCCAGTATTGGCCTGAGAGAGCCATACTTTTTTGGAATTAGGAAATATAGAGTAAACCCCTGTGCCCTGATAAGGCAACGTGACTGGTTTTATTGCATATTTTTGCAACAGAGAGAGAACCTCTTGTTTTAGGAGAGTCAGATGTTGTGAAGACATTGGACGTTGTCTGGGAGGGATGTTTGGAGGAGTGGAGGTGAGTTCTAGGCAATAAGCATACTGGATTATTTGTCTTACCCACTTGTCTGTTGTGATGGAGTTTCAGACAGGTACGAACTGTAAGAGACGTCCCCCGACAGGAGTGGAATGGTCAGGGGGTAGTGAAGGGAAGTCACTGCTTGGTGTTAGGGAAATTGCGGGTGTTGTTACCTCTGGCTCTTCCCTTATTATTGTTCTCTCTGTATCCTCCCCGAAAATATCCTTTGGGGGAGGTGGATTGATTGGGGCTTTTGTAAGATGAGGAGGGATTTTCTGATGACATTGTTTTGGAGCCACCCCTGTAAAAGGAGCGGCGAAAGGAACCACTGTTGGAAGGGAGTTGCAAGGCCCCCATGGACTTCGCAGTCTTGGTGTCCTTCTTCATTTTCTCCAATGAAGTATTGACTATAGGTCCAAAAAGAGGCTCTTGATCGAAGGGCTGATTGAGTATGGTGGTTTGAACTTCTTGCTTGAATCCGGAGATTCGAAGCCAAGCGTGCCTACGCAGTAATATGCTGGTGTTAATGGCACGGGATGCTGTATCAACCGCATCTAGGGCGCATTATATGGAAGTGTTAGTTATCAGTTTGCCCTCTTGAATGAGTTCATTGGCCTTGTTTTTGTGTTCCTCTGGTAAATACAGCATTCGTTTTTCCAGCTCGTCATAGTGCGCTCTGTCACAGTGCGCTAGGAGAGCTTGAGCATTGGCAATGCGCCAATGGTTAGCAGCCTGTGACGCAATTCTTTTCCCTGAAGCGTCTATAAGCTTTGACTCCTTATCAGGAGGAGGGGCATTGCCTGAAGCTTGGGAATTAGCCCTCTTGCGTGCGTTGGACACAACAAAAGAGTCTAAAGGTACCTGGCCTTTGCTATACACTGGGTCTGTGGGAGCTGCTTTATATTTTTTATCCACCCTTGGTGTAAGTATTCGGGCTCTATCAGGGTCTTTGAATACTTCTGTCGCGTGCTTTACCATGCCTTTTAGCACAGGCAGGGTGTGGGTGGATTTTTGTGAGGGTGCGAATGTTTCCACTAAGAAGTCCTCTTCTAGGGGATAAGTGTGTAGTTCTACCCCATGGTAGTGAGCAGCCCTAATAATAAGATGTGCAAAAACAATGTTATCATCAGGTGGTGATGGCTTGGAAGGATACCGATTGGGGTCATTGTGTAGATCTGGATCTTGATCATAGTCATCCCATGGGTCTGGGTCCTGTGGTATGTTATGGTCGTCATCATCCCCTAGTGTATCTCCATCCCCACCATCATCAGCATCCTGTGGCACAGGTGAGTGTGTAGGTGATGGTGAGTTTGCTGGTGAGATAAATAAGTTAGAATCAGGAGGAGGAGACTGAGGTATATAAGGGGGAGAAGGGTTAGTACCCATGTCCTTGCGATTGAGCGGTATGGGAGGATCCTCTGGAAGGTCTAGTTTCCGTTTCTTAGGAGGTTTGGCTAGAAGTTTGCCAGTTTCGGGGTCAATATGCAGTGCTTTCTGCTTTGGATCTGAAGATTCTAGAAAAAAAAGGTCTTTGAGTGGTGTGTCTTGTTTCGGCGCCGAAGGCTTGGCCACAGAGTGTTCCTTAATGGGTTTAAGCTGTGAAGGTTTTGCAGGTGTTTTCGACTACGAAATCTTTGGTGAGGGAGTTTTCGGATCCGAGATTTTCTTCGGCTCCAAAGCTTTTGGTTTGTCCTGTTTCAGTTCCAAAGCTTTCAGTTTGTCCTGTCTCGGCTCCGAAGCTTTGTCTTTTGGTGGCTTCGGTGTTGGGGTTTTCGGCGTCAAAGGTGTCTTCGGTGCTGGCAATGAAGTGTGGGGTACCGGCTTGGTTTTAGACTTCGGTGTCGAAGGTGTATGTTCGGTGCCGGAATGGGGCCGACTCGACCCTGAGTCGGAAGGCTTTTGTTTCAGTTTCATAGCCGGGCCCGAGGGCGGGGCGTCTGAAGTATGTTTACGGTGTTTACCTGAGCCCGAGGGCGAAGATGTTACCAGAGCCTTAGGTTTGGGTTTGGTGGTGGGCTGGGTGGTAGTACTCACTGTCCGCTGAGGCAGGGTGAGGGTCTGCTCATCTACCGCAGAGTAGTCTGCTTCAAACACGGAGAAATCCTCTTCTGTAGGTTGGAGTTCTGGATGGACGTTCGAACCTGCTCCAAAGATGTCTGGAATCGAGCTGCTGCCGCGGGACATTTTTTTCTTTTGCAGAGTTTTATATAGCGCGAACTTGACCCGAATCCAATCGGGTATCAGAGCGCTTTACATAGCACCAGTTACGTTACATGAGGACACACATTCACTTTTTTGTTAGGCACGGGGAGATTAAGTGATTTGCCCAGAATCAAAGGATGTTCAGCGTCATTACCGAGACTCGAACCCAGTTCCCCAGGTCCGAGGTCAAGCACCCTAGCTGTTAGGCCAACTCCTCTCCCCTGTAGTGTCGTCAAGCCCGACGATCCCGGATGGTTTTCTTCGACGGGAACAATGTACAGGCCTCGCAGTGCCTTTCCTTGTGCTCGGGGGAGAGGCAGAGGTTGCACACTTTGTGTAAGTCTGTCTGTGGGAATTTAGCACCACACCTGGGGCATTTTTTAAACGGAGTCCGTTCCATCGACGGCCGTCGTGGTCGGTGCAGGTAGGCCCAATGGTCCGCGTCGAAGCTCTTGGTCGAAGATTATTTGAAGTTGGAAAATGCGCGTCAAAAGGGGAACGCGATCGAGAACAATACCGTCGAGCGGTGAAGGACTGCGTGTCGAAGGGGGTTCGAAGACGATACCAACTTGGAGAGCAGCAAATCACATCCGAACCCGATGGCGGAAAAAACAATCTGGAGATGGAGTCGATGCCCATGCGTACTATCACGGTAAGGAGGAGTCACCTATCTCGTGACTACAAAGACTTCTTCACACAAAAACAAATTACAAACATCCGAGTCCAACACCAGATGGCGATCTATGCACAGTATATTATATACAGCTCCTATGCCTCGTATTTTTCAAGTTGCAGTATTTGTGTGTACATTTTATTTTTAAACCAGACACTAACCAATTTTGTTATCGTGCTAATGCACGCATTTTCATATAATATAGGTGCATTCTGGTAACATTCTGGCGAGCATGAGTGTGTTCAATTTTGGAAACCTGTATACAGTTCTTATGCTGTAGCCATGGTCAGAAATACAAGTGGCACTTACAGTTCATTCCATACAATCCCAGCAGAAGTTAAGATTTTTGGAGAAAGGAGAGTTGTGTAGAGCTTTGCAATCTTCACAATGTTAGCACTATTGCAAGAAATGCAGTGAGTTTGTGTGAAAACATTTTTGCCCAATCCTCTTCGATGATGACTTGCTGCTTCGGCATCTTTGCTTTTGCGCAATCCCTTAGCTCTCTTAATGGACTCAGATTCTTGAGTTGCTGGGCCCACCTGGCTTTGTTGGCCTCTCATGTTGTCTTCACAACAAAAGCCCCAAACAAGCATTGAAAATGCAATAGGCCTCGCCTTTTATTAAGTTAAAGCCATTTGCTTTGCTATATAATACCATTAGCAAAGCAAATGGCTTTAACTTAATAAAAGGCTAGACCTATTGCATTTTCAATGCTTGTTTTCTCCTTCTGTCCCCTTCGCTGCCCCTGTGATTCTCTGCCTTTTTTTTCTCCTGTCCCCTTCGCTGCCCCCGTGATTCTGTGCCTTTTTCTCCTCCTGTCCCCTTCGCTGCCCCCGTGATTCTGTGCCTTTTTCCACTTCTGTCCCCTTCGCTGCCCCCGTGATTCTGTGCCTTTCTCCTTCTGTCCCCTTCACTGCCCCGTGACACAACCACACAGAGGATGATACGCCTGTCACCTAAAAACATTCATAAACTATGAAAAGATCAGTCACCAAAAACGCAGTATTCTAGAAGGGGTATCTTGTAAATGCTCTGGCCAATTCATATTTGTCTAAGTTATCGCTATGATACCCCCTATGATGGCTTGGTAAATGTTTCAGGGAAGTGAATCCAATTTGGTAAATAACCTAGTGAGCTGCCTAAGCCTGCAACATGGTGAGCGTCGGGGGGGAGGGAAAGAGGAAAGCTGTCGATTGGGCCACCGTCTTAGGATTCCCCATTGGAGTCCTCTAATGCCTCCAAACCCTCACACCCGGTTTCCTCCAAAGGCTTGCACCCTGATTTCTCCGGGCCCCACACCCAGAACCCTCACACCCCTATCCTCCGAAGGCTCGCACCCTGATCTCTCTGGGGCCCTGCCCCTCAGACCCTCCGAAGACTCGCCTCCTGCATCCTGATCTCTCAGGGGCCCCACAACCCAAACCCCACACCCGGTTTCCTCCGAAGGCTTGTACCCTGATCTCTCCGGGCCCCACACCCCGAACCCTCACACCCCTATCCTCTGAAGGCTCACACGCTGATCTCTCCAGGCCCCACACCCCAAACCCTCACACCCTGTATACTCCGAAGGCTCGCACCCTGATCTCTCTGAGGCCCCACACCCCGAACCCTCACACCCCGTATCCTCCGAAGACTCGCACCCTGATCTCTCAGGGGCCCCACACCCCGAACCCTCACACGCTGTATACTCCGAAGGCTCGTACCCTGATCTCTCCGGGGCCCCACACCCCGAATCCTCACACCCCTATCTTCTGAAGGCTCACACGCTGATCTCTCTACAGGGCCCACCACATCCCGGACCTTCACACCCTGTATACTTCGAAGGCTCGTACTCTGATCTCTCCGGGGCCCCACACCCCGAACCCTCATACGCCATATCCTCTGAAGGCTCGAACCCTGATCTCTCCGGGGTCCCACACCCCGCCTCCTCCGATGGCTCGCACTCTGATCTCTACGAGGCCCCATGCCCCGGACCCTCACACCCCGGACCCTCTGAAGGCTCGCACCCTGATCTCTCCGGCGCCCCGCACCCCGGACCCTCCACAGCATGTGCGACTCCTGCACATGGGGGACGTTGTAAAGTGCTCGGCGGCGGCGCTGCCCTCGGTCCGGCCTGCTGGAGCGGGAATGTCTGTGAGTCATTATTAGTTCACTGGGGACCGAGGAACGAGGGAAGAAACACTTTTTTGTACAAGTTGATGTTTTCCCTATAAAACCGCAGCACGTTTGGCTTAAAGCTAAGCTGAAACGGAACTGGGTCAACTTTTAAAATAAGACTTGGAGTTGATGCGGATTAATGTAAAAGTGGAACAGCAAACTGCTGGTGTGGTCTCGCAACTTGACCTTTGACACACTTTCGTCCTTTACGAAAAGCTTTCTTGTCTTTATGGGGCCATATGTTTGAAACACATGGCCCCATAAAGATAAGAAAAGCTTTTACCACAAACGTAAAGGAACCGAGCCAGTCCAACTGGGACGGCTCTAAAAGAGAAAAGTGTACGTCACTAGACGCTCTTTTCCAATGGCTGGCCACCGTTTAGCATAAATGGTGACGCCAGCCAATGGAAAAGAGGGGCGGGGCTTAAAGCCCACTAGAGAAATCTCCTCTAAATCCTTAAATCTCGCCAGCGAGACTGCGCATGCCTGCGCAGTCTTACGCCAGGCAAGACCTAAAAACGTATGCAGAGGAGGGGATTTTTGTACTCCCATAATATCTTCCAGGGCAGAAATTCCTGGGCGCGGTGACCTTTTGGGGTTGTTAAGGGAAAAGACACTGAAGCAGAGGTGCAGCACGGACTTTTGAAACAGCTAACAACTATCTTTCTTCACCACCCCAAACATGCACGCAGTTTTTGATACCCCATTCTAACGCGCCCCCATAATTCTGGCATGCTGGCTGGTACTACTCATTTAAATGAAATAACCATTTTTAATGGCAGATGCACCACAAATTCTTTTAAACACATTGCTACGCTTCCTTAAGGTTATAGATGCGATACTGCTGCGTTTCAACCATCTCTTACATATTAAATGTGTATCTTGGGTCAGCACTTTTCAAAGGACAGCTAATCACTGTGGTGTCCAATTAGCAAAGCCTGGAATGAGTATAAGCAGTACAATGATCTGTCAATCAGCTGGCTCTGATGCTGACTATTTATAAAATGCAATTAGGTTGCCGTATAGGTGGTATTGTTGCAGTTACACAAAGCTTGGCCAAGGTTTTAAACTTCAACCATAGATAAGGGTTGCGCTACCATAAAATACTTAGCAGTGCTTTAAAACGATTGGATCAAGGTTTCATAGTATTTCCAGCATGGTGCAGGCTTCTAGGATTGCTCCGTTCTGTACACAAACGTACCCCACACAATTCCACAACTAACTATTCTAATTCAAACCGCATAATTCCACTACAAACAACACACCCACTTCACTACGAACAAATAAACATAAATAACAAACAAAATCATCTACAAAACCAAAACCTCAAACATACACAAATGCAAGACCGATTGCATTGCAAATGCTTGTTACAGCTGGGAACAATGGTGGCAGTATGCCATAAGTCAGGAAGGCCTGTCTTAACAAATGCACTGAAGCAAAAGTGGCCAAAACTCTGGAAGGGATTTGTACAAGTCCATGGGAACCCCATCTGGTCCAGGGGCCTTATTAGATAAGGACTTAATAATGGCCTCTAAGATTCTTCCAGGGTAAATTCTATTGGAAGGGCTTTAAGTGGACCGGGTCTCGCTGGTGCCGAGCACTGGCCGTTTTTTTAAGGGGTCCTCGAAACGGACGCGCACAATCTACATGGTCAATGTTCTGAAGCTTAAATCATGTGATGAACATGAAAATGAAGACTCCTTAAAAATTAAGACCATACACTGGATTTGCCATGTCAGGGGCTGTCGATCGCTGATACGGGACGATATAGCCAGGGCGCGGAGATGTATACATGAAGAAAGAAAGAGTATACATCATAAATCGATCCCTCGACTACATTGAACTCACTCTGACAAAGCCCGATCTGGCAGCGAATTTGTTGGCATTAGAATATCGGACTTGCTTTTCAGCCATTCAATTCAGAAGCTCCCCAATAATTACTGACACCGGGGCACAGGGCAAAGTAGTTGAGCCGAGTGTCGAGGGTGGGTCTACATTAGATGCCAACGATTGACAGAGAGCAGCCCCTGTCTCTTATCCAGAGCTTATAAAGAGCTGTCATAATAGTAACCCAAGAACCCTCTGCACACACCTCTCAAGTGTCCCTGGCCAATTAACGATAAACTTAATTTACAAATCTAATACTGGTTGCAATTCTGATTAATTAAGGAACCAGCTTATAGTATCAAATACGGGCACAGATAGGGCAACCCCTATTGCCAGACCTGCTTTACCATTGCAATCTCAAGTAATACCCCCACGAGAGGTAGCTCCCGCGATTCCACATCTGCAGCTAAAGATTATTTCCTGGAATATAGCCGGACTTAGCAGTAAACTGTTATTACCCGATTGGAACAAGCTAATAGAAGGCCTCTTCCAGGAAACTTAGAGCTTAGTCCCCCTCTATAAATCTGGCTATACCTGCTTTTTCCTGCCAGCTGTATCCCTAGGGAAAGGCCGCCCTTCAGGAGGCATGATGGCCTGGGTTAATATCGCTCTGGGTTGTAGAATTACCGAACCATAATTGTGCAAACCCTGATATAATGAGGCTTACTATTACTGGGAAAAAAGGAGAAATATCTCTTGAGTTGTTTAACGTTTATGTGAGGGGGACGAAAGGGGGTGCCTCCTCACCTATTGTATCATCGTTGGAGCAAGAGCTGTCCAAATGCCACCTTGACTCGCATCTTATGATAGCGGGAGATCTTAACTGCACGTTTGAGCCCCTTAGCTCGGGGGATATGCTGGGGCTGGAGGAAGATGATATTAGATGGGGTATTCCCCCCCTAAGCATTTCCATCATTAAAAGATGGTCACGGGTTGCAATACAGCTAAATGCACTTGTCCTGGAATATGGGCTAAGGGCTGTAAATGGCACAACACCATCAGACCATGAAGAGACTTGTACGTACAACAGATTTAGCTGTCCATCTCGCATTGATTACATTCTAATCGATGTAAGATTGTGAAGAAGTACAATTGATATGGAAGTTGTCCCCACTATCGACAGCGACCATAATCCCCTTTGTATGACCATAAAAGCCCTTTGGACACTTTCGGCTCTGTCCCCGAGGCACCTAATAACTTGGTGACCAAGGAAGTAGTCCCCTCAAATAGCAGAAGACATCTTAGGTGGCCTAAAGTAGTCGTTAATGAATTAAAAATGGCTAGAATCAATCGAGTACTGGCTAAAAACTTAACAGACTTAAAAGAAGCATCCCTCAACCCTGATGCCCGAGAGAAAGCTTTGGACATCTACATAAGAACTGTAGAACAGATGGGATCTTTTATTATGGCAACTGCTTTCCATAGAACTGCAAAAGCATGCCCAAAAAGCAGCCAGGCCTGGTTTTCAAAAACCTGCAGACAAAAAAGGAAAGCCTTAGCTATCAAAGGTAAAAATATTTCTCGCATCCAATGTGCCAGGAAGGAGTACAAAGTGATGTTGCGACGCGCAAAATTAAATTGGGAAGAATTACTTTGGCAGAACTTAAAAGATGCTAGTCTAGCAAATAATGCTTATTTATTCTAGAATCTTGTTAGGGGGGCCAACAGGAACGATCCAGATTCAATTCCCAATCATATATCCAGCCAAGACTGGTTCGATCATTTTAGGAATTTATACGCTGGGACAGATATAACACATCAGGGAGGATACTGTGTCCAGCCAACCATTTGCCCAACTCCTAATACTGCGGACTATTTTAGCCTAAATATAGAAGGAGCAATTAAAAGAATAGTACCATCAAAATCTCCTGGACCGGATGGCCTTCCGGGGACCTACTTCGTGCGAGCCCCAATGATTGGGCGAAATACATCATGCCTTTAATGAACTCTATTGCAAAACGATGTCCCATACCAGAGTGCCTATTTTTAAGAAGGGGGCCAGGGAGGACCCTGCCAACTACCGACCGAATAGCTTGATTGATGCTATTCAAAAAGTAGTTGGTAGGGTATTGCTACAGAGAATCCACTCCTGGGCTGAGGACGAGATCATTCTTTCCCATATCAGGCGGGTTTTAGGACCAAAACCGGAACAATGGATCAGGTATTTAGGCTGCTCCTCATCTATTGGAAGGTAGTCGTGATAGGTGGAGGCATTCTCTACCTTGCCTTCATCGATCTAAAGACTGCCTTCGACCCAGGGGCGTAACACAGGCCCCCGCAGCCCCCGCGGTGCGGGGGGGCCCAAGCTCCAGGGGGCCCCCTCGGCACTGCACTCTGGCCAGAGAGCTCCTGATTGAGCCTGCAGGGGGCCCCTCTTTGTACCGTGCAGGGAGGCCCCCTCCATTTTTGTTACGCCCGTGTTTCGACCTGGTCCCCGGGACCAACTATGGAAAGTTTTGGGCGAGATGGGTATGCCTGTGTTTATTCTGGATCTGCTTGTCTGATTGCACAAGGGCAATTATGTCCAAGTGAGATGGGGGACACAAGAACAAAAAAAGATAGAATTCCAGTGAATAGAGGAGTACACCAGGGCTGTGTCATGGCGCCCGCACTGTTCTCTTAAAATGTGAACGGGGTGGTTAGTTTTCTTCAGGAAATTCCCTCCGACGCCCCAGCCCTGGCAGGAGACAGGGTGCCCACACTCCTCTTCGCTGATGACACCTTGTTGATTTCTAAGACCCCGGTCGGGTTGCAGAAGCCTTTAGACAAGTTCCATCTCTTTTGCTCTTTAAGGGGGCTGATTATTAATACTACGAAGACCAAATTAATGACATTCAACCCCTATAAGCCCTTTAGGCACATTTTTTCTCTGGATGGAATACTTCTGGAAAGAGTTAGTACTTTTGATTATTTGGGCATTCGACTTTCTGATTAAATGCACTGGAATCCCCACATTAACAAGATGCTTTTAAACCACAGGCGTGCGGCTGGGGCAATAGGAAGGGACCATCGTCGCTCATGTAGCAGACCTGTTGCCCCAGCGCTCACGATTTATGCAGCAAAGGTAGTAAGTTCTGCCCTTTACGGTGCGGAACTGTGGGGGTTTAACAAAGTGCAAGAAATTTGCAGTTCGGAACATAAGTTCTTGAGAGAGCTTGTGAGCCTTCCCCGAAATGTTCCACTTAAGCCTTTGATGAGTGACATGGGAAGAAATTCTTTTAAACATATTGCTAGATCCAAGGCCATTGCTTTATTGGGCCCGGCTGCTAATAACTACTGAACTCGCTAACTACGCCGCCGCACTCAAGGAAGTAATTGGTCCGGACTGCAATCACAGGGTTAGCTGGCTTAAGAATGCCAAGAAACTTGTGCTTGCATTGGGATTCAGAAGTTGTTGGGGAGGCCAGAACCCGCCCAGTAAGGATGAACTTAAAAAAGCATACTGGCTTTGGGTTGATACGCAGGAATCAGTAATCCAAATCTAGGTAGGATGGCAGATGAATTTTACCAGCTCAAACAACACATATTTTTAGAGCCGTACCTAGATCTTATTCAAATCCCAAGAGATAGGGCCCTCTACATACAGTTTAGAGTTGGTTCCCTTTTGGTACGTGAGCTTACTGCAAAATGGAGTCCTCCGCGCCAGACAATCGCAGATTGCCCTTGTTGTGAGGCACCAAAAGAGAGCATGGCCCACCTTATGTTTGTATGTCCAGTATACTCAAGGGCTAGATCAAAGTGGCTTAAACCAATTTGCAGACAACTGGGCACCACAGCTCATATTACTGCCTTGCGGATCTTGAAATCAGACCCTAGAGCTCTTTTTGTATGTGGTGTGGCAAAGTAACTCGGTTGTATCTGGCTTATTAGATCTAAATTCTTGCGTAGGGCGGTGTAAAAAGGAAATGCGAATGTATCACTATATGTTGGTTTCCTTCTCTTCCTATTTTTTTTAAATGATATCAAATAGCTGCATAAGAAGTATCATTTTTTTAACTCTTTTTTTAATCAAATTCACTTACTATATTGCACTCAAAAATTACTAAGTACACATATGAAATTTCTTGGATCGGGATTTAGCATATCATTGTTATCTTATTAACAAGATGATTAACTTTTTGTATATTGTCCCTGGATCTAATGTATATACTTGCTTTTACTACTGTTTTTACGATAATTTTTATTTTTTATTCTTGGCTTTATGAATGAAAATGCTTTTATGATACTTGTTATCGAAATAAAGCTATTTGACTATGGTACACACTCTGTGTGGTTACTAAATCAAAAATATTCGAGACATTGACCTCCCATATGGACCAAGATTGGTATTGGAGTCACCACCAACAATGACTTCGAACCAGAGTACAAATGGGCAAATTTGTATTGAGACCTAAAATAAAATCAGAAAGCATATTAATATTGAGACAGAGGTTAGACCCCATTATTAAAAAAAACATAAAAACAATGTTTATACCATTCGGCCAACTAACTAAAAGGCTTTAATCAATTTCGCTATTCTGATGCAACATGTGGTCTCAATAAGTTACAGTTGTAAAAATATCCGAATCTGTGATAGAATCTTAAAGTAGTATTTGCACAGACAATGTAAAGTCTACGTTTTAATTTGTGTTGGAAGTGAAAACAGTGATCACACGAGATGTATCTAAGTGCTGACAAGTCCTACATAATTGACCTATGAGCTAACTAAGGAAAATAGAAAATAAATTCGTTTCTACTGGTCTTCTAAATCACAAATAGCCAGCCTTGGAGCGAATATATATGTGGGAGAGGGTGCACAATCGGAATAAGGAGCTCAGACATAATGACCTGCAGAAATATCTATTACAGAATATCGACTCCCTACATAAAGCCAAGGTAAGTACATTTACACAAGTATAGATGTCTTACTCTTAATTCCACATCTACGTATATAAGAAATATATATAGATGGATACAGATCGGTGGAAGTTAGGGAAGTGAATTAGAATCTGCACACCATTAAAAATATCTTATTTAGACAATCAAGTCCATTAAAGTTCCAGGTGCCATAAGAAGATTAAAAGAAGAGTCGTGACATAATTTTAGCCATGTTAAAAATTAGTCTGAACATAGCAGTTGAGCTAAATGTTTTGTTTTGGAGAGAGAATGTGTTTCTATTTAGAGGGATGTGTTGACCCAACAAGGAAAAGGAACACTGCAGTAATTAAATGTGCTTCGGTTACTGTTCCCGCTTCCACACTGAACAAAGGTTTGTAAGAAGTGATGACCAGCTACTGAGATTCCTAGGGCGAAGGAAATGGTTTCAAGTTTAGATAGTAATCAATCACACTATTACTGAGGCAACTGCCACCAAATGAGGTTCTGGTATCCCTACCATGATGCCATCCCCATGCGTGTGGAATACTCTTAGCCCACTCCCAAGGGGCAGAACTGTAGCAGGTTCACAAACAAATTGGACAAGAGGGATGACATTCACAATAGCTGTGGGATTCATTCACCACATGGCTGCAAAGAAATCAATATCTCTTTTTTTGCACTCAACACTTGTATAGCTTCAGATATCTACTAGCACTACGGAATCAGTTGAGAATAATGATCAAATGAATAGTTTCTCCTTCATGGGTGTGTGCATTCCCCACATTAGTATGAGAGTTCTGGTTTAGACATTCAAGGTAAGCTATGGAAAGAACATAAACAGTTTGAGTCTGATCTAGATTGTGTGGGACACGTTACGCACACTACACAAACGTGACAGATACCCTGTCCACCTTATTTCAGAGGCCATAGGATATAATGCCTTTGTAATAAGCCAGATGAGATATCCATCACATTTGTGACTGAGTAACCATCCGCGCATAGTTACGTTTCTGACCCTGTCAATAGTGGTACAATGCACAATATCTTCAACAACTTAGATACATGATCAGTGATGCTCATTACTGATGTGTGGGCACACAGCACAGCCCATGGGTGTTTCACCAACAGGAAAATAACTGCCAGAAACTACTTAAACCAGGCAACTGAAGACCGCAACAAGGTGAACAAACAGAGCAACCGCCCAGCAGAAGTGCCACAAACGAAAATACGGTGGTAGCAAGAGATTCTAAAAAGTATTATTAATAATAGAAGTGTGTGAGGGAAGGGACTGATGCAAGACAAATCGCTGAGCAAGGCTCACACAAGGGCCAATGTATGGTGGAGTGTGAGGGGAGAAGTGTTGGAATTCAAAGGTCACTGTAAATGAGAAACGTAAAAGAATGTTAGTTCAACACTTAAAAAAGAGTTCATTTTGTTTCCTAACTGAAACGTTATCTTACATTCCAAGATCACGGTACAATTATAAATTATAAATCGTTAAAACAATAATTATCACGAATGACGAACATTAGAGGGGCAGTGCTTAGGTTTCAGTATTTATACTGTATGGGAGGAAGCATCCTCCATGGATCCCAGAACTGAAATGGCAGGGATTACACATGACAAGACTGAGGTACATTAGAGAAGCTGCACCTACGTCTTAGTACTGATGCTGAATGTCAGACTCCATGATAGACTAAAGTACAGAGGAGGAAGCGTCTTCCATGGAGCCCAGTTCTGAGATGGGCGGGATTAAACATGACAAGATGGGGGTACATAAGAGAAGAGAAGCTGCACCTACGTCTTAGTACTGATGCTGAATGTCAGACTCCATGATAGACTAAAGTACAGAGGAGGAAGCGTCTTCCATGGAGCCCAGTTCTGAGATGGGCGGGATTAAACATGACAAGATGGGGGTACATAAGAGAAGAGAAGCTGCACCTACGTCTTAGTACTGATGCTGAATGTCGGACTCCATGATAGACTAAAGTACAGAGGAGGAAGCGTCTTCCACGGAGCCCAGTTCTGAGATGGGCGGGATTAAACATGACAAGATGGGGGTACATAAGAGAAGAGAAGCTGCACCTACGTCTTAGTACTGATGCTGAATGTCAGACTCCATGATAGACTAAAGTACAGAGGAGGAAGCGTCTTCCATGGAGCCCAGTTCTGAGATGGGCGGGATTAAACATGACAAGATGGGGGTACATAAGAGAAGAGAAGCTGCACCTACGTCTTAGTACTGATGCTGAATGTCAGACTCCAAGATAGACTAAAGTACAGAGGCGGAAGCGTCCTTCGTGGAGCCCAGAACTGACATGGCAAGGATTACACATGTGCATTGACGTATCTCCGTGAGTCAAAGTCATGGACGAGTAGGCACCGCTGCATGGAATTGAGGTGCAGTGGCAAATCTAGGGGTGGGCCCACGTACTAGATAAAAGAGGGTCCTGCAGAAAAGGACTGAGGTGTATTGGCAGAACAGCGACGGGGCAGGATAGATGTCCCCGGGAAGAAGTTTTTGCTGCTCCCATTACTGAACGAGCAGAGGCCATGGTACTTGAGGTCAGGTTTGAGTGACTTTAGAAGAACAGTATTCAGTACTGGACACAGCAGGCAGTCTTGTACCGGAAAAGCGGGGGGGGGGGGCAGGTTGAAGGTGATAAATGAACCTTCATCTGTGAGTCAAAGTCACAGAACTGCCGGCCCTGCAGGACTGAGAAGTAGTGACAGAGTTGTGGTTGTCATACTACACCTCCTCTGAGTTGATGCAGTGGCTGTCTGAGATCCAATGCGGACCTGCGCATGGCTCCCGGAAGCAGAGGAGGCGCAGCGCTGCCCGTGGGTCCCAGGGCTGCACCCTGAGGGGCTCTGCAGCGCAGGGTTGAGGCAGGCAGTGCTCGAGGCCAGGCATGATGCGCACTGGCAGAGCAGAGCTGGGTAGTGAGTGTAGTAGAAGAGATGCTGGTTCAATGGGTGTCTCAGTACGCCTCCAGGTGATTGACTTAGCAGAGGAGGGTTAACCGGGACAGAGCTGCGCGTGCACGCTCGAGCGCCAGGAGAAGCCTCTGGTGAGCCTCAGACGGGAGCAGCTCAGGGCTGAGACACCTTCACTTCTTCAGAAGAAAGGGCGTGGCTCGCTTCCAGCAGACTTGAACCTGCGTGTGGCGAGTATGAGGGGGCTACAGTGAGTCCTGTAAGAGGCTCTCGGAGACAGAGACATGAGGCAATGCCCAAACTGCAAGAGGTCACCTTCCATGATTAGCGGTTCTCAGCACTGAAGTGTAACATATTAGTTGATACACATACTTTCGAGATTAGAACTAACTACCGACCCCCATGCTACTGTGATGCCAACACAGGGCGCAGAGAAACTGGCCATTCCAGCAGGTTTATTTCCTTATCTCAAAATAGAGGCACGAATAGCTCAGCAGGTGGGGACGCTTCTTGCTCGAACTGGCTGGAGCACCGTGGGGATCAGCCGTGAAGCCAAGGACGTGCATGCATCATTATATTACCTATCAGTACATAAATCAGAATACACACGGAGTGTATCCACTTCTTTTTAAGTTTGTGTTTTTCTATTTCTCCAAATTAACCGGAAGCGCTTTGTGTATTCGGTCGCTACTTGTAAATTATGTATACTTGTCTCGTGCAGACGTGAACACGCAGGATTTCACACTTTCACACGTGTAAGCGGTTTATGTGAACATACATCTGAACTCCGTGCTTAGCCTTGAACACAGTGCCCTCTAGTGGGAGAAGCAATGACATCCACCTTCATGAGCTTCCTTGCAAATAGATGCGTGTGAAATAGCAACACGTTGGTTGTGCAATCATTGATGGCGTACCGGGTAGGCAAGTTCCAACATCTCTGGGATTCTTTCAGACTTCCTTGCCAGACTGATAGGTATCGCCGAGCTGTGGAACAATTTAAAAACAGGAACAGCCAATGCCAATTGATTGGGTTTTTGTATAGTGGATAATGTTAGTCAGCATCAACGCTACACGGAAGGGGTAGCACAAGGGCAGCAATGGAAGGTGTTTGCTTTCAGTCTCGTTCTGCTGAGGAACAGGGCTTTAAGCAGGCCGGGTCCTGCCGGTGTAGTGATAAAAAGCAGCTGCTGAGACGGGTCCCTGTGGGGGGCTCTCCATTTTTGTCCTCACCCTCAGGGTGAAAACAAATCTTAACTCTGAAGAAGTACCACCCTTCACTGTCTTTGATGTGACTTCAAAAAGACTCGTTATCGTTCTTTCAGTCTCATCATTTCAGAGCTGAAGCATTTTCAATATTCTATACTACGAAGCCATGATTGTCGCTTATTTATCTTATGCAACTAACATCCATTGACAATGTCAATAGTGCTGGCTTGTTGTAGGTGTACTGTTACTTGCTGTATTATATATCTGGATGCAATGACACGGCAGAATCCTGACAGCAGGTGACGCTGCTAGTTGTGCTGCTAAAAGCCTCACGCATTCTTTATTTTAAAGTGAAACGTTGTCTCTAATTTTAGGAAGGTTGTTAAACCTTGTATTTTGTTATCTGCATATACGCTTCTGGTTTTAAAATTTGCACTTTGCACCTGATCGCCTCACCTGTGTCAGACGACCCCTTCGCCCCAGTCCGACGCGGCTTGTGCCGTTGCGCGGAGGGCTTCCTGGGAGTTCCAACAGGGCAGGCACTGATGGTAGGGGTTAGCGCACTAGCTCTCCGTGCCCCCATCACTACTTAAATGAATGTTCTAACGCAGCACAGCGGACATAGCAGAATCCTGACAGCAGGTGACGATGCTAGTTGTGCTGCTAAAAGCCTCACGCATTCTTTATTTTAAAGTGAAACGTTGTCTCTAATTTTAGGAAAGTTGTTAAACCCTGTATTTTGTTATCTGCATATACGCTTCTGGTTTTAAAATTTGCACTTTGCACCTGATCGCCTCACCTGTGTCAGACGACCCCTTCGCCCGGTCCGACGCGGCTTGTGCCGTTGCGCGGAGGGCTTCCTGGGAGCTCCAACAGGGCAGGCGCTGATGGTAGGGGTTAGCGCGCTAGCTCTCCACGCCCCCATCACTACTTAATTGAATGCTCAAACGCAAGTGCAGCGGATGCGCGCAGCGGGCGCGCCAAAGGCAAGCCCGTCTGCGCCCGTCCACGGCCAGCAGGGGCTAGGGGCGACCTGCTATGCCCAAATTAGCTCTTACTCAGCTACTGAGCTGAGACACTTACAGGCAAACTGGCCCATTGACCCCCACACGATCACCCACCTATGTGCCACAGGGATCCTCAATCCCAGCTACCTGACATCTGAACCCCCTGTCTCACCACCCAAAGAGCGCCAGCCTGCCATATTAGAAGGGACACCTGACCCTATTACTCCCCCGCTCCAGGAAAACACGATCCTGGTATTTAACTACTTAAACACTCGCTCGTTGGTTAAACACCAACTGGAAGTATTCCAGCTACTTGACCTCAACAAACCAGACATACTTCTCCTCTCAGAAACTTGGCTCACCGACGACTCCGTTCCTGACATCCTGGCAGCAATACCCACGGGGTATTACATACTTCAGGCCAACAGAACTGCAGGGAAACCTGGCGGCGGAGTTGCCGCCATTATTCACCATAAACTCAGATTTACCTCCTTGACAGTTGCCGGCATACCGTCAGTGGACAGCCTCATTCTAAAATGTTACTCCCCCCTATTCCCCTTTTATCTGTGCTATTTTTTACAGACCACCCCAATACATGCCCTCTTTCCCTCAGTTGGTTGGCGAATTGACCTCCCAACTAGTTCTCAATAATGCTTAAGTCATTATCATAGGGGACTTTAACTATAGGCCTTCTGACACAAAGGAGAGTATCAGCTCCTTAGAATTTACGGACCTCTTGTCCGGGCTAAATTGTGTCCAGCATGTACATACCGCCACTCACGTCAAGGGTCACATCCTGGATCAGGTATGGACCTCCAACCTGAAAATTACACTACCCTCCATCTCCCCTTGCCTGTGGTCAGACCACCACATCATTTCCTTTTCCTTGCACTGCACTCCCCCTCCAAACCCCCCCTCTTCTGGGCAACCATTTGGCCAGAAATTGGAACCGGGCCAACATCGACGAACTTTGCACCCTACTAAAAACCTCCCTCCCGGCTGACCAGGGCTCCCTAAATAGTCAGGCCGCCGCCATCAAGCACTGGCTCGAATCAGCCAGCAACAATGTTGCCCCCTTTAGACATTCCAAACTTAAACGCCCCCACGACGCCCAACGCTGGTTCTCTGATGAACTGAAAATAAAGAAATTAGCTCTCAGACAGGCTGAGCGCAGTTGGAGACGCAACTATACCCCGGATAAAAAAGCCATCTATATGAGCCTCTCAAATGACTATAAAAAATCTATCATCCTGGCCAAAACTACGTATTTCTCGTCAAAAATCATCAACTCTGCCACTAGGACCAAAGACATCTTAGCCATAGTTGACGAACTGTCACTGCCGGACAGAGTAATTGCTAAACCACTCCCCTCCCAACTGCTAAGTGATTCCCTTAATGTGTATTTTATGGAGAAAATTGCCACCATCAAAAACAGTATCCCAATTCCCCACCACTCCCATGAACCTTCCGCTCATGTGCAATAACTCCCAGGTGCTGAGCGAAATACCTCCAATGTCTAAAGAGGAATTCCTCGACCTATTAAAAAAAGTTGGGTCCGGATCCCCTACAGACTGCTGTCCCCCGCACATCCTACAAAACGTCTTCTCTTCCTGCCCTGACCCCCCACTAGCGCTTTTTAACAACTCTCTGAGACTAGGCATTGTCCCCGACTCCTTTAAAATCGCCGATGTCATCCCCATCCTAAAAAAGCTCAACGCCGACCCCCTGATACTTAGTATCTTTCGACCGTTCTCCTTACTCCCCTACCTCAGCAAGATCCTAGAAGCTCATGTCACTAAGTGCCTCAGCTCCTTCGTGGAACACTCGCTGTTCCTCGATCCTCAGCAGGCGGGATTCAGACCAGCTCACTCCACTGAGCTGGTCATCCTCGCAGTCATGGATGAACTCAGGAAGGGGGCCGACCACAACATCTCTCGGGCCCTCATCCTTCTGGATCTGTCGGCGGCTTATGACACGGTCGATCACGATCTCCTGATCGACCGTGTCGGCAGCGCCGGCATCCAGGGAACTGCCCTGAACTGGATCTCCTCCTTCCTGGATGGCCGCTCCCAGGCAGTCCGTCTTGCTACTTTCTCGGCCAAAAGGGTCAGGCTGACATGCGGGTCCCTCAGGGGTCTTCTCTCTCCCCCCTCCTCTTCAACCTATACATGTCACCCCTGATACGCTCCCTGCGCGACTGAGGTGGCCACTTTCAACTACGCCGACATCCTCCAGTTAGTGTTTAAAATCGACTCCTCTACCACCTCAGTCTCAAACTTTCAGCCTACCGTGTACCTCATCAGCAATTGGATGAATGCTAATCACCTGAAGCTCAACCCTGATAAGACTAAACTGGTCCTGACGAGCGGTACTTCCAATCCCTGAAACCCTAACTTCTGGCCCCCTCTCTTAGGCAACCCCCCTCACCCAGCGGAATCGGTGAAAAGCCTAGGGGTCGTCATAAGCAAAGATCTGTCTATGAAAGCTCAGATTAGTACAGTCGTATCATCTTGCTTCTTTCATCTATGCAGAATCCGAAACATTTCTAGATTCTTAACCACCGAGGCCCTCACCCTGGTTCTCCTGGCCACGGTCATATCTCGTATTGACTACACCAACTCACTCTATGTTGGCATCCCGGCCTATCAGATTCGCCGCCTACAATTGGTTCAGAACCAGGCAGCTAGGCTCATCTTTCATCAGCCTAGACATCAACATGTCCAGCCCCTGATGAAAAGCCTTCATTGGCTCCCGGTGGCCTACTGCTGCGCATTCAAACTTGGTTGCACTATCTTCAAAGCCCTGGCCAGTCAAGGCCCGGCCTTCATCTTGTCTATGATACTCTGCTATACTCCCTCACGCGCACTTCGCTCTTCCCACTTGAACCTGCTCGTTGTCCCCCCCTTTAAGCGGAAAAAACACGGTGGCCTCAGATTCTCTCTCTTGGCCCCTCAATTTTGGAATTCCCTCCCCGCCGAGCTCAGATGTGTAACCCTGTATACCCGATTTAGATCCCTCCTGTTGGACCTGCGATGGGCAAGCCCAGCACAAAGGGGGGTAGCTTGGCTCGAGTGACAAGGCAGTAGAAGGCTGTTGTGTTAAGCCGGCTATGACCAAATAATAACTCCCTGCACACCGCATAAAAAGAAGGACACCACACCACTGTTATAGATAAATACGTTTCGTTTATGTAAAAGTTCTCTGGGTTGGAAGAAGTTCAATTAGTTAATCACATTCACCTTTCTTACATGGGTTTGATTGGTTGCGTAGGAATAAATTGTTGGACTCTAATAAATAAATATACTGGATAAATATCAGGATTCAATACATTTGGAATAAATATCAGCAATGACTGGAATAAATATCAGCAAAACATCACAGTTGCATAGCAAGTTAGATACCGATCGTTTCACATAAATATCTCAGGGTCATACTGGTATCGCTGCCACCAATTAATCACTTTCAGGGTAAACACATTTAGATTGCCATTTAATGCGGACTGCACGCTCTTACAGTTTTTGAAGTGTTCACGGGTTCGGGCTCTCTGGGCACAAGATACTCGTGATAATCCTTTAGTTGCACTCAAGCATATTGCGCGTGTATCTGGAAGATAAAGACATACAATGACTACGGCAATTACACTCCGCGGCCAGCCGGTTTAATACTATTGCGGCCGAAGGAGTCTGTGCGCTTCTGTCAACGCAGGCGGGGTCTCCGAAGGCGGCTTCAGTTCACGAGTCCTCAGACCGTTGAACGGGCTGCCGGAGGGGTCAAACTACCTGCGCGCACAGTTCAAAATTGGAGCCGCACCTCAGTCCCGGAACAATGCGGCAACTTCAGGGGAAGAGACGGTCCCACCTCACTTTAGCTGCGCCGGTAAGCGCTCCAGTCGGTATGGCCCTTCTCCCAAGGGCGAAGGGGGGTCCCAGGGGCTCCGCGATCCTCCCTCCGATCTCACTCACGGGGGGGGGCCTTTTATAGCCAGTGCCCTGGGGTGCCAGCACGAGCCAGAAGGTTCTAGAACCTTCCCTGGCTGTGTCAATGACATGGCCCTTCCAAGGTGTCTTTTTGGTCATTAGGAGCCACCATACTGGGCTTCCTAAGGCAGCCATTTTGTGTACTTGTAACTTCTGAGGGGATTCCTGTCAGGTTTGCAGGTTACACAAAGTGCGCCAAAACCTCCAAAGAGTCAGAGGTCAGAAGGACTCCAATGGGAGTCACTCTCATAGGGGACAATGGTGTCCACCATTTTAGGGTTGACAACCTCAGTGTGTAATGCCACCGGTTCCGTCAGGCGCCTTGTACATAGGTGCCAGGAACTTGGTGAGCAACTGAGCGTCAAGGAGCATCTAACCCCATGGGACAACACACAAAAAGGTCCTGGTAGACAAATAAAAAGCGACAAATTTTAGGAGGCACGGGGGAACGAAATAAATCATGGTGTGAGGGGACTCTCAGAAGCAGACAGGTCTAACACGCGTCCCCCCCAGCTGAAAGTGGGGAGAGCTACCCAACCCCTTGGGAGTCCTCAACACTAAGGCGGAAATACCTGGAGAGACCGTCTGCATTGGCGTGGTCAGCTCCGGGCCGATGTTCCACCCGAAAGTCCATTCCCTGTAGGGAGATAGACCACCTCAACAGTTTTGGGTTTTCCCCCTTCATCTGCATGAGCCAACGAAGGGGTCGGTGGTCTGTCTGAACCAGGAAGTGCGAACCAAACAGGTATGGTCGCAGCTTCTTCAGTGCCCAGACCACCGCAAAGGCTTCCCGCTCAATGGTACTCCATCTCTGTTCCCGGGGAAGTAGTCTCCGTGACAGGAAGATCACGGGCTGATCCAGACCCTCTTCATTGAGTTGCGATAGCACCGCCCCAATGCCAATGTCAGATGCGTCGGTCTGGACAATGAATTCCTTCGAGAAGTCTGGAGCCTTCAAAACTGGAGCGTTGCACAATGCCTGTTTCAGAGTGTCGAAGGCTCGTTGGCAAGCCTCGGTCCAGATGACTCTCCTGGGTTGCTTCTTGGCCGTGAGTTCAGTAAGGGGAGCCACGATAGTGCCATACCCCTTCACGAACCGTCTGTAGTAACCTGTGAGGCCCAGGAAGGCTCGGACCTCAGTCTGGGTCTTGGGGGGTTCCCAGGCCACGATTGCCTCAATCTTTGCCTGAAGGGGTTGCACCGTTCCCCGGCCCACCAAGTGACCTAAGTACACCACCGACCCCTGCCCAATCTGACACTTGCTGGCCTTGATCGTCAGACCAGCTTGTTCCAGGGCCTGGAGAACGTCTTGCAGGTGCTGCAAGTGATCCTCCCAACTGCTACTGAAGACAGCAATGTCGTCAAGGTAAGCAGCAGAGAAGGATTCCTTCCCAGTGAGGATCATGTTCACCAGCCGCTGGAAGGTTGCAGGAGTGTTCTTGAGCCCAAAGGGCATCACACAGAACTGGTAGTGTCCATCAGGTGTGGAGAAGGCTGACCTTTCCCTCGCTCCACCAGTCATAGGAATCTGCCAGTACCCTGCTGTGAGGTCAATGGTACTCAGATATTGGGCAGCTCCCAACCGGTCAATTAGTTCATCCGCCCGAGGGATCGGATGAGCATCGGTCTTCGTGACCGAATTAAGTCCTCGATAGTCCACGCAGAATCGCAATTCTGGCGTGGTGCCAGGTGGTGCAGCTTTAGGAACTAAAACCACCGGGCTAGACCAAGGGCTAACTGAAGGTTCAATAACTCCGAGCTCCAGCATCTTAGCTACTTCACTTCGGATGCTGGCCTTCACCTTGTCCGACAGCCGGTAAGACTTAGACTTCACAGGTGGGCTGTCGCCGGTGTCCACGTCATGAACACACAGATGGGTCTTACCCGGGACAAGGGAGAACAGAGGAGAGAATGACCCCAGGACCTGGCGGCATTCCTCCTGCTGCTCCGGAGTTAGGGATGGTGAAAGTTTCACTCCCTCCAATGACCCATCCTTTTCTTGAGACGCCAACAGGTCGGGGAGAGGCTCAGTGTCCTCTTCCTCCGATCCATCAGTCACCAGGATCAACATGACTTCGGGCCTCTCATAGTGGGGCTTGAGGCGATTGGCATGCAGCACCCGACGTGGATGCCGTGGGGTCTTGACGTCCACCAGGTAGGTAGACTTGCCCATCTTTTCCAATACCTCATATGGGCCTGTCCAACGGTCCTGAAGAGCGCTTAGCTCTCCCGGTTCCATCACCCACACCTTCTGTCCAGGCTCCAGCTCCACTGGGGGAGCGTTGTGGTCATACCACGCTTTCATCACTGCCTGGCTGGCTTCCAAGTTGTCAGAAGCTTGCTTCCACAACTTAGCCATTTGGCTCCGGAAGGCCAGCATATAGCTCACCACGTCCTGGGGAACTTTCCGGGGAGACTTTTCCCATGAGTCCCTCACCAGGCTGAGAGGTCCACATACAGGGTGCCCATACAGAAGCTCGAAGGGGCTAAAGCCCACTCCCTTTTGTGGCACTTCCCTGTAGGAAAAAAGTAAGCAGGGTAGGAGGACGTCCCATTTCCTCTGCAGGCTTTCGGGTAGACTTCTGATCATACCCTTCAACGTCTTGTTGAACCTTTCCACAAGGCCATTGGCCTGTGGGTGATAAGGAGTGGTGAACCGGTAGGTCACTCCACACTCCTTCCACATTGCCCGCATGTATGCTGACATGAAGTTGGTCCCCCTATCAGTCACAACTTCCTTGGGGAAACCCACTCGGGTAAAGATCCCCATCAGGGCCTTTGCCACCACCGGTGCAGTGATGGTTCTCAGAGGAATTGCCTCTGGATACCTTGTGGCATGATCCACCAGTACCAGGATAAACCTGTGACCGGATGTTGTCGGTGGATCTAAGGGCCCAGCAATGTCGATGCCCACCCTTTCAAAGGGGGTGCCAACGACAGGCAGTGGTTCCAGGGGAGCCTTCAGCTTCGTCCCTGTTTTCCCACTGGCTTGGCATGACACACACGACCGACAATATGCGTCGGACGCCACCCTCATTCGAGGCCAATAAAAGTGGGGGACAAGCCTGGTAAAGGTCTTGTCCTGACCCAAGTGTCCTGCCAAGGGAATCTCATGAGCCAACTCTAACAGGAAGGCTCGGTAACACTGTGGGACTACCAGGGCCCGTGACAATCCGTGCACTGGCGCCCTGGGTTCACTGTAGAGGAGGCCATCCTCCCAGTAAATACAATAGTTCCCAGACTCGTTACCCGCTGCTTGGGCTTCAGCCTGTTGCCTCAGACCCTTGAGGGTGGGACATTCCCTTTGTCCCCTGCTCAGTTCCTCCCTGGACGGACCTCCCTCCACTCGCCAATCAGCGGGGATAGGTAAGTTCTCCAACGGAACCATGTCCTCCTCCGTGGACTCCGGGTCCACCTCCGTAGGTGGCCTATCCGTCTCACGGGGCACGGACGTTGAGGCAGGCTCCTCCTGTTCTCGGCATGCTCCCTCATCAGCAGCTACGGGGTGGGCCATTGTTCCAGACTCCGACCCCTGCGACTTCTCCTCCCGAGCAGTCGCCGACCTGGTACTCACACAAGCCCAATCAGGTGTACCCAGCATCTCCGAATGAGTCCGGTATTCCACCTCCTTCCAAGCATTGTGCTCCATATCATTGCCCAGCAAACAATCGACTGGCACGGCGGGGCTTACGGCGACTCGAAGTGGACCTGCAACCCCTCCCCACTCAAAGGGAACCTCGGCCACAGGATAGTGGCCCATTCTGCCGTCAGCCAGTGCGGCTGGATGAAGTACGCCCGGAACCACCTGCTCCGAGGACACCAGATGACCCCTTACCATAGTCATACTGGCTCCTGTATCTCTCAGAGCTTCCCCTCTATGGCCATTGATGGTGACCCACTGCCCATACTTGGTAGTATTCGAGGGCACCTGGATCTTTGGAACCATCTCCCGATCACCCAGGGACACTAAGGTGACTCCCGCCCACTCCCTTCCCTCACGTAAGGGCATCTCCTCCCCGAGCGCTACACTAGCGACTCCCGGGGCCTTTCCTCCAGCGGGAGGGGGTGGTCTCTTTGGGCATTTCGGGTCTCCTTTGTAATGTCCAATACCACCGCACTCAAAGCAATGGACAACCCTTGGCTGCTGACTCTGGCCAGGGTTAGGGTTCTTCTGCGGGTTAGCCTTAGAGTTGGAAAAGGTGTTTTTCCCCTTAAAGTTATTTTGGGGGCCTTTGGAGAACTCCTGTTTCTTGTTATCTCCCCCCTCTTTCCTTAGGGGAGCGCCCTGTCCGGACTTCTGAGAATCTCCTCCAGTCCCCTTCGTGGACACTCGGGTACTTGCCCAAATGTCCGCCTCCTCAGCAAGCTTACGGGGGCAAGTAAGTTTGCTGTCTACCAGGTGTTGCCTCAGCTCGGGAAGGCATTTCTCGAGTAGATGCTCCTTGAGGATTAAGTCATACAACCCTTGATAGTCCTCCACCTCACTACCTTGGACCCACCCTTCCAGGGCTTTCTTGGCAAAATCCAGGAAGTCAACCCAATTTTGTGAGCTCAGCTTGTGGCTACCCCTAAACCTTTGCCGGTATTTCTCCGGGGTCAACCCAAACTTCCTAATGAGCGCCACCTTCATGGCGGGGTAGTCTACCTGTTCCTCCCGGTCTAGGGCCAATAGGGCATCCCTTCCTGTCGGAGGCATGTACCGGTATAATCCACCACCCCAGTGCTTCTCATGGATCCCATGGGCTCTTAAGGAGACCTCATAGGCTGCCAGCCACTTGGCTATGTCGTCCCCAGCGGAATAACTGGCGACTACGTCCTTTGGTAAATGGGGCCTGGGCTCCCTGGCAATTTCCTTGGACTCGACACCCCCCGGAGTATTATTAATGGTCTTGATGTCGAGTTCTCGTAACTTGAACTCATGTTCCATCCTCCTCCTGTGGAAATATGGATTTTTCTGATCAGTTATGTCCCCTATCTTGGACCCCAACGGTTTCATGTATGAATCACAAGTACATGTATGTTCCCTCCAGTTCCAGTTATGAAGACGCAAACACATGTGCGTCCACCGTCAACATGTCCTCTTTCAGATCAGCCATGAATGGGCCGGATATTCCATTCCTAAGTACGAAAGGCCACCGGCTTTATATGGTTCACTTATGCCATTTTACAGTCCAGGCAAGTAGGCCCTGATTCTGTCATCAAGCTTTTCTTGCTTTCTGCCTCTGAAGCTCCAGTCTGAGCCTGCATCTGTGACCATGAACTTTGTCTCATTCCCTGCGCGGCTCACGAAGCCTGACATCAGCCTGTTGCCTGCCAAGAAACTGTATTTCACCTTCGAAATTATCTGCTCCGCTCCCTGCCCAATGCATTCCTGTCTAGTAGTTTAAGTAAACATTCTTCCAGCTACCAAGCAAAGGCCCGGTTTCTCTGTCTTTATGCAAGTAATTCATAGCCCTGTTACTATGGAAGATTCCTGCCCTCGCATCTAGTGTAGACACTTAGACGCTTGTACACGCACTAACAGTCAGTATAGTCAGTATAGAATAAGATTCTATACTAAGAGACCTCTCTTTTGGATAACATAGTTCTTTAAACATAGGATGTTAGATATGATTTGGGGATTAGGTTGACTTGACCCTCCAGACATCTGTCGCCACATGTAGAGCTAAATGTCAAGTCCCCTTCACCCCCTAGTCGCACGTCAATCATACGTCATGCTGCTGCGCACGCATCTCTGCCAAGTATTTCTGCTGACATTGCGAAATTATTTCATAGGTCCACCCATATGTGACATCACAACCAATGACGTTTCCTTGTTACTCCCAATTACGCCTCCTTCAGCTACGCATGTGAAATGTTATCTTTGCTATCAATTGTTACGCCTCTTGCATTTGCTTCACTGTAATGCCTATTGTATAAAAGTGATTAATTATCAATAATGTATGTACTTCACTTCCTGAACCTTCGTGGTGATGGAACTTGGAGCAACCGATTCGAATCGTCCATTGGAATAAAGCCCATTCCGAACCTCTAATACCACGGATTCTGCCTCTTATTTATTGAGCTATTTTTTATTATGTTTCTGTATCAAATTAAGTCCCGGTAATTAAATTATTTACCACATGAATGGCGCCCGAACAGGGACACTTTCTCATCTCACGCGCCGGCGGTGCGTTGCAGGCCCGGTCTCCTGCCACAGCTGGACGGACAACAACGCGTACCAGCAGGATTTCCTGTATCTCCCTCCGGTTAAGCGGGGGCGACTGAGGCTGCGATCAACACCCAGACGAGGCGGTGAGAAGTGCGAAGTATCCCGACCAGAGCCTAGCTGAGAGAGCAAGATCCGAGGTATACAGAGGCCCACCAGGTTTCCGAAGCTCAGAAGTGTCCGAAGTTGTCGAGTCGAGTCCAGTCCGGTCCAGTTCAGTTCAGTTCCGTTCCGAGGCCTTCCGTTCCGAGCTACCCGGTGAGTACCATTACTGGGGAGGCGTTCTGACGTGCACATAGGTTGTGCCGGTCAAGACGGGTTTGGGTACACAAATCCGGTCTGCACTGTTTCAGCAGTGTATCTGTACTGTTGAGCAGTATATCTAGTATATCAAGTATATAAATTCAGAATAATTCAGATAATGCCGAGTATTATGTTTAGTGATTAAGTTTTCCTTAGATCGTCATCATCATTGTTTGCTCATTTAAATGTTAAATGTTAAATGTGTTAATACGTTCTGCATATTGTGGTATGAATGACTGTTCATTATCGTGTTTATTGTATTAAGTTTGTTCAAGATCAAGTATCAGATCAGTTCTCAATATGCCGCTCTTTTCGAAATTAAGACAGATCACAACTAGAAAAGGGGTACTCGAAGAAGCTGTTCCTATTCCTCCTAGGGACACTCCAGGGTACTTCATGTATCATAAACACGGCTTAGACGCTATATTATTTCTTGATTTATGGGTAGACTACACCAAGGAATTACCAGAGAGTCAGAGGTGGCCCGCAGCTGGGACCTGGGATGCAGAGTGCATCATGAAAGTAGAGGAAGAGTTATGGAAAAGGAAAGTCAGACAGTCACAGAAAGACGCCGTTGAGTTATGGCGTAAGGAATCTCATAGACGTACAGAAAAAGCACTCCGACAGGAAGAGAAAAATAAGGAGAATTCAAATAGAGTCCGAGAAAATCTATTAATTGAAGAAGGTACACGAGTGAAATCAGAACAAGTAGACAGACAAAGAAATGCCCTTATGAAGGGTATGTATCCCCTTCTGGCCGAGGGATTACCTAAGGCTACTCCGGAGATGCCAAAAGACTTGCCACCCCCATTATTCCCAATAAAAATGCATCCTAAAGGGCATCCTAGAACCGCAGAAGATGTTTTTCTTTCCTCATATTTAGATGACGCAGCTCCCGAGTATGCTAACCCCGCCCCACATAGACCGTCGGCCGGGGAGGTTCAACGCCAAGATCCTGTATCTGTATCTCTACAACAACAAATCCTGACACAAGTTCCGGCAAGCACACCTGTTTCCACGTCTGTTCCTACAGCTGCTTCTACAGCTGTGCCCACACCTATAGTTGCTGTATCGCGTTCAACGAATCCTTTCACGCCCGATACCCCAGACGGGGCTACCGGAGGTGCTACCAATATTTTTTCTACGCCACCCAGAATAAATAAACTTACTTTTCAAGAGTCAGCACATCCACGTACCCCCAAACTCATAAATGCACGCACGCTTAAGGAACTTCTTGTAGATTGTAGATATGACCCTGTGCCCGGCAAAGAGGACGAAATGATCATGGCATCATTACGTATCAGACGAGCCGCGGTGTATTTAGGGAAGTTACCAGGAATGACTATGCATCTAGATAATATATATCATTTTGTCCAAACAGGGCGAGATTCTGAATGTATTAACAGAGCTATGGAATACCAGAAAGTGGAGATACAGGGGGAACTGTTACGTTTCCTCATAAATTGTGTGATCAGAAATCAAGACCGACCGGGGGTAGACCCGGAAGCAATGCAAATTCTTACCAGATGGAGCCAGAATATATCAGAAGGGAGACATGATAAGCAAAACTGTATAATAGCCATGTGCCGAAAGATCCGTAAAGAAATAGAACGCCTACACGAAGAGAGATTAGCGGTAGACCAGTTCGAACAAAGCGAGGAGGAAGGATCAGGACTGCCCACAGGACAGTCAGACACCATAGCCTATGTAGGTAGAGGAAGATCTTGTAATAGTACTAGATGTTTTACTGACCCAATACGTCCGATATGTCCAGATAATAACAGGAATTTCCAAACACCTATAATAAATATAAGGTCCCCCGAGCATTCGTTCCAAGCCGCTGACAAATTACTGCGAGAACGAAGGGGTTATCATTTACTCGATTCTATGGATGAACAAGAATTAGCCAGGTCAGCCGTTCATTGGGTTGACAGTCCCGGAAAATATGGTGATGATACAGTAGCACACACATTTTTGAACCTCACCCCAGACGAACAGCGTTTAGCTGGGATTTATATGATTCAACAACTTCTTATACTATATAAAAACCAACATTCAGATCCTGGTCCCTTACCTGATATATTGACTGAATTACTCACGAATAGATGGAGAGGTTCAGGTACTAAGCTAATTAAAGAAATACTAGAATCAAGAAAGCAGTACATTCTTTTTGTATGTCCAGAACATGTCTCACTGCCCATCAAGGAAAGACCGATGTATTACATGGACAGACAGAATCCCTTACGAGAAGTACACCCAATAAAGGGCGAGGACAATGAGTTTAAACGTGTATTTGTATATACGCCCATATCGAAAATAGAATTGTTAGAAATGAAGAAAGTGGTACCCAGTCATGACAAAGACCCAGCGGGTTTCCACCGAGAAATTAAAGACATGTTACTCATGGGAGAGTATACCTATCCCGACATTATGACAATATTAAAGGTATTGATGCCTGCTGGCATTTATGAAAAACTCAAGGAAAAAGAGTGGGAGGTGGGAGACCAAAAGATGGACTGGACAGCATTAGAAAATGAAGAAAAGGCCCGAGGTCCAGGTTCGGGACTTGGGGACAAAACTAAAGCACTACCAGGTTTACTAGTACAGGTACTGCCACGTTTATTAACTACGAAAAAGGAAGACTGGGGTGCAATCTCAGCCTGTAAACAAAAGCAAGATGAAGACACTAGTGATTTCTATGCCCGATTTGAAAAATGTTTTGGTATAAATAGTGGCATAAAAGCAAGTAGCGAATCATACCCACATCTGTTTGTGACAAAATTAGTTGAAAATTCCTTACCCCAAGTGAAGAATAGAGTATTAAAATTCGAGAGTAGCTGGCAAGGTAATACCCCATCACAAATGTTACAAATGTTACAGTACCATTACAATAGAATTAGAGAGGAACAAGAACATGAACAAAGACGCATGAAAGACACGAAAATGAAAATGCTAGTCTCCCAGACAGTTCCAGCTGAAGGACATAAAAAGGGTACGACACATTCCGGTGATTCAGCAGGACCTGTAAAAGGGACATGCAACTATTGTAAACAACCAGGTCATTATATACACGATTGCCCAGTCCTGAAGCGTAATATCGCCACAGGTATTACAAAAGAAAGACCACGGCCACTTAGACAGGATCAGAATGAACAAGGAGCCCCGCAGCATGCACAGTCCATGCCAGCTCCACAACAGTCTATACAGTTTGTGCCAGCTGCACCAGCGCTGCCGGTTGCTGCCACACAAACCACGACACGACAGCTGTACCAGACCGCACAGTATGACTATCCTGATTATCAACGATATGCATGAACCAGCCTAGAGAGGGAAGTTGACTTACCCCTTATCGAGGTCCCAGTAGACCAAGAAGGACCTTATGTACATAGTGAATTATTAGGCCAAGATAGAAAATGTTTACTTGATACAGGGGCAAGTCGAACAACCATAAAACGTAGTGAAGTTCCAGGGGCACCCCTCTCAGGCTCACAGAATATTTCCCTTGGTTTTTCAGGAAAACCTATTGTTAATGAAGTATGACAGCCTCTTCCACTTACGATAGGACCCTTGACCAGAACTACAGATTTATTGCTTACTAAATCATGTCCAGAAAACTTGTTAGGTATAAAAACACTGAAAGCTCTAGGAGCTATAATATGTTGTTCTCCGGAAGGAGTAAGATTGTTTTTACGTGATTTCAAAGGTCACTATGTGTCTCGAGACATGGATCCCCGACTGCAGACTTTACCTACACATCTATGGGCACAAGGCCCTACTGATGTTGGTTGCATGAATATTACACCATATCGAGTTACACTAAAGGCAGGAGTGGTACTACCACGAATGCGACAATACAAGTTACCACCAGATGCTGTAGTGGCTTTACTACAAATCATTGACGAGCTCATTGCCCAAGGAGTGGTTGTAGAAACAGACTCCAATGTATGTAATTCACCGATAATTCCGATTCTTAAACGAACAGATCCGAAGGCCCCGCCAGTATATCGATTGGTTATTGATCTGCGCGAATTGAACAAATGCATTGTGCCACAATTCCCTGTGGTCCCAGATATCTCGTCATTACTGACAGCTATTGATTCCGAAGCAACATTCTTTACTGTAATTGATCTCAAAAATGCCTTTTTCAGCGTCCCTATAGATCCGGAAAGCCAATACTTGTTCGGATTTAGTTTAAATGGACGTAGCTTTAAATTCTCACGCGCACCTCAAGGATTTACAGAAAGCCCCAGCATCTATAGCCAAGCACTGAAACGAGAACTCGACAGTATCCACATGCCAGTAAACACTGCCCTGCTTCAATATGTCGATGATCTGCTGATCACCGCTAGAAGCGAACCTGAATGTGAGAAAGCATCACTGACAGTTTTACAATTTCTAGCCGAAAAGGGGCACAAGGTGTCCCCTTCTAAGCTACAATTCTGTGTCCAGCGAGTTGTTTATCTTGGACACTCGCTGTCCAAGGAGGGAAGGCAGCTTACACCCGACCGCATTCAGTTAATAGCTAACATGCCAATACCCAAGACACAAAAGGAGGTGCGGGCTTTTATAGGCCTCACTTCATATTGTAGGCAGTGGATCCCTCAGTATGCATTTCTAGCAAAACCACTCATTCAATTGACAACACAGGAGGCAGCCACATCGACTGTTCTCCCTTGGACTCAGGAACATACACAAGCTTTTGAAAACCTAAAGAAAGCCTTATGCCAAGCACCGGTTTTAGCAACACCATGTTACAATAAACAGTTTACACTCTTTGTTACAGAACGCGAAGGTACTGCCTTGTCAGTACTCACACAGGAACAAGCAGGATCCCACAAACCATGTGCTTATTTTTCTAGTACATTAGATCCCGTAGCTCAGGCTTTGCCTGCATGCCTGAAATCAGTGGCAGCAACAGCTTTAGCAATAAGACAAAGCGATGCCATAGTGTTAGGACATCCATTGACAGTTCAAGTACCACATGCAGTAGAAGTTCTTGTGAATAGAACGCAAACACAGCACTTGACTATAGCGCGACTTACAGGGTATGAATTAACATTGTTTCAGCCACATATAGAAATCAGACGTTGTAACACATTGAATCCTGCCACACTTTTACCCGTAATCGGAACAGACCCACTAGCTCATGATTGTATTGATGTTATTACAATCACGACGAAACCCAGACAAGACTTGACAGATGTCCCATTGTTAGACTCAGACCTAACGTTGTATGTAGATGGTTCGTGTATGAGAACAAGTAGAGGAGAGTTAGTGGCCGCTTACGCAGTCACAACAGACACTGAAATCATTGAAACAAATTGCATAAATACCTTGTCCGCTCAAGCAGCAGAGCTCGTCGCTCTGACACAAGCCTGTATTCAAGCCACAAATAAAAGAGTCAACATATACACTGATTCACGTTATGCATTCGGAGTTGTACATGACTTCGGCGTGCTGTGGCGAGAGAGAGGTTATTTAACTTCTCACGGTGCCCACATTCAGCACGGACCCCTCATTCATGCCTTATTAGATGCAATACATCTACCCACTGCAATATCAATTATGAAATGTAAAGCTCATACGAAAGTTACTGATATCATTTCTCAAGGCAATGATCTAGCTGACAGAACAGCTAAACAGACTGCTCAAACTCAAACATCCGACATGACAAAGACAATAGTCCCGACGCCAACACATTGTATGACGATTAAAGATCCCGCTCTTGATGTAATTGACATACAGACGCATGCTACACCAGACGAAATAAAGAAATGGACTGAATTAGGAGGGATTCAAACGGACCAAGGATGGATGACGAAGGAAAAATCTGTGTGGTTCCTTCCTGATTCAATGGTCCAAGTTATTATTAACACTATACATAGTCCAGCGCATCTAGGAGAAAAAGCTATGCTAGACAGCATCCAACACATTTGGTCCAATAAACATTTACGAGCAGCAGCCAAGCAAAAAGTTCGTACCTGTATGATCTGTTGTCAGTTTAACCCAGGAAAAAGCGTTCCCGTAGAACAGGGTGGATTTCAGCCTCCTGATCACCCTTTTGAAGTGCTCCAGATGGATTATATCCAGATGGAACGGTGTCGAGGATTCAAATATGTTCTCGTAGTTGTCTGTGCTCTTTCCCGTTGGACAGAGGCATACCCGGTTTCAGATTACACTGCCCCGACTACTGCCAAACAGTTAGTTCGAGAATTCTTCCCACGATACGGTTTACCACGTGTTGTCTACTCAGATAACGGCCAGCCGTTCTCATCCGAACTAATGAAACACGTTTCACTTTTGTTAGGCTATCAGTGGAAATTCCACTGTGTCCGACACCCCGAGGCAGCAGGTCTCGTAGAAAGACATAATCAGATCCTGAAAATCAGATTGTCCAAAATATGCAGAGAGAAAGGTGTCGACTGGGTAGTAGCCTTACCAGTTGCACTCTTTTACATGAGAATGGTAGCACACTCTCGAACAGGGCTATCCCCGTATGAGGTGATCTTTGGCAGACCACCAAATATGTGGGGGACGCCTATACCACGAAAAATAACTGATATTGACTGTAATATGCTGACAGATTATTTGGCTTCCTTGATGTCTGCACTACAATCTTGTCGTTCACAGGTAGCTGCAGCCTTTCCCGACAACACTGAGGTGAAACCCCATGATATAATTCCGGGGGACCTGGTCCTCGTGAGGAACTTTGATCGAAAGACTCAGCTGGATCCTAGGTGGAAGTCACCGCAACTGGTCTTGCTCACCACAAGGACAGCCGTGAAGATCGAAGGCAGAAAAGGCTGGGTACATTCAAGTCATATCAAGAAATTTCATGGACTACCATCGGATGTAAACACCACACCTTGTGTGTCTTCACCCATTGACTCAAAACTTCCTTTTGTTGAATCAAGTAGTCACGAACAATATAAACTAAAACTCAGATCTAACCAGTCGGGAAATTTGATTGTTTAAGTCCTCTCCAAGGTGAAGCGGTTGAATTTGTCTCTGACATGTATCCCTTAGATCTGAATAGAGAAAACACCCGAAAAATGTTGAAACGACATGCATACTGTAAATCACTGCGTAGTCATTGCACAGTGACGTTATTAATTTTGTTTTTCTTAAGTCTTTTAATAATTACTGCAAGTATATTGTTGCACATATATTATCCTATTTCTAGACATGTTTATAATGTTACTGCTGAACATTCTTTTAGTGAATTACCTCCGCATGAGTTGTCTTATAGATTTGCGCTGCGCAATAATACGTTTATTAGTATGTTACATCATTCCCATCAGGTTAGCAATGCTACAAATTGTTGGATATGTGGCCGACTCCCTCCCTATCAGAATTATAAAGGAATTCTACCCCTCTTTCCATACCCATTCACACACAACGGCTCCTGTGGAGCATGGTTTAGTTTAATTAATCCCCTAGATTCAAATTCTGTAGTTTATCAAGACAACTGGGTATGGGGAAATTTAAACTTAGTTTTACTTAAAGTCTGCTACCCTAACAAGGAGGGACTTCCCAAGAGAACAGGAACTGATCTAGAAAATGAAGTATATGGATTAGGTAATTTTACGCTTAATCTTATGATCCTAAATGTCGAATCCGAAGCTACTCCAATTTTGCCCGCCATGTCAGTATTTCCAGTAAAAGGTGAATTATGTGTAAGAAAGAATGGTTCCATACATATGGGCCATAGTAGATGCACCACTGTAATAGAATTCAGTGATCAAGGCAAGTCGACATTTAGAGCTTCCCGCCATTCCTATTTTATATGTGGTCAGACGGCATATGTACGTTTGCCTCTAGATTGGGATGGTACCTGCTACATTGGATTCCTTTTGCCACCTGTTTTCCTAGCTCCTCCCGATTATCACAGAAATACTCATTTAGTACACAATAGAGAAAGGAGAGATCTCCCAATTGTCGATTACACTGAAACAGCATGGGAAAAATACACAGATTTCAATAAAGGTCTCTTTCCCTATATAGGTACCGTTACTAATAGTAAGCTGATACGTAGATTAACTAGAACCCTTGAAGCAGTAGTGAACGAAACTATTTCCGCCTTAGGCAATTTAACAGAAGAGCAGTCTGCTATGCGGATTGTTGTGCTTCAAAATCGTCTTGTCCTTGACGTCATCCTGGCCGATAGGGGCGGAGCTTGTAGGGTCATCGGATCAAGTTGTTGCATTTTCATACCAGAAAATTCGCCATCTGTATATAAAGCTATAACCCGCCTTCATAAGATTGTAAGCCAGATACACCAGAATCCAGGCACCTGGACTTGGTCCGGTTGGTTTTGGAGTGTATTATCTACGTTTGGATGGAAGGTCCTATCTTTCCTAGGTATTGGCTTCCTCATACTATTCAGTTGCTGTCTATGCCTACAATGTGGACCAGCGATTTGTGGTCTGTGTGCCACATCGTGTATTCCATCACCAAGATTTCATTCGTCCCAGAAGAAAAAAGAAGAACAAATGATGCTATATGAACAGATCAATGGATTGATGAAGATTGATATCTCTTGACGGGCAAGTAGGGGACAAGGAGGGAATGTGGAAATATGGATTTTTCTGATCAGTTATGTCCCCTATCTTGGACCCCAACGGTTTCATGTATGAATCACAAGTACATGTATGTTCCCTCCAGTTCCAGTTATGAAGACGCAAACACATGTGCGTCCACCGTCAACATGTCCTCTTTCAGATCAGCCATGAATGGGCCGGATATTCCATTCCTAAGTACGAAAGGCCACCGGCTTTATATGGTTCACTTATGCCATTTTACAGTCCAGGCAAGTAGGCCCTGATTCTGTCATCAAGCTTTTCTTGCTTTCTGCCTCTGAAGCTCCAGTCTGAGCCTGCATCTGTGACCATGAACTTTGTCTCATTCCCTGCGCGGCTCACGAAGCCTGACATCAGCCTGTTGCCTGCCAAGAAACTGTATTTCACCTTCGAAATTATCTGCTCCGCTCCCTGCCCAATGCATTCCTGTCTAGTAGTTTAAGTAAACATTCTTCCAGCTACCAAGCAAAGGCCCGGTTTCTCTGTCTTTATGCAAGTAATTCATAGCCCTGTTACTATGGAAGATTCCTGCCCTCGCATCTAGTGTAGACACTTAGACGCTTGTACACGCACTAACAGTCAGTATAGTCAGTATAGAATAAGATTCTATACTAAGAGACCTCTCTTTTGGATAACATAGTTCTTTAAACATAGGATGTTAGATATGATTTGGGGATTAGGTTGACTTGACCCTCCAGACATCTGTCGCCACATGTAGAGCTAAATGTCAAGTCCCCTTCACCCCCTAGTCGCACGTCAATCATACGTCATGCTGCTGCGCACGCATCTCTGCCAAGTATTTCTGCTGACATTGCGAAATTATTTCATAGGTCCACCCATATGTGACATCACAACCAATGACGTTTCCTTGTTACTCCCAATTACGCCTCCTTCAGCTACGCATGTGAAATGTTATCTTTGCTATCAATTGTTACGCCTCTTGCATTTGCTTCACTGTAATGCCTATTGTATAAAAGTGATTAATTATCAATAATGTATGTACTTCACTTCCTGAACCTTCGTGGTGATGGAACTTGGAGCAACCGATTCGAATCGTCCATTGGAATAAAGCCCATTCCGAACCTCTAATACCACGGATTCTGCCTCTTATTTATTGAGCTATTTTTTATTATGTTTCTGTATCAAATTAAGTCCCGGTAATTAAATTATTTACCACACTCCCTTCCATCTCCAGCTTGGCCAACTCCCACCTTAACTGTCTTTCCTCTCTCCTGTCGGCTAACTCGGTTTCTGATAACCCTCTTGATGACACACTACTGCCCTCCCGTGAGGCTACCTTGGGGCTGATAGACATCGCACCCACCCCCAGGGGACATTCTGTAATCATCTCGAGGACAGTTTCCCTGTCTGATTCCTCCTCCTCTACCGTTCCCTCCGTGTGTGCTTCCACCCAGGCTCGCAGACTAGTACGGAGCTCCTCTCTCTTGGCTCCTCGCCTAACGAACACTCCCCTTTCCTGACAGAACTCCCTGAGCTGTGCCACAGTATAGGTCTCCAGCTCTGACATTTTGAATTCCATTTTTGTCAGTTGAAAGTGTGGACCACCACCCCGAAGTAGGTTATGAAGATAGGAACTTTCTCTGAGGATCACCTCCACCCACCTCCAGGAAAGAATTCAAAAAAAACAAAATCACAGAATTAGAAGGCCGCTGGGAGAATACTCCGGGTGTGTACCTGTGATGCACACTGAATTATTATGAGGTTCACAACAGCATGGCTCGTAATCCCAACCGCTGCCACCAATTTTATGTTGGACCTGCGATGGGCAAGCCCAGCACAAAGGGGGGTAGCTTGGCTCGAGTGACAAGGCAGTAGAAGGCAGTTGTGTTAAGCCGGCTATGACCAAATAATAACTCCCTGCACACCACATAAAAAGAAGGACACCACACCACTGTTATAGATAAATACGTTTCGTTTATGTAAAAGTTCTCTGGGTTGGAAGAAGTTCAATTAGTTAATCACATTCACCTTTCTTACATGGGTTTGATTAGCTGTGTACTGGTTGCGTAGGAATAAATGGTTGGACTCTAATAAATAAATATACTGGATAAATATCAGGATTCAATACATTTGGAATAAATATCAGCAATGACTGGAATAAATATCAGCAAAACATCACAGTTGCATAGCAAGTTAGATACAGATCGTTTCACATAAATATCTCAGGGTCATACTGGTATCGCTGCCACCAATTAATCACTTTCAGGGTAAACACACTTAGATTGCCATTTAATGCGCGCTCTTACAGTTTTTGAAGTGTTCACGGGTTCGGGCTCTCTGGGCACAAGATACTCGTGATAATCCTTTAGTTGCACTCAAGCATATTGCGCGTGTATCTGGAAGATAAAGACATACAATGACTACGGCAATTACACTCCGCGGCCAGCCGGTTTAATACTACTGCGGCCGGAGGAGTCTGTGCGCTTCTGTCAACGCAGGCGGGGTCTCCGAAGGCGGCTTCAGTTCACGAGTCCTCAGACCGTTGAACGGGCTGCCGGAGGGGTCAAACTACCTGCGCGCACAGTTCAAAATTGGAGCCGCACCTCAGTCCCGGAACAATGCGGCAACTTCAGGGGAAGAGACGGTCCCACCTCACTTTAGCTGAGCCGGTAAGCGCTCCAGTCGGTATGGCCCTTCGCCCAAGGGCGAAGGGGGGTCCCAGGGGCTCCGCGATCCTCCCTCCGATCTCACTCACGGGGGGGGCTCCCGCCCACAACAACAGTCCCCAAGTCACTCGGGCAGGGCAGAGACGGTACTCTCGCCCAAATGAAGGCCAGCCTTTCCCCGCCCAGCGCAGCACCTCACCTTCTGTCCACGATCAGTGCTTCGACGGCGGTGGGTTCGGAGACGTCCGAACGCCTGCCAGGAGGCACTTAAGTTGAAGGGGCCCTGTCAAGGGTCGCAGTCGCGATCTCACCACTGGGGGGAGGCGGGGAGGCTCTAACTATGGCCAAAGTCTCTGAGGGGCAATTGGGCACTCGCTGGCCAGGCGCTGAAGGCGGGAGGTCACTGCTCGCGCTTCTGACTGGAACGCCAGTCAGGGTCCACGCCTACAACCTCGGCTGTACTTCTGCCTGCGCTATCAGCTGCCTCAGGGGGGGAACAGGGCAGGTGTCAATCTGGTGTCAAGTCCTCTTCTATGTTTCTTCTCTTCTCCACTTTTTCTCATCATGGCCGCCAGGGACTGGGCCTTTTATAGCCAGTGCCCTGGGGTGCCAGCACGCGCCAGAAGGTTCTAGAACCTTCCCTGGCTGTGTCAATGACATGGCCCTTCCAAGGTGTCTTTTTGGTCATTAGGAGCCACCATACTGGGCTTCCTAAGGCAGCCATTTTGTGTACTTGTAACTTCTGAGGGGATTCCTGTCAGGTTTGCAGGTTACACAAAGTGCGCCAAAACCTCCAAAGGGTCAGAGGTCAGAAGGACTCCAATGGGAGTCACTCTCATAGGGGACAATGGTGTCCACCATTTTAGGGTTGACAACCTCAGTGTGTAATGCCACCGGTTCCATCAGGCGCCTTGTACATAGGTGCCAGGAACTTGGTGAGCAACTGAGCGTCAAGGAGCATCTAACCCCATGGGACAACACACAAAAAGGTCCTGGTAGACAAATAAAAAGCGACAAATTTTAGGAGGCACGGGGGAACAAAATAAATCATGGTGTGAGGGGACTCTCAGAAGCACACAGGTCTAACACCTCCTTAAAACCCTTCTTTTCTCTCAGGCATACAAGTAATCCCCTGTCATCATACTTCTGTTGTTCCCTATGCACCAGCGCCATGAAACCTCTGGGTGTAAGAGCGCTTTATAAATAATTTTAACATAACATAACATAACATAACAATGTCAGAAGCAGCAAAATACCAGTCGGGCGGGCACACTCTGCTAAGCACTGTTTTTTAGCTTAGGTGTTTTAGCCACGGCCTTAATTACAGCAGCCTTGCCCCTTTGAGAGACCCCCCGTTTTTTTCATCCCACTTAAAGCCCTGCTGAAGAACATATTATACCTGTCGCCATGATCATGTCAAACAATCCTAGCCCTCGGCCACAGACATAATATGAGGCCCCGCCATTTTAACCTATATAATTTATAAAGACACAGAAGCCAAACCAGAATGTCACCCCACACACAAGATTAGAAAGGGAAACAGTTTGAAGATTTATTTAATTCATTTTGTCCACCTGGGCAATATTCAGGGAACTCAGAATTATGTCGTTCTAAGCCAGGAGAGAGATTTTCCCGGTTACAGAGGATTAGTTCCAGGCATCTGACAGCAAAGCTATCTCTTAGGGGTGAACTAATTTCCACAGGCTCGTCCCGGAGAGCTCTTCCTCAGGTTAGAGGTTCTTCAGACACCCCTCTAGTGTCCAGCATGAAGCCCAATGCTTTATATCTTCTGACCACATTCTGCGAGACCCCTAGAGGCCTGAGGGCTGCCCCAGTCACATGGCACTATGCCATGGGATCCGAGTAGGAGGCTGCAGAACAGCTTATCACGGGCTGTCGCGCTGATTCAGAAGCTCTACATAGTAAGCAAAGTATTTGGAGCAGGATGCACTGGTACTGTCTTCATAATCGCGGATGTGATCTGTGGACCTCTTTAAGGCATTAGCTACTCAACTAAATTGGAATAAAGGCAATAGTTGAGCC
The DNA here is from genome assembly GCF_964204655.1 of Triturus cristatus. Lineage (NCBI taxonomy): Eukaryota > Metazoa > Chordata > Amphibia > Caudata > Salamandridae > Triturus > Triturus cristatus. Next base: position 1,097,871,638 of record NC_140593.1, on the reverse strand, counting down.
TTCAAAATGTAGGCCATACAACCAGGAAACTCGGCTGGAGAATAACTATAATCAGCATCAACAATTGGAGTAAATGAGAAGATTTCTAATTGAATACAATGTCCTTCCTTTATTTTGTTTTACACTACATGTACATTTTGTGGTGCTTTCGGTATGCATAATGTGGTAGCAAACAATGCACACGTTGGGTTAAGGTGTTTTGGCAGGTGTGGCGGAGCTATACTTTCATTTTGAGTCCTATTCTTCAGCCTTAAATCTGCCCGTGTCTTCACCAAGTCTCTTAATTCATTCATGGTACTTCTCCACAAGTTGATGATCTCTGTCCATTCATGACTGAAAGACTGGATGATTCATAAAGGGTCATGCAGAATGTCACTTCTCGGGTATGCAAGGTGCTCTGTCATTTTGAATTCTTTGTAAACTTGTCCAAATCACCTCTCATTCCAAAGTGGGCTCATCCATTTATTGGCTCCTCCTCCGGGACAGATCTGGGTGATGTATTTATACCCGATGCTCTGGCTCTCATACTCTAGTCTCAGCTACAAAGCCTGCTGCACTAGAGCTAGGCCCAGCTCATGCCTATCTGCCAGTCTAGAGAAACATAGTGAGTGCTTGCCTGCTCTTGGTCTAACCTTCGTTGTTTGCTTTTGGCCTACGTTTGGGTGCGGACTTGTGCTATCTTTCAGTCTGCTTCAATATTCAACACTCCTTAGGCGACATTGCATCTGCGGATGGTCTCCGGTCACATTCTATGGTATTCGGATCTATCCAGCCTTCTGAGCAATGCTCCCATTACTTTGTCCCCTGAAAACACATTACATTGCTCTTGCTTTAGGGTAACATCTTGCCGAACGGGGGTACTAGTTCTCTTGCCTCCGAGGTCGAACCTTGTATCCTCTCTGAGCAAGGTCACTGATCTAGACAAATAATCAAACTGTAAGGAGTCATCAGCCATTTTACAGGCCCTTCACAAGTTTCTCTGTCTCTGCAGGGCCAGTCTGCACAGACAAAATGTTATTCAAAGCCTATATGACTGGAATTAGGGAACAAAGCCCAGGTCTATTGCTTTATTGACCATGCAAGCCTGATCTTGGGAAGAGAGGCATCTTCTGTCCCTGACAGAGGTCCAAATCTGGGGTTAGACAATAGGGTGTCAAACCCCCTCTGCTGGGAGTTTCCCTCTGCCTAAGGTTTCTCTATGCCATGAGATCTCTACACTCTTGAATCAGTGGTTTGAGCTTCTTATCTGGACCTCTCTGTCACGAGGGAGACCATCTTGCTGCCCAGATTCGGTAGTCGCTTTCTGAAGTATGGTGTGAGAGGAGTTGATGCATTTCTGTCTCCATGGTGATGCCACACTTCTGCCTCACTCTCCTATTCCTGGCTTGGATTCATACAGCTATAGTACTTCAGGTGTTCCCGTTCTGGTGGATTATGGGCTGGGTTTACATTCTTCATCAGCTGTCTAGTGAAACAGAATGGGTTTTCCCATTATCAACCTGTCCTCTCTGCTCTTTGGCCCTCCTCCCAGAGACATCCTGGTGCTTGCATCTCTTGGTCTGGAGTTGAGAGGTGTGGGGTTGTCCCGTGAGGTAGCTATGGCTGTGAAAGCCATCCATCTTCCCTCAAGACTTATGACCACCATTTGTCCCCCCCATGTGGTCCTCAAGAAGGGATTTCATGCCTGGGACACTCATCCTTTTCAGATCATGGAGTTGCCCTTCTTCCACTCTCAGGGTGCAACGAGCAGGTATCCATGCCTTTGGGGAACCCTGGGGATGTGAGGGATAGGTTTCCAGGATGTTAAAGGCGTTTTCTGGTCTCCTCCTTGGCTTAAGTCTCCAACCTATGCCTGGGATCTGCCGTCGGTTCTGCAATCTCTACAGGTTCCTCTTTGAACCTCTGGAGTCACAGTTCCTGTCTCTCTAGTTCATATTCTCGGTGGCCATCACTTCAGGTCACATTTTGAGCAAATGGGAGTCCTTTGTCATTACAGTACTCTACCTCTGTATTTTTTCAGATTGTTTTGTAGTTTGGCAAGGCCCTGGGTTTATGCCCAACATTTCACTGCATGCAAGACATTGTCTTGCCTGTTTCTTTCCCACACCCTTCCACTTCTCAGGAGGTCTGGCTTCATTTCCTCATTGTCTGTAGATAATTCTCTGTCTATCTGGAGAGCACAGCTGAGGTGCACCGGAGTGACAGTCTGTCAATTTTGGTCCATGTCGGCGTGATTTTAAACAATCCATGTCCAACTTGCGCTACTGGCTTTTCCCAGTCATTTCCATGTACTAGGATATGGCAGACTTGCCTCTGCATGCTGGTATTCTTGGTGGACCTTCTTCTAGGGGCAATGTTTCTTTTGTGGCTGATGCTATGTGAGCTTCTATTCAGGAAACTGTTGCTGCTTCCGCTTGGACAGTCCCTTCCACCTTCGTCTTCCACTATCAGCTGCAGGTGGCTTCTAGCGACGGTCAATGTTTGGTGCTAATGTGCTCCCTACTCTGTTACCCGATTAAGAGGTTCTGTTCACTAAGGACGGTGAGGAGGTAGCAGAAGAGGTATTAATACTTTAATTATTTACGCATAATCCCACAACTCTTATTCCATCTAGATCCACCCAGTCTATGCATCGCTTCTGCCCTGCCAATGTCGATTGAAAGCAGCTCGTTGGGATCTTTTGTACTCTATACAGGAGCGGGGCGGGGTTGGTCTCTGGGGTATAGTGCTCAGTCTAGGGTGGGAGGTAGCTGCCTCGGGTAGAAGACCCAGAAACAAACCATTTTTTTTAGCCATACCTGGAAAGAGAGAGCCTGCTTAGGAGGTACAAATACCTCAGTAAGGACTGGAACGAGATACATGAAATCGGTTTAATAGGATTACCAGTAAGTGGTCAAAGAAATCCATTTTAGTCAGTGCCATTGGTGCAGTGGCAGCACTGAGCGTGAGATGGCTAACCGTAATGCTATCAGCACTTGATTCAGCATTTTCCACAGAACTCTAGGTCCCTACTTGGCATAGAGACCTGAAGCCAGTGATCTGTATGTAAAAAACAATTCCTAAAATGTATCAAAGAGCACTAAGTTTAATAAAAAAAAAGTACCAACATACGGTACTTTAGAATGATTTCTAATGTGAGAATGTAAGAAAGCATCGACATAAACTTGCATGTTAAGAAAGACGCCATTGAGTTACATACAGGATTGTTTCTGTAAGTTTGAATAACTGTGTTGAACAGCTGGGAGCACATAGTGCGTCAGTCTCTTCCATCTACTTTATTTCATTCAATGACTATCTTTGTTAGGCAAATTTTCAGCAACTGGTACTTTTTCCTCCAAGGACAACGCATACAGCTGTTACTTCACTATTTGTAACGTGGTGCAGGTCAAAGCATTTAGCAAGCAACTTGTAATACAAGGCCCCAATTACTGTTATCGCTTGCAAGGATTCTTTTCAAACTTTTAAACATTAAAGTGATGTGTAATTATGATTTCCAATTGTGTACAGTGCAGTTCCTTATTATTATTTTAAGGTTTAGAAAGACATACACATACGAAACAAAGATCCACCTTATGTTCTTTTTAAACTATTTGCATTCAAATTAGAAAATCGTGCATTGTAAAGCAATTTTCATTTTCAAGAAAAACGTTTTTGCTGGTTTTTCAAAAAGAGATATTGAAATGATGATGTAGTAGGAGCATATAAAGCTGAGTGCAAAAAAATATGTGTGCACTGCCCCACAGTCTATCCTAGCACAAATTACACAATCTGTCCAAAAATGAATCATCCACCCAAAAATGGAGAGGCAGGCTCCTGTCTACATGTACATATACTAAGCCTGGCCGAGAGGTGAGGCATGAGTTGTGTGTGTCGCATACCTTAAGGCATGAATTTCCATTAGTGTTAAGGTTTTTATTCACTGAACTATAACTAACCATTAAATCATTTTTTAGAATGATGCATTGCATTCAGCTGCCATGTACCTATTCTGCGCTGTGCACAGCATTTGGTCATGCTCAGCATGGTGTGGCCGCAGGGTCTAGCCTGCAGCAAGCTCATAGACACATCCAACAATACATTTTTCTTGGGCCTGCGCCCAACCACTGTCTAGATGGCTACATACCCCGTCTTAAATAAAATGAGTGAATCTTCTTAAAATCACAATTTGTTTAAATAAAAAATTGTGAAAAGTTATGCCAATTTTCCGAACACAAAACAGCACCCACATGCTCGCAAATTTCTGGCAATTCAAACATTTAGGTGCCGATTCCGATCCTGTAAAACCCGGGTACGAATGGTCGTACGGAGTGTATTCTCCGTACGACTCGTACCCGGGAAATCCACCTTACAAACCAGCAAGTACGATTCGTACAGAAATACCATTTCCGTACGAATCGTAAAAAACACCGTACGGCTAAAAAATACCTACTATTCTGATCCTGGACAGCGCGTACGCGACGTCCGCACGGAGTCAGGCAGCGTTTTACAGACCAGCAAGTACGATTCGTACCTACAGCACTCCGCACGGCTATTTTTTTACGGGAGCCAAAAAGTGCTGGAAAAGCTAAGTACGCTGCGATGCACGACGAAAAGGGGGCCCGGTACGCGACGTACACGCCATCAACCACATCGTATGTGTCACCATGTACGGTGCGTACCCCAACATTGCATATGTACGGTGCGTACATACGCGCTGTTGGGGTACGCACCGTACATAGGCCAACAGTTCGTATGTACGGTGCATAAGTCCGCACCGTACACCCCACCCGCGTATGTCCGCACCGTACCCCAGGCGTACCCCAATCCTCGCGTATGTACGGTCCGTACATACGCGAGGATTGGGGTAAGCCGCGGACATACGCGGGTCGGGGGGTACGGTGCGGACATACGTGGGTGGGGGTACGGTGCGGATATACGCGGGTGGGGGGGAGGCTGGGGGGGCGTACGACTCGTACCCCGGGCACAAGTGTACCCGGGGTAGGGGTCGTACAAAGTTCGCTCCGTACGGGACGTTTTCCATACGCTTGTGTTTTCGGAAGGGCGGTACGGATCGTACTTGCCCGCTCTGACTTCAGTTTTACGATTTGTATGTAAAACTGTCCACGTACGTCTCGTAGACTTTTCCCGAAGCGATTTGTATGTATTTTTCACATACGAATCGTACTTCACCGATTGTACGGGACTCGTACGATTCGTACGTAAAAAAATACGGATACGAGTCGTACGGTAATTTCTTTTAACGGATCGGAATCGGCACCTTAGTATTATGAAAACTATTTTTTAACTACTTTTCTCGCAATTTCTGAATGCCCCTATGTTCATATCCACTGCACCCAGTAGCTTGCAAATGATAATCAGGCCATCCCATCTTCTGAAAAATGTTTAGAGAACTTGGAATTCACAAATTTGCCTGAATCCACAAATTACAAGATTGGGGAAAAATTAAATTCAAGCCCTTCATCAGACAATCACATTTCGTCAAAAATTCAAATGTAATTGACTGAATTCTTTTCATTTTAATGGCCGTGATATCTCAAAAATAAACCCCTATTTTAAAGGTTAACATCTCAAAACTAATGAATGAATTTACATCAACCCACAAAGAGTTCCCTTTCTGAGTAAAGTTCTACTTTCATGCCAAGTCTGGAGTAAATCCATTCAGCAGTTTTGCTGTATTGGAGAGCAACATTTTATATGGGAACTACAATGGAAGAGACTGCATTTTGACTTCACCCCTCCCCCCCCCAACATTTTTTTCTTTTACCCTAAACAGATCTTCTCGAAAATTGGCATGCTAAAATGTCATGCATTTCAGAAGCACGTGCAGAATCTTGTGAAGATCCATCCAAAGCTATAGACAAAACAACAAATCTTGACTATGAGTATACCGTTTCAACTAGTTAACTCTATTCTATTCATTCAGAGTTTTAACCCACTCTGTGAGCCAGTGCTTGGTGCTGACACAGGAGTCCAGTACCATTTTATCATCCACAGTTCATACCAGCACAGAGGAATGTGTGACAACACACAGAAGCTATTGAGTCATCTCAGGTAAAGCTTTAGTTCATTAAAGATGGCAAAATGTAACACGTTCCAGTCTCGAGTGGTCCTTCCTCAGGCAAGTCTGCCAGACATCACATGACCACGGAAACAGAAAATGATCATCAGCTCTCGCTATGAACACAGACGAATTGCTGTAGCATGGATCAATGTTAGACCTGGGCAAGAAAACAGACTTCATTTGCAATGCAAAATCAGCATTAACATAACAGGACAGAGAGCTAGGTTATCAAGGTTATGATTTTGCAATGTGTCAGTTTCCTTACATGTCCTACACGGACATGCTTTCTCTTGTGTTCACACCAGCTTGGAGACCTCTAATATGATTACGATAATGTCTAGTACTAGTCTCAATGTGCTGGTGTCACATATTTCTCTGTGCCGGGAGGAAAATAAATACATACATACATAAATAAATAAATAAATAAATAAATACACGTATCAACATTTGTGTACCCTAACAGAACTAACCTAAACCAATTTTTGTTTTATTACTTTTATTACTTAACCTTATTACTTAAAAACTGCACAGGGATTATTTAGGATATGTGGTACAAATTTACATTTAAAAGGCCTACCTAGTAGTTTGAAAAATGAAAAAAAAAAAAGAATTCTGGGATTTTTCATAACAGCAATGGTCTAATATTTCAAATAAGAAAACGTAAATTGCAACAATTATCAATTTCTTATTTAGAATGTATTATGATGGATGTATGAGGTGGGTCACAAATTGCAACCCATTACGGTTGACTAGTCACAGTTATATGGTGGTCTGCTGGGGCCAGCGGAACACTATGTCGTTGATTCCCTATAAATAAACCAATTTTTTTTTATGCAGCCTGTTTTTCTAAAAGTAAAACGGAATGCGTTTAAGAAAAATGAAAAATGTTACAGCTCTTTTTTAGTGCCTGGGACTACTGCCTGCTCCTAAAACATGTTTTTTTATGTCAACTTTCACAAATGGGAAGGGGTGCTTTGGGACCCCTTCCCTTTGCGAGGATTACCACCTCCTTCGGCGTGGTAGTAAAATATTATTTTACAACTGGATTTCAGACACAAAACATTAATACATAACTAAAGGTAGCAATTCGGTATTTACTCACAAACCCAAATTGCGATTTTTTAACGTTTATAAATGCAATTTTGCGGTTGCAATGGCTCCGACATGAGCTCTGCTACATTAAAATTGCTCGGTATATAAGGGCCTTATTTCAGTGACATGCTTCTTCTTGACTGGTGTATAAGCTGGCTGAGGAGGCAGTGTGGAGGTTGAGTACCTTCTGTGCACAGGTGACACCAGTTCATTAACCAACTTTAAATGTCAAGAAACCGTTCTCAGCGCTTCAAGAAAAGGGAGAAAACGTTGTGAAGGTTCTTTTAGGTGGAAAGGTTCCTGGATGCCCCCCTTTCACCAGTTTCTGGTTTATCCGTCTGTGGAAGTGACAAGCTAGGAAGAAACAACATGGTGGCAAACAAATGCGCCTATGATGCAGTGCAGTGTGGTTTCCCTCGGATGCACAGGGCTCTATAGAGTCCTTAGAGTGCGCCTCAGTGTGGTACCTTACTGTATCTAGGATCATAGCTGTGCAGTTTGCTGGTGTTCGTCGGGTGTAGCATGGCATTTTATCTTCTGTTGGGTGAGTGTTCCTTGAATTTAGCATAAGTACTCCTAGGATGTGCTGCAAAGAGATCAGTGAATAACACTAGGATGCACTGCTGTGTGGTGGGCTAGTGTCACTAGGATGCCGTGCAGTAAAGTGAGCACGTGTCCATAGTTTAGAATACTGTCTGGTTGGATATTGTCAACAGAATGCAATGCAGTATGTAGAGTTAGTATCCCTAAGATACATTGATTTGTGGTGATCTAATGTGCCCGTAGATCAGCATAGAGGTAGTGACCTTAAAATAAAGTGCAATGGCCCATCGTGAGCTGCAGTGTCTGGCAGATGCTATGTGGAGGGAAGATGGCCTTACAATGAAATGCATGTCATGGATGAGTGCACCTAGGGTGCATCACATCAGATTAGTGTCTCCAAAAGAAGAACAGAAGGACAGTGCACTGCATTGATGCCTTAAATTATATTTTGCAAAGTCATATCTAGGTATCACCACAATGCACTGTCCCCAAGATGCAGTCCAGCCTGGTGGAGTCAGTTGAGTTCCATAGATTACAGTTCAGTGAGGTGGATAGCTGCCTTATGAAGCAGTGTAGCCCGATAGTTGGCCCTAGAAGGCAGGACAATGCAGTGGGACAGTTTTTCTATGTCACAGTTATAGTGTGACTAGGATTCAAAGTAGAGCAGCCTGTTAATTAGTGTCCTAAGGAAGTAATGCAGCCATGTCGGTAAGAGCCCCTCAAGTGCAGTGAGGTGCATCACAGTGCATTTGTGTCCGTAGGATATGTGTAGTCTAGGCCCCAAGTGCATTTAGTTAGTTTTTCAAAGTGCTCCTATAAAACAGCATGCCGTAGACGAGCAATGTGGTAGGTTAGTGTCCCTAGGATACTGTGCTTAGTAAATCCAGGATGAAGAGGCTTTGTATGTTAATAACCCCAAGACTAAGGATAGTTTGGCAGAAGTGCATATGTATTCATACTGAACAACACATTACACATTTAGAATAGAAACACTGTGCAATGAATTATGGTGGTACTCAGAGACACATGTAGCAGTGGTGTCAACCGAATGGGTGAACACGATAACATATCCAGTTTTTACCGTCCAGAAACTATAACAATCAGGAAAGTCATCCATGCCATGTGACCTGAACACACACACACAAACCCCCCCAAATCACAATCAAACCCAGACCAAGCACACAAATACCTTCCACCCGCACAGCAAACACCAAGAACCACATCTACATCCGGCTCCCAAGCATGCACATAACACCAGCTGTACTAAGCCTCCAACACATGCTCAGAAATGCACTTATCAGACAGCACAGCCTACATTCACTTTTCACCACAGAAACATGGCTCTATCCTACCTCTTGAACATTCGCAACATCATCATCCCCAATGGCTACAGTATCCAAAGCACAGACTGCAAAACAGGAGGACTCACTGACATCTGTTGAGTTTACACAACCTTCTACTCTAACCAATTCAACAAAGCAGAAGTCATTCAAAATCCTCTACTTCAGTTTCCCACTCTCAGCATGTTAGACAGATTACTTCAATCTAACAGAGTAGTCATATGGACCCAACAAGCACTTCACCAAAGAGATCGAAGTCCTCATCACATCTGCCTCTCTTCAGCAGCCACACCACATTCCTCAGAGAGTCAACACAACTTGTGACTCAAAAACGTGGCCCTTCAAAGAGTTTCCCACAGACAAACTCCAAGATGAACCTGTCAACCTCTCAAAGTCCCAACAGCTCACATTATATGGTAATACACCACTGGAAGCAAACAACATAATCCTTGACAATGATCTGGGATGCAACATAACACTGAAAGCATTAGCCATTGTTGGACCTGCGATGGGCAAGCCCAGCACAAAGGGGGGTAGCTTGGCTCGAGTGACAAGGCAGTAGAAGGCTGTTGTGTTAAGCCGGCTATGACCAAATAATAACTCCCTGCACACCACATAAAAAGAAGGACACCACACCACTGTTATAGATAAATACGTTTCGTTTATGTAAAAGTTCTCTGGGTTGGAAGAAGTACAATTAGTTAATCACATTCACCTTTCTTACATGGGTTTGATTAGCTGTGTACTGGTTGCGTAGGAATAAATGGTTGGACTCTAATAAAGAAATATACTGGATAAATATCAGGATTCAATACATTTGGAATAAATATCAGCAATGACTGGAATAAATATCAGCAAAACATCACAGTTGCATAGCAAGCTAGATACCGATCGTTTCACATAAATATCTCAGGGTCATACTGGTATCGCTGCCACCAATTAATCACTTTCAGGGTAAACACATTTAGATTGCCATTTAATGCGGAATGCGCGCTCTTACAGTTTTTGAAGTGTTTACGGGTTCGGGCTCTCTGGGCACAAGATACTCGTGATAATCCTTTAGTTGCACTCAAGCATATTGCGCGTGTATCTGGAAGATAAAGACATACAATGACTACGGCAATTACACTCCGCGGCCAGCCGGTTTAATACTACTGCGGCCGGAGGAGTCTGTGCGCTTCTGTCAACGCAGGCGGGGTCTCCGAAGGCGGCTTCAGTTCACGAGTCCTCAGACCGTTGAACGGGCTGCCGGAGGGGTCAAACTACCTGCGCGCACAGTTCAAAATTGGAGCCGCACCTCAGTCCCGGAACAATGCGGCAACTTCAGGGGAAGAGACGGTCCCACCTCACTTTAGCTGCGCCGGTAAGCGCTCCAGTCGGTATGGCCCTTCTCCCAAGGGCGAAGGGGGGTCCCAGGGGCTCCGCGATCCTCCCTCCGATCTCACTCACGGGGGGGGGGGGCTCCCGCCCACAACAACAGTCCCCAAGTCACTCGGGCAGGGCAGAGACGGTACTCTCGCCCAAATGAAGGCCAGCCTTTCCCCGCCCCAGCGGGGAAAGGCTGTCCACGATCAGCGCTTCGACGGCGGTGGGTTCGGAGACGTCCGAACGCCCGCTAGGAGGCACTTAAGTTGGTGGGGCCCTGTCAAGGGTCGCAGTCGCGATCTCACCACTGGGGGGAGGCGGGGAGGCTCTAACTATGGCCAAAGTCTCTGAGGGGCAATTGGGCACTCGCTGGCCAGGCGCTGAAGGCGAGAGGTCACTGCTCGCGCTTCTGACTGGAACGCCAGTCAGGGTCCACGCCAACAACCTCGGCTGTACTTCTGCCTGCGCTATCAGCTGCCTCAGGGGGGGGGAACAGGGCAGGTGTCAATCTGGTGTCAAGTCCTCTTCTATGTTTCTTCTCTTCTCCACTTTTTCTCATCATGGCCGCCAGGGACTGGGCCTTTTATAGCCAGTGCCCTGGGGTTCCAGCACGAGCCAGAAGGTTCTAGAACCTTCCCTGGCTGTGTCAATGACATGGCCCTTCCAAGGTGTCTTTTTGGTCATTAGGAGCCACCATACTGGGCTTCCTAAGGCAGCCATTTTGTGTACTTGTAACTTCTGAGGGGATTCCTGTCAGGTTTGCAGGTTACACAAAGTGCGCCAAAACCTCCAAAGGGTCAGAGGTCAGAAGGACTCCAATGGGAGTCACTCTCATAGGGGACAATGGTGTCCACCATTTTAGGGTTGACAACCTCAGTGTGTAATGCCACCAGTTCCGTCAGGCGCCTTGTACATAGGTGCCAGGAACTTGGTGAGCAACTGAGCGTCAAGGAGCATCTAACCCCATGGGACAACACACAAAAAGGTCCTGGTAGACAAATAAAAAGCGACAAATTTTAGGAGGCACGGGGGAACAAAATAAATCATGGTGTGAGGGGACTCTCAGAAGCAGACAGGTCTAACACGCGTCCCCCCCAGCTGAAAGTGGGGAGAGCTACCCAACCCCTTGGGAGTCCTCAACACTAAGGCGGAAATACCTGGAGAGACCGTCTGCATTGGCGTGGTCAGCTCCGGGCCGATGTTCCACCCGAAAGTCCATTCCCTGTAGGGAGATAGACCACCTCAACAGTTTTGGGTTTTCCCCCTTCATCTGCATGAGCCAACGAAGGGGTCGGTGGTCTGTCTGAACCAGGAAGTGCGAACCAAACAGGTATGGTCGCAGCTTCTTCAGTGCCCAGACCACCGCAAAGGCTTCCCGCTCAATGGTACTCCATCTCTGTTCCCGGGGAAGTAGTCTCCGTGACAGGAAGATCACGGGCTGATCCAGACCCTCTTCATTGAGTTGCGATAGCACCGCCCCAATGCCAATGTCGGATGCGTCGGTCTGGACAATGAATTCCTTCGAGAAGTCTGGAGCCTTCAAAACTGGAGCGTTGCACAATGCCTGTTTCAGAGTGTCGAAGGCTCGTTGGCAAGCCTCGGTCCAGATGACTCTCCTGGGTTGCTTCTTGGCCGTGAGTTCAGTAAGGGGAGCCATGATAGTGCCATACCCCTTCACGAACCGTCTGTAGTAACCTGTGAGGCCCAGGAAGGCTCGGACCTCAGTCTGGGTCTTGGGGGGTTCCCAGGCCACAATTGCCTCAATCTTTGCCTGAAGGGGTTGCACCGTTCCCCGGCCCACCAAGTGACCTAAGTACACCACCGACCCCTGCCCAATCTGACACTTGCTGGCCTTGATCGTCAGACCAGCTTGTTCCAGGGCCTGGAGAACGTCTTGCAGGTGCTGCAAGTGATCCTCCCAACTGCTACTGAATACAGCAATGTCGTTAAGGTAAGCAGCAGAGAAGGATTCCTTCCCAGTGAGGATCATGTTCACCAGCCGCTGGAAGGTTGCAGGAGCGTTCTTGAGCCCAAAGGGCATCACACAGAACTGGTAGTGTCCATCAGGTGTGGAGAAGGCTGACCTTTCCCTCGCTCCACCAGTCATAGGAATCTGCCAGTACCCTGCTGTGAGGTCAATGGTACTCAGATATTGGGCAGCTCCCAACCGGTCAATTAGTTCATCCGCCCGAGGGATCGGATGAGCATCGGTCTTCGTGACCGAATTAAGTCCTCGATAGTCCACGCAAAATCGCAATTCTGGCGTGGTGCCAGGTGGTGCAGCTTTAGGAACTAAAACCACCGGGCTAGACCAAGGGCTATCTGAAGGTTCAATAACTCCGAGCTCCAGCATCTTAGCTACTTCACTTCGGATGCTGGCCTTCACCTTGTCCGACAGCCGGTAAGACTTAGACTTCACAGGTGGGCTGTCGCCGGTGTCCACGTCATGAACACACAGATGGGTCTTACCCGGGACAAGGGAGAACAGAGGAGAGAATGACCCCAGGACCTGGCGGCATTCCTCCTGCTGCTCCGGAGTTAGGGATGGTGAGAGTTTCACTCCCTCCAATGACCCATCCTTTTCTTGAGACGCCAACAGGTCGGGGAGAGGCACAGTGTCCTCTTCCTCCGATCCATCAGTCACCAGGATCAACATGACTTCGGGCCTCTCATAGTGGGGCTTGAGGCGATTGGCATGCAGCACCCGACGTGGATGCCGTGGGGTCTTGACGTCCACCAGGTAGGTAGACTTGCCCATCTTTTCCAATACCTCATATGGGCCTGTCCAACGGTCCTGAAGAGCGCTTAGCTCTCCCGGTTCCATCACCCACACCTTCTGTCCAGGCTCCAGCTCCACTGGGTGAGCGTTGTGGTCATACCACGCTTTCATCACTGCCTGGCTGGCTTCCAAGTTGTCAGAAGCTTGCTTCCACAACTTAGCCATTTGGCTCCGGAAGGCCAGCATATAGCTCACCACGTCCTGGGGAACTTTCCGGGGAGACTTTTCCCATGAGTCCCTCACCAGGCTGAGAGGTCCACGTACAGGGTGCCCATACAGAAGCTCGAAGGGGCTAAAGCCCACTCCCTTCTGTGGCACTTCCCTGTAGGAAAAAAGTAAGCAGGGTAGGAGGACGTCCCATTTCCTCCGCAGGCTTTCGGGTAGACTTCTGATCATACCCTTCAACGTCTTGTTGAACCTTTCCACAAGGCCATTGGCCTGTGGGTGATAAGGAGTGGTGAACCGGTAGGTCACTCCACACTCCTTCCACATTGCCCGCATGTATGCTGACATGAAGTTGGTCCCCCTATCAGTCACAACTTCCTTGGGGAAACCCACTCGGGTAAAGATCCCCATCAGGGCCTTTGCCACCACCGGTGCAGTGATGGTTCTCAGAGGAATTGCCTCTGGATACCTTGTGGCATGATCCACCAGTACCAGGATAAACCTGTGACCGGATGTTGTCGGTGGATCTAAGGGCCCAGCAATGTCGATGCCCACCCTTTCAAAGGGGGTGCCAACGACGGGAAGTGGTTCCAGGGGAGCCTTCAGTTTCGTCCCTGTTTTCCCACTGGCTTGGCATGACACACACGACCGACAATATGCGTCGGACGCCACCCTCATTCGAGGCCAATAAAAGTGGGGGACAAGCCTGGCAAAGGTCTTGTCCTGACCCAAGTGTCCTGCCAAGGGAATCTCATGAGCCAACTCTAACAGGAAGGCTCGGTAACACTGTGGGACTACCAGGGCCCGTGACAATCCGTGCACTGGCGCCCTGGGTTCACTGTAGAGGAGGCCATCCTCCCAGTAAATACAATAGTTCCCAGACTCGTTACCCGCTGCTTGGGCTTCAGCCTGTTTCCTCAGACCCTTGAGGGTGGGACATTCTCTTTGTCCCCTGCTCAGTTCCTCCCTGGACGGACCTCCCTCCACTCGCCAATCAGCGGGGATAGGTAAGTTCTCCAACGGAACCATGTCCTCCTCCGTGGACTCCGGGTCCACCTCCGTAGGTGGCCTATCCGTCTCACGGGGCACGGACGTCGAGGCAGGCTCCTCCTGTCCTCGGCATGCTCCCTCATCAGCAGCTACGGGGTGGGCCATTGTTCCAGACTCCGACCCCTGCGACTTCTCCTCCCGAGCAGTCGCCGACCTGGTACTCACACAGGCCCAATCAGGTGTACCCAGCATCTCCGAATGAGTCCGGTATTCCACCTCCTTCCAAGCATTGTGCTCCATATCATTGCCCAGCAAACAATCGACTGGCACGGCGGGGCTTACGGCGACTCGAAGTGGACCTGCAACCCCTCCCCACTCAAAGGGAACCTCGGCCACAGGGTAGTGGCCCATTCTGCCGTCAGCCAGTGCGGCTGGATGAAGTACGCCCGGAACCACCTGCTCCGAGGACACCAGATGACCCCTTACCATAGTCATACTGGCTCCTGTATCTCTCAGAGCTTCCCCTCTATGGCCATTGATGGTGACCCACTGCCCATACTTGGTAGTATTCGAGGGCACCTGGATCTTTGGAACCATCTCCCGATCACCCAGGGACACTAAGGTGACTCCCGCCTACTCCCTTCCCTCACTTAAGGGCATCTCCTCCCCGAGCGCTACACTAGCGACTCCCGGGGCCTTTCCTCCAGCGGGAGGGGGTGGTCTCTTTGGGCATTTCGGGTCTCCTTTGTAATGTCCAATACCACCGCACTGAAAGCAATGGACAACCCTTGGCTGCTGACTCTGGCCAGGGTTAGGGTTCTTCTGCGGGTTAGCCTTAGAGTTGGAAAAGGTGTTTTTCCCCTTAAAGTTATTTTGGGGGCCTTTGGAGAACTCCTGTTTCTTGTTATCTCCCCCCTCTTTCCTTAGGGGAGCGCCCTGTCCGGACTTCTGAGAATCTCCTCCAGTCCCCTTCGTGGACACTCGGGTACTTGTCCAAATGTCCGCCTCCTCAGCAAGCTTACGGGGGCAAGTAAGTTTGCTGTCTACCAGGTGTTGCCTCAGCTCGGGAAGGCATTTCTCGAGTAGATGCTCCTTGAGGATTAAGTCATACAACCCTTGATAGTCCTCCACCTCACTACCTTGGACCCACCCTTCCAGGGCTTTCTTGGCAAAATCCAGGAAGTCAACCCAATTTTGTGAGCTCAGCTTGTGGCTACCCCTAAACCTGTGCCGGTATTTCTCCGGGGTCAACCCAAACTTCCTAATGAGCGCCACCTTCATGGCGGGGTAGTCTACCTGTTCCTCCCGGTCTAGGGCCAATAGGGCATCCCTTCCTGTCGGAGGCATGTACCGGTATAATCCACCACCCCAGTGCTTCTCATGGATCCCATGGGCTCTTAAGGAGACCTCATAGGCTGCCAGCCACTTGGCTATGTCGTCCCCAGCGGAATAACTGGCGACTACGTCCTTAGGTAAATGGGGCCTGGGCTCCCTGGCAATTTCCTTGGACTCGACACCCCCGGAGTATTATTAATGGTCTTGAGGTCGAGTTCTCGTAACTTGAACTCATGTTCCATCCTCCTCCCTTCCATCTCCAGCTTGGCCAACTCCCACCTTAACTGTCTTTCCTCTCTCCTGTCGGCTAACTCGGTTTCTGATAACCCTCTTGATGACACACTACTGCCCTCCCGTGAGGCTATCTTGGGGCTGATAGACATCGCACCCACCCCCAGGGGACATTCTGTAATCATCTCCAGGACAGTTTCTCTGTCTGATTCCTCCTCCTCTACCGTTCCCTCCGTGTGTGCTTCCACCCAGGCTCGCAGACTAGTACGGAGCTCCTCTCTCTTGGCTCCTCGCCTAACGAACACTCCCCTTTCCTGACAGAACTCCCTGAGCTGTGCCACAGTATAGGTCTCCAGCTCTGACATTTTGAATTCCATTTTTGTCAGTTGAAAGTGTGGACCACCACCACGAAGTAGGTTATGAAGATAGGAACTTTCTCTGAGGATCACCTCCACCCACCTCCAGGAAAGAATTAAAAAAAAACAAAATCACAGAATTAGAAGGCCGCTGGGAGAATACTCCGGGTGAGTACCTGTGATGCACACTGAATTATTATGAGGTTCACAACAGCACGGCTCGTAATCCCAACCGCTGCCACCAATTTTATGTTGGACCTGCGATGGGCAAGCCCAGCACAAAGGGGGGTAGCTTGGCTCGAGTGACAAGGCAGTAGAAGGCTGTTGTGTTAAGCCGGCTATGACCAAATAATAACTCCCTGCACACCACATAAAAAGAAGGACACCACACCACTGTTATAGATAAATACGTTTCGGTTATGTAAAAGTTCTCTGGGTTGGAAGAAGTTCAATTAGTTAATCACATTCACCTTTCTTACATGGGTTTGACTAGCTGTGTACTGGTTGCGTAGGAATAAATGGTTGGACTCTAATAAATAAATATACTGGATAAATATCAGGATTCAATACATTTGGAATAAATATCAGCAATGACTGGAATAAATATCAGCAAAACATCACAGTTGCATAGCAAGTTATATACCGATCGTTTCACATAAATATCTCAGGGTCATACTGGTATCGCTGCCACCAATTAATCACTTTCAGGGTAAACACATTTAGATTGCCATTTAATGCGGAATGCGCGCTCTTACAGTTTTTGAAGTGTTCACGGGTTCGGGCTCTCTGGGCACAAGATACTCGTGATAATCCTTTAGTTGCACTCAAGCATATTGCGCGTGTATCTGGAAGATAAAGACATACAATGACTACGGCAATTACACTCCGCAGCCAGCCGGTTTAATACTACTGCGGCCGGAGGAGTCTGTGCGCTTCTGTCAACGCAGGCGGGGTCTCCGAAGGCGGCTTCAGTTCACGAGTCCTCAGACCGTTGAACGGGCTGCCGGAGGGGTCAAACTACCTGCGCGCACAGTTCAAAATTGGAGCCGCACCTCAGTCCCGGAACAATGCGGCAACTTCAGGAGAAGAGACGGTCCCACCTCACTTTAGCTGCGCCGGTAAGCGCTCCAGTCGGTATGGCCCTTCTCCCAAGGGCGAAGGGGGGTCCCAGGGGCTCCGCGATCCTCCCTCCGATCTCACTCACGGGGGGGGCTCCCGCCCACAACAACAGTCCCCAAGTCACTCGGGCAGGGCAGAGACGGTACTCTCGCCCAAATGAAGGCCAGCCTTTCCCCGCCCCAGCGCAGCACCTCACCTTCTGTCCACGATCAGCGCTTCGACGGCGGTGGGTTCGGAGACGTCCGAACGCCCGCCAGGAGGCACTTAAGTTGAAGGGGCCCTGTCAAGGGTCGCAGTCGCGATCTCATACTGGGGGGAGGCGGGGAGGCTCTAACTATGGCCAAAGTCTCTGAGGGGCAATTGGGCACTCGCTGGCCAGGCGCTGAAGGCGAGAGGTCACTGCTCGCACTTCTGACTGGAACGCCAGTCAGGGTCCACGCCAACAACCTCGGCTGTACTTCTGCCTGCGCTATCAGCTGCCTCAGGGGGGGGAACAGGGCAGGTGTCAATCTGGTGTCAAGTCCTCTTCTATGTTTCTGCTCTTCTCCACTGTTTCTCATCATGGCCGCCAGGGACTGGGCCTTTTATAGCCAGTGCCCTGGGGTGCCAGCACGAGCCAGAAGGTTCTAGAACCATCCCTGGCTGTGTCAATGACATGGCCCTTCCAAGGTGTCTTTTTGGTCATTAGGAGCCACCATACTGGGCTTCCTAAGGCAGCCATTTTGTGTACTTGTAACTTCTGAGGGGATTCCTGTCAGGTTTGCAGGTTACACAAAGTGCGCCAAAACCTCCAAAGGGTCAGAGGTCAGAAGGACTCCAATGGGAGTCACTCTCATAGGGGACAATGGTGTCCACCATTTTAGGGTTGACAACCTCAGTGTGTAATGCCACCGGTTCCGTCAGGCGCCTTGTACATAGGTGCCAGGAACTTGGTGAGCAACTGAGCGTCAAGGAGCATCTAACCCCATGGGACAACACACAAAAAGGTCCTGGTAGACAAATAAAAAGCGACAAATTTTAGGAGGCACGGGGGAACAAAATAAATCATGGTGTGAGGGGACTCTCAGAAGCAGACAGGTCTAACAGCCATGAAATCAAAATCCTTCCTATCCTGACATATCAGACCTATCCGAGAACAAGAGCACCATATGCAGACAATAAAATAAATAAAGATGGGTACATGTCCTTGATCGCAACACTCAACTGGAATCACTGTGAGCGGCATGGAGATCTCTCATTTCCATAACCAGAGTCACATTCTACCAGTCAACCATCGACAAACAGACAAAAGCACAGCACTCTGCCTCAAAGCTCTACCAGACTCCTCGTTCATACAGTTAGTCAAGTGCAGCATCATCAATCACTTCTTCACTGAGAAGCCGTGCCTAACAAACCTGAATGTGTTCTTGTGTAACCTAACTGGTGCCCATGTAAACGCTCTGGTACCTTCGGGTAAAGTTTGCGCTATATAAAACAACAGGGGGGAAAAAAAAGCAGCAAAACCCAGAAATCCATCCACTCTGCCTCCAAACACTATCACTCCATCCCCAAATGGACTACCCTGAATCCTCTTTTGTTTACTAAACTCACAAACATCCTGAACCCACCTTCAAAAAAGAAGACATCCTTGCATCACTCGTGGTGAAATCTCTTCAGGGTGATTCTGTCACTCCTCTTAAACACTGTCAACATCACCCCTCATCCAAGGAACCTTGCCAATTATTTCAAAACAGAACATATATTCCCATACTGAAAAAAAGTACTCTGGAACCAGACAATTTCACCAACTACAACCCTATCACCCACCTACCCTTTACCTGTAAAACTACAGAGAAAGCTGTTTCCACCCAACTACCGAATCAGATCAACAACAATAACCTATTAAAGGACTACAAACCTGTCTTGAGACCATTCTGTAGCACGGAGACAGCTATCCTCCAGGTAGTCAATGTGACCCTCCTTTATTAATGATAAAAATGACCCCACCTCAAGATCCTGCTTGAACTCTATGCCTTCGGCACAGTTCGATCAAGCACGGATTTACACCGTGGAAGACACAGGTTTCCCTTTTATGTCCTGCACTGGCTCACCTCTAAACGTGCCTGCTTAGAACCCCAGGGATACAACTTATCCCCTGTAATCTTAAATTCTACATGAAATCTCTGTGTGCCATACTTACAGTCAAAAACAACTAAATTAATTAATATTATGACAACACACGACTCAATCCTAAAATCTCCACAGCACTTGACATTCAGTGACTTAAACACACTGTTAAATTATTCGAGAACTGCATATTAAGAACCTACCAAACCTCAACTAGGCAAACACAGAATTCTTTTGCAAACAACCTACAGCAACCATATATTTAAGCCTGGCTATCTGAAATAAATCTAGATGGGTTCACTCCCCAGCTGACAGACAATGCAAAACAACTTGGATTAACCTCAACACAGACTTCTCCTTTAAAGAGAACAACATAAAGTAAACTAAGACGACATCCATGTTTTCGCTTAAAAAATGTGAAACACCCTCCTATCCCAATTCAACTTCAGACCAACTGTGTAAACCTTGGTCCAATTCCATTTGGCTGATTGGAATGTTTTGCTCAATGGTCTCTTGTTCCCTGACACCCTTGAAGAGCAACCTACACAATACAGCTTGCCTCATCTGTGGAAATGTTTAATATTTTACTTAGCATAAGCGACAGCCATTTTGGCTGTGGTGTCCATTTAGTTTCCTTTGTAATCCTTTCGTCCTCTGCTGCTCGTCTTTTCACTCTGCTTGTGTTATCTATTTTAGTTCACTTCCTGACTCAGCTAAAGCAATGTACGAGCTGAGGATTTGTAGCTGCCAGTGCACCTGGTCATAGATGTTAACTGTCGACCATTTACTGCTGCCATAAGCATTCCTGCTCCCCCTCCCACTTTGCTGACCAAGTGGGTATTCATCTGCCCTTGTCTGCTGATAACTATTTCTAAAACATGTTCTTCCTATTTCTGGTCACATGATTACAGTGCAAAAAACCGGTATAAAAGGGACACAGTTTGTGAATTCAGTGTACTACCTCCTTGCAGCACTTGAGAGTGTTGTGCGGATGTGGTCCTGCTCATGAGTGATTAATAAACTTGTTATTTACTCCAACTCCAGTGCTGATCTCTATTTTGTTGGTCTCTGGACCCGTGAACAAGAGGGTGACCCTGCACCAGTGTTCCCACTTTTAGGTACATTTCCACAGTTGGCGCCCGACAAGTGGGGCCCAATTGGAGACGCGGCCGTCCGAAGGAGTGGTCTTGACGGAGGATCGAAATCTTACTGAGGAAGCGCACTGCACAAGGAGACCTTTGTCTTTGCAGGCCGACGTGACTTTTCTGGTTTTCCAGATTTGACCTTCCAGGTGGTAGCCGGTCTCAACTGGGGTTTTTTTTGGTGCAATTTTGAAGTGACCATTGGGTCGACCAAGAGATCTGCATGTGGGCGTTGGAGACTTCTGTTTGGTAAGGTCGCTGAAGCGACACTCTTGATTTGTTTGGCCTGGGCTTTTTGTTTAGATTTGTTATTCAATCTTTGCATAGTTTGAAGGCAGGTAATGTGGAGATTTTTCTCCTTTTGAAATATTGTTTGGAGTAGTAATATTTTACACATATTGGTAAAGCATGCCTGTTCTCAGCACACTCCGTAGGTGGTGTAGCTGCTCTGGTGGTACCAAAGTAAACTTGGAAAAAAGTCAGCCGGCTCCCCCAGAGGGGCCCCCTAATAGAGATATGTATGTCAAATATGGTATTTCTTCCATAATGTACGGTGCACTGTGGAACAAATACACAAAGAAAGATTCTGATCTGCAATGGCCAGTGAATGGGTCATCCGATTTTAAAACGGTTCGATATGTAGAGCAGTGTTTATTTAAAAGAAAAAGTAGACAGGATATGTTTGATTGTGTGCGTATGTGGGAGAAAAAAGTACGAGAGAGAGCGAAGAGAGCAGAAGCTATGGCAGAAAAAGAACAACGAGAAACGATATATCAAAAAGCGCTAGAATTAAAAAATAAAGAAAAGAAGGAAAAAATATAAAAAGAAGATAGGGAACGTCGATTAGAGGTAAATGGCCAGTACCCTATAATCCCATAGTTAATAAACCTCAGGATGACTGCATCCTATTAGAACGCCCCCAACCCCCGTATAAATTTCCCACCCAAGTGCCCCTGATGAGGTTTCTGATGACGAGCATTTGTCTTCAGACGACAAAGAACAAGATAAGCAAGATGGGCGACAGACTCGCTCTACTTTGACTAAAATAGAAAAAGATAAATTAAAAACCGCTGCAAGAGAGGAGGCTCATCGGTCTCACAACTGCATCTGTCATCGTAGCTAGCTATGGTTCAACAGTGGCAAAATATGGAGCAATTTTATTTTGTAGAAAAATTTGCTTGGGAGGTAATATTTGATTATAGACAAATTTCTCATGAACTAGAGCCAGTTGATATAAATACTGATTATAAACGATTACAGGGGGACATTCCTTTTTTTTTCGGCCTTATCTGATATGATCAGAGGAGTGGTTAAAATACGATACGCAACATTACTTTCACGAAAGGAGCAAGAATTAGCTAAAAAACAGAGTGGTATAGAAGTAGTTTAAACTTAAGCACAGGACGTAGATGCTCCGGTGGAAGAGGTTGCACCCAGTAGTACTATAGTTACTGTGAAACCTATGAGTGAAGCTGCACCCCTTTATGTTCCTCCGAAGGGTGCGGGAACCAATGATGATAAAATTTCGGATGATGTAAACGGATATTTTATATATAATTGGGTTTACACTCCTTGGAGTAGAGCTGACATGATGGCTCTTAAAGCTGCTTTGCCCGACCCCTTGAAAAATCCTGCCGCCTTCTATGAGGAGGTGAAAGGAGCCATTAAGCTCCTGATTATGACCTTGCCAGATATTGATATGTTCTTTGGGCTTATTTTGCCCCCTGATATGTGGAGAACGATACGTAAAATAGATGATAATGTAGCCTATGGTAATACCTGGGAACATTTAGAACAAATAGATGCGGAAAGGGAGCCTGAGCAGAAACCTCAGGAGAAATTAGATCTTCCTAAAGCTATTGTGACTAAGTTACAGACTCTCATACCCCCTAAGAAAATAGATTGGAATACGTTAGCGTCCTGTAAACAGAAAACAGATGAGTCAGTTTCTGATTTCTTTTCAAGGTTTGAGGAAACATTCCATGATTTTAGTGGTCAGTCATTGGTCGATGATACGGGTAAGCATTTGTTTGTCGATAAATTTGTCGCTAATATGTAACCAGAACTAGCTAGTCGCTTAATGGCCATCGAGAGTTCTTGGACCACGTCTTCCTCAGTTTCCCATTTGACTATGGCCCAGTATTATGAATGACAGGAACAGGAAGCGACAAGCAGGGAGGATAAGAAGGTTAAAGAATTAAAGACGAAAGTTATGTTGGCTCAAGTATATGGTCCACCATTTAGGGGAGGTGGAAGAGGCAGACGTGTAATGTATAAACCTGTAGTGCCCCCTCTCCCTTGAGCAAATATGTCCCCTCATCAGTGTGCTTATTGTATAGAGAATGGGCATTGGCGTTCTGAGTGCCCTCTTTTGCGAGGTCAGCAGTACGGAAGGGGTAGTGTGAGAGGACGCCCAGGCAATTCAGGAAACAGGGGAGGTACAGGAGCCCGTCCCAGGTTTGAAGCAGTTGAACAAGGACCAAATTATTCTAATACTTCTGATAGACTAAATCAATACCAAATGTCTAATTATTCTGCTGACGCCCTTGCAGATTCCGATTATACATAGGGATGTCCAGGATGTGGTAAGTAACCGGTTGAGGGGCCAGTAGATCAAATGGGTCCTTATGTTGACGCAAATGTCTTGGGATCTACTGATCGGTTTCTGGTTGATGCTGGGGCTACCCGTAGTGCTCTGTCTAAAAAATTGGTTCCTAGGGCTCCCCTGTCCGGCACAATGATAACATCGATAGGATTCCATGGGACACCTACACCTACCCCTCTTTCACAGCCACTTGAATTCGGACTTGACAAATTCACTGCAGCATGTCCATTTTTGCTTTCCCCTAACACGCCGGACACCATTGTGGGTATCGATATGCTTAGATATTTTCATGCTACAAAACGTTGTTCTCCGGAAGGTGTGCGTGTTATTTTAAATAACAACTATCAAATGGTAGAGAGTTCCTGTCTTATCAATGAGGATGCTGCTCTGGCGTCCTTATCTAGTGTGAAGAAGGAACACTGTTATTGTTATCATTTCTTGCCTCCCATCATCACAAAGTCTTGCGAAATAAATTGCAATATTGTAGACAGCAGGTTACCTATTTAGGTCACCTCCTGTCTAAGGAGGGATGTGCACGCACACCAGACCGCATTCAGACCATTCTAGACACTCCTGTACCCCGCACTCAGAAGGATGTTCGTGCGCAGATTGGCCTCATTTCTTTTTGTAGGCAGTTTTTCGCACATTATTAAACCTTTGTTGGCTCTTTTGACGAAAGACACTCCGATGTCCCTCCCATAGACTGCTGAGTGCCAGAGCGCCTTCCAACAGTTACGCAAAGCCCTTTGGTCTGCACCAGTATTAGGTACCCCAGACATGTTGATGAGCGACTATTTGTCCCAGTTAACTGACAGCTTGTCTTCTATTTATCAGCAGGTGCTGGAAGCTCTTCCTTCGTGAGCCCTGCTGTGCTAAGAAATCATCGCAACAGTTTGGTCACCGAGAAAGGACGAGCTGCGTCACTTGAAGGACCTGAGGAAGTCTTCCCGGACCACACGATCCCTGGTGCATCTAGATACCTACTTTGATCCAGGAAGAAAGAAACTTCATCACAGAAAGAGACTGATTGAGCCACTATCCTGGGTGGTTAAAGACTGTCTACAAAGGGAGGTAGCCTTTTAGTGACTACTCGTCTCAACGTTAGTGAAGAAACCAATGCCTGCGCAGGACCTTAGGGCATCCTCTATTTTGTTGTTTGCCGATGAAAATAAGCTCGCCTAAGAAGAGGGAGATCGCTGCGACAACGTGCAACGGCTGTACAATCTGCATTCTTGGTCTGACTTTGACTGCTGCCATCATCGCTACTGTAATATGGGTAGTGGAGGAAGTAATGCCTGTAACCTCCTTACCCAACATTACTGTTACATAACTTGCTGCAAAAGAGCACCATCATTTTGATTTGCCGCAACATGAACAGGGATACCAGCAAAATCTGAGAAACAATTCATTTCTTCAAATGTTGCATCAGACACACCAGTTAAGCAATGCTACTAACTGTTGGGTTTGTGGCAAGATTCCTCCTCATCAGAACATAAAAGGAATCCCGTTGTCACCACTGCCATTCTCTCACAATGGCTCATGCCAAGCTTGTTTCAAACTTCTATATGCCTCTAATGAACAAAGTCTGTTACTCAACGAAGATGTGGACCCACAAGCAAAAGGGACTGCTTTAGAAATGGAAGAATATAGTAAAGGAAATGCAGTAACAAACTATGTGTATCCACATTCTAGGTTGGCTAAAGGAAATTAACCCCTTGTTATCTCTGTTGCCATGACCACTGGCCTCCTTTGTGTACAAAGTACAGGCAATGTGTCAGTGGGCCACAGTAACTGTATTACAGGGTTGCAGATGTCTACGACAGGCAGAAGCTGCTTTCTTGCATCAAGTCACACTTATTTTTTTTGTGGAACTAAGGCATACTACTTCCTACATCCAGGCTGGTTTGGTACCTGTTACATAACCTTCCTTCTACCACCTGTGTTTTGGCTCCCCCAACCTACCATCAAGATTTGTAATTGTTCGATCACCATGCTGGTAGTAGGGGAAAACGTGCAATCGATGTCTCTGTAGTCGAGCAGACACAGACCACATGGGAACAATATAGACTTTAACAGGGGATTCTTCTTCATTGTTGGCCCAGTACAGAACAGTAAGCTGGTCCGTCACCTCACCCGTACAATGGAAGCAGTGATCAATCTGACAACTGCGGCCTTAGGGAACTTGACAGAAGAACAAGCATCGATCCGCATGGTTGCTTTGCAGAATAGACTTGTTCTAGATGTTATTCTGGCTGATCGAGGTGGAGCATGCTGTATCATTGGATCCAGCTGTTGTGCCTTCACACCGGACAATTCACCTTCTGTATATGCGGTCATCTCCAAACTATAAAAAATAGCTACTGAGATGCATCAAGATTCAGGAACATGGACTTGGGCTGGATAGTTCTGGAACATATTTTCTGTATGGAATCTAAAAATATTATCGACCTTGTTCATAATTATTGCAGTTCTCTTCTCTTGCTGTTTATGTATCCAATGTGGGCCAATGCTTTGTTCCCTTTGTATCTCCACTTGTACTACTAGTCTACCATCTAAAACGAATGTCCAAAATGTAAATACCCGTTAAGCAATAGACCGAGAAGTCAGCAAGCTGATGCTAATTGATATACATGATATTTATCGTACCCCTTTTGAAGCATAAGAAAATGTCTTAGCTTATGCTAAAAGAGTCGTCTGTGGAAATGTGTAATATTTTACTTAGCGTAAGTGACAGCCATTTTAGCTGTGGTGTCCATTTAGTTTCCTTCGTAATTCTTTTGTCCTCTGCTGCTCGTCTTTTCACTCTGCTTGTGTTATCTATTTTAGTTGACTTCCTGACTCAGCTAAAACAATGTACGTGCTGAGGGTTTGTAGCTGCCAGTGCACCTGGTCATAGATGTTAACTGTCGACCATTTACTGCTGCCATAAGCATTCCTACTCCCCCTCCCACTTTGCTGACCAACTGGTTATTCATCTGCCCTTATTTGCTGATAACTATTTTAAAACTTGTTCTTCCTATTTCTGTTCACATGCTTACAGTGCAGAAAACCTGTATAAAAGGGACACAGTTTGTGAATTCAGTGTACTACCTCCTTGCAGCACTTGAGAGTGTTGTGTGGATGTGGTCCCACTCATGAGTGATTAATAAACTTGTTATTTATTCCAACTCCAGTGCTGATCTCTATTTTGTTGGTCTCTGGACCCGTGGGCAAGGGGGTGACTCTGCACCAGTGTGCCCACTTTTAGGCAAATATCCACACATCAAGGTCTTAAAGAAAATCGACCACATCACCCTAACCCTGAGGGAACTGCACTGACTCCTCCTCAAGGCTCGCATCATTTTCAAGATCAGCTGCATTACTGGAAGAGCTACCAGAAACATCCCCTCTCTATACCTGTCCCAGAGACAATCCAGCTGGAGTGTAGAGCCACACCAGAAGCCAGGACATTATCACACTGGACACAAAGAATTGTCAGAACGAAAGTACAGAAGGGAGGTCTTTTCCTTTTATGTACTCATGATCTGGAATAAATCACTTCATGTTTCCTTCCTTAAATGAATTATTTTAGCCAACATACCCACTCATCCTCCACTGAGAGTCCAACAGGGGTCCCTGCATATAAGGTTTGATCTATACTGAATTCTGGAAACGGTTGGGATACCTTATTGACTGTGAAGACTATGGCCACAGAAATGCACCAAGAAATCTGGTTATCAGCGTTTTTCTTTTTAAATATGTTTTTCCTTTAGTGCTTAAACCAAAGAAATCAATACAGCCATGTGCGTAATTGTCACAAATACATACTGAAAGTACACAGAATTACATTGGTCTGTACATCTGCAAGTCTTGAGACACCCAGACATGTAATATGTATAGAATAGTACATCTAAGGCATGGCTATACACCCCTTAAGTTGTTAATTTCTAACGGGCAATCGGGGCCAGGACTACTTTCTTCAGATCCCAGCCCATAGTAAATTCTCCACCACCCCTAGATCTTGTAAAACATACGGGGACAACGTCTACTGGACTAGGTCACCTTCTGCATCCCCCGTCTCTATCCTTATATGGAAGGTACCTCCAACGGTCCCAATTACTTAGCCACATCTTGTTTGTCCACTACTAGACACAAGGCACTAAAGACGAGCTTGAAAAGCAGGACACAAACATCATTTGGGATCCCCAACAGAACGTACCTCATGTCTAGCGGGAGCGAAACCTCCAGTATATCTGAGAGTTCCTGGACGATCACACTCCAGTAAGCCTGTATACGGGGGCGCTCCCGTGTATGTATAAAGTACGCTATGGCCTCAAGGCAGGCAAACAAACAAGTTACTTACCTTCGGTAACGCTTTTTCCGGTGGATACAGTATCTGCCTGTGGATTCCTCACCTTTTGAATATCCCCTGAGCCAGCAACATTCGGAATTTTTTCGGAGCTCTCCACGCCGACAACGTCACTGAAGCACGGCTCCACACGCGGATCCGCTGACGTCACTGGATCCATAAGAGGACCTCGTCGGCGTGCTGACGTCAGTTCCGCCCTTTTTTTCCCGTGCCTTCGAGGCACATGGACGGACAGACAAAATATATATACAGTATACACAGTACACAAAATTCAAACCAACACACACAGTGTGAAGTCAATGCAGGAAAGCAAAAGAAACAACATACTTCCTTTAACAGCAACAGATACATTTTGTCACATTATCACTATTGTAGGTTTACAAGGGTGGACAACGGGGAGGCGGGTGGGTCAGTGAGGAATCCACAGGCAGACACTGTATCCACCAGAAAAAAGCGTTACCGAAGGTAAGTAACTTGTTCTTCTGATGGATACATCTGTCAGTGGATTCCTCACCTTGTGAATAGATTCCCACAGAAGTCCCCACTTCCGGAGGAGGGTGTCCACCCTTCTATACCAAAAAGTCCTGAAGGACGGAAAGTGCAAAGTGTCCGTCCCTCCTCACCTCGGTATCTAAGCAGTAATGCTTCGCGAAAGTGTGGAGGGAGGCCCAAGTTGCCGCTCTACAAATGTCCTCCACAGGAACACCTCTAGATAAGGCAGATGTAGAAGACTTTGCCCTGGTAGAATGAGCTCTTATACCTTCTGGAGGTTCCTTACCGGCCAAAGAGTAACAGATCTTGATGCACAAGATAATCCATCTGGAAAGGGTGTGCTTGTGCACCGCTCTGCCTTACCTGCAGCCAATGAAGCCCACGAAGAGCTGGTCATCCACTCGAAAGTCTTTAGTTCTATCGAGGTAAAAACTCACCGCCCTTTTAGGGTCCAAGCGGTGAAGCCGCTCCTCCTCCTTGGAAGGGTGAGGGGGAGGATAGAAGGTAGGAAGGGTAATGGACTGCCCCAGATGGAAAGGAGTTACCACCTTAGGCAGAAAAGCAGCCCTGGTCCTGAGTACCATTCTTTCAGCATGAATGGTCAAGAACGGGGGTTTCAAACTCAGAGCTAGAAACTCACTTATTCTCCTTGCCGAGGTAATGGCAATGAGAAAGACTGTTTTAAAAGATAATAGCCTTAAGGGACACTTGTGCAAGGGTTCAAAGGGAGAACCCATCAAGAAAGTTAAAACAAGATTTAAGTCCCATTGAGGCACAATAAATGGAGTGGGCGGAAATTTGTTGGTAAGGCCCTTAATGAACCGTAATACAATAGGTGATTTAAACAAGGACGGCTGATCCGGCAAGCATAGGAATGCAGACAAAGCCGATAAATAACCCTTCACAGTAGCTACAGCAAAGCCTTGCTGAGCTAGAGAGAGCAAACTGAAGGATGTTGGATAAACGAGCCCTCAAAGGGTCAATAGACTTCTCCCCACACCAAAGGACAAATTTGGACCACCTATAGGATTAGATAGACTTGATGGAGTGACGCCTTGCAGACAAAATCACGCCTACCACATCAGGCGGGAGAGAAAAAGAATTCAGATTGCCCCGTTCAATCTCCAGGTATGAAGGTGTAAGCTCTGGAGGTTGGGGTGTAGAGCCTGCCCCTGCGACTGCGAGAGGAGGTCTGCCCTGAGAGGCAGACGGAGCGGAGGGCACGAGGAGAGGTGGAGAAGATCTGTATACCACACCCTTCTTGGCCAATCCGGGGCGATCAAGATGACTTGAGCCCGGTCTTGGCGAATCTTCCTCAGAACCCGAGGAATCAAGGGTATGGGAGGAAACGTGTAAAGGAGATGTGAGTCCCATCTCAACTGAAACGCGTCCCCCAAAGCTCCCTGCATCGGATACCGGAGACTGCAGAATGACGGGCAGTGAGCGTTCTCGTAAGTGGCAAACAGGTCCATCCGAGGAGTTCCCCACGTCCGAAAGACGAGACGAACCACCTCCGGATGGAGCCTCCACTCGTGGTCGGCAGAGAACTGCCGACTGAGACTGTCTGCACGCACGTTCAGAACTCCGGCCAGATGATTTGCCATCAGACAAATCTGATGATCCTGAACCCAGGACCAGAGACGCAGAGCCTCTCTGCAGAGACAATGCGACCCCACTCCTCCCTGCTTGTTGACATACCACATCGCGGTAGTGTTGTCCGTCAGGACTTGAACCGACTGACCGCGAAGGGAAGGGAAGAAGGCCTTGAGTGCCAAACGTATCGCCCGCAACTCCAAAAGGTTGATATGAAACAACCTTTCCTCTGGAGACCAAAGACCCTTGATCTCCAGATCCCCCAGATGCGCACCCCACCCTAAAGTGGATGCATCCGTTATCACTGTGGCCACCGATGGAGGTAGATGGAAGGGCTTTCCCTGAGACAGATTACCCTCCACGATCCACCAAGACAGATCCGCTGCAGCTTCTCTGGAGATCCTCACAGACTCCCTGAGATCTCCATTGTGCTGATAGCACTGCCTGCGGAGGCACCACTGGAGCGCCCTCTTATGCCAGCGTGCGTGGTTGACCAACAGAATGCAGGAAGCAAACAGACCGAGCAGACGAAGGACCTTCAGGACTGGAACGACCGCTCCATTGTAAAACAAGGGAATCATTTCCTGTATGTCGAGAATCCTTTGTGGAGGTGGGAATGCTCGACACACAGTAGTGTCCAGTACCGCCCCTATGAACAGGTTGCGCTGAGAGGGCACCAGGTGAGAATTGGGCACGTTTATCGAGAAACCCACTTTGTACAACAGTGGAGTTGTAACCTGCAGATGATGAAGCACCTTCTCTAGCGACTCCGCTTTGATCAGCCAGTCGTCCAGATAAGGGAAAACTGGAATCCTCGACCTTCTGAGATGGGCTGCCACCACTGCCATCACCTTGGTGAAGTCTCTAGGTGCAGTAGTAAGACCAAACGGGAGAACCGCAAACTGACAATGTTGCGACCCTACCGTAAAACGGAGATACTTCCTGTGTGACTCCGGGATCGGAATATGAAAATATGCATCCTGCAAGTCGATCGACACCATCCAGTCCTCCTGTTGAAGCGCTTGAAGAACCTGCGCAAGGGTGAGCATCTTGAACTTCTCCTGCTTCAGAAAAAGGTTCAAGATCCTGAGATCTAGGATTGGGCGTAGCCGGCCATCCTTCTTGGGTATCAGGAAATACCGGGAGTAGCATCCCTGACCCCTTTCCCGCTCTGGAACCACCTCTATCGCACCTTTTTTTTAGTAATGTTAGGACTTCCTCCTGCAGGAGAAGAAGGTGGTCCTCCGAGCAAGCACTTTGGTAAGGAGGGTAATTTGGAGGAAATTCCCGAAAGGGAAGAGCAGACCCATTTTCCACAAGATTTAGAACCCAAAGGTCTGTAGTGACCGATTGCAAATCTTTTAGAAAATGGGTAAGCCGACCCCCCACAGGACCAACATGATCCAGAATGGTGGATCGAGGGTTGCTTTGCAGTGGTAGGAGGGAGGGAGGAAGAGGAGGAGGAGGAGGAGGGCTGACGACCTCGTGAACGACCTCTGTTCCTACCCCTGTAGGTCTTATATAGGGTATTTTTCTGCTGCTGCTGCTGCTGCTGCTGCTGAGGCTGCCTGTAGGTCCGAAAGGACGACCTCCCAAAACCTCTGTACCTTCTGAATGAGGAACCTCTAGGCTGAGCCTGCAGGCCCAGAGACTTAGCTGTGGCTTTGCTGTCCTTGAGCCTCTACAAAGCTGCATCTGCTTTTTTTCCCAAACAGTCCAGAACCATCAAAGGGTAGATATAGAAGTGTTGGCTACACATCTGGAGAGAACTCCGACGACTTAAGCCAAGCACTTCTTGTGGCAACCGAAGAGCCCATGATCCTGGCAACAGAGTCTGCAGTGTCCAAACCACTCTATATAACCTGTCGTGCAGCAGCTTGAGTGTCCGACAAGACCTCATTAAAATTCTGCCTGTCCTCCTCTGACAATTTAGGAGCCAGCTGTTTTGCAGAATCCATCAGGGCGTGGATGTAACGGCCCAAAAGGCAGGTGGGACTTGTGGACTTCAAGGCCATACTTGCCGAGGAGAACACCTTCTTGGCCGACTGGTCAAGCTTTTTAGACTCTCTATCGATATGAACTTGAGGAAAAGCTCCAGATTTTTTTTTCGATCAGGCAGCTTGAACCACCAGACTCTCAGGAGAAGGATGGGATGTTAGAAAGTCCAGATCTCCTGGAGCCGCCCTATACATCCTAGCAACAGATTTAGACACTGCCGGAGCCGAAAAGGGCTTACGCCAAACCTCCATAACTGGCTCAGTGATGGCATCATTAAAAGGAAGCAAAGGTTCTACCACAGTGGAGGGGGAATGACGAACCTTCGTCAAGATGTTGGACTTAAATTCAGCCGTTGGGAGCTGCAAGTCTAAGAGCTTCGCTGCCTTCCTTATGACTGCGTGGTAAGGAACCACATCCTTAGAGGGAGCATCTGATGGAGGAGAAAGCTCCCATATCAAGGCAACTTGCCTCCTTTAATTCTTCAAAACAGTCATCCGACTCTTGAAGTTCACCCTCTACCATTTCTTCTGCTTGATACCTCTGCTCTTCAAAAATCCTCTGCGCCTCCTGCCTGGATCTCATCCTCAGAACCGGCGTCGGCGGCGCTACACACGACTCTGACGGAGCCGGCGTCGAACACGGATCCGGAGGCACAGCCTGAGTCGAACGAGGTCGAGCCGGAGATGAAGGTAACGGCATAGACGTCTTCAGCGCCGGGAAATGCCAGGATGGCGCCGCTGGAAGGAAAGGCATAAAGGGAGTCTGAGCATAGGCCTGAGGAACCCCCAAATTAAAGGCCATTGGACCCATGGGACCCGAAGGTGCTCCAGAGGGGTACATTGCTCTTGAAAAGACACCATACATGGCATTCAAGTAATGCAATGGGTCTTGACCCGGACCAGGGAAAGGCGGGTAAGGGCTCGATAAAGGCTCAGGCTCAGGCTGAGGCCTTACCGGACTTGGGCCAATCGGCACCGACGGTGGAGCCAATGGAGTCGAAGACTCATCAGGTAACTGGGCCTCTTCCACCGGAGCTGGAGAATGTGTTGGCGTCAGAGATGGAGCCGAAGCTGGAGAACGCTCCGGAGAAGCTGCAGGCGAGGCCGGAAAAACAGGTGAAGCCGGATTCGAGGCCGAAGCAGAAGGTGAAACATAGTCCTTACGACGCCGAGGAACTGGCGAAGTCGATTTCGGAGCCGTCTCCTTATCCGAACGGCGTTGAGAGCCGTACCTCTTCTTTTTCTTATGCTTCTTTGATCTTGAAGCATGACCCGACGTCGACTTCGAACCCGACCTCGACCTGGACCTCGCCCTCGATCGCCTTCGACCTCTCTTCTCCTTCCTCATCTTCGCGATGAACAGCTTGGCCACTCTCTCCTTTAAAGCTTTTGGGTTCATCTTACGGCAGCAAGAGCACCCCTCGACGTCGTGATCCGACGACAGGCACCAGACACAATCTTCGTGCGGATCCGTGATGGACATATGTATACCGCACTCTCTGCAGGGCTTGAACCCAGACTTCCTCGACGACATCTTCAGGAAGAAACAAGAGAGGACCAGAAACAATCCAGAAAAACAAAGTAACCAGACAAGCTACGGAGAGTCCCAGAAAACCGTTAGCGTCGACGGCGCGGAAAAAAGGGAACTGTCTTCATCACGCCGACGAGGTCCTCTTATGGATCCAATGACATCAGCGGATCCGCGTGCGGAGCTGTGCTTCTGTGACGTCGTCCTCGTCGGCGTGGAGAGCTACGAAAAAATTACGAATGTTGCTAGCGCAGGGGATATTCACAAGGTGAGGAATCCACTGGCAGATGTATCCATCAAAAAGTTCAGTATGGATGCCCTCCCCACGTTGTACAACCTTTGGTGGTCATAATAGACCCTGTGGAGTATTTTAAATTGTATCAAACGTAGGCATGACTTAATGTCCACTGCTTGTGGGTGTATCAATGCCGCCTCCCAGTCTATGTCTTTGAAATCGCACACATCTTGCCTCCATCTCTCTCTAAGCTGGCCCAGGGTATTTGGCACATTATTATGGATTGTCCTTTATGTAAGAGAGACTGCACCTTTTCCCAACTATTTCATTAGTATCCGCCCCTCAAGAGCGGCGTATTCCAGAATTTCTGTCCCCTCCTGTCCCTCAGCCCATCAAGCATGGCACAATTGCACATACTTTAGAAATTAGGACAGGTGAACAAGTTACTAACCTTCGGTAACGATGTATCTGTAAGAAACATTAGTTAGTTAGATTCCTCACCTTAGAATATCCCCAGGCGTCAGACTGGATCCGGAAGATTTTTCGTCAGCAATACCCCTTGCGCGTCGCTAGGCGTCGTCTGCGGCTCCGCGTCCGTCGTCGGCGTCGTGCGCCGGGATGACGTCGTCGGAGTACTTAGACGCCGCCCTCGCGCGCTGACGTCAGTTCCTGTACATAGCCTTCCGCGCCAGGAACGCAGAGCCATGCAAAGACCGACACTGGTGCCAAAAATAAAATCTAGGGGCCTGAAAGGACAACCTTAACCCTAGATGTCAGTTCGCAGAACGGGGAGGATGGGTGGGTCGGTGAGGAATCTAACTAACTAATGTTTCTTACAGATACATCGTTACCGAAGGTTAGTAACTTGTTCATCTGAAAGAAACACGTTAGTTAGATTCCTCACCTTAGAATAGATACCCAAGCAATACCATCCCCGGTGGTGGGTCTGCGAACCAAGATCACACCAGAAAGTCCTGGAGGACAGAACGGCCAAAGAAGCCATCCCTCCGGACTTGGCTGTCAAGGCAATAATGCCTGGCAAACGTGTGTAGCGAAGCCCACGTCGCCGCCTGACAGATGTCCTGCAAAGGGACTCCCCGTCCCAAGGCAGTAGTAGCCGCCGTGGCCCGAGTAGAATGGGCGCGCAGCCCAACAGGAGGGTCCTTTTTAGCCAAGGAATAGCAGATTTTTATACACAAAACGACCCACCGAGAGATGGTTCGTTTGTGCACAGCTTTCCCCTTCTTAGCGCCCACGTACCCAACAAAAAGCTGGTCGTCCACCCGGAACTGTTTTGTGCGGTCCAGATAAAAGGAGAGCGCACGTTTTGGGTCCAGACGGTGGAGCCTCTCTTCCTCTTTGGAAGGATGCGGAGGCGGAAAGAAGGTGGGCAAGGTGACAGACTGCCCAAGGTGAAATGGAGTCACCACTTTAGGAAGAAAAGAGGGACGAGGCCGAAGGACAACCTTGTCCGGATGAACAGATAGAAAAGGAGGCTTTGAAGATAAAGCCTGGAGCTCACTCACCCGTCTAGCCGAGGTGATGGCTACCAGAAAAGCAGTCTTTAGAGTTAGAAGACGAAGAGGGCAATTGTGAAGAGGCTCGAAGGGAGCGCACATCAAGAATGTCAAGACCAGATTCAAGTCCCACTGAGGCATTACAAAGGGGACAGGAGGGAACGTGTGTGTAATGCCTTTGAGAAAGCGTGACACTACAGGGGACTTGAAAAGAGAAGGCTGATCAGGAAGCCGCAAGAAGGCGGAGAGGGCAGCAAGATAACCTTTCAGGGTGCCCAGGGCAGAGCCCTGCCGGGCCAGAGAAAGAAGGAAGAGGAGAACCTCAGAAAGAGGGGCGGAAAGGGGATCCACAGCCTTTGCTGTGCACCATGCCACAAATTTGTTCCACCGGCAGGCGTATACCGACTTTGTGGAGGGACGCCTGACTGCCAGAATGATATCACAGACTTCAGGAGGCAAGTCAAATGGCATCAACTGCCGCCGCTCAATCTCCACGCATGGAGGTGGAGGCTGGACAGGTTCGGGTGGAGGACCGTCCCCTGCTGCTGCGACAGAAGATCCTCCCGAAGGGGCAGACGTATCGGGGGATCGGTCAACAGACTGAGTAGCTCGGGATACCAGTATCTTCGTGCCCAATCCGGAGCCACCAAGATGACTTGGGCCCGGTCGCGCCTGATCTTCTTCAGCACTCTGGGCAGAAGTGGTATAGGCGGAAAGGCGTACAACAGACCGCAACTCCACTCGTGACGAAAAGCGTCGCCGAGCGAGTGCCGCCTTGGAAATTCCAACGCGCAGAACTGCTGACATTGCGCGTTCTCTTCGGTGGCGAATAGATCTAACCAAGGCTCTCCCCACTGCTGAAAGAGGCCTTGCACCACTTCGGAGTTCAGACGCCATTCGTGATCCATCATGCACCGGCGGCTGAGTTCGTCTGCTCTGGCGTTCAGAGAGCCCGCCAGATGTTGAACCACCAGGGTGACGCCCTGGTGTTCCAGCCATGTCCAGAGGCGCAGAGCCTCCTGACAAAGGGTCCACGACCCCACCCCGCCCTGTTTGTTGCAGTACCACATGGCGGTGGTGTTGTCCGTGAACACTTGCACGACACTTCCCCTGACAGAGGGAAGGAAGGCTTTCAGTGCAAGCCGGATCGCTCTCAACTCCAACAGGTTGATGTGGAGACGAGACTCCGCCGGAGACCAGAGGCCTCTGATCTCCGCCTCTCCCATATGGCCACCCCATCCCAGGAGGGACGCATCCGTCACTACGACATGCTCCGGTTGGGGAAGGGAGAGGCTCTTGCCCTTGACCCACTCGCGGTCCGTGAGCCACCACTGCAACTGCTGTGCAGTACCCTCCGAGATCAAGACATGGTCGGACAGGTTGCCGTGATGCTGGGCCCACTGAAACTTCAGGTCCCACTGCAGAGCCCGCATGCGCCGCCTGGCGTGATGCACTAGTAGGATGCAGGAGGCCATCAGCCCCAGAAGCCGCAACACTAGCCTGACCGAAACCCGGGATAGAGGCCGAAAGATGGGAATCAGGGCCTGTATATCCCGGACCCGCTGTTCCGGAGGATGGACCCGGAACTGCGCCGAATCGAGAACCGCTCCGATGAAGAGGAGCTTCTGAGAGGGACTCAAGTGTGACTTCGGCACGTTGATGGAAAACCCCAGCAAATGCAGGAGATCCGCCGTAGTCTGGAGGTGGGAGACGACTGCCTGGGGCGAGCCCGCCTTCAACAACCAGTCGTCGAGATAGGGGAAGACTGGGACCCCTGATCTGCGCAGATGAGCTGCGACCACCGCCATCACTTTCGTGAACACCCGAGGGGCACTGGTGAGGCCGAAGGGGAGCACGGTAAACTGAAAGTGCTCTTGGCCCACCGTGAACCGCAGGTAACGCCGGTGGGCCGGCAGGATGGGGATATGGAAATATGCGTCCTGCAAGTCCAACGCTACCATCCAGTCTCCAGGGTCTAGGGCAGCTAAAACCTGAGCCAACGTCAGCATCTTGAACCTTTCCTTTCGGAGGAAGGCATTGACGTTCCGGAGGTCCAAGATAGGGCGCAGGCCCCCCTTGCCCTTCTTGGGAACCAGAAAGTAGTGGGAATAACAACCACGACCTACTTCTGGACTCGGAACGCGCTCGACGGCCCCCTTGGCCAAGAGAGCCGAAACTTCCTCGCGGAGAAGATCCAAATGATCCCCCGAGATACGGTGGTGCTGTGGTGGCATGGCTGGAGGGGTCGTCTCGAAGGGGAGGGAGTAGCCCCTTCGGACGATTTGCAGCACCCACCTGTCCGATGTTATGGACCGCCAGTGGAGCAGGTGATGGCGAACTCTGCCGCCCACTGGCGTGGTATGGGCCTGAAAGCTCGGACTAGGAAGGCTTCGAGGCGGATGCTGCCGGGGTGGATGTGGGCTGACCACGTCGTCCTCCATTTCCGCCACGGCGGAAGCCACGTCCGCGACCGCGCGCAGGTTGGTTCTGCGGCTGGTGGCTTTGCGGACGTGAGGAGGCGCCCCTTCCTTGGCCACGAAAGGGGCGAAAAGCGGAGGTGTGCGCCCGCGGAGCCGAGAGGCCCAAGGACTTGGCCGTAGCCCGGGAGTCCTTAAAACGGTTCAGCGCACTGTCCGCCTTCTCACCAAACAGGCGAGTGCCATCAAAGGGCATGTCCATGAGGGTGTTCTGGACATCCCCGGAAAATGACGTGGACCGCATCCAGGCGTGGCGGCGGAGCGCCACCGTGGTGGAAATCGCCCGACCTAGCGAGTCCGTGGTGTCAAGCCCACATCTTATGGCGTGCCGTGCTGCATCCCTCCCATCGGCCAAAGCCTGGGTAAGACGCGTCCGGACCTCCTCCGGACACAGGGGCAGCACGTCCTCCACCGTATCCCACAGGGAATGGGAATAACGGTCCAAGAGACAGGCGGTATTTAAGGACCGCAGGCCCAAACTAAGGGACGAGAACAGTTTCTTGCCAAACTGCTCGAGCCTCTTGGAATCCCGGTCCGGCGGAGCGGTCGGGAAGGAGGACTGGGAAGTAGAGGCCTGGATAACCAGACTCTCGGGGGTGGGGTGTTGGGACAGGAAACTGGGGTCGCCCGGAGCAGGGCGGTGGCGCCTGGCAACGTTCCTATCCACAGGAGGAACTGTGGAGGGCTTGGACCAGGTGCCCTGCAGAACGTCAGTGAGGGCCTCGTTGAACGGCAGCAGAGGCTCAGTGGAGCTTGCTGAGGTTTGAAGCACCTCAGTGAGGATGTTGGTCCGCACAGCCACGGCAGGCAACTCGAGCCCAAGGGCCTCAGCCGCCTTGCGCAGCACCACAGAAAATGCTGCACCCTCCTCCGAAGCCACGGTCGGAGGAGAAGTGAATCCAGCGTCTGGCGAGGTGTCCAGTCCGCTGGCCTCCCCCAGTTCATCTGCCCAGTCCTGAGAAAGCTGTGACTGAACAGCCAGAGGGTCCTCGAACCCCTCCCAGTCGCCCCCTTCTTCCGATTCCTGATAAACAGGAGGAATGATCGGAACCGGACTGTAGAGATGGTAGGTCTCAAGCGGCGTCGGATGCGGCGTCGGCGGACGCCGTGCCGGCGTCGGGTCCGGATGAGGGCTAAACCGGGGCGTCGGCGTCACAGGCGTCGGCGTCGGTGGCGCCGGTGACGGCGTCGGTGGTTCAGGCGTCGGCGCCGGTGGAGGAGTGACAAGGTCAACCGGCGTCGACTGGGGCCCAGGCAAGGGCCCCGCGGGGACCTGCGGCGTCGAGACCGGAGTCGTCGACGGCGCCGGGGCCGGAGCCGCCGGCACGCGAGGTCGCCCAGTCGAGTCCGCGGGGCCCGAAGGCGCGCCAGCGGGCGTCGACGGCGGGGCCAGGCTCCTCATGGCCGAGAGGAAGGCACTGATCTCCGCCGGCGCCGCGTCAGCCCCAGGGACCGGAAGGTATGGGGGCGGACGCGGCACCTGCGGCTCCGCCGGAGCCGCGGGGGTGGAACCACTTGGACCCTCGGCCGAGTCGCGCGACCGGCGAGGGGAGTCCGAAGAGCGATGTCGCCGCTTCGACTTCTTAGAGTGTTTAGACTTACCTGACGACTTGGAGCCCGACGAGCGATGGTGGCGTCGGCTAGGGCTCCGCGAGCGATCCTTGGACCTCCTCCTGGACCGGGATCGCGCACGACGCGGAGCCGAGTGGCGAAGCTCCAGAAGCTTGCGGGACCGCTCCCGCCTAGCCTTCGAAGTCAGGGCCTGACAGTCGTTGCACGACTCCGCGTCGTGGTCGAGGCCTAAGCAATAGAGGCACCGGCGGTGGTGATCGGTCACCGACATCAGTCGATGACAATCTTCACAAGCCTTGAACCCAGGCATCCTACCGGCACCAGATGTCGACAGACAAGGATCAAAAATGATCAAAAAGATTTAGTCAAAAAAGACTAAAAGGGGTAGCTCTCCCGGATCTGCGCTTACTGGCGCGGAAAAAAGAAGAACTGACGTCAGCGCGCGAGGGCGGCGTCTAAGTACTCCGACGACGTCATCCCGGCGCACGACGCCGACGACGGACGCGGAGCCGCAGACGACGCCTAGCGACGCGCAAGGGGTATTGCTGACGAAAAATCTTCCGGATCCAGTCTGACGCCTGGGGATATTCTAAGGTGAGGAATCTAACTAACGTGTTTCTTTCAGATGTATGTGGTATTCCCGTTGAGCCAAGGAGAAGGGCATTATATCTCCATTCTCGAGGATATCTCCCACAGTGGAGATGCCCATAGTGTCCCAGGCCCCAAATCCCCGAAGATTTGACACCTCTTTCAGCCATATCCCCTTCTAGAGGGGTGTTTCCCTGATACTTTGTGTGCTTTTCCAGGTGCATTTGTGACCCTGCACCAGGACGCAAGGGAAACCTGTTTTGCCGGCGGCAGTCTTTGGGATCCCTTCCCTCCGTAGAGGTAGTGTAGGTGTGACTTCTGCTCCATCATGCCGTGCTCAAACCTAAAGGTTGGGTGGTCCTGGGGAGCAAAGATCTAGGTATTAATGTTTATCAGGTAGGCCACCCAGTAGCATCCTTTGATATCCGGAAGCGCAAGTCCATCGTTCTGCTTATCAGTGTTGATATTACCTCCTCCTATTTCA
Organism: Triturus cristatus; assembly: GCF_964204655.1. Lineage (NCBI taxonomy): Eukaryota > Metazoa > Chordata > Amphibia > Caudata > Salamandridae > Triturus > Triturus cristatus. The sequence goes on along the minus strand of NC_140593.1, from coordinate 1,097,831,578 downwards.
GAAGCAAAAAAGGGAACTCAATTCCGTTTTAAACAGGATATTGAATACTTATAAATTTGGAATATAACATCTTATATTTGTTCAACTCTTAATCAAATAATTATCACAATTCAAAAATACTCTTTAAAGAAAATTGACAAAAGTCCTCAATTTATTTTGGTTAAAATTAACTTCCATGCGCAATGGAAATAATCTAATCATAAAAAAGAAAGCAATTTTAAACAAATTCTCCCATAGATATTAAAATGGTAACAATACATTTTACTTAAAAAACATAATGATGTAAGTTATTCTGAAGACGAGGGTTCAAACTGATGAATAACATATGAATCTTCCTGGTAAATGGAGGAAAATACCTCCACTTTGAGAAAAGATGTGAGTACAGTTGGTGTTGTAAGGTGAGACCTCTGATACCATGTTGTGAATGTCATGCAGGTAGTGTAGAATTTGAGGCCTTCTAGATGTATGTATCAGTGGCAACTTCTCTAAGATTGTGTGGGCGAGGTTCTCCACCCAAAAGTCAGACCACCAACAGATATCACAGGCTGCCCTTGGGAGTGCTTGGAGTAAGGCTCCAGCCTGAGTAATGATAGTAGCCCAGATACACCGAGCATGTATGATGAGAAAAGTGCTCCAAATCACAGGTGTGGTGTAGGTATTTTAGGGGAGTTTGCAGTTAAACTACTGTGGAAAAGAGTAGACTGAAAAAAATCTCTGTCATAAAGAACATCCACTGAAAAAGTAGAATGGGTGTTCCTGGCAGGGTAACAATTAGGGGAAGCAAGAGCTTTTGAGTTTCAGGGTAAGTGATTTTTAGGGTCAGGGATGGAGAGCGTTTAGGAATAGTAAGGTATTTTAGGGTTCAGGGAATGGTAGCTTTAAGAGATAGGAAGGGTTTTTAGGGTTCAGGGAACAGTAGCATTAAGGTGTGGGTCAGAGTTTTTAGGGTGCATGGAAGGGTCAGTCAAGGGGTAGTAAGGGGTTTTAAGAGTTCATGGAAGGGTAGCAGTAAGGGATAGTATAGGTTTTAAGGTTCAGGGAAGGGTAGCGATAAGGCACAGTAAGGGGTTTGTGGGGTTAAGGGATTGGTAGCAAAAGGGGTGGTTAGGAGCTTTTAGGGAAGTGAAGCATTAAAGGGTAGTAATGTAGTCGACATTTGAAGTATCTGCTTTATGACCTGATATCTGGGACAAAGAAGTTTATTCAGTATAACAAAAGGTTTTAGTGTAATTTATGGAAATGACAATCTAATAGATCAGGACCTAAATAGGGCTTTTACAAAAAATATGAGTCAATAATCCATACTGATTTGAGAAAGCCAACTGCTGATCCTATTTGTCTTCTTGGTGGCCGAGCGCATTATCTTACATTTGTAATGTATTTTATTATGTAAGCTTAGACCTAAGCATATTAAATCAGTGTCACTACAGACCAGTCTTTTAAGGTACGGGTTATTTTGAAGTGAAGGATCTCTCACCACAGAGACCTTCTCAAAATGCAGATCTCTTGATGTAGATACTTGATGGAACTTCCCAACACAGTAGTCCTTTGGAAGTCCTTGAATTCTCAAAGTCAAGGCCCTTAATGTCTAAACATTCTCAACAAGAGTGCAATCTCAACGCCAAACCAAACTTAAGGTTAAAGTCGAAGGGCCTGATTTAGTTTTTGGTGGACAGGTTACACCATCACAACGGTGGCGAAAATCCCATCCGCCGAAATATAAATCACATTATATCAAATGGGATTTATATTTCAGTGGATGGGATTTCCGTCACCGTTCTGACGGAGTAGCCCGTCTACCAAGATATAAATCAGGCCCTAAGTTCTGTCCAGAAGAAACTGAAAAGTCAGAAGCAACATTTTGAGCAGTTCCTACATGGCTATCAATGGCATGGAAGGAAGGAAGAACAAGGGCTAAGAGATTGGCAGTGCTCTGCCGCAACCTTACCCCACAGCACCGTCGGGTTCAGTAAAGCACTAAATTCATTCAATTTGAGAAGAGTCCAAACATAAGTAATGGAACATCCATTGCTATATACATATCAGAATTAATAGCAAAGAGCCTCTGAAAAATGAGTTTCTTAGAAACAGAGACAAAAAAAGACATTATTTTACATTATTTGGCCATGAGATGAAAGGCATTAGAAATAAACCTACCATCAGAGAGAATACAGCTTGTGAAGCAAAAACTACGCTAAACAGTTTAGCAAAAAAATAACCAATAAATTAAGAGGCACAAAACCAGAGTTAGGGATCTTTCGTCCACGTAGCTGAAACCAAGACATAGGCCACAGTCATTTCATTGCATTCTGAGATTTTATAGCAGCAAGCTGTCTTAAGGAGACTGTGAGAGACTCCTTTTTGATGAGGCTACTAACTAGCAGCAATTCTTATTTAAAAAAAGAAACTTTCTTAAACACCATTGAAAGTTTAATATTCTTTTTAAAGCAATATAGGTTTAAAGTAGAAAGAAATACTGCGTTTATATAGGCGATGTTAAAATATTTACTGTTGAGAGTGAAGTTACTCATTGAAATAAGTCTTTCTTGAATAAGAAAGTCAGTATTAACATGCTTAGTATTTCTCATTATTAATGAAGATCCCATGAAGGTGAACTAATGCATTTATAACAGGCGTATACCACATCTAAAAGAACATTTTCTACATGCACTTTTCTGTAGTATTTAAAAAGTAAAACTCTTAAAAAAGTCTTAACCTTACCTTCTTTCAGCGTCATCTAAATGGGCAAAGAGTACATTCTTTTTGATGGCCTTGTCTAGAGCCGACATTGCTTTATAGTCTTTTGGTATAACCTGCAAAAGTTACAGAAGCATCCATATTATGTTAATTTATTGTAACTGTCAATCTAGCTTAAGATCCTTACAACTGAATGTTTATCTTTTATCATATTTCCCTTAAGTGTGTCGACCAATGAATCTGAAAATGGCATCAAAATTAAAGTAAGCCATTTAACGCTATCTAGCTACACTGGATCGAGGCAGTTTGACAATAATAAGATGAAAATAATCTTAAAATTAAGATCTTTATATAGCACTACTATTTCACCTCCAAAAAATCCCTGTTATAATACTTATTATGTTTGCAAGTTTTAGAGACAAGTAAGAACTACAATAGGACAATAGTTCCAGATGAAAAGCAACATTAAATAATAGGAAATATTAGAGCACCAGAAGCCTGGAAATTATTAGGTTCCATCGAAGATTCAGTGCTGAAGAACTGATTTTTGTTAACAGAATTTTAAAAGGTAACAATTGGGCCTGATTATAGTAAGTTTCAAATTATAATTAATGTACATATTACCATGAAGCTATTAATGTGCACACTAATACAAATACAATTAATGTAGATATTGATTCAACTGTAATGTGTAACTACAGCCAATAAGAGGTGAGTCGGGCAGAAAACAAACCAATATCACAGAATTAAAAAAGCAAAAAAAGTGATGGGTGGAATGTTTTAATACATCTTAGTCACTGCTGCAGCTCAGAATAATTATCAGGGCTGAAATTAATTTGAGCATTCCATCCATTACTTTTTCTAAGTGGGAAGCCAAAACTGTGGTGGGCATGCCAACCCAGATGTGGGTTCGACGCTGTGCCAAAGGGCTCAACCTGCACCCTGCTAAAGGCTGAAACCAGTCGGGGGAAGCTTGTGTGACCAATTCTGCTATGCATTTGCCTGGTGTCAGTCTAGAGTAGCTAAAAGAAAACAAAAGAATTGACACAGAGCAGCACAAAGTAATTAACAGTAGCTGAGACTAATTCAGTGTTTCATCACTTCTAATTTTATCTGAATTTTACTGACTTCAAAGCTCTAAATCTGAACTTTCACTTTACACAACACTATACTAATGCACCTGGTAATATAAAATGTAGAAATCTAAAGAAGAACGAGGGAAAAGGGTCCACCAACTGAGTTATATGTCCAGTGCTTTCATGAATTCAAAGAGAGCAGTAGGCTGCTGAGTATCTGTTAATCCACTGTGTATGAGTTAACAAGTCAATATGAATCAATAATCATTTATATCCCAGAAGCTCAAGACATTTTCTCTGGGAGTTTAAGTGCACAGTTCACACCACAAAGCCATAGAAAATATGCATTAGATTGTATGCTAACTCAATCTATATAAGTTATTCAAAACATCTATCAATTATTCCATTAAGGAAACAGATACTGAGTATTTATGAACCTTCACTAGGTTTATGTGAACATTCACATTTGTTAATGATAGAACTGCTTAAACTATAAACATTAGATTCAACTTTAATTAATCTCTGATCATCACTGTCAAAGTCCTTTTAAACATTTTCTGGAACTGGGGCAGATCCACACCAACATTTTGTAAATATGGAGTGATATTCGCCTGTGGAGGATGACACCTAAAGGTTATACATGCGTAAAGGAGTCCATTTTACTCTTATTCAGTTCCTCACATATTTTAGCAAGGGTAAAAACAGTTAATCTCATCTTTTTAACAAAAGCCAATAAATGTAAACATAATAAACACAAATGAGCCCACTGATGATGTCTTTCATCTTGTGCAAGAAAGGATTATTATGGCAATCCCCGTAGCTGTTTGTACAGACCACAGTTGAAATTTTATCAGGTGTGAAACTGAATCTATTTGTAAAAAAGTACATAAAACAGAAAATATACTTAGCACAGTCTACAAAACAGCCCCTGGTGTGAAATATAAGGTGTACACTGCAATAGTAAACAAAATCAAATATTCAGTAACATATGAAATTTTGTCCCTACACTGCCCCAATATTCCAGGGATTATGACGGCCAAAACAAAAAGGAAATGTGTACATTTCTTTCCACTTTCTATTTTCATCTTCAAACTCCTCAAGACTCATGAGGAAGCCAGGTCTCATGTCAGTAGCTGTGATGTGCTCCACACAGACAACCTGTGGCAACGATATAAAAGGAACATTTTTCTACTCAAATCCCTGTTGCCAGTAGATTTACTTTATAAAATATTTTCCACGTATTGTTCTTCCTTCTGAAGTTATCAACATCTAACTTTCCAGTTTAATCAATCAAGACTTCTGGGGTCCTCTAATCAGCTTTTGGCAGCCCTGAAGAAAATTTATTTTTGGGGCAATTACACAAGGAGCTACTCAGAAAAAATGAGTACATTGGACGTTCTTTTTTCTGGCAGGAGACAGTTCATCTGAGGTAAATTCAACTTTATCATATGAATTAAAGATGTCCTAGTCTTGTTCAATATGTATCTTTATGACTTAACATATACGACCAACCACCACCAGAAATATTTCCAGATCCCAGTTTGTCAGCCAAGTATATTTTTGGGTCATCCATTTCGAATCAAATATTTCCCAGCAACTGCTTAAGACCAACTGGATCTTTGTAAACACATTTAAACAATGCAAAATAGAAGTTGTAAGAAGACTGGCCTTTCTATAACTTTATTTGGGAAGGGTGGTTTTGAGACTGGCCTGAGGTTTTTCAAATCTTTGAAGTCCAGAATACTATTTTCATAAGTCTAGAGATAGGAGCAAATTTTGAAGATGGAATTTTTCCCCTTTGATCTGTTCAGGAGTTGGAGGATTATTGGAGCTATGCCAATGTTAAAAAAAAATCCAATCAGCTGTAATGGGATCATTAGAGTAAAACAACAGATTATTAGACGCTATGATTTGGAGCACAGATTAGGTGTGATATTTTGTAAAGGATGTAAATTTCTAGTGATACTCTGTGGTACGTTTGGCAGGTGTGTAACTAGTTATGACTCTTTCCTTAGCTCATACTGTGTTCTTTGTATCCTCTTGGGCCCTTAGCCATGTGGTTAGTATAGGGAATAATCATGGTACGTTGGCTTTACACCACATTTGTTAAATTTAGAATCAGATCTTCATGTTTTTATTTGTTCTTTCACTGCTTGTAATGCTTGTGAAGGCTGGCGTTTTCCCCAAGTCTTTTTCAAAGTTCTGGTTGTTCTTTTGCTTCAGATGAGTTTGATGATGTACCTTTGGGGAGGATCTTTTCTCTTTTATTAATTTTGAGTGAGAGGTGCCAATTTGCTGATGGTGTTTAGGGTGACATTATTATAGCCGTCTTTAAGATCTGTGGTAGAATAGGGAATGATTAAGCCAGCTGTAATAGCATTTAGTTTTAAAGTTAATTTTTGTGAAGACATATGTTTTGAAGCTCCTCTTGTGTTTGCTTTGGATGAGCTGGGCCATGTAGTGCATATCTAGCTGATGTCATTTAAAAACCTTTTTTACCCAGTCAATACTTACGTATTTATTTGAGATGCTTATTTATTGCAACTCTACCCATAACGTGACAATCTTACCCAAGTATCCTCATGTACAAATAACAACTGAAAATTACAAAAATAGTAAGGGGGGGGGGGAAGAGAAGAGGGGGATTAGTATGGTTTGACAAAAGGAACTGTGGGATTAAAACATTGAGGATATTTCCACAGCTGAGTTCAGACTTTCAAATATTGTTTAAGAGGAAAGTGTTTATTTTCTTTCCAGAAACAGACCACATTTTCTTCCTGTCTGATTCCCTTAGGTAGATGGTTTCATTGTGTGGGAGTCACAACAGTGAATTATTTATGTGAGGTTTGGTAGGATTTGAATTTCTTATTTTCATGAAGGAGGGATGTTTTGATTCACAGCACTCGTGAAGTATGGATGTTTTGCTTCACAGCACTCATGAAGGAGGGATGTTTTGCTTCACAGCACTCATGAAGGAGGGATGTTTTGCTTCACAGCACTCCTTCACAGCTGGAGATGAGTTGCAGGGAGTGACAGAAGGATAGCGTCCTTGGTTTTAAGGCTTTAAAGGTCAGACACACAAGATTAAATGTAATCCTTGCTTCAAGAGGCAGCCAGTAATGGTCTTACAAGATGGAAGGGAAGTGATAAGGTTTACCGGTGTTAATTGTTAAAGGGGCGGGCAAATGAAGGATGGATTTTAAAGGTGCTAAATCTGTCTTCATAGCTCCTTTGAGAAAGAGTAATACAGGAGTATTTCTTGTATAACTGATTTATATGATTTTCAAAGTTTATGTTTAGTGGGAGATCCCTATGTGTAATAAGTTGTTAATTTCATTGTGACTGGGAGTGGTCCGGGGACGACCTCTATTCCTCTAAATCATGGTTTATTCTTTTACACAAATTTATTCAGGAAAATCTGTGTTTGCAAAAAGAAATCTAGTAAATAAAATAAAATATGAAAGTAGGAGTAAAGATTTAGATCTCGAAATGAACGTACTTTAAAATTGGTTTGGCGTTTCCCAAACATTTCCAGAAGTATGCCTGGAAAGCTGAGCCGAACACAGATTCCAGATGTGCTTCTGAGAATATACACAGTGGAGAACTCAGCAGAGGAAGAATCACTGCTTTGCTGTCAGGTTTGTACCTTATAAATACACATACATACAAAATAAGTCCAACTTTTCAAGCACGAAGAATACCGAAATATTATTGGGATTTGATTAAATTCTTGCTTGATACACAATTTAAAAAAAATTGTTTTTTTATTCATGATGTGGGTTTACCTAAAATTTGCCTATTTCTTTTCTTTTTTATACTTTATTTTTATTCACAGCATATCTCGACAGAAAACATACAGGAACTACAAAGCACATTTTTGCTTTCTGTTGAGCAATCTCTAGAACGAAAATTAGATACAACAAGAATTCAATATAACATGTACAATATTTGTATCACAGTTAGTATTCCTCAAGTGGGGTCCACTGGTTCGGTGTGAAATCAAAAAGTCCCTTCAATGCTGCACGCAAGAGTCCCCACCACCCTTAAATAGAGAAGCAAGTACACGTGCACGCATATTGGGTTATCACTTAGAACTCTAATGTTGGATGACAGTTCTTTATTGAAAAAGAGAGCTGGTTGGAGAAAGAAAGGGGAAAGCCTGAACGAATAACGTAAAAAGAGGCACAACAGCATTCCAGAGTGTGGGGTGCTTGGAGCAAAAGCCCTTGTCCATCTGTGGGTAAAGTGAGGCCTGTTCTAAAGGGCCTGAGGATGCCAAAATGGATAAGGAAAGGAAAATGTGCATTGAGAGTGACAGACAGTGGAGATGAAGACCAGTGGTGAAAAGTTATGTGGGGGGTGGGCTGGCATCTTATTTTAGAGTCTCAACATGCTAAAGCTGAAAAAGTGTGGACTCTCAGATCTTAACCCCATTTATGTAACTGTTTTGCAGCATATGTGCTTATCCTATTTAATATCACAGGTGAGCCATACTTTCCAACAGTGACCCCTCTTGGAATGCCTCAAGTGCAGCCTATATGTCAGGAATGTATTCTTATTGGTGGAATTCACTCTACAAAAAGAGAGCAGAGCAGTGGACGGCCATATAAAGTCTCAAACAGTTTTACAGTCAGTGGTTTCAGGGGGTAGCAAGGTTCCACTTTTCCTGGGGGTTCGTCTGTCATTATTTGTTTTTTTTAAAACCTTTTTATTATAAAAATTAGAAAGGCACATACAATTCCGACAAATCTCGTCATAAGTGCATTCCAGCGACATACAGTTCTGCAGCATTTTGCCTGCCAACACTATTTTGACCACAACCTTTGACAACATCTCACATTTGAATCTTATATAACCCCATCATTCTCTTCCTCAGAAGCCTCGTCCGCCAGCTCCCTTGGAGGTTCACATATGTATCCCCGAAATTTATTCCAAGCCCCCCACACTTTGTTCCATTTCCGCGGACAGCTTTGGTTAATGTATACGGCTTTTTCGGTCACCATCGCTGTGTCCATGTCTGTACACCACACTTTGAGTGTCGGTATCTCCTCCAAGCCCCTCTTTTGTGCGATGTTACGCCTTTCAACCATTATTCCTAAAGTATTCCATTCCTGTGCCGGGCGTGTAAGATCGTTTGGCTCCCACACATTCATCAAACACCTCTTGGGCTCCGGCACCAGTGACACTTCCTCTACTTGTGATATTGTCGTCATTACCGTAACCCAGTATTCTGCGATTCTCGGACACTACCATAGTGTATGATAGAATGTCCCCTCCTCCCCACAGCGCCTCAAGCAATACGGGTGTAAAGTTTTCCCTATCCTGCAGCGCCTGTCATTATTTAACAGTTTCTGAGACTCAGCATGTGTCCTCTTACTTACCTAGGTCCTTTGGCCCAGGACATCATCTGCTTTCTGTGTTGCATCCTGCAGCATCCCCTTAATCTTGCAGTGAATGGAGGATCCAGTGGGCATTCCCTGCATTTCCATACATCCTTGCATCTCCAGTGCTTAATTTGTAAAATATGAAGTGCCAGGGCTCGGACCAGGAGGCCACTGCAGCTTGCACCACCCATCGCCCCTGTCATCTCTTCCAAAACAACTACGAACCATCTCTATCGCATATGAATGCGACAGTTCAGATTATTCCAGGTCCCCAAAGCTAAAGGAATGGCTGGGGAGGCAGGTATTAGTAATTTTTTTAATGTATATTGATTTCCTAAACACTGTTACACTGCTAATCTCTAAATTACATGAGCAGCGCCACCTTGTGGCAAACTGCCCTAAGTGTGGTCTTGACAATTAGGTGCAGGTGCCGAGCACCGGAAACCAATTAAGTGCCAGTGCTTAGCACCGTAAAGCTCCGGCCCAAATTAAGCACTGTGCATCTCACAGCCGATCTTTGCTGGATACAGGCGTGTTGGACTGATTAGCTCCTAGTACAGAGTGTGCCCTCTGCACCTAGGGATCCCAAGGTTGAGAATGTTGCCACGCCTTTTATCTGTGACACTAGGACTTCTGTACCAGGAGGAGCAGATGTAGGAATCAGTAAAAAGTTGGTCCAGCAGCGTCCTGGACAAACATGATGCAGTAGGACAGACCTACTATCATTTTTAGAGTGAAAAACCTCACATTCAGGGGGGTCGTGTGAGAGTACAAGTAGCCCAGATCAAGGTCAGATTTTCATGACGACGACTGGATATGTAAATGAGTTTCATTACAATTGATTGATTGTAACTGTATATTAAGTGGATGCCCTGAACGTCTGCCACTGATATTTCCCCTCATAGAGCCTCCCTCCCCAAACCTTCCTGCACCGGGACACCACTGGACTAATGTATGCCGGTAATATAAAGCCTAACCTAGTGTTTCATGAGGGTGAGTGGCTTTATCATTTGGAAGCATGCACCTGAGAAACTATTGTGGTTAGATGGCATGGAGTATAGTCAACAAAAGTGTTCATTATATATAGGTAGCTTAACATCATACTGAGCACAGACCAATTGTCCAGAAAATAGAAAGTAGGCACCTTCACCTATAGGAGAAGGTAACTTCTCAAAAGTGAGTAAAGGGTCACAAACATACTGGGCAAAGGTTAGCAACCAACAGTTGAAGCACAAAAAAATACAAATTGTGTGGGACCAGGACACTTTTGTCAGCAAAACAATGCATAAAGCCAAGAGCCAGCGTTACTCTCTTCCAAGCACAGAGGAAGAATGTAATCATTTAGCACGACACATGGCTCTTTCTCTTAGGTTATTCCGGGAAAACATTTTTTTGTTTTATAAATAAATATTTAAGTTTGTTATTGATACAGCAACAAGCTAATATTGTACTGGTACTTCATTTGAAGACAAAGTCTTGCTGAAGAATTCATATTTATTGAGATTACTTCTAATAAAGCAACATAGGCCAGAAAAGGAGAGGGGGCTACAGCTGGCTGGACAAAGAGCTCCAAATATCATTAACAAACAATTATAAATTTGCCTGTGAAATCCCATTTTCTGATTCCTCAGGCTATGATCACTCAATCATTGGATAAAGTATTCTAAGAAGTGAAGTTGGACCATTAAATACCACTACCCAATCAAGCTACTTCGGGCGGTGCTTCATGATAGTTCAAGTGAGGGTCACATTAACAATGCACTAGACATTCAATCTACGTTGAATGCTGAAATATGCCTTGAAACCTACCTAAGATCTCTCCTGAATGGCCCCTTCAACTAGGTCAAAAGTTTCCTCATCACTGAAGGATATTTCATAGTCATGAAGATAATGAACACTAGCACTGTCAGTTATGTGCAGAACCTTCTCAGCTACCCTAAAAACGCCAGTCATACCAGGTTGAGTTTGATACAGCAATAAGCATTACAACCTATTAGCCTTCAAGTATATTATTATTATATTATTATGGTATTATTATTAAGTATAGGTTCACATTAATTTCGTACACTGGCCAAAAAAGGATACCATAGTGTATCTTTGCTGCCTTTAACTCACCAAAATCATTGCTTCCTTCACAGTCCTGCCAAGTATCACGCATCAGACGTGACACTAACGCATTTCAGTGTGGTGCTCCGCATCACCGCACTGAAATGCATTGTCACGCATAATGCATAGTGGCAGTCTCAAGTGTACATGATGGCTGCAAACGTGAGTGTGGCAGCTGGCTGAAGGCACTGCAGCCTGTGGTCTGCCTGCGCCGGCGCGCTGCTTCCGTGGTCTTGAGGCAGTGATACCAGCTAAGCTATGGCCTCCAGGCTCTCTGCTACAATGTATCACCCGCAGCCGCGGTGCCGCGTGGCTCTGAGTCAGCCTGCCTGACGTCACGTCCGTTGCCCAATAAATAGCTAGGGCTCTGCAGGGGTATGTCACATCCTGGTGGCTCCGAGAGCGGGAGTTTATTGTTCAGGAAGGCTCCAGGTCGGCCGTAAATAATTATGGGGCAGGCAGCGCTGTTGCTCGCACATGATGGCCCATCCACACTGTGCTTTAGGCCATCATAATCAAGGCCGCCGCAGCATTCACTTAAAATGTCCGAGCCGGCCGCAGAGAGAATTGTGCAGGGACGGATATGGAGAGCCATGACTGACTGTCACTGTCAGGCCCGCCAGGTCTCCGTGAGGGCAGCAGCAGCCTCGACCGAAGTATAAGGCAGATTGCCATTGGGGTAGCTCACTCGTGGCATGAGCACCCAGCAGCCTTGTTGCAGTGCGAGTCACCGTCCGACGTGCCAATCACACTTCCCGATGAAATTGATTACGGTAAGTTTGTTGTTTCAGCCACTTGCCACTCTGTTTGTTAACCACAATATGGTGTCAGTGTTAACACAAATGTCAATATGGTGCTGTGAGGGGCATGATCTGGAGTCTGAGACCCTCGTGCTGGTTCCCTAGCCCTCATCTTTGCTTTCAGTAATGTTTGTGCCTGTCGCCCGGGCTTTCAGCGCTGAGCCGGAGCGTCCCTATCAGCATAGCCTGTCTGTTGCTCCGTGACAGCCTGCCTGCGGCTGGTGTGAGCTGCTGTCTGCTGCAGGGGTGCGCAGATAGTGGCTCCACTTGCCGCCTTAGGCAGACCTCTCAGCTCGGGGTAATGATTATTAGGGTTTAGCAAGGCTTTAGGAGGGCTGGGTCCTGCCGGTGTGAAAAGCAGATGCCGAGACGGGTTTCTATCGGGCTCTCCATTTTTAGGTCTCGCTGAGCCAGCGCGCATGCGCTGCTAGCGAGACATTTTGTAAGGGAATTTTCAAAGTGCTACCTCTGGCATAGAGCTACAGTGCACTAGCCGTGCACGCGCGTAAAGCAGCCATATTACTTTACGTCGCTCTCCCTCTCCGCCCCCTCCCTGCTGCTATTTCACACCAGTTTTCTTATGCACAGAACTCCCGCTTCTCCCCCACCACCCCCCCTCCGCCCCCCCCCACACAGATCGCGTCTCGCGGCCGCTCGCTCGGCCAATGCTTGTTTTAATAGGAAAAGAGAGTGGCATTGCTCCCGTACCAGTGGCACTTGATGGAACGAGATAGGCGAGTTTCTGGAGTTAACCTTTACTATAAATCAAAGGAATGTTTTTAAATATTGGGTCTTTCAGTAGTAATCTGTCAAAATAATAAGTTGCCAAATTCTTTCCTATGTCTTCCTTCTCACGCATCTTTGCCTTTTCTCCCCCCCCCCCTCCCCCTCCCTCCCTATTCCATGTTTTTCCTCAGGGCTTTGCGGCAGATTTAGGGCATGATATTTAAGCAACTAACACAACATAACATTGTAAGAAACCTGTCCAGTTTCTCGTAACTAGTGTTTATCCTTTTACTTTTTGGTTTGTGAGTAACGTCATTTCTCTTCCAATATTTGCACTTGATCCATCCAAACAAGCTACAAATATTTACAGTGCTGATGAACGCATTTGAATGCCTGGCTTTTGGAATTCCCTTATTTTATTTCCTTGCTGTCAACTTTCAATATCCCTTGCTCAAAAAAATATATATATATTATGCATGCCTCCCCCCTCCCGAGACACACAGGCCCTCACATATTCTTGCTGCAAGTTTCACCAATTCCCAGCTTATGTGAATGCTGCCATCTCATGGACATTTCCTGTAAAACTGCTAATGCTACACAGCTGATGTACAAAGACTCACCCATGCGCCTCCATTTCCCGTCTATTTTGACTTCCCTCTTGAGCCTTACCCAGGAGTTCATTTTTATCTACCAATGTGGAGACATACTGCACCTGTTGCACAGTGCTGTTGTAGCTGCTGAATTGCATAGCTGAATGTCATTTTGTTAAGAACGGTAAGTGAACTGAGTTTTTGTCTTTCACTTCTCTATTTTGTTGCCTATATATATGCCTTTACTCCGCAGCCACTTGGGCTGCAGTGTAGTACTAGTGGAACTCATGCAGTGAAAAGTAGCAGAGTGCTAACACCGCCATTGCATTGAGGCACTAACACAGGTGCTCCCTTGGAAAAATAAGAGGAGCACTGCTGCGTTGAAAAGCACTGGAGCTCTAACAGAACTATTGCAGTGGATCTCTGTCAATACGTCTCCCTCCTGACAGTGGGATTGAGCAGGGTCGGACTGGGACAGGAAATGGGCCCAGGCACCAAAGTAAAAGTGGCTCCCATTAGTGAAGTAGATTGCTTTGAAAGGGGCCCATGTTTGCAAATTGGGGCAGTTTTGACTTTGTAATGACAGGTTGTATGGAAGACTGCATTTAGGTGACCTTGCTGCTTGTTTTTATTATCTGTTCATCAGTAAACACTAGTCCATGAGGCCATAAAACAGGCACACTGCCAAAAAACAGCCCTCACTAACCTGTCAGGCCAGCCCTTTGGGCACTGTCTGATTGCCCTACATTCCAGTCCGAACCTGGGACTGATCACTAAGCGCCCTGCTAAAACATCTCCCCTGTTGCTGTCCATCTAGCCAGTCCTGCACATAAAGCCAAATACTCTCAGCAAGCTCCATTACGTCATGCACACGTCCCAGCTGAGCTATAGATTGTCAGGTAGATTTCTAGCATTTGGGAACATCTTAGCTAGTCAGCAGCACTGTAGGGGCTGCTTTACAGATGGGGTGCACTCTTCCGCATCCTTAAATGCGTGCGCCGGGCTCGGACCAGGACTCTCTACCCTATTACAGTGTGAATGCACACCTACACTGTAAACCGCGGATTAGTGAAAGGCGGGGTTGAAAGGGTGATTGAAGCCATAGGTCTGCCTTTCAATGCCAGTGGCCAGATGCTTTATCCAATCTGCACCTCATGCGGCCAATCTACTGGTGATTGCAGCCCAAAGTCCTCAACCAAAGATTTCCTCTGAGAATCGGGAAACTAATAAACATGGGGACTCTGTGTTTCCTATTGCTTGCATATAAGCACCAGAGCAACTGTCCGCCACAACTGTGGAAGGGTTCATTTCCAGATGTCCCCTTATATCCGCGTACTCTTTCCTGGAAGTATCCACTCTGCTTCAGAAAGCAGTTTTGAGGTCATACTCCAATTATTTCACACCCTTCTACCCGATTTTTTTTGTGTGTACACAGTGCCTTAATATCTCACAAGTACTGCATAACTACACAGCTTTGTTACCTTGTGCACCTGTAGTGATAGAGAAGAAACAGACTCTTAATTTAGTGATCAACCGCAATCCTAGAACGTTGGTTCTGTCCTCTGTAAGTATCTCAAGTTAGCCGCCTGTGGATCTCCACAACTCAACCAGTTTCTCTCTGGGCTTTAAGCACAGTTTTAGGACCAAGACCTTTCAGTTGTCTTAAAATCATAGTACAATCAGTAGATGTGAGTTTACCTAAAATGCTTATCTTTTTTATGCAGTTCTATTTTTTAACAATGTACCTGTTAGTTTACATTTTTCCAAAGTTTGTCCTGATGTCATTCTGACCTTCTTGATGATAAATTTAAAGGACAAGCTGTTAACCTTTTCAGTTTCTGATTAGACAAGCATGTCATAAACAAGGTTCCATGTTTAACAGTGTTCAGTTAGGTTCTTTCCCAAAGAAGACAGCTCTATGAATTGGAACAACCCAACTAAAATATCCGAGAAGTTGGGACACTGGGCACAGTTATAATATACTGCATTTTGTTGTTTGATAGTATTCACTTTGAACCAACCGCAGCTTGACCAGATACATCTGATTTGCCTGCTGCACTGTGCGTGAACAATGCGATACCAAAGGGGATGATGGACGGAGCGTTTGAGCAAATCAAACACTCACCCCCAGTCAACTGATCTGGGTTTAATCCATCATCATTCTATAGCTCACTCCACCACCCCATTTCAGACATGGCCATATGCAAATCAGTCTGACCCTGTGCCTCATGGGAACAGTCCAGCCCGAACTGCCAAGCCATGTCTTCCCTGGACCGGAAACAAGCATCCTGGGACCGGTTTCAGATTCATAACCCTCATCAGCCAGGCTATCTTGAATCCAGTGGCAAAGTGAGCAAGGGACCCACGTCTGGGCATACCCTGCCAACTTAGGGCGAACAAGGCAATACCAAAGGGGCACTGTGCGTGAAAGCATTTGGCCAGCAACAGAAGGCTCCAATGTAATGATTGTGCACATTGGTAAATTACTGGCGGAATATGTTATAGCCGTTGCCAGGGGCTATATCAGTTGGTAAAGGCCCATAGTCTGAGTTACAGCCCCACACTTCAAGTGATGGCTAATTAAAAGGGCAAGAGCCTTTAGCAACTGGTATTGCCTGAATCAGAAAGGTTAAAATGCTGTTGTAATATTCTACCCACTAAGAGTAAGAGAGAAACAGAAATAAATGTCTCTAGAATCGGATTTCCTTAAAAAACACAAGACAAGAGTTGTTTGGCTAGGCAGGAACAGTTTGTTTAATTAAACTGTTCGACTGGAAGGACAGTTACACGTGTTGCACGGCGTCTGCCACTTCATCGGGGTTGTAATAGAAACAAGCATTGGCATAGCCAATAGGTCTCGCCTTTGGGATCTTATAAGTGTTTAGCCATGCAACAGTTCATGTTGTTGCACCAAGGATATTGTGCTGCATAACTAAATACTTATAAGGTCCCAAAAGCGAGACCCATTGGCTATGCCAATGCTTGTTGTCCTACATGAAAAACATCTTAATTCTACAGCAATAACACCCTTCACTGACATTGATGTAATATCAAAGATACTCGTTATGTTTCTTTCACAGTCTCACCATGTCACAACGGAAGCATTTTCAATGTTATTTACAACAAAGCTATAGTTTTGCTTATTTATCTAATGCAACTAATAAGCATTGACAAAGCTAAATAGTCCTGACTTGTTGTAGCAGTAATGTTACTTGTTGTATATATCTGAATGCAATGGCTGAAGCAGCAAACTACCAGTCGGCGGTACAATATGCCAACACAGTTTTTCTCATTGAGTGTTTTTAACGTACACCCTTAATTACATTTGAGAGACACCCGCCCCCCAGTTTTTTCATCCCACTTAAACCCCTGCGATTGAGGCTACTAAATTAGTATTACATAATAAAACACAGCCTGGCTGTTATCTATGCGTGCCTCACTCTCCGGTGTAATTTCTAATATACATATGTTCTTCACTGCTTCATTTTGCTTGTGAGAAAGTGTCACTCATAGTCTTTGAAATGTCACTCATAATTACACTGAAATCATGAAAATGTCGCACATGGCAATCTGAAACCTTGGCAGCTATGCCTTCATGTATTCAGAACTTGAAAATCCATGAAAGAGGAAAATAAGTCAGAGAAGCCAAAGTAGACTGCCAAATAAATTAATAGATCAATGGAAGGATTTTGGCGGAGCTCTCAGCCTTATTCTGTTTCTAGTGGTATTTGTTTTAAATACTTTATCACCAGAGATGAGACTGTAGAAGAAAGGGACATTCCCTTCACTGAATGGCTAATAACATTGATGGAATGACATGATAAAAAATTGTAAACCTCAGTTAGATTTTGTTTCTCTTGCAAAAAATAACTTTAATTAGCTTTGATCTGCCCTTTAATCACCAAACATTAGTACCAGCAACCGAAGAACTTCTAGGTGTTCGTCTTGCATTGGAAATCACTTGACTCTTCTCTGTTACACAGCAGCTTGCACTCATTGCAGAACAGAATATCATCCTGGCCTGCAGCTCATTTGGAACGCATATTAACAAAATTGACACAATCCCACCTCTTCAAGGCAGGTGCCCAATGCCTCATTGTGTGTGGACACAAACAGGTGTGGACCACAGCTTTCACTTCAGCCCAGTTCAGCCAGTTTCATGTTAGACCTTCTGAGCCCGAGCAGCTTAGCTAACTTGAGGGCAGGTCAGACCCAAAGGCTACCCGAGACATACAGACTTGTGCATATATCAGAACCCACTCAACATTTTAAGAGAAGTGGGGATTTATGGTCTTTTGCAGTCACCTCTTCTCACATTGTTCCACTGACTCTCGAACATCCCAAAAGCGCTGCTAGAGATTCATCATGTCTGCTCCCATCTCTCAGCCCCCACACACCAGGCAAGGCTCCTATGGTTAATTCTATGTCAGGACAGGAGGCGAGGATTATGCTTTACTTTCTTCACTTTGTTGACAGCAGCCTTCAAAGTAAACGCTAACAAAAAAACTAACATTCCCATGAACACTTAGGAATGTCGCAACAACAATAGAGTTCATCATTTAGACTGTCCGTTGTCTCCACTAATCAGGTAGCACCAGGTAGGTCATAGTCCCTTGCTAGTAGTTATCCCTCCTCTTTCTTCGCTGCTCGCAGTCTAAGATAAGTGTACTCCATTTCCTCAGTGTATTTTTCATGTGCGGTTTACTTATATTTAACGTTATTCCCGCCCTATGTGTGTTATGATTGATACTGTTTATCATTGACTCAGCTTGTTATTGTTATTTGCTAGCGCTGACGCGTCTTTCCGCATTTTACTGTTTGTATGCTGTTCCGGTGCACGTGTACTTTCGCCTGTTTTTATTACAAAAGGCAGCTGTGATCCTTTTTGTCACCGCGCCTTCACTTGGGAGACCCGGCCTGTCGCAGGTGCGGTTTTCGCTCCTCCGCTGGCGTTCTCTGATGTGGTGCGGCTTGTGGTGAGGGACTCCCACCGCCTGAGGGTGCCTGACCGGTGGCTCTCCCCTGCAGCGCGCACCTCGCATTCCGCACGTTCCTAACAGCGAGGCAGCAGCACCGCAGGGAGACTTGTCAGATCTGGGACTTACGCCCGCCTGTCAGCGGGTCAGTAATTGATAAATCTTTCCTGGAGGGGACGCCTGTGAGGGTCGGTAGGGTTTTTTAACCTTTAGCTTGCTCATACATTCTGTGGAGTCTGTATCATTTAACTATACCTCCATTTTTTGGGACCTTCTCCCAGACGTGCCCCAGAATATTAGCACCAGGGCTGCAGGGTCACGGACTTTGACCCTATTACCTCGAGGTTTTCCCTGCCAATAATCAGGCAGACACCCAGCCCCCCTTTTTAGGTACATCCTGCCTGTTTCAGTAAAAATGTACAGGTAGATTCTGCCTGCTCTATTATAACTATTTGAACTCTTTGGTAACCTAGGCATATCCTGCCTCCCTCAACTTGGTATTACCTACCTGCTATATAGATCAACCTTGAGTTGCCTACGCCACTTATACAAGTGACTTGCCCTAAGCATGTCCCGCAATATGGAGACCATGTACAATGATTAAGGGAGATGAGATGGACCCCCTTAGCGATCTCCCATGGGACAATGACTTTTATGATGCGGTAGATGCATCTATTCACAAGGCATTGGCAGAAGCAATGTCTCCCTTGGAGGAGCGCCTTTCACGCCAGATCGCGCAGGCCTGCGACAGGTTGGCGGGTGCCATTCGGAACGTCCCACAGACTCTACCTGCTGTTCTTCCCTCCCTCCCCCCCCCCCCCGACTCCCAGCCGCCTCCAGCGAAACGTCCACGCAAGCTGGGAGTAGATTTGGAAGCCTTTGCCAGGTTGAAGCAGGCATTTTTGGCCAGCACAGTTCCCCCGGCGACCCCTTCCAATCCAGTGGATGGCAACATGGGACGGTAACAATGGGGACACGGATGACGATGCGGTCCCTCCTGCCCCTGGCGTCAATCTTCCCAACCCCCACCCAACACCCCTCAGAACAACCAGGGCATATGTGGGGATATGCTGGACACTGATGAGATCCTTCACCTGAGGACTTCTGAATGGGCTCTGTCTGACAAAAGTGGCGTAGTACGTGGCGAGCCGCATTCAGAAGCCTCTGGAGAAGGAAGCTCGTAATTGCCTCCGGGCGGAGTGCCCTCACCTTTCATTGGATGGCAAGGTCGCCTTTAAGCCAGACATCGATCCACGAATGTCTACCTCTTTGCAAAAATTTGTTAAGGATCCTTGTAAAGGGATTGATAGATCTTGACGAGCTTTCCAAGACAAGCTGCTAGATACCCTGGGGCCCCTTAGAAAAAATATTGGAAATGGCGGAGGAGGCAAAGTCCTCGGGCTCACCCATATCCCCTTTCATACTGGGCGCAGCGTGCCGTAGTCTTTTTGGGCAATGCTAATTGCGCCTTGTCCACCGAGCGACGCAGGTCCCTCCTGATATAGGTGGATCTCAATCTTGGGGACCTCGCTGACTCGGATGCGGGCCCTGTGGCACAGTGTGGTCTGTTCGGGGAACCGTTTATTAAAGAGCTCGGGAAGTTGGTAAATACTTTTACTTCCCTGGACAAGGCACAGTCCTCGATTAAGAAGATGGAGGGAATCCATCTCCTTCGGGACATTCTGAGGCCAGGGGATTGGATGGCGTACCTGTGCCTCAAGGACGCCTACCTCTCGATTCCCATTTTTACCCCTCACAGGTGTTTCCTCCAGTTTGTATGGGAGGACAGAACATATGAATTCCCACTCTTTCCTTCACACTGTCGTCAGCCCCTTGGTGTTTCACCAAGGTTCTCCAACCTGTGGTGGAACGCTCACGGGCACAAGGGATGCGCCTCATCATCTACCTCGACGATATCCTGATAATGGCCCAATGCCCTCAAGCGCTCTCGCGACAGTTGCAGACGGCGATAAATCTCCTGCAAGGATTGGGGTTCATGATCAACAAGACCAAATCTTCCCTGGTACCCTCCCAAACGGTGATTTTCTAGGTTTCTTGATAGACTCCATTGAGTCTACTCTCAGCCTACCTTCAAGAAAGATCAGAAAATACGTCACGAGCTGCGGCGGGTACGCATTGTGGGCCTCCTGTCCTTATCGATTCAGGCCATTTTCCCAGGGCCGTGCACTATCGTGCCCTCCAACGCCTCAAGGCCTCCCACCTTCGGAATGGTCTGGCGTACTCCCCAAAAGTAGCTTTCACACAAGAAGCCAAGGAGGAACTCAATTGGTGGCTCACCAACATGGAGGCAAGGAATGGACAAGCCATCTTCGGCTCTGCGCCAGATTTTGTCATATCATCCGACGCCAGCAGGTCAGGCTGGGGAGCAAGGTGCGGGCGAGTTCACTACAGGAGGTGTGTGGTCTCCTCTAGAACAACGTTTACATATCAATTGTTTGGAACTTCTGGCGGGCTCCTTCGCAATTCAATGTTGGACCAAGGATTCGATCCCATCATGTGTCCATCTCAAGATGGACAATATGTCCGCGGTGTATTACATCAACCACCTGGGGGGGTACGCGATCGAAAGCTCTCTCCGACCTTGCGGCTACCTTCTGGCAGTATTGCCTGGACCATCAGATCTCGGTCACAGCAGAGTACCTGCCGGGTCAGGACAACCAAGTGGCGTACTTCCAGTCACGTCACCTTCACGATGTGAATCTGTGGTTACACTTGGGGGGTGTTTGCAGATCTCCAAGCCAAGTGGGGCCCCTTCATAGTGGACCTCTTTGCCTCCCGCTTGGATCACCAGCTACCCAGGTTCTTCAGCTGGAGATCAGACCCTCTGGCGGAGGACACAGATGTGTTTCTCCAGGACTGGAAGGAGAAGAGGGGCTATGCCTTTTTACCCCTTCGCGATGATCACCAGGGTTTTGGCCCAAGTCCGGCGCCAGAGGGCAAACGTGGTGATAATCACACCGATCTGGAGATCACAAGTCTGGTTTCCAGTGCTCGTGGAAGTTTCCTGGGATTTTTCAATCCCTCTCCCCCGATTTCCAGCCCTCCTTCTCAATTCGGATCTTCAACCTCATCCGCTCGTCATGCAGGGGTCTCTAGCGCTCATGGCATGGCGGATTACAGGGGACGATGGTTGGTCCCAGGCCTTTCGGGAGCGACAGAGAAGTTCATGTCCAAGGCAGGGAGTACAGTTAAAAGATACAAATCCGCCTAGAGACGGTGGTCTTGTTGGTGTCTGCGACGGGATCTCGATCCCGTGGCAGCAGATGTGATTCACATCTTGAACATTTTAGCGTCTCTAGAGAAGGAGGGTCTGGCCTACAGATCGATTAATACCTTTAGATCGGCCATTTTGGCAGGTCACTCAGTATTGGATGGATCCCCAGTGGGTGAGCATCCGTTGGTTTGTCGACTGCTACGGGGAATAAGACTTTCCTTACCTGTGGAACCCCGGTATTCTGCACTTTGGGGACGTGAACCAAGTTCTTAACCTGTTTCTCTCTTGGCAACCCAATAAATTCCTACCCAGGAAGAAATTGTCAGCGAAACTGGCCATGCTGCTATGCCTGATCTCTTGTAAATGGGTATCTGATGTAAGAGCCCTTGACATCTCAGACAGGATTCTTTCCGCTTTGGGATTCACTTTCACTATCCGTAGACGGACCAAATGTGGAACGAAGACTATCTCGTATCCCGCATTCGCCCACGTTATGCGTGGTGTCTTGCCTCAAGGTATATGAGGAGTTGTCAGAGGAATTCCGCCCTCCAGGCGAACAACAACTCCTTATTGCATTGAGGAAGCCCCACAGGGCGGTATCCTCCCCCACGATGGTGCAATGGGTTATGCAGGAGGAAGGCATCAACCTAACCAGATTCGGTGCTCACTCAACCAGAGAAGCGATGTCCTTGAAGGCGTTTGCTCGGAGAGCCCGTCTGGAGGATATCATGAATGCTGCTGATTGGTCTTCAGACTCCACCTTTAAAAGGTTTTATTTCAAACCGGTTCTGCAGATGGCACACTTGGTGGTGAGCAAGCTTTAAACTGGCGTAATCCTCGCCTCCGATCCTGACATAGAATGAAAAATGTCCTAGCTATCGTAACGTAAAGTTCCAATTCTATTAAGGACTCGGAGGCAAGGATTATCCCCACCAAGAATTCAAGTATGCTTGAAACCTCCTCACCCTCATTGGCAGTAAGTAAAATCTTTGCAAGTTAATAAATCTTGTCCTGATGTTTTAATGTGGCTATTTAAGTACTTGCTTTGCAGGTTTCCTTTACAGGAATAATCCTTAGCCGCGGTCATGTTTTAAAATGTGTGTCTCATTGCAGGAATGGATGCAAACAAACAAGATTCATGAGGTACCGCAGGAGGCTGATCTTGCGCGTCGAAAGAGGAGGGATAACCACTAACAAGGGACTATGACCTACCTGGTGCTACCTGATTGGTGGAGACGACGGACAGTCTATATGATGAACTCTATTGTTGTTGGGACATTCCTAAGTGTTCATGTAAATGTTAGTTTTTTTGTTAGTGTGTACTTTGAAGGCTGCTGTCAATAAAGTGAAGAAAGTAAATCATAATCCTCGCCCCCACGTCCTTAATAGAATTGAAACTTTCCGTTACGATAGCTAGGAAAGTTTTCATTCACTCTCCTTCCTTGTATCTGAGCAGCATCTAGTTTACTGTTCAGGAAAGGTGACAAACACACCCACAAGACTGCTTCATGCCAGGACACTAGTCACTTTCCTCCTTACCAAGGGTGACTTGTTCACAGGCTAACATCTTTCACTCTGATTTGGAACTCGCACTAAGCCCAGCTAATTCACCTCTAGGATTAGCTTGGGACACTCCACTGTCTTCAACTCTCAGTGCCAGGTTTGTTACAAAGCTGCCATAGACCACAGTTCAGATGGAAGACTTCAGATCAAGAGGCTCTGTTTCACCTGGCAAATTCGTAGCCTCATACGCAGATTAGCTGAGATATGCCTCACTAACTCAGGAAAGTAGACCTCAAGCATGACATAAAATAAGACCATTTCTAAACAAAATACGTCTTGTGCTAATTACCAGGCATCTTTTCCTAGCCTCTACTGGCACCACACCATCAACTACGGACTATGGTTGTGCATTTAAATCTGCACCTGTGTCATTTTCTGCCTTCAAACCACATGTATGGAATGGTAATTGATGTTGCACGAGTTGGATACTAGAAAAACATCGTTCTATTACATGAAGAATTTGTCTAGCTATTT
The DNA here is from genome assembly GCF_964204655.1 of Triturus cristatus. Classification (NCBI taxonomy): domain Eukaryota; kingdom Metazoa; phylum Chordata; class Amphibia; order Caudata; family Salamandridae; genus Triturus; species Triturus cristatus. The sequence goes on along the minus strand of NC_140593.1, from coordinate 1,097,807,951 downwards.
GAAACCTTTGGCCCAAACTGTGTTGTGAAGTATGGCAGGTTGTATAGGGTTCGTGCTCTGCATCACTATATTCTATGACATAGTTAAGAAACCATGTATTGGGTGCCTTAAGAGCATATTTCAGATCATCTTAAGCACCATCAACTTCTTGCTTTAAATTAGTTACCAGACGTGCAATCCCCATTGGGCTTCAGCTCCTCCATGCCAACACATTGCCCCCGCCTATGTGTGTCTTATCCCATGATGCTGCCGGTTTGCACACAATTCTTTGGCTGATGTGTGCAAGACTGCACTGCAGATGGGGCTTTAGTGAAAGCCTCAAACTAAATATTTTGCAGGTCATCCATAGGTTGAGTGCAATGGGGACAGGGCCTAGATACGTGGCTAAAAAAGAAAAAAATATTCTGCAACTATTTTATTAGCCTTTCACCTATATGCAAATACATATACAACAGAATGCATGCACCTTAAATTAAAAAGAAAATGCAAGTTAAAGGAAATGGTGGGAAATGGTGGGAAATCAAGTATCTTATGAAAGCTCAGCTGTTTAATGGTGTGTGTGAGTGTGTGAGTGTATATATATATAATATAGTCCTTTGGCCACGCCAACTATATATGGCGGAGGCAAAATCGCAATTGGATGATACAGCATGTTACCGCAGAAGTAATATCAACGTGGTGAAAGCATCCTGGCAAGAACACTATTTAAGACTTTTGGCTTGGAAAAGTGGGGGATTAATTACTGAGGCAGAATATCGGTTTTTGAAGAAGGAATTCCCAGTTATTCCAACTTTTTATTTAATACCAAAGGTGCATAAAAACACCACCATTCCACCAGGGAGACCGATAATTTCCGCAATTAACAGTATAATGGAAAATACCTCCAAATACATAGATTTTTTCTTACAGGAATGGGTGCGCAATTTATCATCATATGTACAGGATACTTCAGATTTTCTCCGCAAGATTGAGGCTGTATCTTGGGGTGATGATATGTTATTGATGACTATGGATGTGAAGTCCTTATATACCTCGATAAAACATTGTGATGGCCTAAAGGCAATGGAACATTATTTGAACTTGAGGCCCATGGCCTATGCGGCACACAACAAAATGCTCAAGATGATGATTTCTGCATGTTTGGAGCAAAATTTCTTTATGTTTGATAATCAAATCTATCAACAGATTAGAGGTGTCGCGATGGGGGCCTGCTTCTCTCCTAGCTATGCATGTTTGCATATGGGCTTATGGGAGGAGCAGGTCCTCAACGGTGAACACATGGCTTCAACAAAGGAGCATGTTGTGCTATATTTGAGGTATATAGATGATTTATTTTTTGTCTGGAGGGGAACTGAGCAAAGCGCAAAGGATTTTGTGGAGGCACTAAATATTAACTGTCTAAATCTTGAGTTTACATCATCAATCAGTGATAAGTCAGTTTGCTTTCTAGATGTGGAAGTTAGCATTAATAATAATACCCTTGCCACCAGACTATTTAGAAAATCGACCGCGGGCAACACCATTTTGCATGCCTCAAGCCACCATCCCTCACACCTCATTCGGAGCATCCCCTACGGGGAGATGCTCCGCATCAGACGCATATGTAGCTCCGATTCTGATTGTGATAATGTGCAGGAGGCCAGCAAACAGAGGTTCCTAGCTAGAGGTTACCCCCTCAAATTAATAAAAGATGCAATCCAGAAAACACGACTCATATCCAGATCAAATGCGCTGCTACCAAAGACTAGAAGTGAGAAAACATTGGACAAATCGCCTATATTCCAATCAAGAATTATTCTAACTTATAGTAGACAACATCAGGAGTTGAGAAGAATTTTCAGCCGTAATTGGAATTTAATACAGGGCGACCCAGTAATTGGGAGTACCATCAATCCTAAACCGGCCATAACTTTCAGGAAAGCATTTTCCTTAAAGGATGGCTTGGTAAGTAGCAGTCCAGAACTGGCCCCAGCAAGTACGTGGTTGTCACAAGTGAAAGGTTTTAAGAAATGTTCAAGCTGCAAAGCTTGCAAATTCGGATGCAGCAAAACACACTTTTTAAGTCCTTTTAAAACCATGCCTATGGAAATTAACAAAAGACTTACATGCAAAACCGAATTTGCAATTTACATTTTGGAATGTCCCTGTGGACTCAAATATGTTGGTAGCACTAAACTACCAGCCCACAAGAGGATTCTGCAGCATATCAGGGCAATCTCAAATAAAGATCAGGCCTATCCTGTGGCTAGGCATTTTGAGGGGAAACACAACAGCAACCCTGGCCTCCTTCAATATTATGTTATTGATGCAATTTTACCATTGAAACGTGGCGGCAATCGGGAGGCCAAACTTCGGTTACTTGAAACCAGGTACATTATAGAATTAGATACAAAGAACCCGAATGGCCTGAACTCTAGTGAGGATTTCTTCACATGTCTCTAGTTCTTTCATGGCCAGATAATGCCTCAATCACCGCCTGTAGCATCAATCATATTTTTCCACTTTAAATCTCTCTAAACCTGTTCTCTCTGGTAGGATACAATATGGGCTCATGCTGTTTTCCCGTAGGGAGCATGTAGTGATATGTTTTTAATAGGAGTTTCTTTTCTTTTTCCCTTTTTCTTTTTCTTTTCCACTCTCTATAGAGATGAGAAATAGTAGATAGAGGTATTTAACAGGCTTTGGGGTTATATATTGAGGTGAGATAAAGTGTATACCCTATATTTGTCAGCTGTGAATTGTAGCCTGTTTGTCAATAATTATGAACTAAAAAGTTCAATATCTCGACATGAAAGGGAGAAAACTAATGAAATTAATATGGGGTACATATAAGAAAAAGTTGCATTTTTTAACAAATGGTGAAAATATAAACAAAGAAAATAACGGAAAATATGTGAAAGAGCTCCAATCTTGAATTTTAAATAATTGATTGACAGTCTTTAAAAAACTCTGTTAGGTGGGGGATAAATGATAAGATGAGGTAGGAATCACTTGTTTATATTTGAAGAAGGGGCAATTTGTGTATTTATACATCAACACCCGTTTGGTTTATTAGCAGGGTATTAGGGGAACATTTTGGATGTTTTTATTAAGATTGGAATTGGATCTAATATTCATTGGCCCACTGGGGCGTGATTGGGGCATTTCAAGATTGGTAAAGATATTACGAATTATCGTAGTGCGCAATGAATCAACACATTAAATTTTGTTGGAGGCGATGGTTCATTTTATACAGTTAGGATATTTAAACAATATCACTGTATATACTAGAAGGGAATTTTTATATACATTTTATATTTCATGAACATTTATTTTTGATATAAAAATGCATACATATTTTTCTATCTGTATATATATCTGCATTATATTTATATAATTATTTATTTGTAAATATGTATATGTAATGTGAATCATCCACAATTGCGCACAATGTATTGTGTATTTTATACAGCAATATTGGAACTGTCGAAATACAGTAACTCTTCAATGTCCATGATGTGGTCATATCCGGTGTTGATTCCCCTTTAAAAACTGCTATTCCCCTTTGCAACGCGTCATGTGATCAAGGCCCGAGTGGGGGCTGAAACGCGTCATGGCGGACTGGTACAGAGAAATTTAAATAAAATCTCAGTGATTGGCACCGAAGTCTGGGTCCGTTCTTCGTCTTCCTAATCAAGGCAGCATCAGAGACGAATTTACATATATATATATATATATATATATATATATATATATATATATATATATATATATAGACAGTCATAGAACTGAATCCTGGTAGGTGCACTGTGAAATAGCGACATGCATTGATAGTGCTAAGAGATCACACCCTGTGAATAAAAGAGCTGTGAATTTGCAAGTCATTGTTTTGAAACGAAATAACGCCCATTATGAACAAGTTACTTACCTTCGGTAACACTTTTTTCTAGTGGATACAATATCTGCCTGTATATTCCTCACCTTTTGAATACCCCCTGCGCCAGCCTAGCTCTCCCACGTCGACGAGGACGTCACAATGGACAGGCTCCGCTCGCGGCACCGTATGACATCATCGGAGCCACAAAAGGACCTCATCGGCATGCTGACGTCAGTTCCACCCATTTTTTCTGTGCCACCGAGGCAAACGGGCGGACCGACACATTTTGAAATGTAAACATAGCATACCAAATATACGCATATATAATAATTCAAAAATGCATAATCAATAAAGGCATAGAGAAATAGCAACAGAATAAGCATTTATCATCATTAAAATATAAACATGATTAAGACATATTAAAATAAAATATTTTTGGGTAGAAACAGGTGGACAACGGGGAGGCGGGTGGGAGCGTGAGGAAACCACAGGCAGATATTGTATCCACCAGAAAAAGCGTTACCGAAAGTAAGTAACTTGTTCTTCTGATGGATACTTCTACCTGTGGATTCCTCACCTTTTGAATAGATTCCCAAAGCCGTACCTCTCCCGGAGGAGGGTGTCCACCTGACTAGACCAAAAAATCCTGCAAAACAGAGCGGGCAAAATGGCCATCCCTCCAACCTCAAAGTCCAAGCAGTAATGCTTTGAAAAGGTGTGGAGGGAGGCACAAGTTGCTGCCTTACAGATATCAAGAACAGGAACACCTCTAGCCAAAGCAGAAGAAGTAGACTTCGCTCTGGTGGAATGAGCTCTGATACCTTCAGGCGGTTCATTCTTGGCCAGGGCGTAGCAAATCTTGATGCACAAGATAATCCACCTGGAAAGCTTCCTCTTGTGCAGTGCCTTGCCTTTCATTTTCCCAACATAGCCCACGAAGAGCTGATCGTCCAGCCTCATATCTCTAGTCCGATCCAAATAAAAGCTGACAGCACTCTTAGGGTCCAACCAATGCAGTCTCTCTTCCTCCTTGGAAGGGTGAGGGGGAGGATAAAAGGTGAGTAAAATGATGGATTGTTCCATATGAAAAGGGGTAAGCACCTTGGGTAGGAAAGCAGCCCTGGTCCTTAGAACCAGCTTATCCGCATGAATGGTCAGGAAAGGAGGTTTCAAACTAAGAGCTTGAAGCTCACTTACCCTCCTAGCCGAGGTAATGGCAATCAAGAAAAAAGTTTTTTGTAAGAAAGAAGCCTCAACGGGCAAGAGTGAACAGGCTCAAATGGAGAACCCATTAAGAAAGTGAGTACGAGATTCAAATCCCACTGAGGCATAATGAAAGGTGTGGGAGGAAACTTATTTGTAAGGACCTTAATGAACCTCTTGACAATGGGGGACTTAAATAAAGACAGCTGGTCCGGTAAACATAAAAAGGCCGACAAAGCCGATAAATAGCCCTTAACAGTGGCTACAGCACAACCTTGCTGTGCTAAAGAAAGAGAAAACTCCAAAATATTAGACAACTGTGCCTTCAAAGTGTCAATGTCTTTCTCTCTCTGTACCACTTAACAAATCTGGACCATCTGGAATAGTAAACAGATTTAGTGGAGTGTCACCTGGATGATAAAATAACGTCCACTATCTCTGGCAGGAGAGAGAAAGAACTCAGGTTGCCCCGTTCAATCTCCAGGCATGAAGGTGCAAGCTCTTGCGGTGGGGGTGTAGAACCTGCCCCTGCGACTGCGAGAGGAGGTCTGCCCTGAGAGAGAGACGGAGTGGAGGGTGCGACAAGAGGTGAAGTAGGTCTGTGTACCACACCCTTCTTGGCCAATCCGGGGCGATCAATATAACTTGGGCCCGGTCTTGGCGAATCTTCCTCAGAACCTGAGGAATCAAGGGTATGGGAGGAAACGCGTAAAGGAGTTGCGAGCTCCAATTTATCTGTAACGCATCCCCCAAAGCTCCCTGCATCAGATACTGGAGACTGCAGAATAACGGGCAGTGCGCGTTCTCGTGAGTGGCAAACAGTTCCAAACGAGGAGATCCCCACATCTGAAAGATGCGATGGACCACCTCTGGATGAAGTCGCCACTCGTGATCGGCCGAGTAACGCCGACTGAGACTGTCCAAACGAACATTCAGCACACCGGCCAGATGATTTGCAAACACACAAATCCGTTGGCCCTGAGCCCAGGACCAGAGTCGCAGTGCCTCTCGACAGAGGTGATACGACCCTACACCTCCCTGTTTGTTGATGTACCACATCGCGGTAGTGTTGTTCGTCAGGACCTGAACTGACTGACCGCGAAGGGAAGGGAGAAAAGCCTTCAGTGCCAAAAGAATCGCCCTCAATTCCAGAAGGTTGATGTGAAGCAACCTTTCCTCTGGAGACCAAAGGCCTTTGACCTCCAGATTCCCCAGATGAGCACCCCACCCTAGAGTGGAGGCATCCGTGATCACTGTGGCCACCGGCGGAGGAGGCTGAAAGGGCTTTCCTTGAGACAGGTTGCCCTGCACACTCCACCAAGACAGCTCCGCTGCAGCTTCTCTGGAGATTCTGATATTCTCCCCGAGATCTCCATTGTGCTGATACCACTGCCTGCGGAGGCACCACTGGAGTGCCCTCATGTGCCAGCGCGCATGGTTGACCAACAGAATGCAGGAAGCGAACAGACCGAGCAGGCGAAGAACCTTCAGGACTGGAACAAACGCTCCATCGTGAAATAAAGGAATCATTTCCTGTATGTCGAGAATCCTCTGCGGAGGCGGGTATGCTCGGCACACAGAAGTGCCCAGTATTGCCCCTATGAACAGGCTGCGCTGAGAAGGCACCAGGTGAGATTTGGGTACATTAATCGAAAAACCCAATTTGAACAACGGATGAGTTGTCACTTGCAAGTGGTGCGAAACCAACTCTGGAGACTCCACTTTCAACAGCCAGTCGTCCAAGTAGGGGAAAAACAGGAACCCCTGACCTTCTGAGATGAGCCGCAACCACCGCCATCACCTTTGTAAAGACTCAAGGAGCGGAAGTAAGACCGAACGGAAGAACCGCAAACTGGTAATGTTGCGATCCCACCGTGAACTGGGGATACTTCTGATGTGACTTCAGTATGGGAAGATGAAAATACGCATCCTGCAGATCGATGGACACCATCCAGTCTTCCTGTTGCAGCGCAAGGAGAACCTGAGCCAAGGTCAACATTTTGAACTTTTCATGTCTGAGGTAAAGGTTCAAAATCCTGAGGTCCAAGATTGGTCTCAAGCGACCATCCATTTTGGGGATCAGGAAATATCGGAAGTAGCAACCCTGACCCCTTTCCTGCTCCGGAACCACCTCTATCTCACCTTTTTGGAGTAATGTAAGAACCTCCTGCTGCAAAAGCAGCAAGTGGGCTTCTGAACAACCACCCTGGCGAGGAGGGTAAGGAGGAGGAAACTCCAAAAATGGGAGGGCCTACCCATTCTCTACAAGATTCAAGAACCAACGATCTGATGTGATCAGTCTCCAATCTTGTAGAAAGTGGGACACCCGACCTCCAACTGGCCCAACATGTTCTAAGATGGGGGATCTAGAACTGCTTTCCTGATGTACCAATGGTGGCGGGAGGGGAGGTAGAGGAAGAGGAGGAAGTCTGTTGTCGATTTGCACCCCTGAGACCTCTCTTATTCTTCCCTCTGTATGATTTGTACAAGGGATTCTGCTGTTGTTGGCTCTGCTGAAATTGTTGGTGGCCACGAAAGGAAGCAGATCTTCCAAAGCCCCGATATGTTTTGTAACCATAACCTCTAGACTGCACCTGGAGGCCTAAAGATCTTGCAGTAGCTCTACTGTCTTTGAAACGTTCCAAGGCTGAATCTGCCTTTGAACCAAAGAGCATTGACCCATCAAAGGGCAAATCCAGCAAAGTCACCTGAACATCAGCCGAAAAACCAGAAGACCTGAGCCATGCCTGTCTCCTCGTAGCCACAGAAGACCCCATCACACGAGCCACAGAGTCAGCAGTGTCCATGCCTGACTGAATCACTTGACGTGCTGCGAATCTGAAAGGACTTCCAAGAAGTTGGCATGATCCTCCTCAGGCAACTTAGGAGCCAATTGTACAACAGAGTCCATCAATGCATGAATATATCGTCCAAGAAGGCAAGTTGCTTTAGTTGACTTTAGAGCCATACTTGCAGCAAAGAACACCTTCTTCTCAGCTTGCTCCATCTTCTTCAAGTCTCTATCACCCAAAATGGTAGGAAAAGCACTAGAAGACTGCTTTTAGCAAGAAGCTTGGACAACTAAACTCTCCGGTGTCGGATGTGATGACAAAAAAGCCAGATCACCAGGGGCAGGCCTGTACCATCTCGAGATAGAACGAGATACAGCCGGAGCAGACAAAGTCTTCTGCCAAACCTCCAGAATTGGATCTGTTAAGGCATCTGTAAAAGGAAGTAAAGGCTCAGAAGTTGATGAAGAAGTATTTAAAACTTCCGTTAGTATGTTGGACCTTATCACCGCAGAGGGAAGTTTAAGGCCCAATAAATCAGCCGCCTTCCTTATAACCACATGGTAAGGTGCAACGTCCTGTACAACACATACACCTGCAGATGGTAAGTCATACTCAGGGGAAGTATCTAGGCCACTAGCTTCCTGAAGGCCTTCAAACTCATCCACAGAGTCCACAATTTCTCCTTCCTTCTAATCTTGTAAATACTCCTCCTCCTCAAGCAATCTCCGAGCCTCTCTTCTGGAGCGTTGCTTAGGCAATGGCGTCGGTGGAGCCACACACGGCGCCAGAGAAAACACCAACGGCGTCGATGGAGGAGCCTCGACTTCGAACCTCGACGTCGATCGAATTTGAGGTGGAGCCGACTCGGCAGCTGAAGGAGTCCGGGGAGCCGGAGTGGACGATCTCGGAGCCGGGAAATGCCAAGCCGGAGTCGACGGCAAAAACGGCATGAAAGGAGCCTGGGGATAGTACTGAGGAACACCCAGGTTGAAAGCCAAAGGACCCAGAGGGCCTGAAGGAGCGCCGGATGGAGTCGAGGCTCTGGTAAATAATAGTCAGCCCCAGGAGAAGGAAAAGTCGGATATGGATCCATACCTTCCTGTAGGGGAGTCACCTGAGGTCGCACTGGAGCCTGCAGAGCCGGGGACGGCGCCCGCTCAGGTGAAGCCACACAGCCTGGAGAGGACCCACCCGGCGCCGGTGACATTGCTGGAGCCGGTGAATCTTCATGTAGCGAAGAAGCCTCTGAAACCAGCAACGCCGCAGCCGGAGATGGTACTGGCGTCGCTTGAGGAGAAGGAGTTGGAGAGATAAAGTCCCTTCAGCCGGAGTAGGCGACCTCGATCTCGACCTCAAGACCCTGGCCTTCGAAGAATGATGACGAGAGGTATGTCTTCCCTTAGTTTTGAAACCGGTCTTCCTGGAAGTAGCCATTCTGAAACAATTTAAGAGATACACAATGAAAATGGAGAGCCCTGAATAAAAACGTTCAGCGTCGACGGCGCAGAAAAAAGGGAACTGACGTCAGCAAGCCGACACGGTCCTTTTGTGGCTCCGATGACGTCATAAGGTGCCGCGAGCAGAGACTGTCCATTGTGACGTCCTCGTCGACGTGGGAGAGCTAGGAAAGAATTTTCCAGCGGAATGCTGGCACAGGGGGTCTTCAATAGGTGAGGAATCCACAGGCAGAAGTATCCATTAGAAATGGCTGTATACATTAGTGTGTTAAAAATATTCATAAATATTTTTAGTAAAATAGAATCATATTGTACATAGTACAAACGTCTTTTTCCTCAATTCTATTAGAAGAACACACTCCAGAACTCAGCAGATAACACCTATATATTACCTCTCAAAAAGAATACATTTTAGTCACCATGAATCCTCAAGTGACTCCATCAATAAAATCCATATACTGGTAACCAAGCAGCCTATAGATCTGTTGATTAACCAATTGCACACATACATTTTATACGTTTATCAACAATGGCTGCCCCCAATAGCTTGGTGGAAACAAACATCTTTGTTGGTTGCTTCCCCGGCCCTAATTGTCAGTGACTGTCTGAACAAGCATGGCATATCAAACACGTAACTGCAGATGCTTCCTGCTGGGAAAATACAATAAGTATTCACTCCCACACCCATCAGTCTTCCGCACTATTTTGATCTGAATAAAGGGTGCATTGTCTTCCTTGATTTCTGGTGTGTCTTTCAAAAGGTGAAAACAGAAATAACTTCAGCAAAAAGATTATCCAAGGTTTTTGCAACAAACAAGACTGAATATTTTCGAACAAAGAGAAAACTTTGTACGTTTTCAGGTTGTTTACCTTTCTGACATAAGATACCGCATCCTCTTCCGTATACACTTCTGCACTGACTCCTCCTCTTCTCGTACGGACTTTGACTGCTGGATTGTGAGGTGGAGGGGAGATTTCATCATCGTGAGAATCGGACTGGGAACTTGACTTGTGTTTAGCCAAAATCTGTTTGCTTTCTTCCTGTAAATTAAAATATTTTATTAAAATCCATATAAAGGACTAGAAAGCATTATTGAAACCCAAGATGACTTTTTCCTACAAAACCTTTAAAACATTCGGCAGAATGAGGACATCTTAGTCAACTTCCCTACTGAAATCCTAACCCAGCTCCACCACAAACTTTAAGAAATAATGCTATAATCCACCTACACTTTTAACTGCATCCAGATTATGAAAGAGAAAGGAGTTTGGACAAAGCATAAGAACTCCATTATAATCAAAGTATCTAATCTGAGCATTATCATATTTCAAGGGAAGATTAAAAAATCATGGAAAGTCTGGATGTGAACCAGATTCACATCTAGGAGGAACATACAAGTACTATCCTCTGGATATTCCACCATTTTGGATTAGTGCTCAGTAATTCATTGACCAAAAAGGGAAATGGGTCATTATTCGACAGCTGCACACTCAAACGCTGGTGAATCCCCAAAACACACATACCTTGTTGGTTTGGGAGTACTCATAAATATATTGATGGCCCTTTACTACCGAAAAATATACTTTGGTGCAATTAAGGAATAAGGCCATTCTCAGGATAGGGCACAAATAGGTACACACACATATATAGTGGAGTGTAGGGGAAAGGGTTTATTTGGTGATAAATGCAACCAGGGATACAACCTTGTATTTGCTGACCCAACTGCACGGTATAGTGTGTTGTACAAAAAGACAAGCAAGTGGCAGGACATTAAGTTTTCATGTCGGTTGGTTGATTGCAGAGTTCTTGTTCATCACACTACTTCCCGGAGGAGCCTTAGACTACGCGACCTAGCTACCCTGAGAGTCAAGTGCAGTAAGGATTGTATTTGGCCTAGTTTGCAGAGCCATATTAAGACAGGCCCCAGGTGACCAGTGGCAAAAGACCTCAATTGCCATGACTGAGGCCCAGTTGCCACTGTCTGCTCTTATGCGACCTGATTGTTCAGAGGATGCTGAATCACGTTCATATTGCCATAATGAGTATATATGGCCTAAACAATGATGCCCCCTACTTTTTAGGTGTCGCCTAATCCAGCGCATGCGCTGGTCTGGCCGAGACATTTAGTGTACGCCATCTAGAGCTTTCACTTTTTCCGCCTGCATCGCGCAGCCAATGCTTGTTTTCCAAGCTTTGGCCGCGCGCGCACACAACTCCCGCTTCTCCCCCTGCCCCACCACATATGGCGTCTCGTGCGCGCGGCCAATGCTTGTTCATTTATGGTATGAGTGCTCATTATATGGGAGTTGTGTTGTATTGTGTTATTGTACTTGTGGTTAATGTTCCTTTAACTATTGGAATGTTTGTGTTCGTAATGCCATGGTATGTGTTTGAGGTTGGAGGGCAACTGTGCCAGAGACGTCGTGTGCGGTTCCCTTTTTGGACCGTTAGCCTGCAATTCCTTCGAGAGAGTAGAACACCTTTCCTCCACACCCTCTTGCTGAACGGGTTACACTTAGTTGTTGGCTTCTCAATAAGTAACCTAAATTACTTTTTTAAAAACTTTTAAATTGTAGGCCTTTGGCCAGGACCCACACTCCGAAAATTGTTGCAGCACCTTTGTTCTATACTGTCGTGTTTTTGCCATTATCGCTTAGTGTGCTCACATACTGAGTCGAAAACGTATCACCGGTTATATATGTATAAAAAACTGATTGGCTGGTATTGCAAAAGAAGTGTTGTTTGCTCTAGATGCCACTAGAAAGAAACCGGATAGAGTGGAAAAGATCACGTTAGCTGTGGAGGTATGTCTAGGCAACGTGGAAAAAGAAGTAGCAGGGGCTGAGGCAACAACTAAAAAAAATTGGAGACCAAAGATCAAAAATGTGGAACAGCTTAATCCAAGAAGTGGCAAGATGAGACAGCTGTTAGAGGTTTGCAAGGAGGCCATGTAGGCAATGCTACATTGTGAATCCAAAATGGAGACTTTAGGAAATGCAGGAAGGAATGCTAATGTTAGAGTCCTGGGCTTACCTCTGGTGACTGGAGGAGGAAGGGATCTCAGCACTTTGATGCACTTTATTTTTGCAGATATTCTGATCACTCAAGATCACACTGGCCAACCTCTTGTTAAAAAGCCATATCATCTACACTAAAGGCTATTAAGTCCTTCCTAAGAAACATGAATGATGAACAAGTTACTTACCTTCAGTAACGTATTAGCTGGTAGAGACAAGATCTAGCCGCAGATTCCTTACCTTTGAATTTCCCAGGCGTTAGACTGGATCCAGAAGATTTTTGTGCAAGCAGTACCCCCGTGTGCCGATATATATATATATATGTATCCTTTATGCACATTAGGCCTAATTCTCAATGACATCTGATGGTGAGCAGCCGGAGGTGACAATTATGAAGAGGCTCAAAAGGAGCACACATCAGAAATGTGAGAACCATATTAAGGTCCAACTGAAGCATGATGAAATGGGAAGATGGGAACATATGTATGAGACCTTTGATAAACCTATGTACAATATGGAACTTAAATAAAGAAGGTTGGTCAGGCAGCCGCAAAAATGCAGACAGAGCAGAAAGGTAACCCTTGAGAGTACCGAGAGCAGAGCCCTGATGGGCAAGAGTAAGGATAAAAAGAAGGATATATATATACTTGTACATTTAAAACGCAACCCATATCCACCCTAAACCCAAAAAAGGCCCACCTTAAAACCTTTAAAAATCCTTTACCATATATATAGACCTAGAAGAATGAGGGGGGAATAGAGAACTAAAATTAGGAAGACTGGAATCTAGGTCTATTAAATACGAGTGAGGAGTTGGGGGTTCACCTTTAGATCAGGATAAAATTTAAAGGTTTATGTACATTGTATAGAATGGCATGCATAGACCATACAGGGCAAGATTTCTCTATGCGATTAATGAGTTTAGAACAAATTGACATACTGAAATGAACTAAATAATTAATGTAAATTGTTTTACTTTTTTTTTTTTTATTTAAGCCCATATAGGGCAAGATTAGGAAAGACGCGAGTGTTCACATACACAGAATCATGTAATGCCCATCCAGGGCACTATTCACACAGTTATATGAGCCCACACAGAGACATAACTAGCGGGAGCATAATGAAATGAACTAAAAAGCATAAAATCAAAAATGTCATGAATAGCAAATGTGAATTGCAAATGTTTTTTGTTGCATGCAAATAAAATGTATTGTAACATAGATGAATGGCAATGTTACAAGATGGTGCTGACTGAGAATGTAATGGAATAAACGAAGTGCATAGAATGGCGGCCGCTAACATCGAAAAAGGGGCATAGCCGAAACAAGTTTGTTGGAGAGAACATGAATCATTCAATAAACTGGATAATTCTTCCCCGTGAGTGCTGGTCAAAACTTTCTTTCGAGTCTGATATTAAGTGTGTTTGCCCGCACACGACACAGCATCCGCTCGAGAGTACGGAAGCGAGGGGATCTTTGGAGCGTATATGTTAAAAGGAGCTTCGGCACCGCCGCGAAGAGAGAACAGCACTGAGACGTTGTGGAGAGATTGCCAGAAAGCAGGGTCGGTCGAACGAGATTCCGACGAGAGACCTCTCACCGGTGATTGCGATTCTATTGTACCTTAAAAATACCCGCTACAGAGCGAGGGTAATCAAGTGCACAGAGAAGACTAAATCTACATAGAACTGATATGTTTAGCGAGGCGGCTCGCCAAGAAACGGCGAAAGACATCTTTAAAAGGAAAAAGCCTGTCAATGCAAGCGAGAACAGCAGAACCCCCATTGGAACGAATGAGGACCTAAGGAGTAAATATACCAAATTAGAAAGACTGTACGAAAGAGAAACAAGAAAGTGGACGGATGCCACTTTGTTACAGCATTACATAGAGATTACCAGGGTGCCTGAGTATATACACAGTTCCAGCCTATGAAAACCCAGATCCCAAACTGCTAGAAGAATGGGCAGAACATACGGCCAATTCTTCAAGAGGCATGCTAGCAATGAGATTGAAGAATTGGAATTAGAGATCGGGATACATCTAGACAAGGCAAAATCAGAGGAATTACGAGAACAAATGAAAAACCGCCGAACCAGCTACGAGAAGAAAGATCAAACAACAAAAACAAGTGAAATTTGAAAGAGACGCAAGGGACTATAAGCAGTGGAGAGTTCTGACCTTTGCAAGAGAGTATGATGCTCCAAGACGAGAACTAAGGAGTGATGTGAACGCCACAGTGGTTGAGCGAAGAGAAACCTCAGAATCGGAGGTAACTGATGCAGAGCAGTTGGAGGAGGAAGGGGCAGTAGGGGGATCTGGTCCACGCACACAGACACCTTTAACACGAGGAATTCTGCCTAATCTGGCAAACTTGGCTCCGTGGAGGAAAGAGCAAACCTCCGGAACACCAAGGAAACGGACAGCGTGGAGAGGAGGCTGGAGGAGGTACAGGCAACACTCTGAACCGAACCACACGGAGCAAACGAGGAACCAAAAAGAAGTTGAAAATCTAACAATCATCAATCTGACATCTAAAGAACTCACCAAAACAGAGAAATCCGTATTACCACTTGGATTGACGTTCTGCCCAACAAAGGACTTTGAATATACACAGACAAGAATAGACTTGTTAAAGTTCTCAAGAAAATTAAAACTCTATAAATTCTTCAAATTGAAAGGTCAAGGAACGTTGAGCTGCATACAAAGACGGGAACAAACTATGCTTGAAAACTTAACTGAAACTCTAACAGGAGAAGATCTACAAACACTAGCACTGTTAGAAGAACTAAAATCCGAAGGCTCCTTACAAACAACGGACATACGGGATAATATAGAGGGGAGAGCCTAGGAATAATTTAAATAGGAGGTTCCACCAAGTTCAAGCAGACATCTAAATTTATGCCTCAAGTACCTGTGGACGCCATTGATGTTTTTGCAGACAGTGTCAATAAAGCTCTCCTGGGTTTTCGCCTAGGGAAAAACAAGAAACAAAAGATGAAAGACAACACAACGCCACAACAAAGACAAGCGCTAAGTGACTTAGCAAGGATGACACAATTGTTTATAAACCCTCAGATGAAGGAGGAAACATCATCTTACAAACCAAAGACAACTATTGCAAGGAAGCACTTCGATAACTTAAGGATAAGACAAGTTATACGGCAAAAACGAGAATTGAATATGCCAACAGCATAACGGAATTTTACAATCTGAGTCACAAGTGGTATCAGAGAGGGATGCTATCCAAAGATGAACACAAATTTTTACGAATATCACACCCCAGGCTACCAATGTTTTATCACCTACCTAAGATCCACAAGAATAGGACCCATTGCCTGGACGCCCTATTGTTTCACAAATAGGATGTCTCATGAAGAACATGTCAACATATTTTTTATTCCCATTTGTATCAGAGTTGACATCTTATACAAGAGATACCAAAGATTTCTTGCGGCAAATTGAAGGAACAACATGGGAATCGGATTTTTTGATGATTACACTGGACGTTGCTAACCTGTACACATGTATAGCACATGAAGAAGGACTAGAAGCTGTAAGACATTTTATTACAAGTCGTCCCCTAAAATACTTACAACACAATGAGTTGCTGCTGGAGTTCGTCAAGTTCTGTTTAAATATTAACATTTTTATCTTTCAAGGACAACTTTATAGACAGATACGGGGGACTGCCATGGGCACCTGCTTCCCCCCAGCTACGCAAACTTGTTTGTGGGCTAGTGAGAGAAGTGGGTGGCATGGTCGGACGTCTAAGACAACTGGGTTGAACGGATAATCAGTTGGCAAAGGTACATAGATGATTTATTCATTAAACGGAGAAGAACAGTAGAGTCAGCAAAGCAATATATTTCCTTCCTAAACAACACTATCAATTTAAAATTCACGAGTGAAATCCGCTTGGAGAGGGTAAATTTCCTTGATCTACAGGTATTCATCTATGGGAATAAAATCTGTACTTCCCTTTATAGAAAACCGACTGTGGGCAATTCAGTACTGCTCGCAAATAGCAGCCATCCTACAAAACTGATTAATAGCATACCTCATGGTGAGCTTTTGCAACTAAAACGCAACTGCTCAAGAGAAAATGATTTTCAGGCAGCAGCAGAGGAAAGTATAGGAAGATTTACGATGAGAGGATATCGTAAAAAAACACTCACAGATGCCATGCATGGAGTGAAGGAGAAAAGAAGAGAAGACTTACTAAAAGATAAAACCAAGGAAAGAATAGATAAAACATAATAATTTCAGGATGATTACCAAATTCTCTAATACTGCCAAGAGCATCAAGAATATTATGCAGAGTAAATGGAAGATCCTGAAAACAGATGTCATCATAGGGAAAGATTTGCCACCACATCCTCTTATCACATTCAGAAAATATCGCTCAATCTGTGATGAAATAGTGGAAAGTCGCTTAGAGAGGCAACAACAGAAAGGGGCTGCCAAATATTTGAAAGGCTTTTTTCCTTGTGAAAAATGTAAGGCCTGTACATATAGTAGTAAAGTTTCCAACTCCATTGTACCAGGCCTAATGAAACCTAAAGAGATAAAGAAATGTATGAATTGCCAAACAGACAACACAGTATATTGCCTCACATGTGCGTGCCAACTAAAATATGAAGGAAGCACTAATCACCCGGTAAAACAAAGGATCTTAGAACACATGAGGGCAATCAGTAAGAAAGATGCCACATACCCAGTGGCTAGAAATTTTGAGTCTCATCACCAGAGCAACAGAAACCTGCTAAAATTATTTTGTCTAGACCACGTACATCTAGGAGAACGAGGGGGGAATAGAGAAATAAAATTAAGACGATTGGAATCTAGATATATCATAAACTTACAAACAAAACTACCCTTTGGTCTAAATATGAGTGAGGAATTGAGGGTTCACCTTTAGATCAAGATAAAATTAAAGAAGGTTTATTCACATTAAATAGAATGGCATGCACAGCCCGTACAGGGCGAGACTATGCGATTAATGGGTTTAGAACAAATTGACATACTGAAATCAACTAAATAATTCATGAAAATAAAATAAAAAATCTTGTTTAGAATTTAAGCCCACATACGGCAAGATTCTATGTAACATACATGAATGGCAATGTTACAAGATGGCGCTGATGCATGACTGAGACTATTGAGTCCGTCTTTAGTGTTGTTATCATGAGGAAATGTAATGACATAAAAGAAGTGCATAGAATGGCGGCCGTAACATCAAAAATGGCGTATAGCCGAAATACGTTTGTTGGAGAGAGCACGAATCATCCAATAAACTGGATAATTCTTCCCCGTGAGTGCTGGTCATAACTTTCTATGGAGCGGTCGCCAGTAGGTAGTTATAGTTAGGACCAAGTTTCCATAGGAAGATAATTTTTTGTTTTGCTTATAACTTTGGCGTCGTTTGATGAATCTTCATGAAATTGTCCAAACTAATTCTTTGTTCATATCAGCTCCTATGTGGGAAGTTTGGGGGTGATTCATCAAGGAGGGGCCGAGAAAAAATGGGGGTCCCAAAAAGTGTTTTCTCCATGTTAATTTCCATAGGCAACTTTAGACAAGGCTACAGGTCGAACGGGTGAACGGAATTGCCCCAAATTTGGCAGGGAGAAGGGACTTGGTCTAGAAAGAATGCTTTTGTTTATTTGGTGTAAATCCGTTCAGTAGTTTTGGAGAAGTATCGAAATTTACAGATATCGATATTTGGGAATTCTGCCATCTGATTGGCTGAGGCGTTACGAGCTTGCTGCTTTTTGGTTGTGAGCGCTGCAAGCAGTTGCAACTAGGAAGGGTTGGCCGCTATTTTGTGATTCCATTGAAGTGAGTAAGGGGGAAAAAGAGCAAAAAGAGTAGGCAACAGGAGGATAGGAGCACTCTAACCTCTGTGGGGGAGTGTGAAGCGAAGTAGTCACACCTACCGGTCTGAAAGTGCGGTGTTGCTCAGAGTGACATGGTGCTGAGATGAGATGCTGCTACAGTCGGGTATGAAACCTAGAGCCTAAACCGGGAGGTCATTGCTGTAAAGTGATGTGCTCTGGTGTTTGTAGGATACCTGTGGAAGTAGTGTTAGTAGGCGTTTATACCATACAAGGAGTGGGAAGCGAACTATTGAGCTCTACCGTGCGTTTATACAATACCGGAAGTGGGAAGTGAAGTACTATGCCTACCGGTGTGAAGACTCGGAGATCAAACCGAGCTGATTGTTGTAAAGTGATGGGCTGTGGGCGCTGTAGCATACTGGCCGCTGTAGTATAACTGTAAGTAGTGTTAGTATGCGTTTATACTATACAGGAAGTGGGAAGCGAACTACTCACCCCTACTGGTCTGAAGACTTGGGGATTAAACCGTGAGCTTATTACTGTAAAGTGATGTGCTCTGTGTACTACTTCAATGTATGTCATAGTACAATGTTAGTATGTAATGATACTATAATGTAAGTATGTAATGTTAGAATGTAGGGCTGTCATGAGGGGAATCTTGGGGAGTTTGTACATGGTGCTGGAGAAGACGGATGCCTTAGTGTCTGGTCCTGTTGGTGGCTGTTTAAGCGGTCTTCTGTTCCTGCAATAAATCTACTTATCGGATCCACTGCTGTCTTCCTGTTCACTACATAAATTTGGCGACGAGTGGGAGAAGGTGAAAAGAAGGCAGCACTCACCAAGATTTTGCGCTTACTTGCATTGTGCTGAAGACCCGTTTTCTTGGTGAATCTGTTTCTACTCATCCCAGGGTCATGTGCTGAAGACCCGTTTTCTTGGAGAATCTGTTTCTACTCATCCCAGGGTCATCGGCTGATCGAACTATGTGATCCTACCTCTGTTAGGATTTATATTTTTTGATTTTGGGCTTCCTCTGCCTCTTCATTACACTCTCTTTGCTGTAACACACGTGTGCAAGTAGTGTTAGTATTCGTTTATACTAATTCTATAGTTATGCATTAAACAAAGCATCATGGTCCCATGGAGCGCCACCTCACAGGCGCAGGTCATACAATGTGCCGGGGTGTGCAAGCGCGGGACATTTATGTTTGCTATTAAAGGGCGGGAGCATTGCTTGCACCCTGTGATAGTAAATTCTTGTTTGCCTCGTTGAAGCGAGAGGAGGAAAACCTCGTATCTTTTCAATAAAGCGGAACCGGATGGTAAAAATGGAGAAAAAGAAAATCAAGCGGGGACTCACCCGTTCATTTAAACAAGCCCATTGGTGGGTAATGTTCCGGGGCCAATCCTATTATTATATTGCGAGGTCTCTGCAGCACTGGGGATCTTAATCTCACATGTAAATTAGGCACGGACGGGCACAGAGACATTTTGCAGACTAGGGGATCGTTTACGAATTGTTCGGGGGGCTTCGAGGCCAACTCAAGACCGGGGATCGGCAACCTCCGGGGCTTTATTTAAATATACAGGGTGGGCCTCGCCAGTCCTTGAAGCCTCGGTGGCCCTAGGAAGTGCCTTATTGGTTCTGAAATCGCACGGGCAGTACTCATGGTGTTATAAAGTGATACACTCATAGAACTCTTGCTGTTGTACAATTACCCAGGCTTCATTTATTTAATAGTCTGTTGGTTTATATTTGGTAGGTGCACCGGAAAATTAAACAAAATTTCCCTTATAACCTACTATCAACCGCCGATTTTCACAATAAACTACAGACAAGTGTTGTCAGAAAAAGAAGACCCATACACTCAGTTATTTATTGGTAAAAAAACTAACTTTTATTAACACAACACAAATAAATGGAAATGTAACTTTATTCGAACAACAGTAAAACATGAAAGAAGTGGGTGGGACTCCTCTGGAAGCAGCGTACAAAACCTGCAAGACAAAAAAGAAACATAAGTATGTGTGCCATGTCTAAGAGAAAAAGAAAGGTAGTGAGAATAAACGGAGGAAAGTGAGAATGGGACAGAGAGCGAGTGGATGCAAGGGAGAAGGGGAGGGAGAGTGAAGAGAACAGAGGGAGGAGGAGACAGAGCGCCGGCCTACTGTACCCAGCCCTCACTGTTCACCTCCCGTCACCCGTGTGTCTGAGATGCTGGGGTCCGCGAGAAAGAGTGCGGTCCAGCAAGTCATAAAAATGAAACAGAGATATGAATGAGGCCAGAGCTTACATTATTATCTCTGGCAACACCGCTTGCCTGCACCTGTGCACCCAGGCTGCTGCACCCCAGCCCCTTTCTCCGCTCTGTGCTCAATTGCAGCTCCTGCGCGCCGAGGCTGGACTACTCACCTGCCACAACCGAAGTGTCCAAGGACGTGCCAATGCGAGCTCCAACTCCGGGTTGCCGCTATCACAGTGGCCCAGCAGGTCTCCGGTCGGGGACGGTGTCTTGATACAACGGTGGAAGGTGTCAGAATGAGCAGGGCATCATCACGGGGTGAGCACCCGCTCGGCCCATTTTGGCTCCACTAACCCAGTGTCTGAAAAGGGAGAAAAAATATAATGTTGGAAACGTCTTGAGGTAAATTAAGGTTTCTTTCAACATTAATAGAGAACACCAGTTGAGTGCATCCTTCCTTCTTGAAGTACGATCTTCGAACTGTTAGTGGTAATCGTGGTTCAAAGAGGAGTTGGAGTGCACGAGAATACACAAGGTTAAATAATAATATGTTATGCCAACGTTCTCATACAAAGAAACAGAGCGCATGGTAAAAGCATAATGTGTGCGTTAATGCAGTAGCGCAAGCCTGTGTGCATGTACACTTAGTAATCAGCTCACTACAGTGCCCCAAAAGCCAACGCCACGTGTCTGTAGGGCAGCGTTGCCCGCTGGCACAGGCCTACAGTACGGTCCAGCAGGTCCTTAAGATGAGACAGAGATGTGACTGAATGAGGTCAGAGATCACATCGGTACGCAGGGTAACATCGGTTGTTCGCACCTGCGCACCCAGGCTGATGCACCCCACCCCTCCCGCAGCATCGCGCTCAATCGCAGCTCCTGTGCACCCAGGCCCCACTGCTCACCTGCTGTCATTGTGTGTCCAAACACGACGGGCAGCAGTGTTCACAATTCTGGTGCAGTGTTGATTGCGACGATGGTGTATGCCTTATGGATCCCTTTTTTTATTGCGCATTGTGATATGTCAGGTGGATGCGGCCATATCACTTGAGGCAGCGTAGAAGAACTGGGACATTTGGCGTCGTCGTTATAATATTTATACGTACGCAAAGTGGGCTGGGCTTGCGTATGCCAGGCGAGCGTAGGGGTGTGAATAATAGTTCCAGGGACCTGGGCGTTGTTCAGTTCCTCCCTGGCCAGGAAGTGTACTTATGTGTGTTTCTGTTGCAGCTTTGACGTCGCAGAATGCGCAATTTACATTAATGTAGCATGTACCGGGAGGGCGGCAACTATCGCTAATGAGATGCTGTTCGAAAACATTGAATGGCCAACATCACATGTCGTTGTCAAGGTTGTGGATATGGGCAGACACTCATGTCAATGGTATGCAGTATTATTGAAAGTGTTGCTATCGTGAAGCGCACACATGTGAATGTGCTCGGATGGAGGGAGGATCAGCAGTGAGGCTACGTCATAAATAGTGATAACGTTCATAATAGTCAAGCAATGCATGCCAAACGTGAATCTGAAAGTCTCACATATGACACACTACTATACTGGTAAAGTCTAACAACAGAGAATACAGCAATACTAATGTACACATTACTGTTTACTATTTGTCACATGTGATCTAGGATGTGCACTCTGCCCGTGGCTGATGATACCCCTTCGGGCCAGCAATACCCAGGCCGAAAGGCAGCACAATAATGTGCGCACACACACACCAGGGACATCGTGTAACACACATTTGATTTTTGATGTAATGTTTGAGATGCATAGCCATCACATGTGGAAGGCTAATGTACGGACCATGAATATTGATCAAGATGATTGTTGCATGTTGTGTGTAGTAGAAGATATGTGTACACAGCAAAAAAAAATTTCAAAAAAGTTCTCTAAGCAGAAGGGGTGTGTCTCCTCAAACGCTGTAGAGAGAATGACTAAAATGAGTGGGGTCCTCAAACTGTTACAATGGGAAATGTTATGAACTAATCAAATGCTTTTTTTTTTAAGGTCACATGGCAATCGCGCATCGATGGCGAAAGGAGGCCACACCTGACAAGATTTTGAGAAAATATATTTATCATAATATGAGTTTTACAGTTAGAAATATATAAATGTTTAAAATATTTTAGATTATCGATTGCTCTCATATACAGTTGAAAGTTATTTAGATATAGTTTTGAGACATTAAAAAAACCCGAAGGAATAGCGTACCCGGCGCGACACCAAACATCTATGACGTAACACAGGGCCTGGCAGCGTGCACTCGTCGCATACGCAATGTGCAGCGGGCGCGACCCCATACGTACATGACATAACGCGTGGTTTGGTACTGCATACCCGTCGGATACCTATGTAGCAGCTGGCGCAAACTCGTACGTATATGATATAACGCGGGACGCAGTGCCACAAATCCGTCGGATACGAAATGCGCATCCATTACGAGTTTAGCAATATGGCGGATAGGATTCACGTGGTGATGGAGCTTGGTACACTACCGGGATGGGAGTGCAGTTTTCTCCCCCCCAAAAAAATATATATACATTTTTGGGGGGGAAGATATAAAACATTACTTAATTTTTAAAGTTAAAAAAAAGGAAGTATAATAGAGTTCCAAAATATTACAAAAAAAATAGAAACATTAAAATATGAAATTAACATTTAAAAAGCCTTCGAAATTCACTGAAAAAAACATAGGTTTTACAGACGTTATAGTTAGGAATTAGCATTTAAAAAACCTTTGAAATTCACAAAAAAAAAATAGGTTTCAGGGACGTAGGTTTCAGGGACGTTAAATTTAGTTGGACATTTGACTCCAGAGAAATTCACCTGTTATAGTTAGCTGAGCTAACTATAACTCGCGCGCCCGCAATGCACTGCTGATAATGTCACATATTACATCACTCATGACATGGTCAGTGACATCACTGATGACATCACTGATGACATCTCAAATGACATTACTGATGACATCATCCACGTGATAATCTGATGCACATACTGATGCCCTAATATAAACTTTCTAAAATGCAGACTACAATTTTTGAATCTATACACACAACAATGCCATATACTACATACCACTCACTGTTTCCTAGGTCTACACACACATCCAGTCACTTATACATGTAGTTACTCATCAATACAGTACTATAATATGCACTCATACATCAATACATGCAGTCACACTCTGCTGCTCATCCATAGAGTTACTCACACACCTAGTCAGTAATGCAAAGAATCAATCACATATCCATTTACTCATGTATACAGTTATACACACCAAGTCCGTTATTTATAGACACACCATATCACCTATTTATAGAGATACTAACACATATTTACTGTCTTATACAATTTACTGATACTAGCAGACACTCATTTATATACGAACTCTTCAAATAACTTACTCACATGTATAGTCATTTATATACTCCAACACTCCCATATAGTGCCTTAAAACATATGTAGTTAGTCACACATTTACCACTGAGACATTCATTCACTCACCAACACACCCATACACACAGTAACTCATCCATACAGCCCTTCCCAAAAGCGCTTTTGAATCCATACAACCAGTGAATCACCCACTCAGACATCTATGCACAGTCATACATCCCCCCACCCACCCATACAGGCACTCAGGGACGCATACAGATACTCAGACAACAAATCAATAACCCATATAGATACTCATGTAGCTATTCAGCAACCCATGCAGTTGCTTACACACCAACTGAGAGACTAATACAGACTTTCACACTGTGTAGTCACTAATCCATGCATTCAGTAAGACACGTTCAATCACTCACTTATACAGTCAGTCACACACCTACTAAATAATCCCTTCAGGCACTTGTAAATGCATTCATTCTTCAATACACCTTGGCATAGATATATATGAAAAATATTTAAACGTTACAGAAACACACATTCACTGGATGATGTTGCTCCAGCGCGAGACTGGGAAATGAGGAACAACATATACCAATATCCTCCCTGCGTCACAGACCCGTCATTACACACACTCATTCATATACGCAGTCATTGGTGAGGCCCATAACACCAAATTACACATGTCACCATTCACAAGTCTACACACACAGGAGGGATGAATAATTCAAGTGCTGGACATGTGGGGAAACACCTTATAACCAAGGCACTCCACCCAGTCGGTCGGCGGACCAATTAGTTGGATTGGCTGATGGTGATTTAGAACTACCTAAAACACATTTTAAGAATCAGAATCCTTATTTTCTTAATGAAAAACCACAAACTCATTTTTCTTGTTAATCAATATTTGTTTATCTAGATTTTCATAATGATTTATATTTTCATTTGTCTCGCCAAAGTTCAGAACTTCTAAATCAATTTAAATAAATCGTAGCACATCATATGTACCTAATCTGGTTATTTGTGATCCTCAAATTCATTGGCTCTGCATGACCGAGTTTGTCGTAAATTGTTAGAATAAAGCAGGCCAAGGCTCAAAGTCCAAAGTCATCTGCTCAGCACGTTACAGTCCCAAATTTATCAAAGGACCAGAAATCGTGCAAGCATCTATCATAGCCTGTGGGGCTTGGAAAGTTTGCAGTCATCAAGCGGTCAGGCAGCATCTGGACCATCAAGAAAAAAGGCGTTGCAACCTCCCTCCCTATTCCACTATCCTTTTATAATAAAAACCCAGGTTAATATGATACATTTTTAGGCCAAGGACAGTGGTGATTGGATGGTTGGGATCATCCGATTCTTATTCCCAGATTCTCAGTACAGTCCGAGGGGTGAGGTCACTTGTCCGCTCATGTATCGGCTTGTTCCGGTTTACTGTAAGGTTGATTGTTACCTTATCTTGGCAGACCACCAAATTATTATCCTTGACTGGGAACATGATGAGTAAAGGTCGCTAAGAAGTTCACGATAATGTCTGTACATGCGCAGTTGACTCCGCGCCTCACGAGACAGTGGCCACTTCTGCGTGCGGTGTCAGCCACCATCTTGAATTAGGCCCAGATGTCAACTTAAGCGAAACAAACACAAAAGAATGATTAATACATAGAAATAATGATTCTAATGTTAACCCCTTACTAATCCATTTATGTGTTTGTATTTATCTAGCATATAGCGACATTTAAAGCCATTATATTCACCCTTTTGATCTAATCAGGAAGGCAAACATCACAAAAGCAACATAAATCATGCGAAATACTACTACCACATATACTATTGTTCATATGCGTACAGATTTTAGTTATATGAGTTATTTAGCCATGCAAATAGCAGCATCCCACGTGTAGTTTGTGTTTTTATAATGTTGATTAATATACATGCGGCACTCGTTTAATAATTTTATAATTAATAGATAATATAGTTAGTATTTTCATGCAAGAATAGAGGAGGTATACAAAATTTTGCACTACCTGCTCCATCAATCCCTCCTTTGGTGATTATATCACCACAATACCTATAATTTTGTAAAATTTTATAAAAAGAAATGAATTCAAGAATTCCAAAGTTTTGTTAGTTCACATTTCTGTTTCACCTATCTCTTCTTCTCTTGCTTTTCTATACATACTATCTTTCATTTCTTCTAATTCAACTTCTTCAAATTCTCTTTCTCGTCTTTTATTCTCTTTTTCAAAGTTTCTCCTTTTAAGTTTTCTGTATTTTCTTTCTTTTGCAACATAAACATCCTAGTCTTAAAATGAATGCTAGAAATATCACATGTTAATGGAAATTGGATCCTACCTATAAATGTACTACCTAATTTTAATAGGAAATCTTTAATAGAGGAAAATTTCTTTCCAATCTTTTCCCAAACACCTTCAACCTCCAGTGGTGCAATTTCTTCATGCAAATCAGTTATATTTTTAATGTATGTCTTTAGATGTTGACTTTCGTCAGGAATGTAAGTACAACAATGGTGAACTTACAGCATTCCACAGACTCCACCCTCTTTTGCCAAAATTATATCAAGGGCAAGTCGATTTTGCATTACCATGGCACGCATGGCAACCATTTCTGTATTTACTAATAAAAATCCTCCGGCGGTGCTTGTTGACAAGCGATCCACTACTGTTGATAATTTTCTAATTGTGTATGCATTCAGTGATATTCCCACTGCTGGTATCAATGCTCCAAAAATGTCTCCTACAATTTCTGACCAAGATTCTCTTTTTCTACGTTTTAGTTGATTACCTAACTCATGTACACCATCTCTTCCCCTTTCCACATGGAATATCTTTGGGAAAACCAGGCCTATATAACATGTGCCAAACCAATGGTCTGGTAACCGATAATATGCTTTGTTCCCGCAGATGAAAATATAATCCAGGAAAGACTGGATCATTTCCTCCCTTAAATCCCCATCCACCCAGGATTGGATATGTATCATGGCAATCACTTGTACCTACAAAATAATTATCATATGCAGTTTGATTCCTTCTAATACACAACTTTCCTTTCTGAGGCCAATCTAAAGCCATTGTGGGACTAGCTTCTCCTTTCAGATGTTTTTCTCTTTCAACATCCCAAACTGTCTTTTCTTCTTTTCCTTCAGGTATTTTCCTTTGCATCTTTAATCTTCTTTCTTCAACCATATCTAAGAAAATCCTTTCCTCCTTCTTTAAACTGCAAGTTAGATTATTTCTAAATATGGACTCTAATGTTAGTTCTTTAGTTTCTAAGAAAAATTCACCTAACACCTTTGCGGGTTTCACTTTATTCAATTTGTTAACTACAGGTACTTGTGAAAATATGTTATCTACATCTGAAAAATAATATTCTAATTTCCCTATTTTGTAAAACAGACTTGCTATTACACTACATGTCATTCCATATGTTACTGGGAGGTGATGATAGGTCACTCCCTCAGCCACAGATGCGGGTAACTTCATGCAGACGTAGCAGTCCCTCACGTCCATCGTTTTTACATATTCGTATAGTAATTTTGTAAATACATTGTTAGAGAAATCATTTATAGACCTGTCTTTATGTAAATAATTTCTATCTATTTTAGTCGGATGCACTTTCTGAATCTTTTCTAGATTAGTTTTATTCTCACTATGTCCTTCTATTGTTTCTAGTGTAACCTTAAATGAAATCATCAAAGCCAACACACTCCATAGAAGCATTAGTACTCCTGTACAACAACAACACATTTTAAACCATCTTCTAAGAAATACACATTTAGTTTTTCTACTTTCTGTGTTTGCCATTTCGAAAAATGATCAGAGTCTTTTGACTTAGCCTCTTCTACTTCACAACTAGTTTGTCTAACCCAAGGCTCTAAGCACCAACTTCATGTCTATTCCAGTAAATTATTGTCTTTCCATTTGGATCACTTTGGTCTTTTCAGTTGGGCATTTGATCATCTTTCACTTTCCTTTCATAATCTTGATACAGAACTTCCTGAACATCCGTTTCTTCTCCAATGTCGGACAAGATAACTCTCAGGATTTCCGATTTTTCGTCTTCCTCAACCACTTCTGGTACAGTCACCTCTGGATCCCCTTGGCTATCCACCTCTTCTTTTATTTCAGGCAGTGCCACATATGACCATTCCGGCGACTTAGACTTCTGGTTAGGTTTTCTCGTTCTCTTATTTTCCTCTGCTGACGTTTTTTCCCCGTCTTTCAATTTTTCTCGACTAGATACTTTGTTTACTTGTTCAGCTCTAGATGAATTCACTCGTGTCAATCTGTATCGTAATCTCTTTATTTTGTTTGGCCAAATTTCATCTCTTGCTGATCTTTTCAATTTATTTCCCCTTTCATTTTTCTCAGCTCTCCATGCTCTCTTTCTCAGGACTCGACCTTCTGGTACTTCATCACTGTCCTATGATTCGGTTTCAACTTGACTTTTACATTCAGCTGTTCCTTTTTCCACCACTTCTTTTATTTTCCCTAGTTCTGTCCCTCCTCGTGGTTCTTCCACACAATCTTCCTGCTGACTAACCGCCCCTTCCTCTAACTGGATGTGTGAATTCCCTACAAATCCTCGAGGGTCTTCCGCAAAAATCTTTCCCTCACTTTCTGCATCTGGTACCTGATCATCTACTTTTGTTACTTCAGGTGGAATTTCTCTCAACTTTCCATCAGGAACTTCTTTATCGAAAATGTCTTTAATTGTCTCTTCACTGTTTTTCTCTTTTTCAGTATGTACCGGTGCTTGTTCAGTCTCGGAGCCTGAGCTGGTGTCAGAAATCTGCAACTTCCTCCTTAACGGAATATTCTCTGGGGCAAAGGTCAAATTTGGTTCTGACTCCCCACTTTCAGGATTTTGTCTTGTTCTTGTATCCTCAGTATCAGATTCAGAGCTAGTTTCTGATTCTTCAAAGTACTCTCCTTCCTTGTTATCCACTGGGTTTGGAATTCGCAAGGTATGACTAGCATGAATCTAGTTATTTACTCCTGCACACTTTACAGCTGTTGTAGTTAAAATCACTTGTCATGGTTTTCCCCAACGTGGGACCAAACAGTTCCTTTTCATGAGCTGGCTTCTTTTCAAGGGTGGTGGCATCCGATCCAATCTAATGAAACACAGAATGAACGGAGTCAGCCAACCCCTTACAGTAATCCAACACCAAGTCATCGGATATAGGCAACAGCTTGTTGGTATGAATACATGCCTCATTGCTCTCCCCATCACAATTTTGTGGGGACTCAAACCTGTGTTCCTCTCTGGAATTGATCTAATATTCATTAGTACCAGAGGCAAGACATCAGGCCATTTCAATCCTGTGGCTAAACACATCTTTCCCAATCTGTTTTTAATGGTGCCTGTTAGAAAACCACACTCCCACTCTGAAAGGGTGGTGGAGGTCTTCCGGAACACACTGTGGTAGCTTGGCTCGAGTGGTCAGGAATCAGGCTCCGTGCTAAGCATACGACATACCCAAACAATAACCATGCGTGCATCCGTTCCAAAAACGACTCTACACCGTAAAAATTATGAAAATATCTTTCTTTATCTTCTTTTTCTCTTAGTTGCTGATTGGATAAAATAAATAACAATCACAATATACAAACTTTAAATAGTGCAGGTCAAATAAATACTGGCTTAATGATTCAATAAATAGGGGTGATCATAAATAAGGAAGACATAAATATAAGTGCAATACATACAGGCAATTAAATATTCTGAGGCAATAAATACTGTAAACCAATAAATATTGTGCATCAATAAATACTGTGGACCAATAAATACAGTGAAGCAATAAATAGGTTAAATACAATAAATACAGTGCCCCTAATAAATACTTAAAAGCTGACAGTGACACTCATAGAATCAGATCACTTTTGAATTCCTAAGGGCTGATTTGGCCCAGGCACAGCTTGTGGGGTTGTGGAAGGCTTGGGGGTGTCTACTCCCTGGCTTGGACAAGGCTGAGGCCTAAACTGAGGTAGATCAAGGGGGGAATACCAGAGACCTGGCTCTCTCCCTCCACACAACTTCTCTAGATTAGTCCCAGCTCACCCCTGGCACAGTCAGGTTGGTTCCAGCACCTCCCTAGCCCCTTAGAGCAGTCTCTCAGGTTTCCACAGGGCCTTAGGCGCCCACTACTCCACTTACTGCCCTTTTTCTGATGCTCCGACGCCGCTGGAGTCGTGTCGACGCCGTGAGGCGGTTCCGGTCCGATGTCGGCGGCCTCGGCACAATGTCAGTTCTTGACGACGCCGGTAGGCGGTTCCGGTTTCGATGTCGGCGGCCTCGGTTCGATCTCGACCTCCGATTCGATGGCGTCGGGCAGACTTTACTCGATGTCGACTTCGGGCGGCTCCGGTCCGATGGCGACCTCAACTTCGATGACGTCGGCCGGCCTTGACTCGATGTCGACTTCCGGCGGCTCCGGAGTGCGATCCTCACTCCCGACCTCCGGTGCTCCTCTCCTTAGGTTTCCGGCGACTCCGGAGTGCGACCTCCACTCCCGACCTCCGGCACGATTCTCACAGGTTCCGGCGACTCCGGAGTGCGATCCTCACTCCCGACCTCCGGTACACCTCACCTCGGTCTCCGACGACTCCGGAGGGCGGACTTCACTCCTCCGATGACGCCGCTCACTCGACCTCGGGTGACTTCCTCCTCGACCTCTGGTACTCCTCACGACCTCTGACGGCGCCCTCTCTCGACCTCTGGCGGCTCCGGGTACGACGTCCGCTTTCCAGTCGGCGCCGCTTCTCCACCTCGGGCTCCAGGTCTCAGGCTACTCGACGTCGGACTCCAGGGAAACCAGTTTCCAGGTCAGGATCTTGCTGTTCTCTGTTTCTAAGGCCTGTTCCTGCTGTCCAGGTCCTCAGGATGGTTTTTCTGACTTCTTCCCACACAGGGCTCCAGGCTGGGCTCAGTCAGTAGGGACTAGTATCAAGGGTGGGTTTATGGACCCCACTCCAGGCACAAGTTTCCACCCCTGCTGCCTCACTCCTTCCTCCTTCAGGTTACTGCTGCTCACTCTTCACCAGTCAGGTGCCAACTGCCAGCTCCAACTGCCAACTCTCTGTCTTAGCTTCCCAACATTCTAAACCGCCTCCAACTGTCACAGGGTTCTGGAATGTTCTGGAAGGTGCTAGCAGGTTCCAGTGGATGCTGGTGATGTCACAGGTGGCCACCATTTTGTGCTCCAGGCCCTCAGACAGAAGTTTCAGGGGTAGCTAAAATGGCTCCCTGAATCTGCAGCAACACTAAAAAGTCTGGTGGTTCCCAAAAAGGAAAAATTCAAACAGGGTTTGAGGCAAAAGTGGGACAAAATAAATAATGATGAGGAGGGACCACCCAAAGGGCTGACAGGTCTAACACGCGTCCCCCCCAGCTGAAAGTGGGGAGAGCTTCCCAACCCCTTGGGAGTTCTCATCACTAAGGCGGAAATACCTTGAGAGACCGTCTGCATTGGCGTGGTCCACTCCAGGCCGATGTTCCACCTGAAAGTCCATTCCCTGTAGGGAAATAGACCACCTCAACAACTTGGGATTCTCCCCCTTCATTTGCATCAGCCAACGAAGGGGTCTGTGGTCGGTCTGAACTAGGAAGTGCGAGCCAAACAGGTATGGCCGCAACTTCTTCAGAGCCCATACCACTGCAAAGGCTTCACGCTCTATTGCACTCCACTTCTGTTCCCTGGGAAGTAGTCTCCGGGATAGGAAGACCACGGGTTGATCCAGACCCTCTTCGTTGAGTTGCGATAACACTGCCCCAATGCCATGTTCTGATGCATCTGTCTGGACAATGAACTCCTTGGAAAAGTCTGGGGCCCTTAAGACCGGGGCCTCGCACATGGCTTTCTTCAATTTCTCAAAGGCTTGCTGACAAGCCTCCGTCCAGACTACCCGTCGAGGTTGTTTCTTGGACGTGAGCTCCGTGAGGGGGGCTACGATGGTACCGTACCCCTTCACGAAGCGGCGGTAGTATCAGGCCCAAAAATGCTCGGACCTCAGTCTGTGTCTTGGGGGGTTCCCAGGCCATGATGGCCTCGATCTTCGCCTGGAGGGGTTGCACCGCTCCCCTACCCACCAAGTGTCCAAGGTACACTACCGACCCCTGCCCGATCTGGCACTTGCTGGCCTTGATCGTCAATCCAGCTTGTCTCAGGGCCTGGAGAACAGCTTGCAGGTGATGCAAGTGATCCTCCCAGCTGTTACTGAAGACGGCTATGTCATCCAGATAAGCAGCAGAGAAACTCTCCATTCCGGTGAGGATCTGGTTTACCAGGCGCTGAAACGTGGCAGGTGCGTTCTTGAGCCCAAAGGGCATCACACAGAACTGGTAGTGGCCATTGGGCGTGGAGAAGGCTGACCTTTCCCTTGCTCCATCAGTCAAAGAGATCTGCCAGTACCCAGAAGTAAGGTCAAAGGTACTTAGATATTGGGCAGCTCCCAGCCGGTCAATCAATTCATCCGCCCTAGGGATCGGATGAGCATCAGTTTTGGTCACTGAATTCAGTCCCCGATAGTCCACACAGAACCTCAGTTCTGGTTGGGCACCCGGTGGTGCAGCTTTTGGTACTAACACCACCGGACTGGACCAGGGGCTGCTAGAAGGTTCGATCACTCCTAGCTCCAGCATCTTAGTGACTTCACTATGAATGCTGGCCTTCACCTTGTCTGACATCCGGTAGATCTTGGACTTCACAGGTGGGCTGTCTCCTGTGTCCACGTCATGGACGCACAGGTGAGTCCTACCCGGGACAAGGGAGAACAACGAGGAGTACTGCCCCAGGACCTGGCGACAGTCCTCCTGCTGTTCAGGAGTTAGAGATGGGGAGAGAATCACTCCCTCCACCGACCCATCCTTCTCTTGAGACGCAAACAGATCAGGGAGAGGCTCGCTTTCAACGTCCTCTCCTCCGTCAGTCACCATCATCAAGATGACTTCGGGCCTCTCGTGGTGGGGTTTGAGGCGGTTGGCATGCAGCACCCTCAGGGGCTGACGAGGGGTCTTCAGGTCCACCAAGTAGGTAGCCTTACCCTTCTTCTCCAACACCTCAAAGGGTCCTGACCAGCGATCCTGGAGGGCACTAAGCTCTCCCGGTTCGATCACGCACACCTTCTGGCCAGGCTCCAACTCCACCGGGTGAGCATTGTGGTCATACCACGCCTTCATCACTGCTTGGCTGGCTTCCAAGTTGTCAGAAGCTTGCTTCCACAACTTAGCCATTTGGCTCCGGAAGGCCAGCATGTAGCTCACCACATCCTGGGGAAGCTTTCTGGGAGTTCTTTCCCATCCGTCTCTCACCAGGTTGAGAGGTCCACGTACAGGGTGCCCATACAGAAGCTCGAAGGGGCTGAAGCCCACTCCCTTCTGTGGCACTTCCCTGTAGGAAAAAAGTAAACAGGGTAGGAGGACGTCCCATTTCCTCCGCAGGCTTTCAGGCAGACTTCTGATCATGCCCTTCAAGGTTTTGTTAAACCTCTCCACCAGACCATTTGTCTGGGGGTGGTAAGGAGTGGTGAACCGGTATGTCACTCCACACTCCTTCCACATGGCCCGCATGTACGCTGACATGAAGTTGGTCCCCCTGTCGGACACAACTTCCTTGGGAAAACCCACTCGGGTAAAGATTCCCATCAGGGCCCTAGCCACAACAGGTGCTGTTATGGTCCTCAGAGGTATTGCCTCTGGGTACCGCGTGGCATGATCCACCAGAACCAGGACAAACCTGTGACCAGCTGTAGTTGGTGGATCTAACGGACCCACAATGTCGATGCCCACCCTTTCAAAGGGGGTGCTAACGACAGGAAGTGGTTCCAGGGGAGCTTTTAGCTTCACCCCTGTTTTCCCACTGGCTTGGCAAGACACACATGTCCGGCAGTAGGTATCGGACGACACTTTCATCTGAGGCCAATAAAAGTGTGGGACAAGACGGGCGAAGGTCTTGTCTTGCCCCAGGTGTCCTGCCAATGGTATCTCGTGAGCCAACTCCAGAAGGAAGGCTCGATAACGTTGAGGGACTACCAAGGCTCGTGACGATCCATGTAGGGGTGCCTTGGGTTCACTGTAGAGGAGGCCATCCTCCCAGTAAACACTGTAGTTCCCTTCAACGTTCCCTGTTGCCTGGGCTTCGGCCTGACGCCTTAGCCCCTCAAGGGTAGGGCACTCCCTCTGGCCCTGGCAGAATTCCTCCCTGGACGGGCCTCCCTCCACGTGCCACTCGGCCGGGATGGGTAGGTCCTCCAGGTTGGTAACGTCCCCCACCGCAGACTCCTGGTCCACCACCTCCGGTGGCCTATCCGTCCTACGGGGTGGGGACACCGAGGCAGGCTCCTCCTGTCCTCGGTTCTTCCCTTGACTGGCAGCTGGCTGGGCCTTTGTTCTAGGCTCCAGCCGAAATGAACTCCCTCTTCGGGTAGTCGCGGACCTTGTGCTAACACAGGCCCAATCAGGTGTACCCAGCATCTCGGTGTGAGTCCGGTATTCCACCTCCTTCCAAGCGTTGTGCTCCATGTCATTCCCCAGCAGACAATCGACTGGCACGGCAGGGCTTACGGCAACTCGAAGTGAACCTGCAACCCCCCCCCCATTCAAAGGGAACCTCGGCCACTGGATAGTGGCCTGTTCTGCCGTCAGCCATCGCGGCTGGGTGGAGTACATCGGGAATTACCTGCTCTGGAGACACCAGTTGGCTATGCACCATAGTCATACTGGCTCCTGTGTCTCTCAGAGCCTCCCCTCTTTGGCCGTTGATGGTGACCCACTGCCCATACTTTGCGGTATTTGCGGGCACCTGGATCTTAGGAACCATCTCCCGTTCTCCCAGGGACACTAAAGTGACACCCGCCCACTCCCTTCCCTTAGTTAAGGGCATCTCCTCCCCGAGCACTACACTAGCTACTCCGGGGGTCTTTCCTCCAGTGGGAGGGGGTGGTCGTTTCAAGCACTTCGGATCTCCTTTATAGTGTCCAACGCCACCGCACTCATAGCAATGGACAACCCTTGGCTGCTGACTCTGGCCAGGATTAGGGTTTCTGGGTGGGTTAGGGGTGGGTTAGCCCTAGGGGTGAATCCTGTTCCCTTCCCTTGGAAGTTATTTTGGGGGCCTTTGGAGAACTCCTTTTTCTTTTCCCCCCCCTCTTTCTTCTGGGGGGCGCCCTGTCCGGCCTTTTGAGTATCCCCTCCAGTCCCCCTTGTGGACACCCGGGTACTAGCCCAAATGTCCGCCTCCTCAGCAAGCTTCCGGGGACTGGTCAGCTTGCTATCCACCAGGTGTTGCCGCAGTTCAGGGAAACATTTCTCGAGCAGGTGTTCCTTCAGTACTAGGTCAAACAACCCCTCGTAGTTCCCCACTTCACTGCCCTGAATCCAACCTTCCAGTGCCTTCTTTGCATAGTCCAGGAAGTCCACCCAATTCTGTGTGCCCAGTTTGTGACTACCCCTGAACTTCTGTCTGTACTTTTCGGGTGTTAGTCCAAACTTCCTTATGAGCGCCAGTTTCATGGTGGGGTAGTGGGTCTGCTCATCCTCTTCGAGGGCCAATAAAGCATCCCTACCAGCTGGAGGCATGTACTTGTACAATCCCCCTCCCCAGTACTTCTCTGGAACCCCATGGGCCCTCAACGAGACCTCATAGGCCGCTAGCCACTTGGCGATATCGTCGCCCACTCCATAGCTAGCTACTATGTCCTTTGGCAGGTATGGTTTAGGTTCCCTGGTGATCTCTTGGGTTTGGCTGCCACCATTAGGAACAGGTTGTGCCCCGATTCTCAGGATCTGAAGATCTATTTCTTTCAGTCGTAATTCATGGGCCATCCTCTGCTCCTCCTTCTCCTTCTCCAGCCTTGCTAAGTCCCATGTGAGCTGTCTTTTCTCCCTCCGGTCTGTTAACTCCACTTCAGACAAGCCACCGCTAGAGGCACTGCTGCCCTTCCTGGAAATGGTTCTGGGCCCCACTGACAGGTTCCCTACCTCAGGTTGGTACATCTCAGCCCCCTCGGTGTCAGGCTCTCCATCCCTGTCTTCCTCCTCAGCCTTGCTTTCCCGTCATGCCTCCCCCCAAGCCCTTAAGCTGGTTTGGAGTGCACCCTTCTTTGCTCCTGGGGGACAGTACACCCCCCTCCCGCTGGCAAAACTCCCTGAGTTGGGCCACAGTGTACGTTTCTAGATTTTCTAGTACAAACTCCATCTCGCCCACTCAGGTTAGAGGACAGGTTTTGTGCAGTAACTATGCAGGGGGGTACCTTTAATAATACCTCCTCCCACCACCAGAGTAAATTTGGAAAAAACAAAAACCCACAATTAGGAAGGCCGCTTTGAGAAAACTCCCGGTGTAGGCCTATGGACTACCCACAGTTATTGTTGAGTATACGTAGGCACAGCTCTATCCCACCGCTGAACACCAATTTATGTTAGAAAACCACACTCCCACTCTGAAAGGGTGGTGGAGGTCTTCCGGAACACACTGTGGTAGCTTGGCTCGAGTGGTCAGGAATCAGGCTCCGTGCTAAGCATACGACATACCCAAACAATAACCATGCGTGCATCCGTTCCAAAAACGACTCTACACCGTAAAAATTATGAAAATATCTTTCTTTATCTTCTTTTTCTCTTAGTTGCTGATTGGATAAAATAAATAACAATCACAATATACAAACTTTAAATAGTGCAGGTCAAATAAATACTGGCTTAATGATTCAATAAATAGGGGTGATCATAAATAAGGAAGACATAAATATAAGTGCAATACATACAGGCAATTAAATATTCTGAGGCAATAAATACTGTAAACCAATAAATATTGTGCATCAATAAATACTGTGGACCAATAAATACAGTGAAGCAATAAATAGGTTAAATACAATAAATACAGTGCCCCTAATAAATACTTAAAAGCTGACAGTGACACTCATAGAATCAGATCACTTTTGAATTCCTAAGGGCTGATTTGGCCCAGGCACAGCTTGTGGGGTTGTGGAAGGCTTGGGGGTGTCTACTCCCTGGCTTGGACAAGGCTGAGGCCTAAACTGAGGTAGATCAAGGGGGGAATACCAGAGACCTGGCTCTCTCCCTCCACACAACTTCTCTAGATTAGTCCCAGCTCACCCCTGGCACAGTCAGGTTGGTTCCAGCACCTCCCTAGCCCCTTAGAGCAGTCTCTCAGGTTTCCACAGGGCCTTAGGCGCCCACTACTCCACTTACTGCCCTTTTTCTGATGCTCCGACGCCGCTGGAGTCGTGTCGACGCCATGAGGCGGTTCCGGTCCGATGTCGGCGGCCTCGGCACAATGTCAGTTCTTGACGACGCCGGTAGGCGGTTCCGGTTTCGATGTCGGCGGCCTCGGTTCGATCTCGACCTCCGATTCGATGGCGTCGGGCAGACTTTACTCGATGTCGACTTCGGGCGGCTCCGGTCCGATGGCGACCTCAACTTCGATGACGTCGGCCGGCCTTGACTCGATGTCGACTTCCGACGGCTCCGGAGTGCGATCCTCACTCCCGACCTCCGGTGCTCCTCTCCTTAGGTTTCCGGCGACTCCGGAGTGCGACCTCCACTCCCGACCTCCGGCACGATTCTCACAGGTTCCGGCGACTCCGGAGTGCGATCCTCACTCCCGACCTCCGGTACACCTCACCTCGGTCTCCGACGACTCCGGAGGGCGGACTTCACTCCTCCGATGACGCCGCTCACTCGACCTCGGGTGACTTCCTCCTCGACCTCTGGTACTCCTCACGACCTCTGACGGCGCCCTCTCTCGACCTCTGGCGGCTCTGGGTACGACGTCCGCTTTCCAGTCGGCGCCGCTTCTCCACCTCGGGCTCCAGGTCTCAGGCTACTCGACGTCGGACTCCAGGGAAACCAGTTTCCAGGTCAGGATCTTGCTGTTCTCTGTTTCTAAGGCCTGTTCCTGCTGTCCAGGTCCTCAGGATGGTTTTTCTGACTTCTTCCCACACAGGGCTCCAGGCTGGGCTCAGTCAGTAGGGACTAGTATCAAGGGTGGGTTTATGGACCCCACTCCAGGCACAAGTTTCCACCCCTGCTGCCTCACTCCTTCCTCCTTCAGGTTTCTGCTGCTCACTCTTCACCAGTCAGGTGCCAACTGCCAGCTCCAACTGCCAACTCTCTGTCTTAGCTTCCCAACATTCTAAACCGCCTCCAACTGTCACAGGGTTCTGGAATGTTCTGGAAGGTGCTAGCAGGTTCCAGTGGATGCTGGTGATGTCACAGGTGGCCACCATTTTGTGCTCCAGGCCCTCAGACAGAAGTTTCAGGGGTAGCTAAAATGGCTCCCTGAATCTGCAGCAACACTAAAAAGTCTGGTGGTTCCCAAAAAGGAAAAATTCAAACAGGGTTTGAGGCAAAAGTGGGACAAAATAAATAATGATGAGGAGGGACCACCCAAAGGGCTGACAGGTCTAACAGTGCCATTTACTTGTTCCACCACACCAGAAGCCTCTGGGCGATAGGCACAATGTAGTTTTTGTACATTCAATGCCTCACAAATTAGCTTCATGATTTCATTATGGAAATGTTTTCCTCTATCTGACTCAATTGTGACTGGAAACCCGAATCTAGGGATGAATTCTCTCAATAGTAGTTTGGCTACTGTAATTCCATCACTTCTTCTTGTAGGATATGCTTCTACCCATCTAGAAAACAGACAGACCATCACTAAAACATACCTCAACCTGTTACAGGGGGCATTTCAATGAAGTCAATCTGCATTCTAGTGAAAGGCCCTCCTTCTCGACCTATTGTTCCTAGACTTACCACTGTTTTTCTTCCAGGATTGAACTGTTGACATATAAGGAATCTTTGACAAAGGCTCTCAGCTACAAGTCTGAATTTTGCATTATACCATGCCTCACTTCTTCCCATGTATTCACAATGTTAGTAAACAACAAGGAACATGAATTCATTTTCTTTTCTTTTGCCCGATTTACAGAATTCTGATTGCGTGCGCAATATTGAGCCATATCGTTAGCATACTGGTTGCCAGCTGAAATATAATCTCCAGTCTTTGTATGCGCAGCACATTTCACAACAGCTAATTGCTTAGGCAGCTGTATCGCCTCAATCAATTTCCCAACCACTTCAGCATTCCTTGTAGGGGTTCCACTTGAAGTCAAAAACCCTCTTTGGGACCAAATTTGGCCAAAATCATGCACTACACCGAAGCCATATTGACTATCGGTTATCACAGTCACTCTTACATTCTTTCCCAATTTGCATGCACTGGTTAACGCAAAAAGTTCAACAACCTGGGCTGATTTTACTCCATTTAGGTATGAAGCTTCCATTACAGCTACTACTGTGCATACTGCATATGCTGCACTCAGAACTCCGTCTGTTCTCAAGCATGACCCGTACACAAACATCACATAGTCACTTTCTGTCAAAGGTACATCTTTTATATCAGGACGTGTTTTGGTACAGAAATCAAGCACATCCAAACAGTCATGATCCACATCGTCTCTGACGTCCACATTCTCAGCATCAGGCAATAACGTTGAAGGATTCACATTCAGACCTCTTACAAGGCTCACATTTGTTGCACCTAGAATGACTTTCTCATATTTAGTCAGAACTGAGTGCGGCTCCTTGTTAAAAGGATTGCCACATCATGAGGTACAAACACTTGCACAGGATATCCCATCACAATTCCTTCACTCTGTTCCAGACTCTTACAGGTGGCT
This sequence comes from Triturus cristatus, assembly GCF_964204655.1. Lineage (NCBI taxonomy): Eukaryota > Metazoa > Chordata > Amphibia > Caudata > Salamandridae > Triturus > Triturus cristatus. The sequence continues at coordinate 1,097,768,424 of NC_140593.1, read as the reverse complement.
GCTACAGCTTTCAAACAACCAGGCAATGCTACAGCTACAGGGTCTAATATAGCTGAAAAATATGCAATTGGTCTCCTCAGTTTTCCATGTTTCTGTATTAATACAGAAAGTGCACATTCCTTTCGCTGAAGTAGAGTTCAAACTCCTTCTCATAGTCAGGCATACCAAGTGCTGGTGCTTCACACAAAATGTCTCTCAATTGTTTAAAGGCTGTTAACTCTTCTTTATTCAATTCAATGGGGTCTTTTACATCACTTCTCTTCAGGCGTACCAAAGGTTTTGCAATCAGGGAAAAGTTACTTATCCACTAACGATAATATCCCACCATTCCGAGGAACATTCTTACTTCTCTTTGCGTCATTGGGGCTCTCATTCCCTTAATTATCTTGATCCTATCTGCAGTTACTTTTCTCAATTCCTTTTCAATCTTGTGACATAGATATTGTACTTCCTTTTGACAGAATTGTAATTTTGATGGAGATACCTTGAGTCCTCCATCTGCCAAATGATTTAGCAATGCTATGGTATCCACCACACAAGCTTCTCGAGTTTTTGACGCCACAAGTAGGTCGTCAATATACTGCACTAGTACTGAGCTCTCAGGCATCTCTAGATCTTCTAAGGACTTTTTCAATATCTGATTAAATATTGAGGGGCTCTCTGTATACCCCTCTGGGATTCGGCACCATGCCAAAATACGTTCGCCAAACCGGAACGCAAAAATCTGTTGACTGCCATGATACAATGGGATGGAAAAGAAAGCATGACCCAGGTCAATCACCGTGAACCATTCTGCATCATGAGGAATCTGATACAAAATCACAGATGGATTTGCTACAATAGGGCAACATGACACAACATTTTTGTTTATTTTTCTCAAGTCTTGCACTATTCTAAATGTTCCATCAGGCTTTTTCAGGCCCACAATTGGTGAATTACATGGACTACTCATTATTTCTCTCAAAATACCTCGTTTAATAATTTTCTCTATTATGGGAGTAACTCCTTCAATTATTTCGGGTGTCAATTTGTTTTGAGGAATATTTGGGTAACTTATTCCTTCCTTTACAGTCACTTTTACAGGATCTACATTTTTCATTAATCCTACATCTTCTGTGAAATCCCAAACTTCCGCTTTTACGGTCTTTTTCAGCTCTGTGGGTAGTTCTTCAGGGTTAAATCCAACAAATGCCTCAGTAATCTCAGGTTCCATATTAGCCATAGTCATTTTATACAGTACATCTGCATCAGTCTCAAATGCTATACCATTGGGAGTGCAGAATATGGTGCAATTCATCTTGCACAGTAAATCTCTTCCCAACAAATTTACAGGGCTTGAATCGCACACGACAAATCGGTGCATTTCAGAAAATATCCCTATGTTAACTTTTACTGGTTTAGTGAGATACGTTTTAATTTGTCTGTTGGATACTCCAACTGCTTGGATTGTTTCGTCCGAGAGAGGAAGATTTTTAACATCAGCTGACCTAACAGTTGAACGAGTAGCACCAATATCTACTAGGAAAGTAATGTTTTCGCCATTTACCTTTCTGTCCACAAAAGGGCCTGTCTGGTCTACTTCTAGAGTTGCGCCAAGTACGCACTCTTCTTCCTACCCTCGGCACTGTCAATAGTTTTCTTCCGACTCACTCTCATCGCGTTGTAGCCAATGCTGCGAAACAGCACTAGCGCGCGGCAGCTTAGTTACCTGTTCTTCGTTGTAGAATCCTATCTCATTACTGTATTTCTGAGGATTTACGCTCTGTGGAAAAGGCGGTTTTGGCGCCTGATTCTGTTGGGCAACAACCTGCTGCTGTCGCTGTGGTTGACAACTCACCTCTTTCTGCACCTGCAAATTCAATGATGCATTATCACCATTAGCACTCGCGGGAAATTTACACTTGGTTTTCCAAAGCCCTATTCTTCCGCAATTATGACATGGCCATTTCCTTTTGGCTTCTTCTATATTAAATTGTCCCTTTCCTTTTCCAACATTAAATTTAGGTTTCATACCTGCACCATTTGCCTGTTCGATCAAATGAACTTCCTGTCTTTCTGCCACTTTTACCTGTGCCCACATAGCCTTTTCTTTTAACTTACGCTGTTTTGCCTCAATTTCATCACTAAAATATTTTGCATGTCTCAGTACTTCATCTATTTTCGGATTTTGCCAGTCCACTGTATGCTGTTTAATCATTTCACTCATTTCTGGACGCAGCCCATATACAAATCGATATACACAGTGACTCAAATCATTTTCCCTCAAATTTTCATCACCACTAAACTGCTTAAAGGTGAGTATTAACCTTTCATAATAGGCATGTATCGATTCTTTAACTTCTTTATGAGTTCGGTCAATTTTTACCCAATCAGTCTCCTTGGGAGGTACTTTGTTTTTCAGAAAGGCAATTACCTGTTCATATTTTTTTCAGGGGTCCGGGGCACCGGTTTTTGGGACTCTACGGTACTCTTGTGTAGGCCAGCTAATCATTATTTTACATTCTGTCCATACATCTGCTGGTACTATTATGTCAAAAAGTCTATTTAAATCAATCCATAAAACTTAGGATAACTTTACAAACCTATCTACCTGCCTATACCACTCGACTGGATTTTCGCGCAATCTAGGAAAATCATTGGTAAATGACAAAATATCTTGTCTAGTCCAAGGGACATGTACATATCCTCCACCTGGAATTTCTCTCATGGGACATTCTGTTACTACCTTTTCCTTTTCTCTCACGGGGAAAGCTGCAAACGTTTTGTCTGTGACATCATCTCGTTTTCGAAACCACCTACTTTTCCACTTATCTACATCTCCCCATTTTCTTAACAAAATGATTATGTCTTTAATCTGAGTTGTTCTTCCTGCGGTGTTCAGATTTTCAATATCTTTTTCAGAAAACTCTACTCGGTATGGTTTTTGTAAAGCCTTTACTCTTTCAAAGTCTATACCCATTTCATTTGCCACTTCTTCTAGTCTTTCGTGTAGATTCCTTGCTCTTCAGGTTATACTGTTACATAAAAATAATAATTCTTCATCCTGATATGCTTTTAATTTCTCTGTGGGGATAGTCCCTACTATTAATTCTTCCAAAACATTCTTCAGCTTGGCCACATCTATAGATTGGGATTCTGTATCTCTCCGCTGTAAACTCCTCAACCATTCACTTAATTCTTCTGAAGTAGGTCCTATGGGTTTTTTCTCACTACTTGGTAGTTCTGAACTCTTTGGTGATCCTGGGACTGATTCTGTCGTCATTATTATTCTATCCACTAAACTTTGATCTACTGTCAAGCTTTTAGGCGTACTTTGTTCTGAAATACCTGCGTTTGTCTCCATGGGTTCTCATCTGAATTTTTTCCTGGCCTCTCGGTCTGTTTATTACTGTTATAAGGAATCGTCAGACAATGCTCACTATCCTTCTGTTTATCAAAAATAGGCATTACAGGACTTCCAAATTTTTGGTCAATTCCCTAATCTTTTCAGTTAACTCGAAAGTGGTTTTCGCTAGTTCAGCTGAATTTTCATTACCCGTTTTACCATGTTGTGCTTTCTCTATTTCTCTAAAAGGATTGTTTCTTCCTACTTCTTGTGGTACTGATTCAAATTTTATATTTCGTGGAGTCTCTCTCATTGGGGCACTTGGTGTCAATAATGTGGAATCTGATTGATATGGGGGTGGATTTTAAAAAACATGTCATCAAGAACATCATCCTCCGATTCATGCACACCGTATCCTCCTGACTCGTTATTATTTCTCTTTTCCATATATTTTCTATTGCTAATCTCTTTGGCATTTCTTACACGAAACAAACCCTCAGTCATATTTGTGCTTCACCATCTCCTCATTCTATCATCATGATTCTCCTGTTCATATGATCTACCAAACATATACTTGTACCTTCCGCCACTCCTCTGCCGTTCTCTGTCATGCATCTCGTCTTCCCATTCTGTCTTGGTTCTAGATTCATCATTCTCTCTCTCAAATTTCTCAAAACCGCTAAATTAAATGAACCATGTTCCGGAAATGCTAAGACGCCATCGTCTTTTGTATACTTTGCCCAATTATCCAACCAAATATATGTATGATATCCGTATTTCGCAACCATGAAGGATGCGGGCGATTTTGGTGGGGGAAGCAACTGTCTCGAGTCACAATTGGTTTGTCCTTTTTAAATAAACTCTTGATCTTCCTAAACCAGGACTTTTTCTCGTTTTCTGGTGGATCGTAATACATCATTTTGTCTTTTCAGTATCGCTAGGTTTTTCCCTACTACTATTCTGTTATTTTAACCAATCGTAGCGCGACTTACACTAACTCACCAATACGGAACGTCTATGTCACTTCTGTAATTCTCGTATCCCAGCGCGACTCACACTAACGCACCAATCCGGAGCATCTACGTCACCCTGTAATTCCCCACTCCTAGCGCGGCGTACACTAACGCACCAATTCGGAGTGTCTTCGTTTCTAGCTAACTGGCCAATCCCAGCGCGGTCTTTTCTGACGTCAGCTTTTCTCGCTACTCCTGCTTCTGCTGACCCTTTCTTTACCAAATTTATCAGCAAACTTTCTTACGTTCTTTTTGACTTACAAATCTGTTAGTAACGACATAAAAATGCCACCATTGTCTGCTTCACTAACAAAGTATAGTTAATGACCTTACTCACAAGAATTCCGTCTTTCCCGAGAGCAGCAAACAATCTGCCCTACTACGGAATCGTTACTTCTGTTGATAAAGTAGCACTTCCCTCTACCTTACCCTTCTAACAAGCATTAGCTAACTGTTTCTCTAGAATTAAGACACCTTGGTGCCAATTCCGATCCGGTAAAAAAATTCCCCGTCCGACTCGTATCCGGATTTTTTTCCGTCCGAATCGTCAAAGTAGCGTACAAACTGCCAAGTACGATTCGAACGGAAAAAAGTCCATACGAATCGCATTGGGAAGATTTCCCCACACGTCCTCGGGTCGGGAAAAGTCACCGACACGTCCCCGGGCGAGAAACCCACCGTGCGGAAAAATAAAGTCCGACTGCGCAAGTACGATCCCTCCCGTCCTCCCCATTTCACAACCGTACGCAAAAAACACCGTCCGAACCGAACTCCCATAGCAACCATGGAGACATGTGCCCGCATACGCGCCGAACACCCCACCACCCCCCGCCCGCGTATGTACGCCCCGAACCCCCACCCGTGTATGTACGCACCGAACCACCAGCCGTGTATGTACGCACCAAACCCCCCCCCCAGCCCTGTATGTACGCACCGAACCACCAGCCGTGTATGTACGCCCCCGAACCCCCCCCAGCCGTGTATGTACGGACCGAACCACCAGCCGTGTATGTACGCACCAAACACCCACCCGTGTATGTACGCCCCCGAACCCCCCCCAGCCGTGTATGTACGCACCGAACCACCAGCCGTGTATGTACGCACCAAACACCCACCCGTGTATGTACGCCCCCGAACCCCCCCCCAGCCGTGTATGTACGCACCGAACCACCAGCCGTGTATGTACGCCCCCGAACCCCCCCCCAGCCGTGTATGTACGCACCGAACCACCAGCCGTGTATGTACGCACCAAACCCCCACCCCAGCCGTGTATGTACGCACCGAACCACCAGCCGTGTATGTACGCACCGAACCACCAGCCGTGTATGTACGCCCCCGAACCCCCCCCAGGCGTACATACACGAGTGGGGTGGGGTTTCGGTCCGTACATACACGGGTGGGGGTTCGGGGCGTACATACTCTGCTGGGGTGGGGGTTCGGTCCGTACATACACGGGTGGTGGTTCGGTGCGTACATACACGGCTGGGGTGGGGGTTTGGTGCGTACATACACGGCTGGTGGTTCGGTGCGTACATACACGGCTGGGGTGGGGGTTTGGTGCGTACATACACGGCTGGTGGTTCGGTGCGTACATACACGGCTGGGGGGGGGTTCGGGGGCGTACATACACGGGTGGTGGTTTGGTGCGTACATACACGGCTGGGGTGGGGGTTCGGTCCGTACATACACGGGTGGGGGTTCGGGGCGTACATACTCTGCTGGGGTGGGGGTTCGGTCCGTACATACACGGGTGGGGGTTCGGGGCGTACATACTCTGCTGGGGTGTGTGTTAGGTGCGTACATACACGGGTGGGGGTTTGGTGCGTACATACACGGCTGGTGGTTCGGTGCGTACATACACGGCTGGGGGGGGTTAGGGGGCGTACATACACGGGTGGTGGTTTGGTGCGTACATACACGGCTGGGGTGGGGGTTCGGTCCGTACATACACGGGTGGGGGTTCGGGGCGTACATACTCTGCTGGGGTGGGGGTTCGGGGGCGTACATACACGGGTGGTGGTTCGGTGCGTACATACACGGGTGGTGGTTCGGTGCGTACATACACGGCTGGGGTGGGGGTTTGGTGCGTACATACACGGCTGGTGTGGTGGTTTGGTGCGTACATACACGGGTGGGGGTTTGGTGCGTACATACACGGCTGGGGGTTCGGGGCGTACATACCAGGGTGGGGTGGGGGTTCGGGGCGTACATGCACGGGTGGCGCTTGGGTGCGTACATACACGGGTGGGGGTTCGGGGCGTACATACCAGGGTGGGGTGGGGGTTCGGGGCGTACATACACGGGTGGCGCTTGGGTGCGTACATACACGGGTGGCGGTTCGGGGCGTACATACACGGGTGGGGGTTCGGGGCGTACATACACGAGTGGGGGTTCGGGGCGTACATGCACGGGTGGGGGTACGGGCCGTACTTCCACGGGTGGGGGTACGGTCCGTACATACCCCTGCCCACGCTCTGCGTGCCTGGGTACGGGCCGTACCCATGCCTTTGGTGTGTGGGTACGGTGCGTCCCACCATTGTTGCGGGCCGTGGGGTCCGCACCGTACACAGGCCTTGGGGGCGTGGCTACGGGTCGTACCACGCGTACCCCTACATGACCCCAGCAATGCTGGTACGAGCTGTACCAAGGCCTTTCTGACGTGGGTACGGGCCGTACCGCTATTGTTGGAGTGACGTAGGGGGACGCGTGGTACGTTCCGTACCCACGCTCTTGCGGCCTGGGTAGGGTACGTACCGGTTCGCGTGACCATCCACTTCCGTTGTGGCGGACGCTTGCGTTGCTGGCCTTGCCCCCACCCCCTGGAAGTGACCAGGCCCTGATGGTCAGGTATGTCCAGGCCATGTGTGATTTGGTACCATGTGTTGGTGTTGTGTGTCCTGCCCCTGCCCCCCCCTTTGCCCCTGGTTGTTGTGCTGACCTTCTGCGGCGTCTGCGTCGGTTCCTGTACGCCAGGTGGACTGCTAGGAGGGCAGGGATGGCACGTAGGTTCGGGTCCATGTCTGTTCGTCGCGTCCAGCTGCTCCTTGCGTGTGTCGTCCTGATTTCCCGGCAGTTTTTGGCAGCCGGTAAATATTTTCCGTGCGGGATGACGTCGGTTCGAATCGTACTTCCTGGTTCGTGAAACGTAGGCTGGATGCGTACCGACGTCACGTCGGCTCCTTTCAGGATCGGAATTGTGTTTAGTTTCTGTTCGGTCGGTGTTTTGTTCGAATCGTACGGAAATGGTGTTTCCGTATGAATCGTACTTGCATTTTCGGATGGATTTCGCACCGGGTACGAGTCGGACGGAGAAAAGGCTCCGTCCGACGGTTCGTACCCGGTTTTTACCGGATCGGAATTGGCACCCTTGTTGGAGTCGCTCTCCTCCTGTGAAATAAAACCAGAGTTTCACAATTAACCTGAATGCTATTTCATTCACGCACCTTCATACGGAAAATGTAGTTCATTCACACAGAATTCTGTCTTTCCAGAGAACAGCGAACAATCTGCCCTACTACAGAATTATGTCACTCGTTAATAAAGTAGCACTTCTCTCTACTTTATCCTTCTATCAAGCTTAGGGAACACCTATTACCTTTCCAGCGATAAGCGTAATCAGAGCGCCTTTTGGACTCCTGGTATTTGAGACCAAAACTTCACAGGTGACGTTCACTACCATACATTTCTCTCAAACAGAAAATATCCCTAGCGGCAACACACGACGATGTTATCAAATCGAACCCAGACAATGCGTCGTGCAACTTCAATCGTTACACATTTTCCCCGTGTACCTACAGGGCAACAATAATTCCGTCTTTCCCGAGAGCAGCAAACAGTCTGCCCTACTACAGAACCATTCCAAACTTCCGACTTCCTACATCAAAGAAGGCGTCAAACAACATAGAACTCAACGTGACTCACATAGAGTGTTAATACATAAACCAATATTCATCCAAACATCCGCAACCTATAACAAATAAATAAAATGCGAAGATCAATAAGCAATAATCAAATCAATAAGCAATAATCACCAAACCAATACAATAATAACCATCATACTGCTACCAGAAAAACTGATCCAGCGTGGGACTAGGAAATGAGAAACAACATATACCAATATCCTCCCTGCGTCGCAGACCCGTCATTACACACACTCATTCATACACGCAGTCATTGTTGGGGCCCATAACACCAATTTACACACGTCACCATTCACGAGTCTACACACACAGGAGGGATGAATAATTCAAGCGCTGGACATGTGGGGAAACACCTTATAACCTATAGGGAGAGAAAAGTTGTTTCTACAAATATACATTAACACCAGTCGCCTATAGATCCCTAATCTCAAACATCAAGGCACTCCATCCACTCGGTTGGCGGACCAATTAGTTGGATTGGTTGATGGTTATTTAAAACCAGCTAAAACATATTTTAAGAATCAGAATCCTTATAATGAAAAACCACAAACTAATTTTTCTTGTTAATCAATATTTGTTTATCTAGATGTTCATAATGATTTATATTTTCATTTATCTCGCCAAAGTTCAGAACTTCTAGATCAATTTAAATAAATCGCAGCACATCATATTTACCTCAAATTCATTGGCTCTGCATAACCGAGTTTGTCGTAAATTGTCAGAATAAAGCAGGCCAAGCCTCAAAGTCCAAAGTCCTCTGCTCAGCACGTTACAGTCCCAAATGTATCAAAGGACCAGAAATCATGCAAGCATCTATCACTGGGGCTGAATTGCGGAATGTACACAACGTGTATAGGTGATTATATACATATATGATGCAGCGATATCGATAATAATTCATTATGTTTAGAAAACAATTATCACTTGATGAGTTTTTTGTATAAATTGCCCACTGGGGCGGGGACTGATTTGATTTAATTGAATTTGAGGTTGACCTGCATATAATGTATATAGCGTGTATTTACTGCATACATTGTTGCAATATCGTCTTAGGGCGAAAATATCGAGTTATTATAACATTCACTTGAATAGTTCTCTGTATAACTGATTGAAAGCAAAAACATGGTAATAGCATTGAACATAAGAACATTAGAAATTTGACTATTTCAAAATGGATGCCAAGTTTGAATGTCTTTGCTATAGAGTTGGGGCAGGTAGTCCTACTTCTATTGTAACGTTTAAGCACTATATGTTTTACTGTTTACAAACTGCCGATTACCCGTGACCAAGGTGCGGCCGCACCGAAACGCGTCGGGCGTTTTGTTTGTCATTTTATAAATAAATAATTCACGCTTACGGAGTTGGGCTCAAGATTGCTTTTTAAGATACATGAGGGGCGTTCTAGTTAGCTGGACATTTCCCTCGTACAAAACCCTAGAAATTCCCCTGTTATAGTTAGTTCAGCTAACTATAACTCACGCCCCCGCAATTCACTGCTGATGACGTCACATATTACATCACTCATGACATGGTCAGTGACATCACTGATGACATCTCAAATGACATCACTGATGACATCACTGATGACATCATCCAGTGAATGTGTGTTTTCTTAAAAGTTTAAATATGTTTTATATATTTATAGTGAAAGGCCTATGGAAGAATGAGTGGGTGTATAAGTGTGTGAATGGGTGATTTTCTAGGTGCGTAACTGACTCTATAAGTGAGTCATTAAATGTATCTTACTGCAGACTAGTGACTAAACTGTGTGAATGCCTGTATGTGTCTGTGTGTTGGTGTATAAGTGGCTGCATGGTTTTGTGAATAGCTATATGAGTGTCTATATGGGTTATTGATTGGTTGTCTGAGTATCTGTACGGGTGCCTGAGTGTTTGTGTGGGTAGGGTGTGTGTGACTCTGTGCATAGATGTGTGAGTGGGTGATTCTATGGTGCATGGTTTTAAGAGTGCAACTGTGATGGACTGTATGGTTGGGTGAGTGTATGTATGAGTGTGTTAGTGATTGAATGCATATCTCAGTTGTACATGTGTCAGTAACTACATATGTGAAACGCAGTGTATATGTGTGTAAGAGTATATAACTCTCTATATGTGAGAGTGTGTGATTGAGGGAGTGCCTGTATGGATGAGTGTGTGCTTGTATTAGTAATTGTATAAGAGTGTCAGAATTTGTTAGTATTTTTATGAGTAAGTGAACTTGAGTGTGTTTAACTGTATAGGTGAGTAAATTGGACTGTGTTTAATTATTTGCACAACTGACTAGGTGTGTCAGTACCTCAATGGATGATTGGCAGTGTGTGAGTGTCTATATAGGTGTATAAATGCATATGATAGTCTTGTATGGAGTGACTGTAAGTATGAGTGACTGTACAGGTGAGTGAGTGGAGGTGTATGTAGACCTAAGAGTCAATGAGTGGGTATGTAGTTATTGGTATTGGAGTATCTATGGTTTTCAAAATAGCCGTCTGAAATTTTGAGTCGGTGTATCAAAGGTTATATTAGGGTGTGAGAAGATGCACTAATTTATCACATGGATGATGTCAACAGTGATGTCATCAGTGATGTCATTTGAGATGTCATCAGTGATGTCATCAGTGATGTCACTGACCATGTCATGAGTGATGTAATATGTGACGTCATCAGCAGTGCATTGCGGGGGCGCGAGTTATAGTTAGCTGAACTAACTATAACAGGGGAATTTCTAGGGTCTTGTACGAGGGAAATGTCCAGATAACTATAACGCCCCTGAAACCTTTGGTTTTTTCAGTGAATTTCAAAGGTTTTTTAAATGCCAATTCCTAACTATAACGTGCATGAAACCTATGGTTTTTTCAGTGAATTTTAAAGGTTTTGTAAATGCTAATTCCTATCTATAACTTATCTCTGAAAATATCATGTTTAATGATTTTGATTGGATTTCTATATTTTTCAAATTCAGTGTCAATTTCATTAATTATCTTTTTTTTTTAAATACTTTTTTATCACCATTTTTTAAACTTATTTTTTTTTAAATACTTTTTTATCACCATTTTTTAAACTTATTTTTTCAATTAATTCTTTTAAAAATTAAAAAATATTATTTGAACTTAATGGTTTTTTCAAACATATTTTTTTAACTATATGTTCAAAACTGTATTTTATATATTTTTTTCAATGTTTGTGGATCCGCGGACCCTATGCGCACCGTTCTCGATCCCAACGCGGTAGCATCCGCGCATGGTATGCGTCGGGTACGTGGTTAGTGCGCGATTCCAATGCGACCGGTACGCGACTCCCAGCCTATACGTGACACGTTCGATGTACGTAACGCGACGTTTACGCGCTTCCGCGATGCGTCATCTGCGTCTATGACACGGTGGGTGCGCGGATCCCGCGAAGTATTTCACATTTAAAAAAACATATGTATGTATTTCATGTGAATAATAATTGAAGACAAACTCTAAACTAGTCTTAAAACTAATATATTTTTACATCTAATCCTATAATCTTTTTTTATTCAATTTTGCGGATGCGCGCTGGGTGCGTGCTGCGTTTGCGCAGGGTGCGCGGATCCCATGTGACCTGCAAAAAAAGAGATTTGATTGGTTCATTACACTTCCTCTTCTAACTATTGAAAGACCCCACCCATTTCAATCATTCTTCTTTGACCTTCTTTGGAGCACCATCTCTTTGGAGAGAAGAAGATTTTTTGGACTAAGTTTACACTTAACTTTTTTCAACCAAAAATGGCTTCAGGGCAGCAGGCATCACCTGCATCACCTCATACTTCTGAGGATGAATTTTTGCCAGAGGCACCACCCAAAGAACGTTTTTCTTCAGTGGTGTGGAAATTTTGTACTTTTCCCGAGGGGCAGTATAAGACCAATGCCACCTTGGTCACGTGCAAGATTTGCAAAAGAGTCCTGTCGCGAGGGGATCCTAACAAGAAATACTCTTGCGGCACGGCAAGTATGATGAAGCACATGAGGACCCTTCATCCAAACAATCTTGCACGAGAAGAGTGCCGACGGATGAGAAACACTCCTGCTCCTGCGCCATCCACCTCATCGCAGCTGAGCACATCAAGAGTGCATCCATCAGCCCAAACCTTGGACATCCGTCCTCAATTTCAATTTTTAAAAGTGCTCTGCACTAAGTGCAATGCGACTTTGTGCTATGGTGAGCAGTCGATCGATCTGATCTGCCGCCGGCAAGAAAGTCACATTTGCTAGTTTTTTTTTTTGTTGTTCCCTGAAGTTCATTGTTTGGTTTCTCCTGTTTTGTTTTTTTTGCAGAAAAAACAAAAAAAATTATAAAAGAAGAAAGAAGAAAAAAAAAAGTTCTTGTAAGAACTAACTTTTCTGGTTTAAAAAAAGAGCTACATTTCTTTGTTAGTGCTAGTTTAGGTGAATGTATGTGTAGTACGTAATTGACTGAATGAATGCATTAGTAGCGTATAGTGAATGTATAAGTGCAGAAGTATGAGGAAGTGCTGCAGCATCACACAGTAACCTCTTTAACTGCAGTGTGCTGTAGTACTTCCGAAGCACAGGGATGCAACATATGTACATAAATATGTTACAAATCTATGCTTCTGTCTGTACGGCTGCTTAAACTGCAGCCATGTGGTGACACAGGCACCCTTGCACCGTAGTGCAAGGATATCTGTGTAATGTGCTGTTTGTTTTTCTGCAGGAAGACACACCTTCCTGCACAAAAACAATGAGAAAATGCATTTTTCTCCTTCAATGTATGCTGAACATTTCAGCATGCATTGAAGATATAAAAATGTGGAGAAATGAAAACAATTCTCCTTGTTGTGCTTTCCTACACCCATTTTAGAATGGTGCACCATTCACACACATATCGAGATTTATGATTTCTGATAAATCTAGACATGTGTCTTGTTCTATGAGTATTCAGTGCAATCATGCACAACAACACTTATAGAACACCCTATCAACGCAAAGTGGTCTGCATGATGAGGTTGTATTTACATGGAGCATAAAAAGTGCACAGAGTGCCTTTTCCTCTCTTAGTAAATATGAAACAGTATCTTACACAATAACTATGTTACAAAAAGTGACATATTTCCCTTTTAAAAATTCCTTGCGAATGATAAAAGCACAGAGTTTTGTCTGCAAAGATGTTCAAAGAAGAATGATTGAAATAATTGCGGTCCTTCAATAGCTAAAATAGGAAATAATATGAACCCCTCAAATCTCTTTTTTTGCAGGTCACATGATATCTGATTATGGTCAGATTTTAAATCTACATAGGTATAAACAGAGTGTTTTTAGAAATATGTTTCCACTTTGTATCTTCTTGCAGACCTACTCATTCTGCATATTGAGACTTAGTTAAACTTACCTTCACAGTAATAGGAATAAAAAATGGTACACATTTTTTTCACATTTTCATTCAAATCTAAATTCTTAAAAATTGCTTATTTTAAAATTTGGATCTGTGAAAGAAAAGAAAAAAAAAATATAACATGTAATAATAATTTTTTTACAACACAACATAATTTGCACAAAGTAATTTGTTTGCATTTTTTGCTGTTCTCAGAATTTATTGAATTTCACTAGAAATAGTGATTTCAATCGTACTCATCACTTAACAGCGGGCAAAAAAAAAACAATCAGAAAGATTGTTAAAAAAACCCCAACATACTATTGTCAGTAAAATACCAGAAAATACAAATCATACATATATGAAATGCTTACAGATTACAAAATTTCATAACTTTAAAGTCCATAATTCAAAAATATAACTTTCCTTGAGGCCAAATGGTATTTTTGCGCTTCTTCTTTATGTAAATTGTCCAATGGTAGTCCTATTAAATTATATTAATAAATTCCTCAGAGAGTGAATTATCTTCCTAAAACTTTGGCTTTAAAAATATTAGGTAGGAATTTGGTAATTCACTAGGCAAACGTTGTTTGAAAACCAACTGAGCATCATTACAAAGTGCCCAGCCTTTGTCACATTTTAGATAGGCAGTGTAATGTCCAGATGTGGTGGAAGGACCATCATGGAAAATTATAGCAATTGCTACAAAAGTCCTTCCTGATATTGATAGTTGTGCTGCTACAAATTGCTTTATTAAAGTATCCAATTTTCTTCCGTCAGCTGTACAACGTTGCATCATTAAAATTATGTATTTTCCATATTTTGTTAAGAATAATGTGGATAACATTTCTGATTTACATTGGCTACACTCCATATTTTGATTTGCACCTTTAACTAATTTATTGAAAGACACTGATTTACAGTCTGGTAATGTTAAATACAGAAATCTCTCAGTGTCTACATTGGTGCTACATGTATACATGCAATTTTCACAATCATGTTCCCATTTGTAAGAAAGGCCAAAAATATTTTCTATTTCTACACCTTCATTTTCAAAAATGGTAAGCATATACATTAAAAATTCCTGAGCATCTTGTTGGATATTTTGTGTAAATTGTGTAGAACCAGAACACACATCCAAAAGATTACGAACATCTGAAACAGATTGTATTTTACTTCTATCTGTTGTCAATTTTTCATAAACAGAATGCAACAGAGAACAAAATCTTTTTTACCGATTTTCCATAATTTGCTCTTGCAAACCTTCAAGATAAAAAACAACATTGACCACTACATTAGCATAGCAGTTGACACCAGAACTATTTTCAAACTGATAACCAACAATCTCTCCAACAGTGTCCAAGTTCTTTTTACCTGCAATCACAATATTATCTTGTTCTTTTCTTTTCTTGATACCTTCAGAACAGATATTCTCTAACCTTCTTTTTCGACCAACCATACGCTTTTCAAATACAGGATATTGACCTAAATTTGGAGCATACACCCTTCTTAACCTATTATACTCTTTTACACAGTTTGCATCTGCAGAAACCTTTGTCTCATCAAAATCAATCAAAAAGAAACCAGATAATGTTCTGACTCGCAACAAAGCAACATATGCCATACCCTCTTTAAATACGGTAGATCTAATGTTCACCAATGCACTGTCTACACTTAATCCTTGCGATTTATGAATAGTCACTGCATATGCCAGAGAAAATGGAAATTGTTTCCTACGGACATATAAATCTTTAACAAGCAAAAAACGAACTGAACAACGACCAATTTCTTTAACTTCATCAATCTGATCAAATTTAATTTTTAAAAATTCAATTCCTTATTTTTTCTGATAATTCACAAAATCCACCACTTTGCCCATTGCACCATTAACTAAACCTTTCTCTACATCCAAATTACGCCTTAAAATTACCCGACAGTTTACACACGCATACAGTGTCTTTTCCAAACCAGCAGTTTTAGATATTTTTTTTCTAAACAATCCAGTTTTGATCTCAACTTACCCGTCAAAATAATAGTGATTCCTTCATGTAGTATTTTATCGATGGCTTCCATTTTTACAATTTCTTCATTTTAATAATTCTTCATTGAATATTGAACACTCACGCAGTGTTGGCATTAAGCAAATCACTGACTTATTTTTAGCAATTTCCACGTACACTTTTGCAGGAACTGCATTTTCATTTGGAAAGACATTGTAAAGTAATCGACTCTCCAAAGCTTCTTTCCCTTGTTTTGAAAGAATTCCAATTCTTATATCTTGAAGAATACTTCCATATTCAGAATCATTTGCCTGTCGCATATTTGTTGTCAGTTCTTTGTATTCAAAATTACTCCAAATGTTCACATTACCAACACTGCCAAGAGACTTTCTGGTATCTTCATGGGCAAGTGTTTTAAATACCGGTTGTCCTTTTACCAGTGGCAGTAACTATGACGTGTTTTCCTCCAAATAACACGTCATACTCTGTTTTAAGAATTTGCTGCATTCTTAAATGCACAAAGGCAAGCATCAAGTTTGAAACCATGCTCACCTCATCAATAATGAGAAGTTTCATTTTCTTCGGGACTCTTGAAACTTCACAACAAGCTTCTCCAGATAGCTTGTGGTATTCCAATTTGTTCTCATGCTCTACTGGCAGCATTAGTAAACGATGTAAAGTAATTCCTTTAATGTTATGTGCTGCCAACCCAGTTGGAGCAGTGACAACACAAGACAAATGCGACCCAGTTGTTTTTTGCAGATAACTTGTAATTACTTTAATTAAGAAACTCTTTCCTGTTCCAGCTTGACCACTCACATACATTCGCATAGGTTGAAATGATGTACATGAGCACACTCTCTTTTCATGAAGTAAGCCATGGTCAATCTGCTCTTTCACTTGCTGATATATTTGTTTCTGTTCAACATTTAGTTGTTCTTCCAAGTTTCCTAACTGTATTGCATCTTCTTGTGCTTGATACATTGCTGTTTCCACCTCATTCATTGCAATCGCTGCTTCATTTTCAACAATTGGTTGTCCTAGTGGATCTTGACTCAGTGCAGCAGAACTTTGACTGTCTTGAGAACTGTCTCTAGCAATCTCAGCTGCAATTATAGCTTCTTGATCAATTTCATCATTCAACATTTTGACATAATTTGCGAAAGCACTGCATTGTATGCTATCTTTACAAGCATTAAATGAATCTTCATAGCTGGGAAAATCTCCAAGTAATTCCAGTTCAGAACGCCATGGTTTGAACATTTGCAAAAGGGCTAAATAGTAAAATTCCCTTTTGTCACCAGTGTTGCAACTCAGTTTTCTGTGATTAATTAAATTTCCTTTTCTTTGTTTCACCAGACATCCTTCAGAACCAATCACTCCATAGTTTCCATCGTTGATGTTCTTTGTAATATTCCGTTTAAAAGTGTAGTTTTGCAGCACTTCATAGAGACACATGTTCTCAAGATGATGACTTCTATTTGGATAGTATGTGTCCAACATATTGATTTTCAAAATATCTGTACTTTCAAGGTCATTTTCTGCTAAATATTCAATTTCTTGAACAGATTTCAGTACCCGATTTCGCATTCCTGCAAGACCTAGACTCATCCAAATGATTCTTCTACTTTTGGAATATAGACTTGCAGATGATAACCGATCTGAACATTCATATGCTCCAATTTCACGATGCGATAACATCTTCAAACTGAAACTGTATAATTTCTTACTTAAGAGTCTTCTCGTGAGAAATCTCTTCCCACATTTCTTTCAATTCAGTCTTTTCTGATTTAGTAATGTAAGACGTTACATATCGAGCAACAGCAATGGAATTGTCCGCAACATACTGAATATCCATGTTAGCGTTCCACATGGATAAAATAACTGGATTGTAGTCATTTATGTATTTTGATTCTTCGCTTCTTCTTAAGTTGTAGGTGTTTTTCAGAGACTTTCTTGTGATGGTATGTCGTACAGCTGACATAAAACTGTTTACTCTTCCTATGGATAATACAGGACGTGGAAATCCAAAACGACATTTGGTATAGAACTTATCCTTTGACTTGTACTTTCGTCGACAGTATTTTCCACACCTGTGGCTTTGAAATCGTAAGACTTGTTGTTTTAAGTTTTTCTCTTCTCTGCTATTTGGAAGAGCACATGTAGCATAATCCTCAATGAAAAAGAAAACAGTTTAATCTGAATCTGTTCCAAATTTGGTGGCGTCCTTGACCCATAACAACATATGTATGTGAGGAGCACCTCTTGCTTGATACTCCTTTCTCCAAAAGAAATCCACAACTTCTCCAAAAGGAGGATTCTTTTTATTGCAGATGAAAGACATCATAGCTTCAAATCTATGATTGAAATATCTGCATACATTGACAGGATCCAAAGAGCACAATTCTCCAGGTGTCTTGTATTCAATATTTTTGATATTGGAATTTGCCTCTCAAAGAAATTCAAGTAAATCATCCCAAGCATACTCAGCAGAGCTTAGTGTAACGAACCATATAGGAGTTCCCAAGTTCCGTAGCATACATTTCAGTTCTCCATGTCGACGGTACCAATATTCATTAGTCCCACGCTGACATGCCATCAGATTAATCAACTGAGATTCTAAATGATCATCTCTCTGATGCACTTTATCCATAAAATCCTTTGCAGTTACATTTTGAAGATGCATTCCAGTTTTTAAAATGTGATTTACTGCATATGAAAGTCCAGACAAGTCACTTTCAAACCGAAGATGAAACATATAAGGGATACATTGTCGACATCTTGGATCTTCTGCATTTAATCTTGTTTTCCGATATTCAGATACAGGAATCTGCACAGGACGTTCATCATATCGTCCACCTTTTCCTGTTGGAAACAACTGCGGGAAACAGCCAGCTTCCAAGCTCTCTTCCCATACACTCATGGGACATTCTGTTGCTTTTTTCATTTGAAACAACTCAATCGTATTCCCCATCACCTCTTTGGAATGAAGTGGATGTACACTGTAATGTTCATAGATCTCTTCACATCTGGACATGTCCACTTTTTCAATTTGTCCACTTAATGTTTCACTATCTTCTGCTAAATCTATTTCTTCTTCTCCAACAAACACATTTCTATAGTACTCATTATTATTTAACAAATACAATGATGCCTTTTGCACTTTTCTAACATCCACTAACTCTTGCCAGATTTTCTTATTCTTAGTAGGAACACCATTAACTAGATTGACTAGTGGCTCATTTTCTGCTTGATCTACACCAATAGTTTCAATATTTTTCCTTAAATCTAATGGTAAATACACAACTCTTCCTTTCAATCCTCTTTGCAACTCTGATGGAGGTAATTTACTTGTTTTGGGCTCCATACGAACAATAGCCTGAAACGGGTGAACACATTGTATCAGAATAGACTCATACGTATTTAAATCTATCAGCCCTGGAGGAATAGCAACCAACTCTAGATTATTATGAACAGCTCTAGCAGGCATTTTATTCTCATCTAATTTGTTATAACAATATTTGTAAATACGCTGCTCACATCCCAAATCAAAAAAATCCTCTTCCAACAAATAAGTTGCAAATTCCATCCACTTATCATTATCTTCTATTTCACTTTTTAAATACAGATTGACACCCCTAGTCTGATTTTTATAGTGACTTCGCCGACAACAAATACAAGAAACATTTGGTCTTTCACCTGAAATTACCTTAAACTTTGTGATTTCATCCTCAAATTTATCTGTAATTACAGGTTCTACATTGTCTTCAACATTTTGTTCTACTAATGTGTCAGTTTCTTCACTCTCTTGCTGAGGCCCAAAGTAACAAAACTCAATATCCTCACAGACCTGCTTCACATCTGAAACTCACCCACGTAAAAGAGCACTGTTGAACTCACTTAACTTTAGTGCTGGACTTTTTGCATAATGCAACCTTCTCACTAACTTCCGCATTTGAGTATGATGTACTGCCAGCATTCTGAAATGGTGAAACACACTTTCACAAACTTCATAGAAAGACAAGCCAGAGAATGACCTTGCAAACCAGTATGTTTTCTCACTCTGCAAGGGTCTAGTCCTTGCAACAGCTTAATCTTTTGTTTTACACTTTTTTTTAGTCTAGGCTCGTAAAAAACTACATAATTTTTCAATAGATTCCTGTCGTACACTACAAACACTACTGCAATCCCAAGTGTACACAGGGTTTTTAGCACGTCTCCCTACAACTTCATCAGCTATCACTTCTTCTGCATTTCTTTCAACCATTTTCTCTTTCTCTATTGGACAACCATCACTAACCTCATAACCTCTACCACTGGTGTCAACTGCATTTTTCACTCAGTGAATAACTCTCTTCATTAAAAAAAGGCTCTGAACTAGAACTGAGTTTCCATTCTCCCAAAAAAACAACACAATTTTTTTTTTATTAATAACTCTTTTCCTCCTACTTTTGGCCTTCATTACATATATTGGTTTATCTAGTGATCGAATTCTGTTTAACACTAAAATAAACCGTTTCCTTTTTACTTCAAAAGCCTTGTCCACAATGCTTTCAATATGCTTCTTTTTATAAAATAAAGCTCTCTTTTTATATTTCTTCACATCTTTCAGCAAATTATGCACTAGTCTCTTGTAAAATATTTTTTTGCGTAATTCCTTATACTGATTCTGTCTTCTTTTACCATACTTTATCTCCTTTGACTGAACATTTGCTTTTTTATTTTTCCTCTTATTTTGAATTTTTTTCTTACTTGAAAAATTCTCTGAAGTTGCAGCATTATCTATATTCTGTTTGCTCCTACAAACATTTTTAATAAATTGCTTCGTGATCTTACCAGACAGTGGCGGCTGGTGACATTGGATAGTGGTGAGGCATAAAATTATTGCAGCTAGATTGAGCCTCCTGGTACAGTCTATGGATGAACCTTACATGGCACAGCGTCTGCCGCATTGGCTGAGGTTACCTGTTCTTCATTGCTATGTATTTGATATGAGTATGTGTATTTCCCCCTCGTGAGAGGTACCTTGTCGCTCACTTTTCTAGGGTAATTATTTCTACATGTTACTGATCTGTTTCCACTTTATTGTAAAGCGCACAGATGCGCTATATGAAATCACAAAAATAAATAAATAAAAATAGCCCTCCAGTCTTGGGAGCTCTTGAAATAAACCACACGCTGAACTGTGCTCCAGACTAGGATAAAAGCGCCAAAAGGCAGCACAAATGGTAACCGTGCGCTTCACAAGACATTGTTGCTGAACATCTACATTTCTGCTTTCCGACCACAAGCATGTGGCGGGTGCGGCCCCTAGCTTTGAAATATTCAGGGGAAATCACTCATGTTTTGGTGCAATAAATCGTTTATTTCCGCTTCCCCTGCAATGTAATGCAGTAACAAACCTCTTTATAATTGAACTTAATAAATCATACTGTCTAACAGAATTTCTTATAAAGGCTCAAAGCTTTTACTGACATTAAAAAACAGAAATGTAATTACACTGTAAGAAAGCGAACAGGCTTCTTGCCTAACCGCACGTGTTTTGGAGGAGGCGGAAGCATCTGGTGGTGTGTGCTCTAGTCTACATATTTTATTTCGTCGATTCCATCACATTGAGCAATTAACATCAATATGCTACATGCCACTGTGATGCCAGGTATCCGTGGCCCCTCTATGCGAGCTCGTTACTCACGCGCCACATGACACAGTCATACGTGCTTGTAATACTGGGATTCGGAGCGGGTGCTGGTGGAAAGGGCCGGTACTATCAACCGACCGGCTCATACTTCAACATTAAAAGCAGATGTAAAGGGCAGATCCCACTGGTACTGCCGGCGGCCGGCATGCTCGAGGGAGGGGGGGGGGTTGCGGGTGGGGAATAATAATTAACTAAAAGATTCAACCTACCTGAGAGTGCCGGGCAGTCGTGGCTTGTGTCGTGTGGGGGGGGGTAAATAAAATCCTACCTGACCTGAGCAGGTCCGGGTCCGCGCCGCCTCGGGTCCATTACTTCTGGCGCCTAGTATACACACTCACTCACTGGAACACAGCCCATCAGTGAGTGCTGGCATTGCAAGACCCCTCTCAGCCAATCCTGGTGCTGGAGCAGCACCAGGATTGGCTTAGAGCAGGCTTACGCTCCGCCCGCCTACCCATTAGGAGACCGAGGTTTGAGCCTTGGCTCAACCCTCGCTCTCCTAATGGGCATGCGCCAGCCTTTGGAAACACTAGTGCGCATGACTGGGCACAGTGCAAAAATCGCCCTCCATCCCCACTCATGCGCACTTGTGTGCTGCTGACTGCCTGTCAGTCAACATGACGCCAGACCGCCCACCCCCTTCAGACTCTGAAGGGGGTGGGCGGTCCAACGTCATACTGACTGCCAGTTCTCCCTCAGCGTCAGTTCAGAGACGCCGAGGAAGCTGCGGGCACGGGCGGGGGGGCAACGCCCCAACGCCCCCAATGGACGGACCGCCACTGTTACCAGAAGATTTTTTCCTTTTAGCCACATTATCTTGTTCATTCAAGACTTGTGGTTGATGTTTCTTCAAATAATCCTCCTGTCCCTGTTCTGTTCTTTTCTTTTTCTGGCATAATTTCTCTATTTTAACGTTGAAAAACAGTATCTGCAAAAAAGAATCACAAATAAATGTATATTAATAACTTTCAAATTTACAGTATTCCATTACTGTACAAACACATTTTATATAAAAACTGACTAAGAAACTATAGCCCTGAACCACAAGTGTGACGATGGTTAAAACACTACAGACATAGTGCATACTACTTTGAAGCAGTTCATGCCCTAAAGCCTACCTCACTAAAAGACTACATGCTAACTGACTGAATGATTACAGTACTAAAAGGAGACACACTGGGTGAGTAACAGGGTGTTTGCTAGAAGTGTATGAATACTAACTGGGGAGTTGAAGGTGTGAAAGACAACTGTGTAGCTGATTAGAGGACTGAATGCCTACTGGATAGGCATTTAAAGCAGTCCATGTGCTAAGGCCTGGCTCACTGCATGAGTACTTGGGTACTGACTGAATGATTAGACTACAGCAAGGAGAGTGCCTGGGTGAATTTATAAGTGGTAGGCTTTTGGCGCAGGGAATGGATTAGTACTTGGTACTGAATGGGTCACTAGAAGAGTGCAAAGGGAGTGACAGGATGTTTGCTGGACTATATGGATACTGACTAGGGAATTGAAAGTGTGAAAGACAAGTGTCTAGGTGGTTAGAAGACTGCATGCATAGTGCATAGGGGTTTGAAGCAGTCCATGTGCTAAGGCCTGGCTCAGTGCATGAATACCTAGGCAGTGACTGAATCATTAGAGTACTGGAAAGAGAGTGTCTTGGTGAATTTATAAGTGTTTGGGTTTTGGCACAGTGAATGGATTAGTACATGGTGCTGAATGGGTCACTAGAGGACTGCAAAGGGAGTGACAGGGTGTTTCCTCGAAGTGTATGGATACTGATTAGGGAATTGAAGGTGTGAAAAACAACTGTGTAGGTGTTTAGAGAACTACATGCATACTGCATAGACATTTGAAGCAGTCTATTTGGTAATGAATGGTTCACAACATAAGTACTTAGAAACTGAATAAATCATCAGACTACTTCGAGGACAGTGCCTGGGTAAAACTTTTAAATTTTCAGTTCTGGTGCAGTGAAGACAATAAATACTACATGGTACTGCACTTTAGTGTCAAAGCAGGACTCATTTTATCAATGCATAAGCAAACACTGGCATCTAATGCTACTAAAACTTGACAACATGAAAGGTTTTAAAACACTTATCTGCCACCAAATACACAATGTTACCAAATGCTTCTCTCACAATGGTTCCCAAATGCACACAGACTCACAGTGTGATTCTAGACAACAACCACTATCCCTAGGAGTTTACCAAAACTCATTCACTACAGTGGAAGTGGTAAGGGAACTGCACACAATCTACATATTTCACGACTACACTTTAGTGTCAATATTGGACTCATTTAATGAAAGCATAAGCCATAACTGTCTTCTAATGCTACTAAAACTTGACAACATGACATGTTTTAAAACAGTTATCTGTCAGCAAATACACGATGTTACCAAACACTTCTCTCACAGTGGTTCTCAAATGCACACAGACTCAGTGTGATTCTAGACAAGTACCACTATCCCTAGGAGTTTACCAAAACTCATTCACTACAGTGGAAGTGGTAAGGGAACTGCACACAATCTACATATTTCATGACTGCACTTTAGTGTCAATGCCGGACTCATTTAATCAACGCATAAGCAATGACTGGCTTCTAATGCTACTAAAACTTGACAACATGACAGGTTTTAAAACAGTTATCTGTCAGCAGATACACGATGTTACCAAACACTTCTCTCACATTGGTTCCCAAATGCACACAGACTCACAGTGTGATTCTAGACAACAACCACTATCCCTAGGAGTTTACCAAAACGTATTTACTACTATGGAAGTGGTAAGGGAACTGCACACAATGTGCATATTTCAAAAGTGCACTTTTGTGTCAAAGCCTGACTCATTTAATCAACGCATAAGCAAAGACTGGCTTCTAATGCTACTAAAACTTGACAACATGACAGGTTTTAAAACAGTTATCTGTCAGCAGATACACGATGTTACCAAACACTTCTCTCACATTGGTTCCCAAATGCACACAGACTCACAGTGTGATTCTAGACAACAACCACTATCCCTAGGAGTTTACCAAAACGTATTTACTACTATGGAAGTGGAAAGGGAACTGCACACAATGTGCATATTTCAAAAGTGCACTTTTGTGTCAAAGCCTGACTCATTTAATCAACGCATAAGCAAAGACTGGCTTCTAATGCTACTAAAACTTGACAACATGACAGGTTTTAAAAGAGTTATCTGTCAGCAAATACAAGATGTTACTAAATGCTTCTCTCACAGTGGTTCCCAAATGCACACAGGCTCTCTGTGTGATTCTAGACAAACAACACTATCCCTTGCACTATACCAAAACACATTTATTCATCTACAAGGAGTACTACATTTTAGTGCAGAAACATAACTCATTTCACAAATTCATAAACAATGACTGGTTTCTAATTCTACCAGAATATAAAAACTGTATAGTCATCTGTCTACAAACACATGAAAAAAACAAATCCTTATCACAAAATGGTTTCTACATGCACACACACTGTCAATAAGATTGTAGAGAAAAAAAAAGTACTCCCTACACTTTAGCATAAGAAATACATTAGTCTGATTACAATAAAAATAGTCTACATACATCCCCTCACAATTAAATAACTCACCTTTCAAGATGTTTTGTAGATTAAGAAGTATATCAGTCACACACCAGATATCAGTCACACACCAGATTTTCTTATACAGAATCTCTGCAGTGTGCACCTGTCTGCAGAACCAAAGAATGGCAAAGTTTCCCTCTCATTTTCCACACATATACATGTAAACATCAAATCACATTCCTTCCCACATAAATTCAAAAGCAAACACACATTTCTATTGGTTAAACATTTCAACCCTTTCCAAATGACATAAACTTCAACCCTTCCCCCAATCTGCCTTCTGCCCGTTACCATAGAAACAGGTCATGGAACACTGTACTGAGCACACAGGTCACAAGTTCAGCACACACAATGTTGCTAATCAAGACAGCAAGTGTGCTTGACTTCTCAACATTTCAGCTTATCATATATAATGTTCCTTACAATCAGTTTTTGTTAACCAATAAGAATCATGAGTTTAAAAAACAGAAATATGCACCCTACCTTTCAGTGTAGAAGGTTGTCAAACAACCAATGATTTCTTGTCTTTTTTCAAAATTGCATCTTAGCCACCATTTTAGAAACATTTTACATTCCAAACTGCCATTTCATTTACAGAGACCATCTGAGTGCATCCAGACCTCCTTACAAGATGCTTAGAGTGTGGCTTGTGGGACACAGCTACATTTTCTGGAGCCAAAGGTTTGCAGAAAACAAAGGCATTCACAAAGACCTAGGTTTGCCAAATGTAGACATTAAATGGATTGGGCAGAGAGGGTTAAAGTGGCACCAATGGATGCCATTGGTGAAATCCTTCATGCAAATCCAACACCCTGACCTCATAATAGTGTACTGTGGTGGCAATGACCTAGGCACTTTGACTGGGGTAGGTCTGGAAATGCTTATGAAGGACACCTTTGCAGAACTGATTTCACTTTTCCCTAAAACTGCCTTTGTGTATTCTAACATATGCCAAAGGCAGAAATGGAACTGGTCCGATCATTTTTGTCCACAGATTGAGAAAGCTAGGAAACATGTGAATAAATCTGTTTCTGCTTTTCTCCGAGACTACAGAATGGGGTCAATTTCCAATAACAATCTGCGCTTTCATATGCAAGAGATGTATAGGAGAGATGGAGTACACTTTACTGATGAAGGAAACAGAGTCTTCCTCAACAACTTTAGACTCTGTATAGGTACTTACTTATAAGTACCAAAAACTCTCAATGAACACAACAGCTCTTTTTAGAGCCACTCAAGAACAAAACACTTAAGCTTAATCTTTATCTCCCAACAATTTCATTTTTTTTCCCCTTGGATCCGCAAACCCACCGCGAGAGAATCCGTGCATCCAACGCGATATGATGCGTGCACTGTGCGCGCATTTCGCAGTTTTTTTAAAAATAAAAAGTGGGGCCCCTTAAGCACCTCTAGAGGGTCAGAGTATTTCCACTCTGCCCCCTTTGTATGTTTTACACACTTTTTCCCCTTGCTTCTTCAGCCTCGCTTCTACCGAGGCAGAAAATGGCCGCCAACAGTTCCTGGTTTCGAATGTAGAGAGACACTCGACAGCCAATTAGCATTCAGCGTGCGATCGGGAGGGTGCGCGCTCGGTTCGGGGAGGGTGCGCGTACGGTGAGTGTACGGTCCGTGGATCCTCCGCGGCCATAGATATTTATGTACTTTTAACTCTAATTTTCTCAGGAACTACTGAACGGAATCACACCATTTATGCAAAAGGCACGAGTCTGAACTGAGGACTACCTCTTTGCCAAATTTGGTGTCATTCCATTCAGCGGTTCGGGCTGTAACTGCGACAACATATCCTATGGGAAATTGCATGGGGAAAACGTGTTTTGGGACCCCCCTTTTTTTTCGGCCCCCGCTTGACGAATCACCACGAAACTTTCAGGGTAGGAGCGGAGCGGAGCTGGGCAAAAGTTTGGAAAATTTCGCGAGGATTCGTCAACCGGCGCCAGACTTATTGGGAATAGAATGTTGCGGATTTCCTATAGAAAATAGGTCCTAACTATCTACTGGCGACCGCCAGTAGATAATTATATATATATATATATATATATATATATATATATATATATATATATATATATATATATATATATATATATATATATATATATATATATATATATATATATATATATATATATATATATATATATATATATATATATTCACAGAAAAAACCATAGGTTTCAGGCACGTTATAGTTAGGAATTAGCATTTAAAAAACCTCAGAAATTCACTGAAAAAACCATAGGTTTCAGGGGTGTTATAGTTAGCTGGACTTTTCACTCGTAAAAAACCAATGAAATTCCCCCGTTATAGTTAGTTCAGCTAACTATAACTCGCGCGCCCGCAATGCACTGCTGATGACGTCACATATTACATCACTCATGACATGGTCAGTGACATCACTCATGACATCACTGATGACATCTCAAATGACATCACTGATGACATCACTGATGACATCATCCAGTGAATGTGTGTGTTTCTGAAAATTAAATATGTTTTATATATGTATATCTCAAGGTCGATGGAAGAATAAATGGGTATATAAGTGTCTAAATGGATGATTTGTTTTTGAAAAATTGATTGTGTAACTGACTGATTAAGTGTTTCATAGTGAATACATGGCTTAGTGAGTAATGTTTAAATATGTAAATATCTGTATCAGTCTCTCACTTTGTGTATAAGTGGCTGCATGGGTTGGTGAGTAGCTACATGGGTGTTTATATAGGTTATTAGTTGGTTTTATGAGTATCAGTCTGAGTGTCTGCATGGTTCGGTGGGGGTATTACGTAGTGCATAGGTGCATGAATGAATGACTCACTCTTTGTATGTGTTGAAGACAGCATGTGTGCAGGACTCTATGGGTGGATGAGTGAGTGTATGGGTGTGTTAGTGAGTGAATGACTGTCTCAATAGTGTCTTTATGAGTAACTACATATGTTTTAAACTAGTATATGTGACTATTGGTGTATATAAGCGAGTATATGTGACAGTGAGAGATTGAAAGAGTTCCTATATGAATAAGTATGTGTTTCTATAAGTGATTGTTTAAAAGACTAAGTATGTGTAAGTTTCCGTAGAAGTAAGTGTGGTGGTGTGTGTATAACTGTATATGCAAGTAAATGTATGTTTGATTCTTTATTAGCATGAGTGACTATGTGTGTGAGTACCTCTATGGATGAGTGGCATTGTGTAACAGGATGTATAGGTGTATGAGTACATATGATGAGTGAGTACATGTATGAGTGACTGTATAGGACTGTTGGTGAATGAGTGGATGTGTATGTGGATCTTAGAATTACTGTATAGGTTGTTGTAACTGGTATTGGTATGTCCATTGTTTTTAAAATTTTAATTTCTATTTTTGAATGTGTGTATCAAAGGTTATATTAGGGGAAGAGGAGGTCTGCCACTCTATCACAAGGATGATGTCATCAGTGATGTCATTTGAGATGTCATCAGTGATGTCATGAGTGATGTCACTGACCATGTCATGAGTGATGTAATATGTGACGTCATCAGCAGTGCATTGCGGGCGCGCGAGTTATAGTTAGCTGAACTAACTATAACGGGGGAATTTCATTGGTTTTTTACGAGTGAAAAGTCCAGCTAACTATAACACCCCTGAAACCTATGGTTTTTTCAGTGAATTTCTGAGGTTTTTTAAATGCTAATTCCTAACTATAACGTGCCTGAAACCTATGGTTTTTTCTGTGAATTTCAAAGGTTTTTTAAATGCTAATTTCTAACTATGCCTACAGAGATAGGACATGTGAAGAAAGAAGAAAAAATGCACAGAAAGAAACAAAAGAAGTGCAGAAAGAAGCAACAGAAGTCCTCAAATACGAAGATAAGTGCAGGAAGAAGGATAACGTGCAGAAAGAACAAAAAGAAGAGCAGAAAGAAGCCTTGTTGCAAAATCATCCTGTACCCTCAACTTTTTCAGACGGATACTGGTGGTAACTGAGTCTGACTAACCAGTCCTAGAGCCAGTGCTATGTTAAAAGACACTTAGAATACAGTGAAAACACCTACATACACTAGGGAACATTATGCGTTGGGGTCCCCCTGTGATTAGCATGACCTCCTCTGTAAGCCCCTAGTGTATAATAGGGCATGGGGATTAAAACTACCTCTTAAAACAGGCCACAGGGCGTTTTTGCACACGTTAACTCAGGCCTCGTCCCCTCCCTTCACCACTGTGTAAACACGCCCTGTGTCCCTTTTTAGTTGGGAGATTAAGTTCATTTGAATCCTGAGGGTCCCTAGGGTCCAACTAGCCCACTAGGTACCTCCAGTAAGTGCCACAGAGCTGCGTTGCAGAGAGGTGTAAAAAGTGGCACGGCCTGGACCACCTCTCTGCAATGCAGCTCAGTGGCGCTTACTGGAAGCACTTGGTGGGCTAGTTAGCCCCCAGGGGCCCTCAGTATTGAAGGGAAATTATATCCCCAATTTAAAACGTGCCATAGTGCGTGTTTGCACACGTCACCTCAGGCCCCGTCCCCTCCCTTCACCACTGTGTAAACGCGCCCTGTGGCTGTTCTAAGTTGAGAGATTAAGTCCCCCTGAATCCTAAGGGTCCCTAGGGTCAAACTAGACCACTAGGTACCTCCAGTAAGCGCCACAGAGCTGCGTTGCAGAGAGGTGTAAAAAGGGGCTTGGCCTCAGAACACCTGGCTGCAGCGCAGCTCCCTGGCGCATACTGGAGATGCCTGTTGGGGGCGCGTTTGCAGAGTGCTGCACGGAGGGGGCATGGCCTCCGGCACGATGCCAGTCTTTTATTTATTTTAGTTTTTTAAGAAGGGGGGCTGTTTGGTTCCCCTTCTTATTCTAATTTATTGGCCCTGATGACCCCATCCCCCAGGGCCAGTCTCCTAATTATATTTTTTTGACCCCAATCCCCAGGGCCGGCCACTGTTTTTTATTATTTTAAAAAAATATATATTTATAGACACACCTAGGACATGCTGGACAAACCGTACGTACCTATCACCATGACGATTTGCGTGATATTCATTAAAAGGCGACTATGCATGCAATGAATCCACGTGGAATGTATTTACACCACTAGTGAAGCTCTGACATGTCTGATGCCCTGCCGTGCCTAATCCTGGTAGACACCCTTGTCGTTTATTTATACAAACATGGGTAGCTATTGACGGGCACATTTAATACACATGCACACCAAGCCATTCAAAGGGGATTCGACAAAAATTCGACCAAAACTATGCAAGAAACCCCCCTCACGGTTAATAAAACACGCATCCACTGCCGGATGTGTAATACTTTTTATTTTACTCTCTGGAAAGGGGACGAACATCACTTGAGAGTCACAGCATGCTCCTGACAGAGCCCAATGCTGTGTTACACCCACCATTGCCTGCCGAGTGCCACACACCTCTGTGTTGTATTCCACTAGCTAGTGCATATGCTATGACACTCTCTAGCCCATGTGCACTGTAACACCACCCCGTGAATATGTCATGCCACACTTGTCTTCGCACGGGTTATATTGCCCCATCTAACGTGCCTTTCTCGATGCCTATGTTATAACGCACAGTGCTATGCCATACATATTACAATCTGGGATCCATATCTTTGTCACAGTGCATATGCAACGTTACACTCCCCAGCACATATTTTATATTACAACTTTAGAGACTAGTTAGGTTACACAACACTGCCCTGTGCATATTACACTCCAAGGCGCATATCGCATAGCACGCGCTAGTGCCTGTGCTATCTCGCGCTCTCCCATGAATCTGTCATTGCGCACAATGTATTGCATATTATATTTCACGCCCGGTTCATCTTATATCACACTTTTTGGTGCATAGTTTATACCATACACTATATCTAGTTTTCATTTTCAATCGTGCTCTCAGGACTATGTTCTATATAACACTGTGTTCACCTACCCTTTTCACGGGCATTACATTTTGCGATAGGGGGTGGAGGGTCAGGGGGTGTTTCTGCCAAGTGAGCCCGGAGTCACAGTCACAAACGTCCTCTTCTTCCTGAATACAAGTGAGATTATGCTGCATACTTGTTCATATTTTAAGTAGTTCGCACAGACACAATGTTTTAAAAACAATAAAGTTCCTAATACCCGCCTTCTCTGAACAGTTAGCTTGCTGCCCCATCCCCTTCCTCCCTATCCTCTGTTGTGTGAATCCATGGACTAGCCTCCTCCCTCCTGCCATGCATGGTCTGATGTGCTGCCACTGCCCTCAATTTAGTATGATGTACCAGTCCACTCCTCCTGCCCTCCATTGCCCAATTCTATGCCCCATCATTGACCTCCTGCTTAAACTCTGTGCTTAGCTTGCTGCCCCTATTCTCCTTCCCCCTGCCCTCCGATGTCTTTGTGCATGCCCCTGCTCCATCCTTTTTGCCCACCATGTCCCATGGACCTGCCACTCCTATCTACTCTGAGTGTTCTGTTGAGCTGCCACTCCCCTCCCACCTGCCTAGCATTGTCAGATGACTGTAACCTGTCCCTGCCACCTCCACCCTGCCTGTCCACATGCCATGCCCCTATCCTCTTCCTCCTGTCCTACATGGTCCATTGTACTGCCACACCCTTCTGCCCTCCCTGGTCTGTTGTGCTGCAACTGCTCCTCCTGCCTGCCCCGTGTGGTCTGTTGTGAGGTCCCTTCCCCTGAACTTTCTTGTCTGTGCACAGGTCCTGACCCTTCCTTCTATCCTCCATCGTCCTTTGTGCATGCCCCTCCACCCTCCTTCTTGCCCATCATAGCCATTGTGCTGCCACTAACCCTCCCACTTGCCATGCATGGTCTTCTGTGCTGCCATGGCCCCTCCCACCTTCCCTGTGTGGTCAGTTAGCTGCCCCTGACCCCCTCCCACCTTCCCTCCATGGTCTGTGTGTATGCCATCACAGTCTCACTGTTGCTCTTCATGGTGTGTCTTGCTTCTAGTGCCCATCCTGCCTGACCTCCATGGCTATCTTGCTGCTCCTGCCCTGCCCCCTTGCCCCCAGCCCTACTCCCTCCCTCCTGGCTTGTCTGTTCCATTGTAATGCCCCTGATCCGTCCCTCCTGCCCTTTATGGTCTGTTATACTGCAGCTTTCTCTCCTGTCTGTCCATTATGGTCAGCTAGCTACCATTGCCTCTTGCCCCTCTGTTCTCTGTTGTCCATGTGCATGGTCCTGTCCCCTCCCTCTTGCTTTCTATGGATTGTTGTGCTGCACTCCCGTCCTGCATGCCCTGTATGGTGTATTGTGCTGCTGCAAACCCTGATGCCTGCCCTGCAGGGTCAGTTTGGTGCACCTCTCCATGTCCCTCCTGTCCTCTGTTATCCAAGTCCATGTCCCTATCCCATTTCCTTCCATGATCCAATGTACCATACTTGCGAACATTTTGAACTTGGTAAGAGGGAGATTTTGAAAAAAAACTGGGGTATTGATTTTCCCCTTTGAGTTACATTGAAAAAGAGGATATTGTAGACAGGAGACAGATCAAATAAAGCCCATTTGAGCTTAAAAACATTGGATGTTTCCTGGCTGAATCGGGTCTGTTGGCATGTATGGTTGTACTACCATTGCCTCTTCCTTCTGCCCACAATGGTCTATTACATTGCCACAGCCTTGAAGGAGGGTAGATTTTGTATCACAGGGGGCCCCTGGCCCGTTCTGTCCACACCTGAAGTATGAGACCCTTGTCCTTGCCCTGCTAGCTGCATTTGTAGGCCGTATTAAATTGACCAGCGGGTCCTGTGTTGCTATATAATTATCCTGAGACATCCTTACCACTCAGCGAGCATAAAACCCCTGTGTAGGCCCTTCTGTTCAATATGTAGGCCTCTTTGTTAAATTGACCATAGCTCTGCAATTTTAGTGTATAGCAGTCTGAAGGCAGGTCTGCGAGGCCTTCTGATCCAAACTAGTAGCCCCCACCCTACCCGAGTGCTCCGTGCTCGGTATCAAAGTTCAACATCCCCCTGAAGCTGTCGACATACAGTAGGCTGCATCCTGGACTGGTACTTGCTTCCTGGGCAGGTTTCCCGCTTTTAAGGAAGTGGCAACCGCAGAGCGTCAAGTTAGGAGAACTGAGGAGATTTTATACATGAATATATTGAATTCCCGTACAATACCCATTATTTTCTGCTTGCTCTATGGAACTTACGATAAGCGATTGGCCTGAGAGACTGACCTTTTCACCCAGTCCATTGTCAGCATTAAGTGGGTAAATGACGAAATGTCTGGTAAAATCTGCAGACGAAGCTTTTGGGTAGCATACGTAGGTAGATGTAGCGTGCAAAGGAGCCCACAAAATGATATAAAAAGGGAGCACCCACAGATATCGACGGACTACCTCGCCGTCTGTATGTAGGTTAACAGGCAGTGCAGGTTTTCCCCAAGAGCTGGGAGCTCTTGTCTTCCTTTGCTTAAAATGTCTTGCTCTGCTTTGCTTGAAGTATCTTATTCTATTTTACCTATATGAAATGTCATGTTATGTTTAACCATTGTTCTCTTTACTTTTGCATTTAAAAGATTTTGTATTGTAATTGCAGGAATGCTTGCTCTAAGAGTAAACGTGAGTGTTCCTAGGTAACATTTTCCTTGGTGTAACTTGTTTCTCATGATGCATTTATAGATGTGTTTTCTCTCTCTCTCTGTCAGTACATTAATTGAGATACAGAGAATATTATGACAGCTGTATGATTATCTGGATTCTGTATTTTGTACTTTATGTCTCTATTCTGCGGTTTCTTTGAAGTTGCATCTTCTCATTAAACTGCCATTGTATTCTGCCTCCAATTCCATGTCTCATATGTCTGTTTTCTTCATTTTTGGAGCAAGCGTTCCTAGGCACCCCGGCTCAAATTAAGGTGCCCCTTTTGTCCCTGACTCACTCTCCTGCTCAGTTCTGTGGTGGCTCCCGGGGATCTGGGGACCGCCCCTAGCTTCCTTGACCCGTAATAGATCTTCCCTCCAACAGCCTCTCTTGCAAGTCCTGTATTGTTGGTGTGTTGCCCCTGCCCCCCTTTCCACTGCCCTCCATAGTCTGTTGTGCTTCCACGGCCCTTCCTGCCTGCTCAGTGTGGTTAAATTGTTGCCTTTGCACCCTCCTACCTGCCTTCAATTTTCAGAGTCCGTGCCCCTGGCCTCTGCCTCTCAACAGTATCCTAATGAACAACTAGATTGCTAACATTCTATATTTATTACAAAAGTGTGGAACGCCTGACATCATCTTGATGTAATCAAAACTGTAATACCTAGAGCATTTCCTTTAGAAATTACATATATGAGAGGGTCTTATTGGCATCAAAATTATGGTTAGTGCTCTAAAAGACTAAAATAAAGACATATTTTCTGAGTTTTCAAATAGCGACAAAGCACTTTTAAATTATTTGTTATCTTTATGTTTTTTTATCCAGTTGACCACTTGATTAAATGTTGCACTTAGGGGAGAGGATGTGGTGTTACTTCCAGAACTGCAGACTTTGCAACTGGGGAACCAGGTTGAAGTTTCTGCTTCAGCTCGACATTCTGTGATTCTGGTCAAATCACTTAGTCTCCCCATGTCTACAACCAAAATGAATTTGTTCTTGTGTGATGTAACCAATGCTCATGTAAAGCACTCCAATACCTGACAAGTCTGCACTATATAACACTGCAAAAACACAAAATAATAAGTGTTTTGCACACTTCTGTCATTGGGCTATATTTGGGCTACATCTGGGTGATTTTGGGCTACATTTGGGCTCTTTTGTCTCCGGTGGCCATCTTGGGAGATTTATTTGTTATGAAGTTTCCTAATTTCCTCATGTACTGCAGTCTCCTCAGTAGGAAATGCTTTCAGTTTTTTACTTTGATTCCATCATGAAGGTATTCAGATATGTCACACATTTGCCATAAATTCTGAATGTTAGCACTCTAGTTGCTCATTAGATCACTGTAGTAAAACTACTGCACCATGGAAGTCTGCTCCTGGTATTAAAAGTGCATGTTTCAGTCTGCATGTCAGAATTTTTTAATGAAATAGAAGAGGATTTGAGAAGTCACTCAAAATGTGCCCTCATTTTCTTTCTTCAGCATTAATCATAATTTCTATGGCAAAATGAACCTCCTCATTGTGTTCCTTTTTAAATTAAATGTTTTAAGTGTTACCAGTTTATTCCAATCAAGATGGCTTCAGGTGTGCCTTACTTTTGTCATAATGAAGACAGTAAGCGCTCTAGTTGTTTTTAAGAACATTCTGGGACATTCTGTCATTGGGCTATACTTGGGCTACACCTGGGTGATATTTGGGCTACATTTGGGCTCTTTTGTCTCTGGTGGCCATCTTGGGAGACTTATTTGTTATGAAGTTTCCTAATTTCCTCATTTACTGCAGTCTCCTCAGTAGGAAATACTTTCAGTTTTTTACTTTGATTCCATCAAGAAGGCATTCAGATGTGTCACACATTTGCCATAAATTCAGAATGTTAGCACTCTTTTTGCTCATTAGATCACTGTAGTAAAGCTACTGCTCACCAGGGAAAACTGCTGCTGGTATTGAAAGTGCATGTTTCAGTCTGCATGTCAGAAGTTTTTAATGAAATAGAAGAGGATTTGAGAAGTCACTCAAAATGTGCCCTAATTTTTCTTTCTGCAGCACTAATCATACTTTTTATGGAAAAATGAACCCCCTCATTTTGTTCCTTTTTAAATTAAATGTTTTAAGAGTTACCACTTTAATCCAAGCAAGATGGCTTAAGGTGTGCCATACGTTTATCATAAGTAGG
The DNA here is from genome assembly GCF_964204655.1 of Triturus cristatus. NCBI lineage: Eukaryota > Metazoa > Chordata > Amphibia > Caudata > Salamandridae > Triturus > Triturus cristatus. The sequence continues at coordinate 1,097,732,742 of NC_140593.1, read as the reverse complement.
ACTGTTAGCGCTCTAGTAGTTCTTTGGAACACTCTGGGAAGCTGCAGTAGAACACAAAGGAATCAACTGACAGTCTCTGCCCTTGTTGGATGTACATGTTTTACTGAGAATGTCAGACTTCATTCTCACATGACTGAGAAAGATAATGTGAATTTACAGAAAATAAGCTCTCAGTTTAGCCTATAGATCACCTTCCAAACCTCTGTGGTAAAAGCATGAGAAAATATTTTTCTCTCAATCATGATATCCCAGCAGAAGGCTTTTTCACATGGTGAAATCACCTTAGAACATACCACAATTCCTAAAATGAGTATGGTACCATCAACAAATGATTTATAATGTAACTAAAGTCTTAAAACCTTCTATTAACTGCAATGCTTTTTAATGAGGTGCTATCATGTATATTGGTCCCAAGATGGCTGCCAACACTTCTTGGATGAAGTGCTGACAGCCAATCAGATCTCAGGATGAGATGTGTGGTTAGGCTCCGCCCACATATATATATGCTTTTAAATGCTATTTTCTCAGGAAATACTGAACAGATTTACACCAGACCTGCAAAAGGCACTTCCTTGACCTTATGGCTACCTCTCTGCCAAATTTCAAGTAATTCTGTTCAGCCGTTCGGGCTGTAGCTGTGTCTAAAGGTCCTATGGAAAAATGCATGGGGAAAACGCGTTTTGGGACCCCCCTTTTTTCTCGGCCCCTGCTTGACGAATCCCCCCGAGACTTTCAGGGTAGGAGCGGAGCGTAGCGCCCCACCTATTTTGAAAATTTCGCGAGGATTCGTCGACCGGCGCCAAAGTTATTCCAAATAGAATGTTGCGGATTTCCTATGGAAACAGGGTCCTAACTATATCTACCTACTGGCGACCGCCAGTAGGTAATATATATATATATATATATATATATATATATATATATCCAAACAACGAGTTGCCTGTACTGAGGGAGCCCAAACAAGTATGTTGATTCAGCGAACATCTTTAATGAAGGACAGCATAAGAAACGACCTGGTACTTCGCCAAAGTTTTCAAAGAGTCCAGCCCGACGCGTTTCGTGCCTGGTAGCACTTCCTCATGGGCTCTGGGCTTGCAGGTAAGAACAACGGCAGTTTCAAACAGCACCTCTATAAATATCCTGACACACCGCCCCAGTGGGTGTGGCCACCCGCGTGGCCTGATGGTTGTCGTAGTGCTGCTGATTTTCCTCAAGTGAGTTGTCGTGTCTTCCTTGTAATTAAATGCAGTATTATCCAAGTGGATTGCAGACAGTGCTTCAGCCGTGACCAATGCCTGCTTACACCTCCATTAGCTGATACTTGCTCCTTAGGCTGCCGCGTCAGGTGGCGCCGCAGCAGGTCAACACCAAAGTGAAGCAGGGCTCTCCTCGCGGCTCAGGCGGTGCCGCATAACATCCAAACAACGAGTTGCCTGTACTGAGGGAGCCCAAACAAGTATGTTGATTCAGCGAACATCTTTAATGAAGGACAGCATAAGAAACGACCTGGTACTTCGCCAAAGTTTTCAAAGAGTCCAGCCCGACGCGTTTCGTGCCTGGTAGCACTTCCTCATGGGCTCTGGGCTTGCAGGTAAGAACAACGGCAGTTTCAAACAGCACCTCTATAAATATCCTGACACACCGCCCCAGTGGGTGTGGCCACCCGCGTGGCCTGATGGTTGTCGTAGTGCTGCTGATTTTCCTCAAGTGAGTTGTCGTGTCTTCCTTGTAATTAAATGCAGTATTATCCAAGTGGATTGCAGACAGTGCTTCAGCCGTGACCAATGCCTGCTTACACCTCCATTAGCTGATACTTGCTCCTTAGGCTGCCGCGTCAGGTGGCGCCGCAGCAGGTCAACACCAAAGTGAAGCAGGGCTCTCCTCGCGGCTCAGGCGGTGCCGCATAACATCCAAACAACGAGTTGCCTGTACTGAGGGAGCCCAAACAAGTATGTTGATTCAGCGAACATCTTTAATGAAGGACAGCATAAGAAACGACCTGGTACTTCGCCAAAGTTTTCAAAGAGTCCAGCCCGACGCGTTTCGTGCCTGGTAGCACTTCCTCATGGGCTCTGGGCTTGCAGGTAAGAACAACGGCAGTTTCAAACAGCACCTCTATAAATATCCTGACACACCGCCCCAGTGGGTGTGGCCACCCGCGTGGCCTGATGGTTGTCGTAGTGCTGCTGATTTTCCTCAAGTGAGTTGTCGTGTCTTCCTTGTAATTAAATGCAGTATTATCCAAGTGGATTGCAGACAGTGCTTCAGCCGTGACCAATGCCTGCTTACACCTCCATTAGCTGATACTTGCTCCTTAGGCTGCCGCGTCAGGTGGCGCCGCAGCAGGTCAACACCAAAGTGAAGCAGGGCTCTCCTCGCGGCTCAGGCGGTGCCGCATAACATCCAAACAACGAGTTGCCTGTACTGAGGGAGCCCAAACAAGTATGTTGATTCAGCGAACATCTTTAATGAAGGACAGCATAAGAAACGACCTGGTACTTCGCCAAAGTTTTCAAAGAGTCCAGCCCGACGCGTTTCGTGCCTGGTAGCACTTCCTCATGGGCTCTGGGCTTGCAGGTAAGAACAACGGCAGTTTCAAACAGCACCTCTATAAATATCCTGACACACCGCCCCAGTGGGTGTGGCCACCCGCGTGGCCTGATGGTTGTCGTAGTGCTGCTGATTTTCCTCAAGTGAGTTGTCGTGTCTTCCTTGTAATTAAATGCAGTATTATCCAAGTGGATTGCAGACAGTGCTTCAGCCGTGACCAATGCCTGCTTACACCTCCATTAGCTGATACTTGCTCCTTAGGCTGCCGCGTCAGGTGGCGCCGCAGCAGGTCAACACCAAAGTGAAGCAGGGCTCTCCTCGCGGCTCAGGCGGTGCCGCATAACATCCAAACAACGAGTTGCCTGTACTGAGGGAGCCCAAACAAGTATGTTGATTCAGCGAACATCTTTAATGAAGGACAGCATAAGAAACGACCTGGTACTTCGCCAAAGTTTTCAAAGAGTCCAGCCCGACGCGTTTCGTGCCTGGTAGCACTTCCTCATGGGCTCTGGGCTTGCAGGTAAGAACAACGGCAGTTTCAAACAGCACCTCTATAAATATCCTGACACACCGCCCCAGTGGGTGTGGCCACCCGCGTGGCCTGATGGTTGTCGTAGTGCTGCTGATTTTCCTCAAGTGAGTTGTCGTGTCTTCCTTGTAATTAAATGCAGTATTATCCAAGTGGATTGCAGACAGTGCTTCAGCCGTGACCAATGCCTGCTTACACCTCCATTAGCTGATACTTGCTCCTTAGGCTGCCGCGTCAGGTGGCGCCGCAGCAGGTCAACACCAAAGTGAAGCAGGGCTCTCCTCGCGGCTCAGGCGGTGCCGCATAACATCCAAACAACGAGTTGCCTGTACTGAGGGAGCCCAAACAAGTATGTTGATTCAGCGAACATCTTTAATGAAGGACAGCATAAGAAACGACCTGGTACTTCGCCAAAGTTTTCAAAGAGTCCAGCCCGACGCGTTTCGTGCCTGGTAGCACTTCCTCATGGGCTCTGGGCTTGCAGGTAAGAACAACGGCAGTTTCAAACAGCACCTCTATAAATATCCTGACACACCGCCCCAGTGGGTGTGGCCACCCGCGTGGCCTGATGGTTGTCGTAGTGCTGCTGATTTTCCTCAAGTGAGTTGTCGTGTCTTCCTTGTAATTAAATGCAGTATTATCCAAGTGGATTGCAGACAGTGCTTCAGCCGTGACCAATGCCTGCTTACACCTCCATTAGCTGATACTTGCTCCTTAGGCTGCCGCGTCAGGTGGCGCCGCAGCAGGTCAACACCAAAGTGAAGCAGGGCTCTCCTCGCGGCTCAGGCGGTGCCGCATAACATCCAAACAACGAGTTACAAGGAAGACACGACAACTCACTTGAGGAAAATCAGCAGCACTACGACAACCATCAGGCCACGCGGGTGGCCACACCCACTGGGGCGGTGTGTCAGGATATTTATAGAGGTGCTGTTTGAAACTGCCGTTGTTCTTACCTGCAAGCCCAGAGCCCATGAGGAAGTGCTACCAGGCACGAAACGCGTCGGGCTGGACTCTTTGAAAACTTTGGCGAAGTACCAGGTCGTTTCTTATGCTGTCCTTCATTAAAGATGTTCGCTGAATCAACATACTTGTTTGGGCTCCCTCAGTACAGGCAACTCGTTGTTTGGATGTTATGCGGCACCGCCTGAGCCGCGAGGAGAGCCCTGCTTCACTTTGGTGTTGACCTGCTGCGGCGCCACCTGACGCGGCAGCCTAAGGAGCAAGTATCAGCTAATGGAGGTGTAAGCAGGCATTGGTCACGGCTGAAGCACTGTCTGCAATCCACTTGGATAATACTGCATTTAATTACAAGGAAGACACGACAACTCACTTGAGGAAAATCAGCAGCACTACGACAACCATCAGGCCACGCGGGTGGCCACACCCACTGGGGCGGTGTGTCAGGATATTTATAGAGGTGCTGTTTGAAACTGCCGTTGTTCTTACCTGCAAGCCCAGAGCCCATGAGGAAGTGCTACCAGGCACGAAACGCGTCGGGCTGGACTCTTTGAAAACTTTGGCGAAGTACCAGGTCGTTTCTTATGCTGTCCTTCATTAAAGATGTTCGCTGAATCAACATACTTGTTTGGGCTCCCTCAGTACAGGCAACTCGTTGTTTGGATGTTATGCGGCACCGCCTGAGCCGCGAGGAGAGCCCTGCTTCACTTTGGTGTTGACCTGCTGCGGCGCCACCTGACGCGGCAGCCTAAGGAGCAAGTATCAGCTAATGGAGGTGTAAGCAGGCATTGGTCACGGCTGAAGCACTGTCTGCAATCCACTTGGATAATACTGCATTTAATTACAAGGAAGACACGACAACTCACTTGAGGAAAATCAGCAGCACTACGACAACCATCAGGCCACGCGGGTGGCCACACCCACTGGGGCGGTGTGTCAGGATATTTATAGAGGTGCTGTTTGAAACTGCCGTTGTTCTTACCTGCAAGCCCAGAGCCCATGAGGAAGTGCTACCAGGCACGAAACGCGTCGGGCTGGACTCTTTGAAAACTTTGGCGAAGTACCAGGTCGTTTCTTATGCTGTCCTTCATTAAAGATGTTCGCTGAATCAACATACTTGTTTGGGCTCCCTCAGTACAGGCAACTCGTTGTTTGGATATATATATATATATATATATATATATATATTTTACCTACTGGCGGTCGCCAGTAGGTAGTTATAGTTAGGACCACGTTTCCATAGGAAATCCGCAACATTCTATTTTGAATAACTTTGGCGCCGGTTGACGAATCCTCGCGAATTTTTCAAAATAGGTGGGGCGCTACGCTCCGCTCTTACCCTGAAAGTCTCGGGGGGATTCGTCAAGCGGGGGCTGAGATAAAAGGGGGGTCCCAAAATGCGTTTTTCCCATGCATTTTTCCATAGGACCTTTAGACACAGCTACAGCCCGAACGGCTGAACAGAATTACTTGAAATTTGGCAGAGAGGTAGTCCTCAGGTCAAGGAAGTGCCTTTTGTAGGTTTGGTGTAAATCTGTTCAGTAGATTCTGAGAAAATAGCCTTTAAATCAATATATATATCTGAGCCAGCTTACGGTGCGCTTACGGTACGCTTACCGTACGCGTACGGTGGCGTGCGCGAGCGCGATTCTGATTGGCCCTTAGATCTTAGTAAACATTCGAATAGGTCGAAACCAGGAAGCGGCGGCCGCCATTTTCTCTCTCACACTCTGAGGGGGGAGCTGATAAACAAATGCCAAAAACATATAAAGGGGCTGTTTAGACAGCGCCCATGCACATAACCATGTTAGTTGAGTCTTCAAAGATCCCCCAAGGCAAAAAACGGTAATTTTTTATTTTTCGAAAATTTCGCCGATTACGCTTACCGTACGCTTACCGTACGCGTACGGTAAAAAATTATTTTAAAAAAAAACCCACTCTCTCCACCCCGTGTGCAAATGGTGGCCGAAGGCCACCATTTGTGCATGGCATATAAGAGCACAGCATTTCCCCAAAAAATTTCAACAGATTACCTATCACAAGGAAGCGCATAATATGTCCTCCATGTGCGCACGGTGCGCGAAGCGCATCGTGCGTACATGGCCCATCTAGCGTAACGTGGGCACGGCACTAACTGCGTAAAGTGGGCGCGCGGTGCGCGAAGCGCACCGCGTGCTCACTGTGCGCGCACGGTACGAACTGCGTTAAGTGGGCGCGCACGCCACGAATGGCGTAAAGTAACTTAGCATTTAAAAAACCGTACAAATTCACTGAAAAAACCATAGGTTTCACACACGTTATAGTTAGGAATTAGCATTTAAAAAACCTTGCAAATTCACTGAAAAAACCATAGGTTTCACACATGTTATAGTTAGCGGAAATTTTACTGATAAAAAACCAATGAAATTCCCCCGTTATAGTTAGTGCAGGAAACTATAACTCACGCGACCGCAATCTTCTGCTGATGACATATGTGTCTTTATGAAAAAAAAATATTTGTAATATATGTATAGCTAAAAATTTATGGAAGAAGACATGGGCAAATAAGTGTCTAAATACAGTATTAGCATCAGCAGAAGATTGCGGTCGCGTGAGTTATAGTTTCCTGCACTAACTATAACGGGGGAATTTCATTGGTTTTTTATCAGTAAAATTTCCGCTAACTATAACATGTGTGAAACCTATGGTTTTTTCAGTGAATTATATATATATATATATCCATGCCACAAGTTTGCCTGGAATAAGAGAGCCCAACCACGAAGATCTCATTTGCCGCTTTATTGGTGGAAATTGCAGTGACCAAACAGCGAACCGCATTGCAAATTGGTCCAGCCCGACGCGTTTCGTGCGGTTGCACTTCCTCATGGGCTCAGGGCTTTTTGACAAATGTACAGAGCAGCAGTTAAACCGGACACTTTAAACTTCTCTAAACCCCGCCCTAGTGGGCGTGGCCACCCCTGTGGCCTGTTGGTCTTTGTATTGTCCTTCTTTTTCCTCCTGTGAGTCGCTGTTCAACATTCCTCAATATTATTAAAATAAACACCTCAGTGGGTAGCAAATCAGTTCTGCTGCTGGGACACATCCGTTAATGAATCCACTGGCTCTTCCTGCTCTTTACTGCCTCGTCGATTGGCGATTCAGCATAGACTGCAAACTGCAGCTGGGCTTCTCTCGCGGCTCAGGCAGCGCCGCTAACATCCATGCCACAAGTTTGCCTGGAATAAGAGAGCCCAACCACGAAGATCTCATTTGCTGCTTTATTGGTGGAAATTGCAGTGACCAAACAGCGAACCGCATTGCAAATTGGTCCAGCCCGACGCGTTTCGTGCGGTTGCACTTCCTCATGGGCTCAGGGCTTTTTGACAAATGTACAGAGCAGCAGTTAAACCGGACACTTTAAACTTCTCTAAACCCCGCCCTAGTGGGCGTGGCCACCCCTGTGGCCTGTTGGTCTTTGTAGTGTCCTTCTTTTTCCTCCTGTGAGTCGCTGTTCAACATTCCTCAATATTATTAAAATAAACACCTCAGTGGGTAGCAAATCAGTTCTGCTGCTGGGACACATCCGTTAATGAATCCACCGGCTCTTCCTGCTCTTTACTGCCTCGTCGATTGGCGATTCAGCATAGACTGCAAACTGCAGCTGGGCTTCTCTCGCGGCTCAGGCAGCGCCGCCAACATCCATGCCACAAGTTTGCCTGGAATAAGAGAGCCCAACCACGAAGATCTCATTTGCTGCTTTATTGGTGGAAATTGCAGTGACCAAACAGCGAACCGCATTGCAAATTGGTCCAGCCCGACGCGTTTCATGCGGTTGCACTTCCTCATGGGCTCAGGGCTTTTTGACAAATGTACAGAGCAGCAGTTAAACCGGACACTTTAAACTTCTCTAAACCCCGCCCTAGTGGGCGTGGCCACCCCTGTGGCCTGTTGGTCTTTGTAGTGTCCTTCTTTTTCCTCCTGTGAGTCGCTGTTCAACATTCCTCAATATTATTAAAATAAACACCTCAGTGGGTAGCAAATCAGTTCTGCTGCTGGGACACATCCGTTAATGAATCCACTGGCTCTTCCTGCTCTTTACTGCCTCGTCGATTGGCGATTCAGCATAGACTGCAAACTGCAGCTGGGCTTCTCTCGCGGCTCAGGCAGCGCCGCTAACATCCATGCCACAAGTTTGCCTGGAATAAGAGAGCCCAACCACGAATATCTCATTTGCCGCTTTATTGGTGGAAATTGCAGTGACCAAACAGCGAACCGCATTGAAAATTGGTCCAGCCCGACGCATTTCGTGCGGTTGCACTTTCTCATGGGCTCAGGGCTTTTTGACAAATGTACAGAGCAGCAGTTAAACCGGACACTTTAAACTTCTCTAAACCCCGCCCTAGTGGGCGTGGCCACCCCTGTGGCCTGTTGGTCTTTGTATTGTCCTTCTTTTTCCTCCTGTGAGTCGCTGTTCAACATTCCTCAATATTATTAAAATAAACACCTCAGTGGGTAGCAAATCAGTTCTGCTGCTGGGACACATCCGTTAATGAATCCACTGGCTCTTCCTGCTCTTTACTGCCTCGTCGATTGGCGATTCAACATAGACTGCAAACTGCAGCTGGGCTTCTCTCGCGGCTCAGGCAGCGCCGCTAACATCCATGCCACAAGTTTGCCTAAATAAGAGAGCCCAACCACGAAGATCTCATTTGCCGCTTTATTGGTGGAAATTGCAGTGACCAAACAGCGAACCGCATTGCAAATTGGTCCAGCCCGACGCGTTTCGTGCGGTTGCACTTCCTCATGGGCTCAGGGCTTTTTGACAAATGTACAGAGCAGCAGTTAAACCGGACACTTTAAACTTCTCTAAACCCCGCCCTAGTGGGCGTGGCCACCCCTGTGGCCTGTTGGTCTTTGTAGTGTCCTTCTTTTTTCTCCTGTGAGTCGCTGTTCAACATTCCTCAATATTATTAAAATAAACACCTCAGTGGGTAGCAAATCAGTTCTGCTGCTGGGACACATCCGTTAATGAATCCACTGGCTCTTCCTGCTCTTTACTGCCTCGTCGATTGGCGATTCAGCATAGACTGCAAACTGCAGCTGGGCTTCTCTCGCGGCTCAGGCAGCGCCACTAGCATCCATGCCACAAGTTTGCCTGGAATAAGAGAGCCCAACCACGAAGATCTCATTTGCCGCTTTATTGGTGGAAATTGCAGTGACCAAACAGCGAACCGCATTGCAAATTGGTCCAGCCCGACGCGTTTCGTGCGGTTGCACTTCCTCATGGGCTCAGGGCTTTTTGACAAATGTACAGAGCAGCAGTTAAACCGGACACTTTAAACTTCTCTAAACCCCGCCCTAGTGGGCGTGGCCACCCCTGTGGCCTGTTGGTCTTTGTAGTGTCCTTCTTTTTCCTCCTGTGAGTCGCTGTTCAACATTCCTCAATATTATTAAAATAAACACCTCAGTGGGTAGCAAATCAGTTCTGCTGCTGGGACACATCCGTTAATGAATCCACGGGCTCTTCCTGCTCTTTACTGCCTCGTCGATTGGCGATTCAGCATAGACTGCAAACTGCAGCTGGGCTTCTCTCGCGGCTCAGGCAGCGCCGCTAACATCCATGCCACAAGTTTGCCTGGAATAAGAGAGCCCAACCACGAATATCTCATTTGCCGCTTTATTGGTGGAAATTGCAGTGACCAAACAGCGAACCGCATTGAAAATTGGTCCAGCCCGACGCATTTCGTGCGGTTGCACTTTCTCATGGGCTCAGGGCTTTTTGACAAATGTACAGAGCAGCAGTTAAACCGGACACTTTAAACTTCTCTAAACCCCGCCCTAGTGGGCGTGGCCACCCCTGTGGCCTGTTGGTCTTTGTATTGTCCTTCTTTTTCCTCCTGTGAGTCGCTGTTCAACATTCCTCAATATTATTAAAATAAACACCTCAGTGGGTAGCAAATCAGTTCTGCTGCTGGGACACATCCGTTAATGAATCCACTGGCTCTTCCTGCTCTTTACTGCCTCGTCGATTGGCGATTCAACATAGACTGCAAACTGCAGCTGGGCTTCTCTCGCGGCTCAGGCAGCGCCGCTAACATCCATGCCACAAGTTTGCCTAAATAAGAGAGCCCAACCACGAAGATCTCATTTGCCGCTTTATTGGTGGAAATTGCAGTGACCAAACAGCGAACCGCATTGCAAATTGGTCCAGCCCGACGCGTTTCGTGCGGTTGCACTTCCTCATGGGCTCAGGGCTTTTTGACAAATGTACAGAGCAGCAGTTAAACCGGACACTTTAAACTTCTCTAAACCCCGCCCTAGTGGGCGTGGCCACCCCTGTGGCCTGTTGGTCTTTGTAGTGTCCTTCTTTTTTCTCCTGTGAGTCGCTGTTCAACATTCCTCAATATTATTAAAATAAACACCTCAGTGGGTAGCAAATCAGTTCTGCTGCTGGGACACATCCGTTAATGAATCCACTGGCTCTTCCTGCTCTTTACTGCCTCGTCGATTGGCGATTCAGCATAGACTGCAAACTGCAGCTGGGCTTCTCTCGCGGCTCAGGCAGCGCCACTAGCATCCATGCCACAAGTTTGCCTGGAATAAGAGAGCCCAACCACGAAGATCTCATTTGCCGCTTTATTGGTGGAAATTGCAGTGACCAAACAGCGAACCGCATTGCAAATTGGTCCAGCCCGACGCGTTTCGTGCGGTTGCACTTCCTCATGGGCTCAGGGCTTTTTGACAAATGTACAGAGCAGCAGTTAAACCGGACACTTTAAACTTCTCTAAACCCCGCCCTAGTGGGCGTGGCCACCCCTGTGGCCTGTTGGTCTTTGTAGTGTCCTTCTTTTTCCTCCTGTGAGTCGCTGTTCAACATTCCTCAATATTATTAAAATAAACACCTCAGTGGGTAGCAAATCAGTTCTGCTGCTGGGACACATCCGTTAATGAATCCACGGGCTCTTCCTGCTCTTTACTGCCTCGTCGATTGGCGATTCAGCATAGACTGCAAACTGCAGCTGGGCTTCTCTCGCGGCTCAGGCAGCGCCGCTAACATCCATGCCACAAGTTTGCCTGGAATAAGAGAGCCCAACCACGAATATCTCATTTGCCGCTTTATTGGTGGAAATTGCAGTGACCAAACAGCGAACCGCATTGAAAATTGGTCCAGCCCGACGCGTTTCGTGCGGTTGCACTTTCTCATGGGCTCAGGGCTTTTTGACAAATATACAGAGCAGCAGTTAAACCGGACACTTTAAACTTCTCTAAACCCCGCCCTAGTGGGCGTGGCCACCCCTGTGGCCTGTTGGTTTTTGTAGTGTCCTTCTTTTTCCTCCTGTGAGTCGCTGTTTTTAGGGGTTTAGAGAAGTTTAAAGTGTCCGGTTTAACTGCTGCTCTGTACATTTGTCAAAAAGCCCTGAGCCCATGAGGAAGTGCAACCGCACGAAACGCGTCGGGCTGGACCAATTTGCAATGCGGTTCGCTGTTTGGTCACTGCAATTTCCACCAATAAAGCGGCAAATGAGATCTTCGTGGTTGGGCTCTCTTATTCCAGGCAAACTTGTGGCATGGATGTTAGCGGCGCTGCCTGAGCCGCGAGAGAAGCCCAGCTGCAGTTTGCAGTCTATGCTGAATCGCCAATCGACGAGGCAGTAAAGAGCAGGAAGAGCCAGTGGATTCATTAACGAATGTGTCCCAGCAGCAGAACTGATTTGCTACCCACTGAGGTGTTTATTTTAATAATATTGAGGAATGTTGAACAGCGACTCACAGGAGGAAAAAGAAGGACACTACAAAGACCAACAGGCCACAGGGGTGGCCACGCCCACAAGGGCGGGGTTTAGAGAAGTTTAAAGTGTCCGGTTTAACTGCTGCTCTGTACATTTATCAAAAAGCCCTGAGCCCATGAGGAAGTGCAACCGCACGAAACGCGTCGGGCTGGACCAATTTGCAATGCGGTTCGCTGTTTGGTCACTGCAATTTCCACCAATAAACCGGCAAATGAGATCTTCGTGGTTGGGCTCTCTTATTCCAGGCAAACTTGTGGCATGGATATATATATATATATATATATATATATATATATATATATATATATATATATATATATATATATATATATATATATATATATATATATATATATATATATATATACACACACACACACACAAACTTCTTTTTGGCAGAAAAACACTAGCACTCCGGGGTTTTCTCACTCGGTTTTTATACTTATAGTAATGGCATCTACGCGTTTCAGCTACTACATGCAGCCTTGTTCACGATGTGCATATCTATACATACATATATATATTGCAGACTTCGCCTAACACCATCCAGTTATCAAGGAACAGACGAACGCGGACCCATAAATTTGGTGCAAATGAATTTATTAGCTGCCCTGCACCACCGCTATAACGCGTTTCGGCCTCCCAAAGGCCTTGATCATATATACATACACACACACACACACATATACACATATATATACACATACATATATATACACACACACACACACACATATATATATATACACACATATATACACACACACACATGTATACAATATATACACATACATATATATATATATACACATATATTACCTACTGGCGGTCGCCAGTAGGTAGTTATAGTTAGGATCTATTTTCCATAGGAAATCCGCAACATTCTATTTGGAATAACGTTGGCTCCAATTGACGAATCATCGCGAAATTTTACAAACTTTTGGCCAGCTCTGGTCCGCTCCTATCCCGAAATTTTCACGGTGATCCGTCAAGCGGGGGCCGAAAAAAGGGGGGTTCCAAAATGCATTTTCCCTATGCATTTTCCCATAGGACCTGTTGACGCAGCTACAGCCCGAACTGCTGAACGCAATTACACCAAATATGGCAAAGAGGTAGTCCTCAGTTCAGACTCGTGCCTTTTGCTTAAATGGTGTAAATCCGTTCAGTAGTTCCTGAGAAAATTAGAGTTAAAAAGATAGATATATCTGGGTGGAGCCTAACCACACATCTCATCGTGAGATCTGATTGGCTGTCAGTACTTCATCCAAGAAGTGTTGGCAGCCATCTTGGGACCAATATACATGATAGCACCTCATTAAAAAGCATTGCAGTTAATAGAAGGTTTTAAGACTTTAGTTACATTATAACGTTGTTGGTACCATACTCATTTTAGGAATTATGGTGTGTTCTAAGGTGATTTTACCATGTGAAAAAGCCTTCTGCTGTGATATCATGAATCATGTTTGAGAGAAAACTATTTTCTCATGCTTTTCCCACAGAGGTTTGGAAGGTGATCTATAAGCTAAACTGAGAGCATATTTTCCGTAAATTCACATTATCTTTCTCAGTCATGTGAGAATGAAGTCTGACATTCTCAGTAAAACATATACATCCAACAAGGGCAGAGACTGTCAGTTGATTCCTTTGTGTTCTACTGCAGCTTCCCAGAGTGTTCTAAAGAACAACTAGAGAGCTAACAGTCCTACTTATGACAAACGTATTGCACACCTGAAGCCATCTTGATTGGAATAAAGTGGTAACTCTTAAAACATTTAATTTAAAACGGAACAAAATGAGGGGGTTCATTTTGCCATAAAAAGTATGATTAGTGCTGCAGAAAGAAAAATTAGGGCACATTTTGAGTGACTTCTCAAATCCTCTTCTATTTCATTAAAAAATTCTGACATGCAGACTGAAACATGCACTTTCAATACCAGCAGCAGACTTCCCTGGTGAGCAGTAGCTTTACTACAGTGATCTAATAAGCAACTAGAGTGCTAACATTCTGAATTTATGGCAAATGTGTGACACATCTGAATGCCTTCTTGATGGAATCAAAGTAAAAAACTGAAAGTATTTCCTACTGAGGAGACTGTAGTAAATGAGGAAATTAGGAAACTTCATAACAAATAAGACTCCCAAAATGGCAACCAGAGACAAAAGAGCCCAAATGTAGCCCAAATATCACCCAGATGTAGCCCAAGTATAGCCCAATGACAGAAGTGTGCAAAACAATTATTTTTGTGTATTTGCAGTTTTATATAGTGCAGACTTGTCAGGTATTGGAGTGCTTTACACGAGCATTGGTTACATCACACAAGATCAAATTCATTTTGGTTGTAGACATGGGGAGATTAAGTGATTTGACCAGAATCACAGAATGTTGAGCTGAAGCAGAAACTCCAACCTGGTTCCCCAGTTGCAAAGTCTGCAGCTCTGGAAGTAACACCACATCCTCTCCCCTAAGTGCAAATGTATTCAAGTGGTCAACTGGATAAAAACACATAAAGATTACAAATAATTTAAAAGTTCTTTGTCGCTATTTGAAAACTCAGAAAATATGTCCTCATTTTAGTTTTTTAGAGCACTAACCACAATTTGATGCAAGTAAGACCCTCTCATATATGTAATTTCTAAAGGAAATGCTCTAGGTATTACAGTTTTGATTACATCAAGATGACGTCAGGCGTTCCACACTTTTGTAATAAATATAGAATGTTAGCAATCTAGTTGTCCATTGGGATACTGTTGAGAGGCAGAGGCCAGGGGCATGGACTCTGAAAATTGAAGGCAGGTAGGAGAGTGCAGAGGCAACAATTTGACCACACTGGAAGGGCAGTGGCAGCACAACAGACTATGGCGGGCAGTGGAAAGGGGGGCAGGGGCAACAAACCAACAATACAGGACTGGCAAGAGAGGCTGTGGCAATGTAATAGACCATTGTGGGCAGAAGGAAGAGGCAGTGGTAGTACAACCATACATGCCAACAGAGCAGTTTCAGCCAGGAAACGTCCAATGTTTTTAAGCTCAAATGGGCTTTATTTGATCCGTCTCCTGTCTACAATCTCCTCTTTTTCAATGTAACTCAAAGGGGAAAATCAATACCCCAGTTTTTTTTCAAAATCTCCCTCTTACCAAGTTCAAAATGCTCGCACGTATGGTACATTGGATCATGGTAGGCAGGAGGAATTGGGGTAGGGACATGGACTCGGATAACAGAGGACAGGAGGGATATGGAGAGGTGCACCAAACTGACCCTACAGGGCAGGCATCAGGGTTTGCAGCAGCACAATACACCACACAGGGCATGCGGGACGGGAGTGCAGCTCAACAATCCATAGAAAGCAATAGGGAGGGGACAGGACCATGCACATGGACAACAGAGAACAGAGGGGAAAGAGGCAATGGTAGCTAGCTGACCATAATGGACAGACCGGAGAGAAAGCTGCAGCATAACAGACCATAAAGGGCAGGAGGGCGGAGGCTAGTCCATGGATTCAGACAACAGAGGATAGGGAGGAGGTGGATGAGGCAGCAAGCTAACTGTTCAGAGAAGGTGGGTATTAGGAACTTTATTGTTTTTAAAATGTGTGCCTGTGCGAACTACTTAAAATATGAACAAATATGCAGCATAATCTCACTTTTATTCAGGAAGAAGAGGATGTTTGTGACTGTGACTCCGGGCTCACTTGGCAGAAACACCCCCTGACCCTCCACCCCCCCATCGCAAAATGTAATGCCCGTGAAAAGGGTAGGTGGACGCCGTGTTATTTAGAACATAGTCCTGAGAGCACGATTGAAAATGAAAACTAGATATAGTATTTGGTATAAACTATGCACCAAAAAGTGTGATATAAGATGAACCGGGGCGTGAAATATAATATGCAATACATTGTGCGCAATGACAGATTCATTGGAGAGCGCGAGATAGCACAGGCACTAGCACGTGCTATGCGATATGCGCCTTGGAGTGTAATATGCACAGGGCAGTGTTGTGTAACCTAACTAGTCTCTAAAGTTGTAATATAAAATATGTGCTGGGGAGTGTAACGTTGCATATGCACTGTGACAAAGATATGGATCCCAGATTGTAATATGTATGGCATAGCGCTGTGCGTTATAACATACACATCAAGGAAGGCACGTTAGATGGGGCAATATAACCTGTGCGAAGGCAAGTGTGGCATGACATATTCACGGGGTGGTGTTACAGTGCACATGGGCTAGAGAGTGTCATAGCATACGCACTAGCTGGTGGAATACAACACAGAGGTGTGTGGCACTCGGCGGGCACTGGTGGGTGTAACACAGCATTGGGCTCAGCCAGGAGCACGCTGTGACTCTCAAGTGAGGTTCGTCTCCTTTCCAGAGAGTAAAATAAAAAGTATTACACATCCGGCGGTGGATGTGTGTTTTATTAACCGTGAGGGGGGTTTCTTGCATAGTTTGGTCGAATTTTTGTCGAATCCCCTTTGAATGGCTTGGTGTGCGTGTGTATTAAATGTGCCCGTCAATAGCTACCCATGTTTGTATAAATAAATGACAAGGGTGTCTACTTGGAGAGTACCCACCGGCCGGGGCGCCGGGATTAGGCACGGTAGGGCGTCAGACACGTCAGAGCTTCACTAGCGGTGTAAATACATTCCACTTGGATTCATTGTATGCATAGTCGCCTTTTAATGACTATCACGCAAATCGTCATGGTGATAGGTACATACGGTTTGTCCAGCATGTCCTAGGTGTTTCTATAAATATATATATTTTTTTAAATAATAAAAAACAAAGGCCGGCCCCGGGGGATGGGGTCCCCGGGGCCATAAGTGGCCTGAGGAGGGGGTCAACGCAGCCCCTCTCCTAAAGATTTTTTTTTTAAAAAGACCATGACCCGGGGGTTGGGGTCCCCAGGGCCGATTAAGGCTTTGGGAGGGGGGCCACACGGCCCCCTTCCAAATTTATTTTTTTCAACAAAAAAAATTAGGGTGCAGGCCCTGGGGGATGGGGTCCCCAGGGCCAATAAATGAAAAAAAGAAGGAGGGCCACACAGCCCTCCTTCTTAAAAAAATAAAAGACCGGCATCGCGCCGGAGGCCACGCCCCCTCCTTGCAGCACTCTGCAAACGCGCCCCCTGGCCAGTTGTAAGTTGGGGCATTAATTCCCCTTCAATACTGAGGGTCCCTGAGGGCCAACTAGCCCAACAGGTATCTCCAGTATGCGCCAGGGAGCTGCGTGTTCTGAGGCCACGGCCCTTTTTACACCTCTATGCAACGCAGCTCTGTGGCGCTTACTGGAGGGTACCTAGTGGGCTAGTTTGACCCTAGGGACCCTTAGGATTCAAGGGGACTTAATCTCTCAACTTAGAACGGCCACAGGGCGTGTTTACACAGTGGTGAAGGGAGGGGACGGGGCCTGAGGTGACGTGTGCAAACACGCCCTGTGGCGCGTTTTAAGTTGGGGAAATAATTCCCTTTCAATCGTGAGGGACCCTGGGGGCCAACTAGCCCACCAGGTGCTTCCAGTAAGCGCCACTGCTCTGTGTTGCAGAGAGGTGGTGCTGGCCGTGCCCCTTTTTACACCTCTCTGCAATGGCGCTTACTGGATGTACCAAGTGGGCTATTTTGCCTCTAGGGACCCTCAGGATTCAAGGGGACTTGACTTAAAACGGCCACAGGGCGTGTTTACACAGTGGGGAAGGGGACGGGGCCTGAGGTGACGTGTGCAAACATGCCCTGTGACGCGTTTTAAGAGGTAGTTCTAATCCCCTGTTCTATTATATACTAGGGGCTTACAGAGGAGGTCATGCTAATCACAGGGGGACCCCAACGCATAGTGTTCCCTAGTGTATGTAGGTGTTTTCACTGTATTCTGAGTGTCTTAACATAGCACTGGCTCTAGGACTGGTTAGTCAGACTCAGTTACCACCAGTATCCGTCTGAAAAAGTTGTGGGTACAGGATGATTTTGCAACAAGGCTTCTTTCTGCTCTTCTGTTTGTTCTTTCTGCACGTTATCCTTCTTCCTGCACTTTTCTTCGTCTTTGAGGACTTCAGTTGCTTCTTTCTGCATTTCTTTTATTTCTTTCTGTGCGTTTTTTCTTCTTTCTTTACATGTCCTATCTCTGTAGGCATAGTTAGAAATTAGCATTTAAAAAACCTTTGAAATTCACTGAAAAAAACCATAGGTTTCAGGCACGTTATAGTTAGGAATTAGCATTTAAAAAACCTTAAAAATTCACTGAAAAAACCATTTTGAGCCCACTAGGGCTTCATTAGACAACAATCACCTTCATAACAGCCGCCATGGTTGCAAATATTTGCCCACTGGGGCTTCATAGGTATATTAACTGTTCGTGTTTTATATGCATTGCAAATACACAGTGTAAATACGCTGCATCAAGCTCACATGTACTATTTGAATAAGTCTGGACATGTTTATCACATAATCAAGTATGTAGCAATATTTTATATATATTGTACATATTGTTTATTCGTTGCAAATATATGGCATCTTTAAGCAACCATTTATTTATTTGGGTGCTTCAAAACAATGTAACAAGATGGCTTCTTTGTACCAACTATATACATCATACCTTTATTGTAAATAGGTGGCGTTGAGCACACTAGTACTGTTTATAGGAGTTTAAACATTTGCATCGTATATGACGAACTATGCATTAATGAATTGTATACATTGTCAATATTGTTAATTCATTGTAAATATGCGGCGTTTTTAGCAAACCATTTATTCAATGGGGAGCTTTAAAACAATGTTATAAGATGGCTGCTTCATTTATACTCACTTTCGCGAAAACATACGATGATGGTGCAGTCCGCTTTCTATTTCAATGTATTTAAATCATGAAGAAAGTTTATGGATGTTAGACCGCGATGAAGGCAGAAGCCAAAACGCGTCGTTTGGGCCATTAAACCTACAATTTTTGCAGTACTTTGGAGTGTCTGGTATCCTTACTTATAAGAAGGGAGTACTTTTGAACATATACACATATATATACATATATATATATATACACATACATACATATACACACACATACATATTTATACATACATATACATACATATATATACACACAGGCATATATATACACATACATATATACCAAATACTTGCATTTAAAAATGCACGTCTTTACCATTCATGCCTTTATAATTAAATTCATGGTAGAGGCATGCATGGTAAAGGCATATGCATTGTAAAATCATGCATGGTAATGGTATGCGTGGTAACGGTACCTGCGTTGTAATAGTAATGGTTAAGGTTTCCCCCATTTCTCCTGCCTTTGTCAGTATTAGTCGGCTGTCATGTTTCTTCAGATCTGGCAGCATGCCTCTTCTTCGCTTAGTTTGGCTCTTTTGTATACCAACTTTTTTAAATATTTAGCTATGACATAACGTTAATAAAAGAGCCCATACATTTGTGAGACTAAGGTGTATGACTGGTGCTACACGCCCCCCCCCCCCCCAACACATACGATGCTATGAGAGATTTCCTCAATATTTTGTTTCATAGCTTTAATCAGCATTTGACTATAAAATCTTTATACACATTAGGCCTAATTCTCAATGACATCTTGATGGTGAGCACCAGGAACGGACAATTATGAAGAGGCTCAAATGTTATGTTATGTTAAAAAGGATTTGTGAAGCGCTCGTACACCGGTTGGTTTCTTGGCGCTGAGTACTAGGGGGTTGCCGACCTGGATACAGTTCATTCGTATGCTTGGATGAATAGCCAGGTTTTGAGAGATTTCCTGAAACTCAGTAGGTCAACGCTTGACTTGATTTCCAGGGGGATGGAGTTCCACAGACGGGGGGACAGAGTTGCAAACCTGCATCCCCCTTGGCGCTTCAGCTTGAAGGTAGGGACAGTCAGAAGTTGGAGCTGGGCCGAGCGGAGGTTTCGTGAAGGGGTGTAGCGAGAGATGAGATTATCTATGAATTTGGGGCTCCGTCCACTCAGGGATTTAAACACCAGGCAGCCAACTTTGAATGCCCAGCGCAGGGGGATGGGGAGCCAGTGCAGCTTCCTAAGAAGGGGGGAAGCGTGTTGCCACCTGGGCTGTTTTTTATATCAGTCTAGCCGCTTGGTTCTGTACCATCTGTAGCCGTTTTGAAAGGCCAAGTAGCATAGTCTAGACGTGATAGGACCATGGCTATCAGGACCTGTACCAGAGCTGCTTGGGTCAGTAGCCTGCTTATCTTTCTAATTTTTCGCAACTGAAGGAAGCAGATGGAGATCACCAAGCATACATGCGATTTTAGGGATAGGTCGTTGTCTATGGTGACCCCTAAACTTTTCACTGAGGGGGAGGGAACAGGGGGGGGGTCCTAATTCGGTCGGCCAGTACTGTGGGCCCCAGTGATTGTGGCCACCACCTGTCAGAACCAGTTCGGTTTACCTGGGTTTAGTGTTGAATGATTGTCAACATTAGTGAGCATTAGTTGGAGGTCGTCGGCATAGCTGAAAGTGACCACTCTAAATTCCTTCAAGGATCTAATCAGTGAGAGAAGGTAGAGGTTGAACAGGTGTGGGGAGAGCGAGGAACCCTGTGGGACCCCGCATGTGGTTTTGATTTTGGGGGCTGTGAACTGGCCGATACGGACTGCCTGAGTGCAGTTTTTCAGGAAGGAGTTGATCCATCTAAGGGCTGGGCCCTGGATGCCTGCCTCGCTGACACTGTCTACCAATATATTATGGTCGACCGTGTCAAATGCGGCCGAGAGATCTAACGGCACCAGGGCCTGGGGAGTGCCTCTGTCCGCCTTTTCTCGTAAGGAGTACAGTACCACCAGCATCACCGTTTCCGTGGAGTGGGCTGGACGAAAACCTGCTTGGCGTGGGTCAAGGAACTCGGTCTTTTCTATGAAATTGGACAAGCATTTTGCGACATGGGCTTCTAATACCTTGGCCAGATAAGGGAGTAAGGAGATAGGGCGGTAGTTTGCAAGCGTCTAGGGATCGGCGCATGGTTTCTTTAAGAGGGGGACCACTATAGCCTCCTTGAAGGCATTAGGGACACAGCCCTGGGACAGGAAGTTGTTTAGGAGGGCGAGTCGGGGGAGGCAGTGAAGGCTGCTTAAGACATAAGGGGGGCAGTGTTCCAGAGGGGAAACAGATCTGACCTTTGCCAGTAGGTCGCTCAAGGTCTCTGTGTCAATGGGCGGAAAGGAATCAAGGGAGTGTGGATTCCTGGGCGTGGGAGGGGCGATTTCTAGAGACGTAAGGGAGGGAATACTGGCTTTGATGGTGACGATTTTATCAATGATGAAATTGTTCAGAGAGTCGCAGAGGGCCTGTGATGGCGTGGGTTTGCTTAGTACTCTCTCTAGATTGGACAGTTTGTCTACAATTGTAAAAGATTCTTTGGCATAGTTGTTTGAGGTTAGGATTCTCGAGGAGAAATGATCTGCCTTAGCTGTGGAGATTGCCTTTTTATATTCCTTCAAGGCCGATAGGTAGGTAATATTTCCTGCATGTGAATAATCCTGCCTCCACTTCCTTTCTGATTGGCGGAGAGTGAGTTTTTGTTCTTTTAGTTCATGGGCGAACCATCTTTGCGCCTCATGACGGCGGGTTAATCTATTTTGTTTAAGTGGGTTTAAGTGGGGCATGTTCATTGCTGGCCGCTAAAAGCCAAGCCAAGATAGTCTCCTCATGGAGATTGACATCGGGTGTGGGGAGCTGTGTTGACCAGTGTGGCGATTAAGTCGTTATTGTTGATGGTGTTCCATTTTCTCACCATTCCCCCCCCTATAAGTAGGAATTTTTCCAGTGGTCGGGTGCTTTAAAGTGAATTTTACCAGGTAATGGTCAGACCACACACAGGGTGTGATGGAGAGAGCGGATACCACCAAGTTGATGGTCCAAAGTTGGTCCAGAGTGTGACCTTTTGAGTGGGTTGCTGAAGAGATCTGTTGGGTGAAGTTTTTTAGCGATTCAGTGAGCTCGGTAGAATGTGGCCCTTCTTGAGGGTCGTTTGCCCAGTAGTTGAAGTCGCCTATCAGCAGGATTCTGGCATGATTTGTTATTAGGTGTGTGATTTGTTCTCCCATAGAGTGGAGGAACAGAGGCATGTGCTGAGGGGGCCTATAGAGTAATACACATATAAGCGGGGCAGAGTCGGACTCAAGTTTTATCACCACGTTATCTACTGCGGGGAGGCAGATTGGGGTGAGGGCAGTGAATTTCAAATCCTTGTGGATGATAGCCACTACTCACCCGCCCATCTTGCCTGGAGGGCGGTGTGTTTGCAGAATATAGTATTCATTTGGTAGAGCAGCTAGTATGTCGGGCGAGGATTCAGGAGTGAGCCAAGTTTCGGTGAGCAGAAGAATCTCAGGTTTTTCTGAGTCTAGGAGAGTAAAGATTTCTAGCTGGTGTCTAACTAGGGATCGAGGGTTTTGATAAAATGTTGATATAGTCTTGCACTCATTTATTTTTTCCTGTTGCCGATGGAGATGGGTTGTGGGCTGGTTGACCTCAGGGAACGAATGTCGAGTCTGAAGTATGTTGTTGTGGAGTAATAATGTAGTAATCTTAGGGTTGGGTGTGAATGATGCAGAATGGAGCATTATGAATTCTTGGGAGTACTCATAAAATTGGGCATAGTGACTGGGCTCTGGGCACGTAAGCGCGCGGACGGGCGCAGATGGGCTTGCCTTTGGCACGCCGCCGGCGCGCATGCTGCTCGCGTTCGCTGCACTTATGCCAGCTGATTACCTAAGCCCCTCCTGTTAGCCCACATGATCGGACACTGCGAAAGGAGGCAGGGAGTTGCTGGGGCACTGAGTGCTCAAACGCGGTTAGTTTTCTATTAATATATTAAAAAGACAGTCAAATTCATACAGATTTAAAAATGCGAAGCACGTTGCAGTTCAAATCACTGTTACCGGGTGGCAGCCTCTTACCTAGAGTGCCCGCTCCAGCGCTGCAGCCGGCATTTATGCCAGCTGATTACCTAAGCCCCTCCTGTTAGCCCACGTGATCGGACACCGGGAAAGGAGGCAGGGAGTTGCTGGAGCGCTGAGTGCTCAAATGCGGTTAGTTTTCAAATGGGGCACAGATAAGAAATGTGAGACCCAAATTAAGGTCCCACTGAGGCATGATGAAATGGGAAGATGGGAACATATGTACAAGACTTTTGATAAACTAATCTACAATAGAGGACTTAAATTAAGAAGGTTGGTCTGGCAGCCGCAAAAAGGCAGACAGAGCAGAGGTAACCTTTGAGAGTACAGAGTGCGAGCCCTGCTGGGCAAGAGGAAGGATGAAAAGGACATCAGAAAGAGAAGCAACAAGCATTGGCATAGCCAATAGGTCTCGCCTTTGGGACCTTATAAGTGTTTAACCATGAAACAGTTAATGTTGTTGCACCAAGGATATTGTGCTGCATAACTAAATACTTATATAAGGTTCCAAAAGCGAGACCTATTGGCTATGCCAATGCTCGTTTCTTTCCTGAGCTATACTGTTACATGTCATTGTTATCATTGGCCTGTTGCAAATTGCCCAAATAAAATGAGTCTAGACTGCAACTCCCAGAATGCACTGATATGTAAAAGCAAAGTCCTGGTATGGAAAGTGATATCTCGGTGATAGGAGCCATCTACTCCCCCATTTGTATATTAACTTTTTTGGACTGCCTGTCTGTTCCTCAGAGTAAACCAACAGCCAAATACAGCTGTGCTCTGTTCAAACAACTAGAGCAGTCAAGTGCCTTCTGATCGACACTTTCATAATCAGGCTTTTTTATTTAGTTTTTTCAACCCACAGCTTTTTCAACTACAAATAAGAACCAATGAACCTATTCCAGTGTGTTGCATCAGAGGCTTTTGTGGGGACTGTTATGGTTAGGATCAGGCTTTTGAACCAATTGCAAATTGCATGCTGAACATTTTTTGCATATACTTTCAATGTTAATAATGAAACTACAAGTCCCACAGTGCAATGCGCTCTCCAAAAAAGGAGTCACATGTCACTGTATGATGCATAGGTAGGTAATTGTAGGATGTGCTCAACTGCATGGCAATTGCCCCAAAAAAGAGTTATACGTACAGTTTCCGAGTCGCCACATTACACACTACTTTAACCAGTCCTGCATTTTAGCCAACTGCACTTTGCTGATGGCGCAGAGGTATCTATCCCAGAATCCATAACGCTACTGGGTCATGAGCCAGGGCCGGCTGAAGGTGTCACACATGGGGCAATTTGCCAGCTATGTCAATGTCATCCAGAAAGAGTACACATTAAGTGCTATTGTACATTTAAGGATTTGGGGATTTTTTTTTTTTAAACTCTAAAGTATACAACCCTAAAGGCTAAATGGCTATTTTCAGAATCATGTCATCCAAATGTAAAAATGTAAAGTTTTGAACATTCAAACTGTTAAAATAGAGACTGTAATCCATTTTACCTTACCCTTGTCCCGTAATTTATGTCGTAAGGGGCATTTTAGAAAGTATAAGCTTTACAGTGCCAAGTACACACATAAATCCCAAGCCTCCGGATGAGTTTGTCTGCTCTGGCGTTCAGGGAACCTCCCAGGTGTTGAACCACCAGCGAAATGCCAAGCTGTTCCAGCCATTTCCAGAGACGAAGGCATCCTGGCAAAAGGTTCACGACCCCACCCTGCCCTGTTTGTTGCGTTACCACAGGGCGATGGTGTTGTCTGTGAACACTTGTACTTGCCTTCCCTTGAAGGAGGGTAGGAAGGCTTTCATTGCCAGCCAGATCGCTCGGAGCTCCAGCATATTTATATGGAGACCGTATTCCGCCGGAGACCAGAGTCCTCTGATCTCCACCTCTCCCAGATGGCTGCCCAATCCCAGGAGTGACACACTGGTTTGTACTGGGAGATCTGGTTGGGGAAGGAAGAGAGTTCTGCCTCTGATCCAATCGCGGTTCGTTGGTCACCACTATAGATCTTTTGCAGTTCCCTCCGAGATCTGGACCATGTCGGAGAGATTCCTCTGGAGCTGCGCCCACTGGAACTTCAGGCCCCATTGCAGAGCCCGCATATGCCATCTGGTATGTGTCACTAGTAGGATTCAGGAGCCCATGAGGCCCAGCAGCCTCAGTCTTTCTCACCGCAATACAAGATAGAGGCTGAAACATCTGTATCATAGCCTACATATCCCAGACTCGCTACGTGGGAGGATAAGCCCGAAACTCCACTGTGTCCAGAACAGCTTTCATAAAGGGGAGAGTCTGAGAGGTGTCTGGTGTGACTTCGGCATGTTGATAGTGAACGCCAGCAAATGCAGAAGGTTCACCATAATCTGGAGGTGGGAGATGACAGCCTGGGGCGATCCCACCTTCAGCAGCCAGTCGGCAAGATAGCGGAAGACTGGCACCCCTGATCTGCGACCACCGCCATCATCTTGGTGAACACCGGAGGGGCACTGGTAAGGCCAAAGGGGAGCACAATGTGTGAGTGAGTGCTCGTGGCCTACCGTAAACTGCAGGTAAAGCCAATGGGCAGGCAGGATGGGATTATGAAAGCAAGCATCCTGCAAGTCCAACTCTACCATCCAGTCTCCTGGGTCCAGGGCAGATAATACCTGAGCCAAAGTGAGCATCTTGAACTTCTCCTTTTTGAAGAAGAATTTGAGGGTTCTCAGATCTAAGGGCATAGCGCTTTGTTCTTTTTAAGGATCAGAAAGTAGCAGGAATCGCAACCACTGCCTACTTCTGAAACAAGAACCCTCTTTATGGCTCCCTTGGCCAAGAGAGCCATGACTACCTCATGGGGCAAGGACAAATGATCCTCCGTCAGCTGATCATGAGTGGGAGGGTTCGAAGGGAAGGGAGTAGCCCCTTGGAATAATTTGTAACACCCACTTTTCCACTAATGTGGATTGCCAGTAGCGGAAATGATGGCTGATTCTGCCACCAGCTGGCCGCCCATGATCTTGTAGGGCAAGATTAGGAGGGCTAGAGGCAGTGGCTGCGGGGGATTGGTGCTTGTGGCAGCCCTATTGCTACACCACCCATAGGGTCGGTATGAACCCAGTCCTCGCCCCTGCATAGACTGGGCAGCTTGCATGGGGCAGTGGCTGCAGTAGGGTTAGCACGATTGAAAACCCCTTCCATGACGACGAAAGGGGAAATAGGCGGACTGGGGTTGACGGGGGCAAATGAGAGGCCCAAGAACTTGGCCGTAGCCCGTGAGTCCTTAAAGCGTTCCAGCGCCGAGTCTGCCTTGGCTCAAAAGAGACGGTTGCCATCAAAGGGTGCTACGTTTCATATAGGTACCCTACTATAGGCCTGGGTAACATCAGACCCCTTCACCTACATTACCTCCCTTACACTACACTGTAACGGGCCTTTTCGGATTGAACCTTTAACTTGTTCTAGTCCTGAGTGCAGAAGGAGGGTTTCTCCTAAACAATAGAGTCCTATAACTCTATCAATAGACTCACACAGTATGAATGAATGTTCATAAGGGTTCCTGGAAACCAGGCTGGTGCTACACCACCTTCCTCCGCATATCTACGTACACGGTTCATCCCATACGTCATCATCAGATCCAACAATGGCTAATACAAGAAACAAGGGACAAAGGAACCTTAGTGTAACGCCCTGAACGTCTCAGGATCGTTTAACAGACACGATAATGAGAACGCAACCACTTGTGAAGGTTTAGTTATTTTAATGAAGGCAAAAATAATACAAGGAATAAACAAAGGTTATAGTCACTGGAATCCTCCAGGCTAAGTACGTTACCAGCCCACAGCACGGATGGTCCTAACCGTCCTCTGCATATACGCCGATCCCGGCGTATGCCAACAGAGGGCAGAAATGAAATGGCCGACAATGCCAATCGGTAGGCTGTGAGGGGCACGAAGAGTGTTGGGGAGAATCGAGGAGTCAGGGAAACACCCAGCCGGGGTCTCTACCTGAAGGGAGCAGCCGCTCAACCTCTTCCTCAGACTGCACCGGGACGCGGAGTCACCTCCTGGTGATACGTCACCGATACCCCAATCACAAGCAAAGAAGACTGAACCGAGAGCAGCCGCTCGATCGATCCCGTGGACTTCCGAGTCTGTAACGCGGCAAACACCTCCTGGTGTGCGTTACAGCTGGCAGTCCCTGTATCTCTGGTCGGGCTGGGAGTTACGACTCCAACCAGCAAAAGCGCCTCTGCGCTTTGACTCAGCCGAGTCAAAAAGCGAAGCTCAATGGTTATCCGGTAGAGCTTCCGGGTCCTTCACAGGTGACGATGGGGCAAGACACGGCCCAGGGAGTAACGACTCGACCTACCTCCGTTCTTGCCTTACTGGAGCACCACTCCGGAACACTGCTCTTCACTAAGCAGGTACGTCGGTGTAAACACAATATCCGACAGCGTTGTACCTCCCGGTTCCTCCCTTTATAGGGCGTGTTTTCCTTGAGTTATGTAACAGCTCTCCTGTTTACATAAGGGCGTGTTTTCCTTGAGTTATGTAACAGCTCTCCTGTTTACATAAGGGCGTGTTTTCCTTGAGTTATGTAACAGCTCTCCTGTTTACATAAGGGCGTGTTTTCCTTGAGTTATGTAACAGCTCTCCTGTTTACATAAGGGCGTGTTTTCCTTGAGCTATGTAACAGCTCTCCTGTTTACATAACCTCTCAACCGCTAAGCATCCTGGGAGATGTAGTCCGTTTTCGCTGGTTACCGTTTTCCTCCCCTCGCATGACAGGAATTCTTGACAGTACATCCTCCCTCTCAGCGGCTCCCCACGGGTCCAGCGCTGGCAGGAAAACGCCGATGGAACAAGGAGACCAAGCGCGGAGCATGAACCCCTTCAGCCGGTTCCCATGACTGCTCCTCCGGGCCATAGCCTTTCCACGCAACCAGGTACCACAGCTTCCCCCTGCGCCATTTGGACGCCCGTATGCCCGACACTTCATACTCCACCTCCGACTCCACGCATACCGGCCTAGGTGTCCCAGACGGCTTGGAGGGTGCTGGTTTGAGCAATGATACATGAAAGACAGGGTGTATCCGCAATGACTGGGGCAAGCACACCTTCACGTTCACGGGACCCATACACTTGGTAATTCGATAGGGGCCCATGTACTTGGGATGGAACACACTGTTCTTTCGAAACCTCATGTTTCTTGTGGATATCCAGACGTAGTCTCCAGTGCGGTACAGTGGCCCGGGCCTTCTCTTCCTGTCTGTCGCAGCCTTGTATCTTCTCTTGGCCTCTATTAGGACAGCCCTTGAGCGCATCAACGTGTCTTTTATGTGTGCCACCCTGTCCGCTGTGGCGGGAATCCTGTCCTCTCTGAACGGATGTAGAAATGGCAAGAACCTGGGATGTTGGCCATAGTTGCTATAGAACGGAGATGACTGTGTGGAGCTGTGAGTGGCGTTGTTATAGGCTATCTCTGCAACCCATAGCAAGTCGACCCATTCTTCCCTGCCCTGGTCCACAAAACATCGCAGATACTGTTTGAGCGTTTGGTTCAGGCGCTCGGTTTGGCCGTCCGTTTGAGGGTGGTAGCTGGTGGACAGGGCGGTCTTAACATGCAGCGCAGTGCACCAAGTCTTCCAGAATTGCACAGTAAACTGAGACCCCCGGTCCGACACGATCACCCCAGGTAATCCATGCAGTCGTACCACATGCTTTAGGAGTAGTGACGCCAATTCCCCGGCCGTAGGGACTCTCTTGCAGGGGATGAAGTGCCCCATTTTCGTCAAGTAATCCACCACCACCAGTATTGCCGTCATCCCCTGGTCTACCGGTAGGCCCACCACGAAGTCCAGTGATATGCTATCCCATGGTCTATCCGGGGTCGGAAGTGGATGTAAGAGCCCTTGGGTTCGGCCATGGTCGGCCTTCATGGTAGCACACGTAGGACACTCCTGTCCCCACCTCCTGACATCCACTCTCATGGTCGGCCACCAGAAATGCCGTCCCATGCTAGCCACCGTTTTTTCAAAGCCCAAATGACCTGCGCATGGAGAGTCATGGCACCAGATGAATGCTTGTTTCCTTAGCCTAGGCGTGGGTATCAATAGGCACCTGCCCTTCAGGGGTATCCCGTCCTTCAGCTGCCATTCTCTGTGACTGAGGAGCCACCTCCGCCATGCGAATGACCTGATCCCTCTCTTTATTCCCCTCAGGAAAGTATCCGGTTGGATAACCCCCAATACCATCCTCGGGGAAATGATGGAATGCTCGGTCGCAGGCAATGGTTCCTTAACTGCAGATTGACGGGACAGGGCGTCCGCCTTCCGGTTTTCCGTCCCCGGCCGATATGTGATGCGGAAGTTGAACCCCGCAAAGAAGATCATCCACCGCAGCTGTCTGGGAGAAAGGTGTCTTGTGGCCGTCATGAACTGTAGGTTCCGATGGTCCGTGTACACCGATACCACATGACTTGCCCCCATCAACCAATGCATCCATTCGGTGAAGGCGTCCTTGATTGCGAGAAGCTCCTTCTCCGCAATATGGTAGTTGCGTTCGGCGTCGTTGAGTTTGCGGGACATGTACGCAACGGGATGAAGCACCCCTGTGTCGTGGTTGCGTTGGGACAAGATAGCCCCCAGCGCCACATCCGATGCGTCCGCTTCCACCACGTAGGGGAGATCCGGATCGGGGTGAGCCAACACCGGCGCCTTACCAAAGGCGCTTTTCAGGGCCTCAAAGGCTGTGTTCGCTTCAGGGGACCAGACAAACTCCTTGGACTTCCTCAGTAGCTGTGTGATTGGGGCCACCAATCCTGAAAATCCATCTATAAACCGCCTGTAAAAGTTGGCGAAGCCAATGAAACTTTGGACGTCCTTCACGCTTTGGGGCACCGGCCATTCTTTCACCGCCTTGATCTTTCGTTCTGCCATCTCCTGTCCCTCTGGACTCAGCATCACTCCGAGGAATTCCACGGATGTGACGTGGAAGTCACACTTGCTGAGTTTACAAAACAGCATGTTTTCCCTCAGCTTTTGGAGCACAGCTTTGACGTGGTGTACGTGCTGCTCCACACTGGACGAATAGATGAGGATGTCGTCTATATATATATACGACCACGTAGATATCCAACTCCTCTCTGAATACCTCATTCAAAAAGTACTGAAAGGCTGCCGGGGCGTTGCACAGACCGAACGGCATGACGAGGTACTCAAAAAGGCCGAACCTGGTCTTAAAGGCGGTCTTCCACTCGTCTCCGTCCCTCATGCGCACCAGATGGTATGGCCCTTTCAAATCCAACTTGGTGTAGATACGAGCTTTCTTGACCTGTTCCAGAAGTACACTGATGAGAGGCAAGGGGTACCGATTCTTTACGGTTATCGCATTCAATGCCCTAAAGTCCACACAGGCTCTCAGCTCTCCATTAGCCTTCGGGATGAAGAAGAGTGGCGAGGCGGCCGGAGACTTGGACGGGCGGATGAATCCTAGCTTGAGGAGTTTATCCAGGTACCCCCGGAGATGCACGTTTTCAGGCTCCGTCAGGGCATACAGCCTGCCGCTGGGAACGCTGGCCCCTGGCACCAGGTCGATCTGGCAGTCAAACTGTCTATGTGGTGGTAGCACTTCCGCCTTCACCTCATCAAATACATCCTCAAAACTGTGATAAGCCTGGGGGAGAGCCACATCTTTTTCTGCCGCTGTAGCCACCGTCTGACTCCCGCTCTCATCTGCGTCAAGGGATTCCGTTCTTATTCCACAATGCAGGATGCAATACGGTGACGTCAGTTCGATGCGATGTGTTGGCCAATCCACAGAGGGGTTGTGTTTCTGTAGCCACGGCAATCCCAATATGACGCCATATTGGGGCGCTCGGATGATGTTAAAATCGATTTGTTCCAAATGGTTCCTCCCACATCTCATCGGAAGGACCCCCGTGTGCTGCCCGATGGGCCCCGTCACCAATCGCCTTCCGTCTACAGCATAGACGTCTTCGGGTACAGCTTTGGGAAGAAGCACTAGCCCTAGCCTGCATGCCTCGTTGTGGTCCATAAACATGCCAGTGGCCCCTGAATCCACCATGGCCACAACGGGTATCCACTGGTCATGCACTCCCACGTGCACCGTGAGAAACAGGTGTCGTTGTCCCTTAGTGACCGAGTTGGAAAGTGAAGGGATGGATGAGTGACTCCGAGATGCCCCTTCTTTGGTCTGGGAGTCCTCTAGTTTTCCGCCGGTACGTCCACCACGGCTGTTACCGACCGGTTGGCCCGATAACGTGACGTCTTCGGTTTGGCAGGGCATTCACGTACGTAGTGGCCTTTTTTGCCACAATATAGGCACAATCCTTGTTTACGGCGTGACTCTTTCTCCGTGGCTGTGAGGCTCGCTCGTATTGCGCCGATGTCCATGGGTTCTCCCTTGGATGCGGTGGCAGTTTCAGGACTTCCCACTGTCACATAGGATGGAAGGGATTTTCCTTTTCTCCCATGATCCCCCTTTCTTTCACTTAGCCTATGTTCCAGCCGTAATACCAGGTTGATAAGGCCCTCACATGTCTTGGGTTGCGGGTCAATATGAGCCACGGCGTCCTTGAGCTCATCGCACAGCCCGTGATGGAAGAGCGCCGTCTGTTTAGCAACAGGCCACTTGGTTTCCGCAACCAGCCTTCGGAACGCGTTGAGATACTGCACCAGGTCGTTGGATCCCTGTCTCAACTCAAGCATTTCACGGTCCGCCGTGTACGAGTCAGCCCTTCTGTCGAAGACCTTCAGGAATTCCTCGCGAAAAGCACCCCAATCACATAAGATGGGGTCGTCCCTGCTCACCAGAGCTACGGCCCATTGTGCCGCGTTTCCAGCCAAATAGGATATAAGGAAAGCCACACGAGCCTGACTCGTGGGGAACGCCCTTGGTTTGCACGATAAATGTAGCGCCACTTGTGTGAGGAATACCTGCACTGTGTTAGGATCCCCACTGTACCTCTCTGGTGTTGCCAAGGGGACGGCTACCGGCATTTCCACTACTACCGCAGGGGTCTGGTTCGTGAGGGAGGTGCTGGGCGTGAGCGGGTCCAATTGGATAGCATCCAGTCTGGCTTTTACATCGGCTGTTTCTTGCCTGGAGGCAGCCAATTCAATTTGCACGGTCGCTAAAGCAGCCAGCACATCATCAAGTGTTGCCATGTCTGTTATCGACCGGGAGACAGTTAGTGTTATTAAGGTCGGATATTTTGTAACGCCCTGAACGTCTCAGGATCGTTTAACAGACACGATAATGAGAACGCAACCACTTGTGAAGGTTTAGTTATTTTAATGAAGGCAAAAATAATACAAGGAATAAACAAAGGTTATAGTCACTGGAATCCTCCAGGCTAAGTACGTTACCAGCCCACAGCACGGATGGTCCTAACCGTCCTCTGCATATACGCCGATCCCGGCGTATGCCAACAGAGGGCAGAAATGAAATGGCCGACAATGCCAATCGGTAGGCTGTGAGGGGCACGAAGAGTGTTGGGGAGAATCGAGGAGTCAGGGAAACACCCAGCCGGGGTCTCTACCTGAAGGGAGCAGCCGCTCAACCTCTTCCTCAGACTGCACCGGGACGCGGAGTCAGCTCCTGGTGATACGTCACCGATACCCCAATCACAAGCAAAGAAGACTGAACCGAGAGCAGCCGCTCGATCGATCCCGTGGACTTCCGAGTCTGTAACGCGGCAAACACCTCCTGGTGTGCGTTACAGCTGGCAGTCCCTGTATCTCTGGTCGGGCTGGGAGTTACGACTCCAACCAGCAAAAGCGCCTCTGCGCTTTGACTCAGCCGAGTCAAAAAGCGAAGCTCAATGGTTATCCGGTAGAGCTTCCGGGTCCTTCACAGGTGACGATGGGGCAAGACACGGCCCAGGGAATAACGACTCAACCTACCTCCGTTCTTGCCTTACTGGAGCACCACTCCGGAACACTGCTCTTCACTAAGCAGGTACGTCGGTGTAAACACAATATCCGACAGCGTTGTACCTCCCGGTTCCTCCCTTTATAGGGCGTGTTTTCCTTGAGTTATGTAACAGCTCTCCTGTTTACATAAGGGCGTGTTTTCCTTGAGTTATGTAACAGCTCTCCTGTTTACATAAGGGCGTGTTTTCCTTGAGTTATGTAACAGCTCTCCTGTTTACATAAGGGCGTGTTTTCCTTGAGGTATGTAACAGCTCTCCTGTTTATATAACCTCTCAACCGCTAAGCATCCTGTGAGATGTAGTCCGTTTTCGCTGGTTACCGTTTTCCTCCCCTCGCATGACAGGAATTCTTGACACCTAGATACTTCCTGTATAAATACAGCACCTCCTGCTAAATATTAGACAGAGGGAACCCAGACTTCCAGGCCGACACACTGACCAGAGACGCTGAGGCTCCTGCATGCAGACGCTCCAGCTGACAGTGGTCTGAACATTCCTCGCTAGGTGTCCAACTTGAGAACAGGACGGGCTCCTACATTCTCACACTTCAGGTAATGGGGATCAACTAAATCTTAGAGGGATTCTTGGCTTTATACCTACCCACATGCTAGGTACACTTAGGTACATCAAGATAGGCATCGTAGGAGTATGCGCACTTTTATACTGCATTTTATATTCATCTATTTATTTATGCTTATTGCAAGATGGTAGAACTGTACTACCCTTTTATATTCACAGTACTGCTAATCATATATCTCTGCTACTGCCCAATGGTTGTTGCAGCTCATATATTCTACACGACAATAACAACTGTTCAATAAATCCTTATTGAAACGCCCAGGCTGTTTATTCTGTGTATCTCTGAGACAAACTAAGTGAGCACGAGTGACTGAGCGAAAAGTAGTATATTGTTTTCATGATCCTGAGGGACCAGGGTTGTCATGTTCTGAGGTTGACAAAAACTGTTCTCTCCCCGATAAGAGGAGATAATAGTGGCACAGTAAGCTTGCTAATGCACACAGGATAACATGCTCGGTGGGGGTGCTCAGAACCAGTCTGCCACCAATCCCACAGTTTATGTTATCCAAACGCACAGGTCCTGCCTGGGTACTATAGGAACTATACGACATGGCGCCCAATGTTGGTTGGGTACTTATTTAACAGTAGGATCTGAGTAGTTCAGTCGTGCTATTCTCAAAGACCCCTACTCACAAAACACCAGAGACGTCTAGAGTGGGTGGGCACAAATTCTGCCACAGCTAAGTAGGCGAAATATCCTATTTATTAGCTGTTGGTTATTTCAAGCATGAAGGACATAGTGTACCTAAAAATTGTGTAATAAAACCTTATCTTAGTTCCCTTAAACAAACTTCTCCTTTACAAAATATATGAGGGCGAGGATAACTCAGTGGTGAATCGACGCCTCTCAACAGGAGACAGAGAGGTGGATGGAATTATCATCACACCTAAATTAAGACATACTATCACCCTGAAACTACTAGAATATGGTTGAACATCTAGGGGTGGCTTAGTACCTTTTGTGATTGAGGCACACAAATTAAACAAAACAGAGGTATTCTATTCGTGGGTTACATTCCCAGAAGCAGATGCAAGAACCCAGAGATTTCACTACAATACAGAAGGAGATGCACCAGTGGAATATGGGCCATGCGAGGACATAGGGGTACCACTCACGTACCAGGAGCACCTATACTGGTTTAAAGGCGCCCTACCCCACATAAGACACTGAGCAAGATTAGGCCCGCTCGGAGGAGACGGGGCAACATGGCCAATATTAGCGGCCTACACACCACATCCTGACATTGAAACAATGCCACAGCCAAACTTACTCATACAAAGATTTAATTAGAATCTACAGAAACCTGACGCAATTCGTCATGAGGACTTTCACAGTCCAACCAACAACAGTTGCAGCAAATGGAACTCAACATCAGAGTACAGCAACTAAAATAACTCCACAAACATTACACGCGGTAATAGAAAAAATGCCCATAAAACGTGAACAAATGCCATTCTGGATAGCTCAGAAAATAACTCCGCTTGAGGCAGTATTCCAGAATACTACCCTGATTGAAAAACACAGAATGTTAACAATCTGCTTGTCCAAGGGGATAACACCACAAGTAGAGGACTGCACCACTTGGGGTACTGTTTATCCTGCCATGTATACCAGGACACATGGTATTCCTTCATTAGCAGTGATACTGGATGTATTAAGACAAATAGAAAACGAGTACAAAGCAGAGCCTGCTCTGAATTTAGGGATGAAGTTATTAAATAACTATGACCAGGTATCAGCCATAATACTAGCGAATATTACAGGGGAAGCAGCTTCAGTGGCAATCCGCCAACGCCTAAGGGAGTTCAGTCTGTTGGATCAACAACATGAACTGCCCAAAATAATTGAAACTGCATATGCAGAATTAGGCTAGACAGTTTGGGTGGGAAAGCTTTAAAACTACAACTGATGGGCAGCCCTGAAAAGGACACTTCAAAGCAGACACCTGCTTCTTCTAAAAAGAAGGATAATAAAAAACAACAACATTTTTGAGAAAAGAGATCCGAATCCCAAGGTAGATCTCCTCCAATGGAGCCCTCTGAAAAGAGGTATAATCTCAGGAACAGGGATAATATTTAGAAAGCTGACAGGTGTCAGGATTCTGATACACGTTCCTTTCAGGGCTCGACGTAAAACTCCGAGAGAGAAGGACAGTCAGCACACAAAGAAGAGCGTACAAAGTCCAGAGACAAGGAGCACGCTCAAGGCTATACTTCCAAAAAAGAAGACAAGCAAAAATCAAAAACTCAATTTAAGAAAAAGAAAGTTGCAGGCCTGAAGATCAGACATGCCCAGGATTCTGAGGACGCAGCTTCTGAACGGGAAATGGGATCTGACGATGCTAGACAGTGCGGCAGAAGTAACAATTTCTGGTGACAGCGGACTTGAATGATTACATCACGGTGGAAACACCAGACACAAGGGTGAGTGTCCAGCATGAGTTACATGAAATAACACTCCAAATGGAGGCGGACAAGCCCTGGAAAGTTAAATGTCTCTTTTGGGAAAATCTGTCATCTGGTTATGACATCCTATTAGCAGAACAAAACTAGCCACCAGCATTCGTTATGGAGTGCCCTGGGAGGAAGATATAATTTTTCCAGCATTCTCCAACGTCGTTCCCATACATCTTAAACATGCATATGCACGGGAGTGGGGAGTAGCCCTAGCTTCAGCATTGTATAAGATTCATGCAGGGTGGGATAAGGATTCAACCCACCACGTGATCCCGTTAAAAGTTTCACCAAATGCACAATATCCAATTAAGCAGGAAGCTAAAAAACACCTCAGGGGGATCTTAGATCAACTTGAACATCAAGGGGTCATTGAAACATGCACCTCACCAATTAACAATCCTTTGTTTCCCATATCAAAACCAGACAACTCATATCATCTAGTTTTCGATTACAGACATTTAAACACATGCACAAAGACATTCGCTGTCCAAAATGCACACAGTGCCGCATTAATGCATAACATTGTGTGGAAAACATACATAACAACTCTTGATATCTCAAATGGATTTTTCTGCCAAAATATAGCACCTGAGAGCAGGTATTTGACTACATTCTCAGTGTTGGGGTCCTAGCAACAATTTTGTCATCTCCCCCAGGGGTATGAGAACAGCTCCGGGGTATTTTCAGCAAGAGTAACTGAGTTACTCACAAATTTTGATGAGGAAGCATTGTCAGATGTGGATGATATTTATCTGACGGATGATGACTTAAAGAGGCCCTCGATCAGAGTGAGCACCATTATTATGGGATTCGCTTCTGAGGGCTACAAATTTAACTTTAAAAAATTGTCCACCTCAGTGCCCTATTTTCAGGATATGATCTTTCAAGTGACGGAAAAAGCCTGGTAGCTAACTTCTTAGAAAAGTGTGCACTGCTCCAACCTCCAAAAACATAAAAAACCTACAATCAATACTGGGATTCCTAAATTTTGGCAGAACATACATTTTGGAATACGCAGAAAGAGTAAAACCTTTCTACGACTTAATAAAACCTGACTTTTCAGTTAGACACTGGACACAGGAACACTCAAATATCCTACGTTCACTACAAGAAGACATGATTGCTTCCAAACACTTACAGACACACGTAAACATACCAACCTAGTGATCTGCGTAACAGCGGGTCAATGAGGGTACACTTACTTAACCTTCAATGAAGGCGAAGCCGTACCAATCGCTTACAAATCACACCTATAACCAAAAACGCAGAAATGCGTTTTACTTCAACGGAGAAAATACTGACAGCTGTTCAGACCGCTGTAGCAAGAGGAAGAGCACTGGCTCAGGGGAAACGCATAATTGTCGTCACTCTGGTACAGGCTTTAGAAGCTGTTACAAAGGCTAGCATTCTGAATGCGAAAGCCTTACATCCGAGATGGATACAATGGGCTAATTCTCTTACTGCAACGGACGTTGAATACAGATTTGATCCAAGTCTAAAAACACAAGCATTCCTGCAATACGAACAAGAATATCCTCTACCAAATGAACTCTTGCCTCTAGATCAGTATGAATATATTATTTACACTGACGGATCTGCTCAACCGACCATAGGGAGTAAGCAACAATACAGCGCAGCGTGTGCTATCGTTAATGGTCACATGTGGGACGGAAAGTTCCATCCGAGTTGCACAAAAACACTAGGAGACTGCACGGCACAGCGGGTAGAGTTAAAGGAATTGACACTGGCACTTGTAAATACGAATCACGAATTCCCCACAGTAATTGTGTGTGATTCCCTTCACTGTGTGCAGTCATACAATGAATACTTATATCATTAGGAACGGAACGGGTTTAAAGATGTAAAAGGTAGCACAATTAAGCATAAGATGCTATGTGAACAGGTAGTTGAGTTGAAAAACGAACTACCACGGGCTCACGTGATACACACATTGCGTCATCAACGTAATGGCACTCACGTTGAAGGGAATACATTGGCTAATGAAGCCGCGAAGGAGGCTGTACGCACGGCTTCCGTAGCTGCAATCGCTCGTTCAAAAACGAGAATAGACATCGAGATAATGGTGGCTGTCATTGCTTTACACAAGGACAGCTCAGCAGTACCAAAGACATTTCCACTCAAGTCCTCCTACAAGTTAGATTTCATATGCTCAGATTCCTGGAGTGGGGGACAGAGTAATACCACATTTGGATCGTAGGCAAGGTTTAATACTAGCAGCACACAAGGGTTCGGGTTCTACGTACACATGTGTTACAGCTACTATTTCTTTATTGAAACAGCGCTATTGGTGGCTGGGACTAACAAAACAAACTAAAGACTACGTCTTGAAATGTGACATCTGCCAACAGATGAAAGGCTCCACCATAACATGCCCGGCACAGACACCATTATTAAAATCAGACAAACCTCTCACTTGTGTATATTTGGATCACTGCGGACACTTACAATCTTATGGGGCTTACAAGTATATCTTGGTGGCAGTGGATTTATGCTCAAGATACCTATGGGTATGGCCTCAGCGCTCGGCTGATGCTTGAACTGCTATCAAAGATTTGAGAGTCTTTATAGGGACATAAGCAGTTGGAACGTTATATTCCGACCCTGGCCCGGCGTTTAGCTCTTGGACTTACAAAGAGGCCATGGAAAGTATGGGCGTAGCACTGCGGTACTCCTCTCTGTACCATCCTGAGGGAAATTCAGTTGTGGAGAGGAAAAAACGGGACATAAAGCAATCTTTAACAGCTAGGGTATTAGGCAAGGGCGGTTGTTGGGTCAATCACTTGTATGGGGTACAGAGAGCCCTCAAAAACCAGCCAAGAAGTTCTCTAGGGGGTGTCACTCCATATGAGGTCCTATTTGGGATGAGAATGTGGGTACCTGATCTTGATTGTGAAGGCGCAGTGGCAGATGAGAAACCATTTGATATCCATGATTGTTTGGCTGTTTTACAGGATCTAAATGAATCCAGGACAAGACAAAGTAACGTCCACATAAAACAGACCCCCACTGGGGAGGTCAAGGCAGTCACGGCAAGACCTGTATGGATCCCAAACGTCGGGGATCTGGTCAAGGAGAAAATTCTGGACAAGAAAGAATTCGGGCAATCCTGCAGAAAGCCTGTATCGGTCCTAGCAGTACAAGGAACAAGAACTGTACTTTTGTCGCCTCTTGCTGGGAAAAAGGAGAAAAGATTTGTCTCAATTGACTTAATCAAACCACACTATGTGGCTGATACTAAACAGTAGGCCTCGTGGACTCCACAGTAGCAGATGCCCTCCTCTAGCTACAATTCAAGAAGTTCAAACAGAAAAACTCGGCACGTTCGAAGAGCCTTTCAAACTGAAACTCAAAACAACACTCGAGTTGCAATTAGACCAAATACAGACGTCTATATCAACATGCCTCGACGAGAGAAAAATGCGATTTCAACAAATCTCGATACAATTCCAACAATTGATCGAACTGCTTCTGGCTACTTCATGAACTTTGATATGTTTTCTTTGGATCCAAGTGAACCTGAAACGACGCCAGCCCAAAAATCCCTCACGCAGCAAGTTATAGACTTTCTGAACTTTCTCAAAAAGAACTCTCGGTAATTACTGGGATACTATTCTTTCTTTTCTGGCTAGGTTAAGTTATAACTTTTAGCATGCTTATTAATGGATAATACCTTGAACAAAGCTCTACAGCCCAGAAAGTTAATTTGATTTTAAAACCACATCAATTGTCTCATCGTGAACAAAGAGACTTGTCCTCAGTCAGCATCACAGTGGTTCCTATACCGGACGGTATAGTTTGGGAAAAGGCTGATTTCAAAATATTCGGTCCTACTGAACTTTTAAAAATTTCTCATGTATTTAAAATTTCATTAAGTGATATCATTACCTCCAGTACATTTTCTGATGATTGGGACTCTGAAACTGTTAATAACATGTTGTCTGATTCAGAGAAAACTGCTGCATTTCTGAACACTGAAATGTCAGAAGGTAATTAGGTCTATGACACTTTGTACTGTTACCAACATTATGGTCATAATTTTCTGCACATATCTATTTCACCTAGAAATGTTTTGAGTACCATCAGTTAGAACATTGCCCTCCACAACCTAAAAGTAGTTTGCAAACATTTGCACAGAAATGTTCATATTTTTCAGGATTTAACACTAGTGACCCGACCTCAAATTATCATAAGGTTACACCAACATTGGCACTGAAAATTATGTTGACAAACACCAAACAGATTTACTCTGCTTCCTTTATTGCCCAACTGTCCGAACAGGGTTTTGACCTATGGAAGGACACAATAGTGTGGGGTTCTAGAGACTGTCAATTCCAGGGAACAGAAGCACTATTTAGAGCATGCCTCATTCCACAGCAGATATTTCTAAACGACACTGTGCAAAAGACATCCTGTCTTGGACTAGCCAAGAACAAGGACCTTAACACGCCTCAGTTTCCAACACCATCACAAATGGGGGGGGGGGGGGCATAATTCAACTTCACAGGAAGGGGTAACTATAGATGACATTTTATAGTACAACAGATCAGACCCTAATTGGAAAGAATGGTTGGTTTGGCCCTTAGACACAAACAGATGTCAGAGAGGATTCTGGGATACCACCAAAGGGTTTACTATCCATAGGCCAGATCCACGTTATGTACAAAGAGAACACCCAGGTGTAGTGACATCCCACTGTGTTGGGAAGTTGTGCCTTGATTGGCTAGAAACCTCAACACTTATAGAAGTGAAACAACACTTAGCCTTACTCTCACAGGACATTGATCTTAGGGATTTTTTACAAGGTCCAAGGAAACACAGTCAGAAACGCTTCATATATGCTGGCATTTAGGCTGCCTACAATGAAATCTGGAAAATATCTCAACAAGAGGTCACAGAGAGGATACGGGAAAAAGACAATATTTTGGAAAAATCTCTTGCAGTGGTAGACAATGGGTTAACAACTTTGTCCTCCAGAATATATTCCTTAGGCAACATTGTATCTTCTGCGATAGACATACTAGAACAGGATTTAGCCGTATCACAACATGGGCAATCTCAGTTACGGTCTATTATGTTATTGAGCTGGACGCTGCAATCTTTGCGTGCAGGCTATGTGCCTTGGCATTTTATAAACAGTACGTCTCTGTTTTCTGAATATAATCTAATGGATAAACAGTTTGAAATGGCACAAAGGGGAGCAAAATATACAATTCTGCGTATTGAAAAACTGGACCAACTACCATTTACAGTAGCGGAATCTCCGTCTAGAGAGTGCCTAATCCATGGCCACATAACTCTACGGGTCACTACTTTTCAGTTTTAATATTGCCCTGAGCAAAGGCAGGCAGGCAAATATGAAAAAAAGGGTAAGGAATCCTGGGAATTACCATATAGATTTCGATGCCAGAGTGGGGATCGAAAAGTGTTTCTAAGTGGTACAAACTGCAACAACGCTTTAAGCGGTTCTCTCATGTGCCAGGACATATCGTTGCATGGAGGATGTAATGGTTCGGTAGCGAATTTGTCTTGCCACATGAAAGTGACTCCAGCTGCTATGATTTCACCTGTATTTGAGCTGCTCTTGAATGGAAGTTACTTAATGCTGAACGATCAAGTTTGCTGTGGGATGCTTCCGAGCATTGCCTAGCTGGTCACTGTGAACTCCAGGGTTACTTGCTGTATGCAAGTATTGTTTCCTCCGACAAGTACAGTCAAGGAGTCGCTGTTATGGCCTTAGTTGAATGTTTCTTTTATACAATTTGATACTTTGAGCAGACTGAAAGCTAAGCTTTTACAGC
Organism: Triturus cristatus; assembly: GCF_964204655.1. Lineage (NCBI taxonomy): Eukaryota > Metazoa > Chordata > Amphibia > Caudata > Salamandridae > Triturus > Triturus cristatus. The sequence goes on along the minus strand of NC_140593.1, from coordinate 1,097,691,215 downwards.
AAACTGTACCCTTAACCTCCGCTCGAGAGACCTATGATCTTCAAATCGCAAGGACTTCGACTGAGATACAGGCACTTATAGGTACAAACTTCCCCATTCATTTCGCAGAAATGGAGGGTCGTATTTTTAGTACGTCTGATATGAGTGGTATTGTAAACCTATTTAAGACCACAGGGTCAGGAATTCTGAGCACCTTTCAGACAATCCTCTGAGTTATTCCAAACTTTATAAACTCCGTATTTGGAAGCATTTTTGGAGGTCTACCTCTGATCCTGCTATCAATAGCAGGAATCCTGATTGTCATCTATATGCTACGCAATGGACGGCCAAATCACCGAGATGGCAAAAGGGCTCCTGGAGTGGAAATACCGTGAACGCATGGTACAGCATCTGGGCACACCTCGCCTATGGGAACTGAGCGCCACTTGGTTCCTATTGTTCAGACCAGTCTGGATGGACTGCATCTTACCTGATCTTCGATGCCTGTTTTGCGGTGACGAATGAGTGTTGGACCTCTATCTGACACTTGCAACGGACCTTGAGGTCTCATGCTCGGCAATGTCCCCAGCGTATTCCTATACTAATGGCTGCATTCCTTGAGAACCCGCTGGTGCCTTTTACAACTGGGTTGAGCATCAGCTCTACCACTAGCACAACTATCACCCATGTATCGACTACAGCACCGGCGGCTGCCTCTACACCAGCTATTGGCAGTACTGAATATCATCTGTGCTCCATTGACGTACTCTGCGAGGTGTTACAAGGACCGTCCCCTTCAGCAGCAAGCAATGTCGATTTTGCGTCTCCCAGCCAGGACATTTAATCTATAATTGGCTCATGTTGTGCTGGGAAAGAATTTGGATTTTCCTTTCTTCTACAGTTAACTAAATTTGGAACATTTCCTAAAATTGACACTTTCTCGCTGAAAAGCATGGCCTTTTGACGCTTATAGAAAATCAACTTATATAAACAAACTCAATTAGGAATGTGGTTTAAGTGACAATTCCAAACAACTGATTTTCGTAGTAAAATATTTTTTTCCCCATTTTTGGGCTGTTTTTAAAATGATTTTAAAACAAGGTTTTACAAAGCTCATTGATGAATATTTTATGCGCTACTATCTAGTAAAGAGAATAATAGTTCACTAGCATTTTTATCATTGTTGACTGTTCGGAAGAGGAGTGGGTGTTATGTTTCATATAGGTACCCTAATATAGGTCCAGGTAACATCATACCATTTCACCTACATTACCTCCCCTACACTACACAGCAATGGGCCTTTTCGGATTGAACCTTTACCTAGTTCTAGTCCTGGGTGCAGAAGGAGGGTTTCTCCTAAACAATAGAGTCCTATAACTCCATCAATAGACTCACACGGTATGAATGAATATTCATAAGGGTTCTTGGAAACCAGGCTGGGGCTACACCACCTTCCTCCCCATATCTACGTACACGGTTCATCCCATACGTCATCCTCAGATTCAACAATGGCTAATACAAGAAACAAGGGACAAAGGAACCCTAAATACTTTCTGTATTAATACAGCACCTCTTGCTAAATATTAGACAAAGGGAACCCAGACTTCCAGGCCGACACACTGACCAGAGACACTCAGGCTCCTGCATGCAGACACTCCAGCTGACAGTGGTCTGAACATCCCTCGCAGGGTGTCCAACTTGAGACCAGGACCGGCTCCTGCATTCTCACACTTCAGGTAAAGGGGTTCGACTAAATCCTAGAGAGATTCTTGGCTTTACACCTACCCACATGCTAGGTACATCTAGATAGGCATTGTAGGAGTACGCGCACTTTTATCCTGCATTTTATATTCATATATTTATCCATGCTTATTGCAAGATGGTACAACTGTACTATCCTTTTATATTTACAGTACTGCTAATCATATATCTCTGCCACTGTCTAATGGTTGTTGCAGCTCATATATTCTACACAAGAATAACAATTGTTCAATAAATCCTTATTGAAACGCCCAGACTGTTTATTCTGTGAATCTCTGAGACAAACTAAGTGAGCACGAGTGACTGAGCGAAAATTAGTACATTGTTTCCACGATCCTGAGGGATCAGGGTTGTCCGATTCTGAGGTTGCCAGAAACTGTTCTCTCCCCGATAAGAGGAGATAATAGTGGCACTGCGAGCTAGCTTATGCAAGCAGGATAACATTCTCGGCGGGGGTGCTCGGAACTAGTCGGCCACCAATCCCACAGTTTATGTTATCCAAACGCGCAGGTCCTGCATGGGTAGTATAGGAACTACATGACAAGGGCATCTCCATGAGGGAAGCCCAGGCATCCCCTGAAAAGCCAGATGGTCTCAGCCAGGCATGGCATCAAAGCGCCACTGTCGTCAAAACCGCCCTGTCCAGCGTGTCAGTCGTTCCAAACCACACCTAATGGTAAACTTTGCTGCATCTATCCCATCTTTTACTGCTTGGCAGAGCACGGCCTGGGCCTCCTTCAGGACCTGCGGCAGCATTTGCGCAACGTAACCTACAGAGTGTGGGGTGTCTCAATAAGCATGCAGTGTTTACCGACTGCAACACAAGCCTGGTGGAAGACGACATCATCTTCCCCAAGCTGGTCAGCCTCTTGGATTCCCTGCCCAGTGGTGCGGCAGGGAATATGCCATGGGATGTAGAGCCTTGGACTACCAGACTCTCAGGGGTGGGGTGCTGAGTAAGGAAACTCAGGTCCCTAGTTGCAGGGCGGCAGGCAATTGTCCTATTTACAGGAGCCCCTGTAGTGGACTTGGACCAGGTTCCCTATTGGACATTCATCAGATCTTCATTAAAAGGGAGAAAGGGTTCTGAAGAGGAAGCTCCAGGCTGCAGCACTTCTGTCAAGATGTTAGTCTTGACTGACACCGAGGGTAACACAAGATCCAGGACCTCAGCTGCCCTCTTCACCACCATGGAATAAGACGCTCTGTTCTCCATAGCCACGGCAGGTGGAGAAAGCATACCAGTGTCTGGGGATGAGTTCAGACAACTGGCATCCTTGTGTTCCTCACACCAGTCCATATCATTGGTATACTATAAAGGGTCCAGTGATCGCTCCCACTCTCCTCCCATCCATAGGCCTTCAGAAAATGTCTCAGGCTCTGCCCTAGCACATAGGGGTCCTGTCGCCGCCGGCTACGGTTGACGCTGCTCCGCGTTGTCGAGTATGAGAATGGGGCTGACACTGCTGGCATTGGGAGTATCGGCATAGGGGAAGGATGTGTGTGGCACGACTGGCGCCTTGCCGGATCCATGTCCCGATCCATTGAGCCCTGCCTCCGACCCCATGGGGCCCTAAGGCACGCCGGAGATGTTGGGCCGCTCAAATGCTCAGGGCATGGCCTCGTAAAATTCTTTGACTTGAGCGGGGCTCGCTCCAGCTTCTGGAAAAGGAGGGAGGCTCGGAGTTGGCCCAGTCAACGATGCCAAAGAACCTTGCTTCGAACAACGATACTCCTTTGTCACATCGGGCAAAGGACGAGGGGACGTCGAAGTGCGCTTCAACTTTTTGTGTTTCTTGTGCTTCTTCTCTGAAAGGCCAGAGGACCAGGAAGGGGAAGACTTGGGGCTCCTGGAGCGGTCTGAGACACGCCCTCTTGATCGGGGCCGGGATCTCCAAGGTGTCATGCGGTGTCGCATAGCAGCTTCAGGGACTGCTCAATCAAAGCCTTCGGTGCCATGGCACAGCAGTCCGAGCAAGACTTAGAGTTGTGGTCACGCTCAAAACACCACAGACACACGAGGTGTGGGTCTGTAACCGACATGGCACAATGACAGACGCTATGCTGTTTCAAACCGTTCTTCCTCAAATACATCCCTCGGCACACCAGGGTGAAGTATTTCCTCAAAAAAGACTCGACAAAACATTGAAAAAAGTCTGTCAAGAACCCGACAAAGGGGTAGGTGGCTCTTTGTCCGGATCAGCACTACTTGGCACCGAAAGAAAAGAGCTGACGTCAGCATGCTGAGGTGGCACCTATAAAGGTGGCACGAAGATTACTTCCGGCACAGAAGACGCAGACGACATCAAACAGAGCCAATCGATGCAACCTACTGGTGCACAGGAGTACTGCTCGCGCAAAAATCTTCCAGATCCAGTCTGACGCCTGGGAATTTCAAAGGTAAGGAATCTGCAGCCAGATGTCTCTATCAGATAATGATGATACTGGCCGATTTGAAATGGCAAGACTGTGCGCTGAGAAGAGTGGCTGCAACTAAAAAGGATTTGAGATTCAGGAAAAAGCAGATTAATCTTTTCCTGGATTTCAGCTTAGTGACCAAGAGTAGAAGGAAACTGATGCTCAATGTGTGCCAGGGTTTATTAGGTTTTGGGATTGTTGGCCTCAATGTAGAGCCTTGCATGACTGAAACAGGTTCTTTGTAATAAACCATATGCATTCACCTGAGTGAAATCAGCTAACTCATTTTTTGATGGCCTGAAAAACAAACCCTGGGATACATTACCGGTATTAACTCTTGAATCTCACTGGGCGCATACGTTAATATGCTCCTGTGATTACTTCTTTTGAATGTACCAGAGTCAAGCATGGTGTTGACAGACTTCGAGGGAGGTAGTTTCCTTTGCTCAATGGGGATTGCTGTGGATCTGGGTGACCTTGAGTGCTTTTAACTCCATGACTGCTATCCCATATTCCCTCCTTTTGTTCTCTTCAACTTCCCTATACCTCCCTCTCTTCCTTTTACCTCCCTCCCTTTACCAATAGTGGATGCTTAGATATTTATGACACTGAGGTTATAAAAATCAAATATTAGTGTATATTTGAGTTTTTGTTTCAGCAGGTTTCGGTTTTATGTTTCTTTTGTTGGAGTTTTTTGGCTGTCTGCCATGTCCTTTTGAATTTTGTTGTTGTTTGATGAGGCATGCTTTACCAGGTCGGACTGGCCCACAGGGCAATGAGGCAGCACCTGATGGGCTTGTCTGGCAGATCAGTGTGTGAGCATGTTTTTCAGAAGTCTGTTGGTCTATTTTATGGGCAAGTGGGCGGTATTTACTGCTGATTTCTCTAACATACCACAAACATTGTGTACAACAAATGCATGCGTGCTCCCATAACTTGCAAAATACCCAAGCAGTGTCTCTTCACAAGTTTAAAACTGGCCTGATCCGCAAATTTGGGACACTTTATTAGTTATCAGGTTTGATAACGGGCCACTTTTATTTTGGTGCCCGGGCCTAGTTTTCTCCCAGTCCAACCACTGCCTGCTTTGGGGAATTAATAATAAACTTGTTGTTAGAAATTGGGTTTCTGGTTGGCAGAGGTAGGCACCCTGTTAAAGCAGGAACCACAATCCTAGTCAGGGTAAGTGTAGTACACACAAAAAGTTTACCTGTGCTCACCTTCTGGTAGCTTGGCACAGAGCAGTCAGGCTAAACTAAAGAGGCAATGTGTAAAGTATTGTACACACACACATAGTAAAACAGTGAAAACACCACCAAAGTACTCCACACCAGTTTAGAAAAAAGCCATTATTTATAGGAGTAAAACAAGACCAAAACGATAAAACTCCACCATACACCTTATGAAAGTTATGAATTTTTGCAAGATTAAATCAAAATACAGAGCTTAGAAATCAATAGCTCCAATTGGGGCTATCTGGTTGCGCTTGACTGATGCAAATCCAAAAGTCCAGTCCGACCGCGATGGAACGCGGGTCGGATACAGGAGTCACGCAGGCCCACAGACAGTATATTGGATGTGTCAATGCTTGGGGACGATACTTTGAACAAAGGAGGGGCTGTGTCGCTGTCAGAGGGGATGTGTAGTTTCTGAAGTCAGCCAACGTCGTTGATGCGTTGATGTTGAACCGCTAGACTGTAGATGATGCGTTAGCGTGTAGCCACGCAGGAGCGGGAATGCGTCAGTCGGGGAAGGTGTGTCGCAGATGTAGGCGATGCGGTGTCCGAAACTCGCGGAGCAGCGGTGATGCAGAGGCACTGCGTTGGCAAAGTCAAGGCTGCATTGTAAGTCGAGGTTGTTCCTTGCGTAGTTGGCGAGCGGTGTCCACGGCTTCGGTACAGGCTACGGCAATGCATCGATATTGCGGAGAAACGTGCTGATCCAATCGACAAGTCAATGTCAATGCATTGGTTTCTTGGACTGCAAAACCAAACACTCACTTTCAAGGACCCAGGTCTGGATTTGGCACCACTTGGCAGAGCAGGACTCTCAGCAGAAGAGCCCGGGTGCTGGAAAGAATATGCAGGAGAAACCTTTGATTTGAGTCAAGCCCAACAAGTCCTGGGAGAACCTTTAGAGATGCAGGATGTAGAGAGTCAAGTCCAGTCCTCTCACTCCCAGGCAAGATCAGCAGGCCAACACAGCAAAGAAAGCAGCTAAGTGTCAGTCTCTCCTAGGAGCACAACAGCTCTTCTTTCCGATACAATGTCCTCAGTTCCAGAAGTGTTATGAGTATATGGTGTCAGAGGTTCAGTACTTATACCCATTTTAGCCTTTGAAGTAGGGGGGACTTCAAAGAAAGGTATTTGTAGTGCACTAGAACCTGCTCTGGCTCCAGACTCACTGTAGGTGGGTATGCACCCCTTTGTGTAGGGACAGACACAGCCCTATTCAGGTGGAAGTGTTAGCTCCTTTCTCTCACTCTAGCTCAGGAAGATCCATCTGCCTGGTGATGGGCCATCAGGATGTGAGTGGTACACCTCAGCACCTTTTGTGTGTGACTGTCTAGAAGGAATGAATAAAGCCCAGCTGTCACCCAACCCTGACGTGAATTCCAGAGACAGGCAGAAGGCACAGAATAGTTAAAGTAAGAAAATGGCAACTTTCTAAAAGTGGCATTTTCAGACCTGCAATTTAAAAACCACCTTCACTAAAAGATATAGTTTTAAATTGTGAGTCCAGAGACACCAAACTTACTCTTCCTATCTGTTCCCAATTGGAAGTTACACTTGTAAAGGGTTACAAAGCAGTTCCATTGTTAACCTATGGAGAGATAAGCCTTGCAGTAGTGAAAAACGAATGTAATCGTTTTTCACTACCAGGACATGTAAAACTTAAAAGTACATGACCTACCTTTTAAGTACACTGTACCCTGCCCATGGGCTGTCCAGGGCCTACTCTAGGGGTGACCTATGTGTGATTAAAAGCAAGGTTAAGGCCTGACAAGTAGGTTAACTTGTCAGGTCAAAACAGCAGTTTAAAACTGCACGCACAGGCTCTGCAGTGGCAGGCTGAAACATGTCTGAAGGGCTACGCATGTGGGTGGCACAATCATTGCTGCAGACCCACTAGTAGCATTTGATTTACAGGTCCTGGGCACATGTAGTGGACTGTACTAGGCCCTTATCATTAAATTAAATATGCCAATCATGGAGAAACCAAATTCTCTTACATTTAAGACACAGAGCACACGCACTTTAGCACTGGTCAGCAGTGGAAAAGTGGCACAGAGACCTATACGCAGCAAAAATGAAGTTTAGCACACAGCCCAAACAGGAAGTCCAAAAGCAAAAAGTCAGAGGAAACCATACCGTAAGATGCCAGGACTAAAAAACAAATTGTTGTAGAAATACTTTAATGCTTAAAACGGTACAGTTGAATATCAACCAGAGCGAAATACATAGAAGGAGTTACACTGAAACAAAATGTGAAGATATCTTTAACACCTGAAAAACCACAAAGACCGTACGGCATTGGTACATCAAAATTTTGGCCATTAAAAAATGCATTTGTGATGCACCAGGTAAACTTTGAAATACACCTTAAGCTACACAATGTAACAGAAGACCAAATGGAAAGGAGAGGCTGTTAAAGCAAAATTATACACTTGCGGGACACTGCTGCTGATTCGTTGTTGTGCAGACACAACATGTGTTCTAGGGGTTGGAGATATTGCTATTGACATGTGTATTTGGTCTAGGAAGTGGTTCTTGTTCAGTGATGTAGCAAGTGACACAGTAGTGATGTGAGTAATTTAGTTGAGCAGTGGTGTGAATGGCACAATAAGTGTATTTAGGGGCTGGAACAAATTATTTTAGATGGCTGAGATGAACAGTGTAGTTAGAAGTTGTTTGAGAAAGTGGTGTTTTAAGGGGTTGTCGTGAGTAGGCATTCTAAGAAACTGAAAATAGTAATTTCAAGGCGGAGATAAACATTGATGTAGTTGACTGAGAGTGGTGTAGTATGGGTTTGGGAGCGACAGGGATTTTGAAATGTTGAAATGAGTAGTTTTAGGGGAAGGAGCGAGTGGTGTTGTAGTTGGATGAAGAAGCAATGTTATGATGTGCTGAGGTGAGATTACTAGGATTAGTGGTGTAAGTGGTTGAGTCAAGCAATGCTGTGAGCTCGGATGTGTGGTTTTGTGAGTGGCAAAGTTTACCTGTGCTGCGAGTGACTGGGGCGAAGAACAAATTAATGTGTTTCTGGGAATAGAGGCACTATGAGTGGATGGAACAAGGGTTGATGTGAGTAACCGTGGTCAATGATCTTTTGCAAACTTAGGTGATGGTATTGACTGAAGTGAGTGGTGCTGAGAGTGTCCAACCCAGTTTCAGGTCTTAGTGGTGTTATCAGGTGCATGGATATCTGGGGTTATAAGAGGCTGAGGAGAGAGTAACTGGGTTTGGTATTTACAAGGATGCAGTGGAATGGTTTTAGGGGCTAAATTGAGTGGAGTTGCTGTAGGCTTAGGAGACTAGTGTTGTCAGTGACAATGGTTGGGGACAGGAATGAGGTGTGTGGTCAGTGTAAAGGAAATTATAAATAATTAAGCCTGTCTAGACGTTTTTAATGAGGGCAGTATATAAAACAAGTATTGGTAAATGCATTAGGTTTGATTACTAATAAGCTGATTTGTTGCAAGTTCTAGTTTGCTGCGTAGTTGTACAATAAAGGTTTCAGGAAGTCTGTTAAAGTGTTATGACTTGTTTATGTACAAAAAGGCAATATATTGTGCTGTTACTAGTGGTATAGTGCGGGTAAGTAATAGCAAAATATTGAAAAAAGAAATGAAAGATGGAAATAATAGAATTAATTGATGTAATAGAAATGTTATGTGTTTAAAAGAGTTCTGACAATTTTTGGGCCGAGTTCCACTGCACCTGCTGCACCATTGAAATCATGCCCCTAGCTCCTGTAAGGTAACTGCAATATTGATTGCCTATTTATTAGTAAAATATTGCAATAATTGGTGATTAGAGGGGTTCCTAGCGCTTTGAGCCACAGTGTCACTGCACCTGCTGCACCATAGAAATCATTTTTTTTTTTTTTGGAAGACCTTTATTGTTCACAGCTGTGTCATCATACAGTATACATTCACCATCCATGGTGGCTAATCGATTAGACATTAAGCAGAGGTTTCCAGATAATATGACACAGCCATTCAGCCGGTAACCCGGGGGTCCGGCGGCGTTGTACATGGTGGTATTGTTACAGTCATTAGGTAGTTATCTTAATTAATGACAGGTCTATGTTTTTCCTTTTTCTTAGTGTCGGTAACAGAGATAACGCAGTATTCCAGCTAGCATTGTGGCCATTGTGGTCGTCACCCAAGCCCTTATTGAGAGTTGCGCAAAGCGCCGTGGTTAATCATTAGCGTGGGGGTCCCCGTGCGGCACTGTGTCAGCGTCGTGTTCGCAATGCTTGCCGGAGCGTGGCAGTAGTGTTTCGGTATAGCTCACTGAGGCATAGAAGCTAACGCTTAAGTTCGGAGAGTCTAGTCTACAGCTTTATAGTTAGGGTCCATGTGCGGGCTGCGTGGCGCACATCTGTCCCCCCATCGCTACACCCCTGAAGCCGCTGGTTATCGGGGCTATGTCCAGTATTCAACTCAATGTGCCCTTGTCAAGATCTCACTGAGAGCACTGGGTGTACCCATCCCTTGTAGGGCGCGTATGCCATCGCATCTCTGCTGCCAGAGAGCGGTGTGTGTTTAATAGGGTATCGCTTCGGGGAGTCCAGACGATGCGCCCATCATCTGTTATCCGAGATAAGATAGGAGTCCGGCCAGGGAACTTGACCAGTAAACAAACTGTTCCCTACGCTTGTGTGGCAGTAGGGGGAGTAGGGGTTAGGGTTGTAAATTCAGGTGGGGTCAAGGGGAGGGGGGGGGGGGGGAGATCATCAGGTGCTGCAGCGGGGGGTCAGCAGCCGTCCAGTGGGGCACGGCGGGGCTGTGCACTGTGCGCGGGAAGCAGCGGACAGGGGGGGGGGGGGGGGGGGAACCCCCAGTCAGGCTGTGAATCCAAAGCGTCGATGCCCACACTTATTTTCTTGGTGCGCAGGGTGCTCTGCTACATTGGGGGGAGAAGGGCAGAGTGGGGCCAGGTGGTTATGCCTTCTCGTTTGTGTTCCCAGCTAGTCGATGTGTGAGTAGCGTCGAATCGCGGCAGCAGCGTTCGTTTGGTGTGTTATATCCGCATGGTGATATATCTCTGGTGTCGGTCTCATGTAGGGCGGGAGCAGAGGCCACCAGAGGCGAGTGGGGGGCAGGGAGTTAGCTCCGCTGCAGCATTAGAGCCGTCTCTGACGGACATCAAGAGATCGGTTAGATCTATAGTCTCAGGTTATCCCTTGTTCCTGGCAGGCCATCTGAAATGTTTTAAGGTGGTCATCCCAATGCTGGGCGATGGGGAATTTCCGGAGTCCCGCGGTTTCCTCCCGAAGGAGCACCGTACTCTCCGCTTGTGCCCAGTTGATGAAGGAGGCTTTCCAGTGTCTAGTGTGCGGGGGGGTCGTGGCCTTCCAGTGTTTAGTGAGCAAGCGCTTGGCCGTTATGAGTCCCATGTCCCAGAAGCGTGCCTGCACTTTGTTGTTTTTTGTGCGCTTATACAATCCTAATATGCATGTCTCCCATGTGTGTGGCAGTTGCTCGTCAGTGTCGCGCGCGAGTAGTGTCAATATTTCGTCCCAATATGCCCGTATATCAGGGCAGTGCCACAGCATGTGTAGGAGGTCTGCTCCCGGTAGCGTCCGTTAGTGAGAAGTATCTATTTATCTTGTCGGGCGTGAGGTATGCACGTTGCAATATGTAGTATTGTATAATTTTGAAGCGGGGATTACGTGGGATGTTGGTCGGGCCAGCCAGGATCAATGCCCATTCTTTATCTGTCCAATCTCTTCCCCTGTCTGTCGCCCATTGTTCTCTCAGCGGTAGTGTGGATGGTTGCGAGTGTGCCTGTAGAGCTTGCGCTAGCCAGTGTATGATGTGCGAGCCGTTGCCCATGACGTGCAGGTATTGTATAAAGCTGTGCATCAGGAGTTCGTCTGTGATGTCGCCCCAGGAAGTAGTAAGCGTGCACAAGAGGGACGCGTGCAGTAGGAACTGCCCCGTCGGGAGAGCTGTGCTTTCAGTCAGGTTTGTGAAGGTGAGCAATTCACCATCCGCGTATAGGTCAGTCAGCGTGTCCACCCCTGCACGCTCCCAGGTAGTCAAGTGGGCTTCAGTAAGCGGTCCCGTCGGGCCAGGTGTGCCCAAAAGTGGTAAGATTGGGGCATATGGCTTAGTTGCTCGTGTGAGACGAAGGCACCGCAGGAAACACCTGCGCGCCACCGCCAGGTATATCTGGGAGGGGCATTGAGTGCGGGTGATCGGATGGAAAAGCGTGTTAATTTGCGTTCGTGTCCAGGCAGCTGTGTTCGAGGCGATATCCTCGAGGTGTTTGCCGCTCAGCCATCACGCGACCCATTGCATCTGCGCCGAGAGGTAGTATAGCTCCATGTTAGGGACTGCCAAGCCTCCCGAGTCTGTGGGCATGTATAGTTTGGTCAGTGCCACTCGTGGTCTCCCCTTGTTCTAGATGAGGCTGCGCAGCAGCACCTCTAGATCGCGGAATAGCTTGGTGGGAACATACGTGGGTATGTTTGCATAATAGAGTAGTCTAGGCAGCACAATCATCTTAGTCAGCGCAATGCGGCAAGGCACATTGAGGGGTAGGGTGTTACAGAAGCCGATTTGCGCTCGGATGGAAGCTATTGTTCGGAGGAGGTTCCCCTCCAAGATGTCTGTTGGGTTCCTGTATATTCGTATCCCCAAGTAGCGAAAGGTAGTAGGGTACCACTGCAGCTTGTCCCCGCCCAGACGGATGTCACATTCAGGCGTGTCCGGACTAAAGGGGTAGGCCCCCGATTTGGACCAATTGACTCTCAGGCCCGACACTTCCTCAAAGGTGCGGAAAATGTCAGTAAGGGAGGCGGGGATGTCAGTTATATCTCTGACGTATAGTAATAGGTCGTCCGCGTACAGTGACACCGCATGCAAGCCGTCCGCTAATGGGATTCCCCATTCCGGTCCATGTGCCCTGAGAATCGCGGCCAGGGGTTCCATGGCCAGGGAAAACAACAATGGCGACAGTGGGCAGCCTTGTCTAGTGCCTCTGCGGACCCGGATGGCATCTGAAAGGAGCTGGCCCGTGCGGACTCGGACTGTCGGTCTGTCATAGAGCAGGTCGACCATGGCTTCGTACCCTCCCCCTAGTTGGTACTTCTCCGTAACTGCTCTCAGGTACGGCCACTCGACCGAGTCAAAGGCCTTCTCCAGGTCCAGTATCAGGCATCCCGCTCTGGGCCATTGCTGAGTAGCGTACTCCTGCACCCGAAAGAGGCGTCGGATATTGTGAGAAGTGTGGCGTGTAGGGACAAAGCCATTTTGGTCCTGGTGTACCAGGTGGGGCACATGGGGGCCAGCCTCCGGGCTAATGCGGAGGCCAGTATCTTGTAATCCGTGTTTAGCAGCGCCAGGGGGCGATAAGAGCCCATCCGTGTCCTATCTTTGTCAGGTTTGAGGATAGAGACCAGAGTGGCATCATTTAACGTTGGGGGTAAAGCGGCGTCTTCTTCCGCCGCGTTGTACATTCTCAGAAGTTCTGGGACGAGGATATCCGAGCCGGCCTTGTAAAGCTCAGCTGGCAGCCCGTCCGGGCCCAGGGATTTGCCATTAGATAGGTTAAATATTGCTTCTCGGAGCTCGTCCGGTCCGAGTGAGGCTCCCAGTTCATCCTGCTGTGCGATAGTCAGTTGTGGCATTTGCAGGGGGGAGAGGTAGCCAGCAATATCAGGGTGGGGGACTGGGAGGCGGGAGCGATACAACGCCTCATAGTGGGCGATGAAGGCGTCATGTATGCGACGTTGTGTGTATACTAGTTCCCCTCCGTCTGTCCGTATGGCTGCCACTGGGGCTGAACGGGCTTCTTGGGAAATCAGCCAGGCTAAAAGCTTGCCGGGTCTGTCGCTTAGGTGGTGTGTTCTCGCTGAGTGTGCAGCATAGTTGATGTTTCGGAGTCGCTCTAATAAGTGCGCATGTTCTGTGTGGGCGTCGTGTAACGGGTCCTCATCACCTTCTATAGCCCCCTCCTCCCTGGCGAGCAAGTCAGACTCCAACCTAGTTAGGTCACTCTCCAGTTGGTGTCTCATGTGGCCCTGTGTTCTCAAACAGTGCCCTCGGAGCACTACCTTGAAGGCGTCCCATTCCACCTGAGGGGAGGACGCCGTGCCTGCATTGTCTTCAAAGTACTGTGCAGCAAACATGAGTAGGGAACCGCGGAAAGTCGCGTCCAGTAACAATGCAGGTTGTAGGCGCCATGTGGGCACAGGGGGGTGCGATTGTTCCCAGGATATGGACAAAAAGTGTGGGTTGTGGTCTGAGTGCGTGCGGCCCATGTAATGTGTATCTGTTACGTGGGGTAGAAGGCCAGTAGACGCCATGAACCTGTCCAGGCGGACGTGCAAGCCATGAGCTCCTGAGTAGTAGGAATATGCCCGAGTCCCCGGGTTGCGTATTCTCCAAACATCTTGCAGGTCCCACTGTGTGGCCCACTCCAGTAGTGCTTTCGTGGCTCCCCGTGTGGAGGCGTTAGCTGGGGGTGGGGAGGAGCGATCCAGTGTTGTGTCCAGTGTGCAATTATAGTCGCCCCCCAGTATCCACGAGGTTGCATGCCAAGGTGCCATAGTCGCTGAAAGACGCGCCAGGAAGCCGCCCTGATCGATGTTGGGGGAATATAGGGACACTAGCGCAATTTGCTGTCCATCTAGCCTACCTTGTGCAGCGGCAAATCTGCCCTCCCGGTCTATTGCAACATCTGTGACCTCCCAAGGGGTCCCAGGGCGGATCCATATCAGTGCTCCGCGAGCGTATGAGGAATAGTCCGTGGCATACAGTTGCCCTCGCCATCTGCGGTGCAGCGCCCGTACCTCAGCCCTGTTTAAGTGCATTTCTTGGAGTAGCGCTATGCTGATTTTATGTCGCTTTAAATATGAGTAAATGTGGTAGCGTCTAGCCGGTGTGTGCATTCCCCTGACGTTCCAGGTGCATATTTGTACACTAGCCATAGCAGTCATGTGTGTGAGCGTCCCCCGCTCCCTCCCAAGGTGGAACGCCCAGCACAGTGTTCCCCCAAGTCCAGCGCTTCGCCCCCACCGCAAGGTTATTGTTGGTGCCTTGTGTGCAGTGCCATGATCTCCAGCAGTACATGGGGATAGGGAAGAAAGGGAAAACATATAGCCTCAACATGGCAACAAAGTCAAAAATGCCAAAAGGTCGGCTGTACAACATGTCGCCGTCCAAACGCTCGAGTGAGCTCGTAAACTATACAGTCTTAGGGGGTATCTAGTGGTTTATATTTTAACAGTAAACAAAACGGTGTAGTCTTTTGTGAGCTCGGCGTCCCTCCCGGGTGAGGTGTGGAGGCCGCTGCTGTCTGGCGGATGCTCAGTGTCTGCCGCTCAGTGCCACGTCAGTGGCTTACCCGGGTGTCAACCAGGCGTGGGCAAGGGTCTCAGGGGGACATACTCCTCTCCGAGCGTCTCTTGTGACATCAGATCGTTGGGGTATCATCATAGGTCAGGTGTTCGTGACTGTGCTGTGGGTGACTGAGTCTCGTGTCTACAAACAGAAAATGTACTCACAGTGTCCGGCTCCTTCCTCGAGTTCTTGGAGCGGAGATGGTCTGGACGCAGGTAGACCCATGATTCTCCCAATGGGGGGTGAGGTAACTAGCCAGGAGCGTAGGTAGGCCTGTACCGTGCTTCAGGGGGCGGGCCGCAGCCTGGTTCTAGTCAGCCAAAGAGATCCACTGTTTGCGGCGTGACGTCCGGGGGGTCCACAGAGCGCTGGGTATCCGGGATACCATAGATCGCCTCATCATCCGTCAAGGACACGGCAGGGCTAGCGCCCGGATGAAGTGATTGCGTCGGGGAATTACTGATTTCTGCTACTTTGCGTAGGGCATCTCGCTCTTCGTGCTGAATGAGGTCCACCGATGGGGAGTGAATCGTCGCATCCCTGGCCAGTGGAGGCGTGGGCGACTTGCGGCGGCGTCGTCTTCTTGGTCCTCGGGTCCGCTCTGTGGTGGTAGGTCCCAGCGCTCTTCTCGGCGCCTCGGGCATTCCTCCATCTAGCCAGGCCTCCGCTTCCTCAGGGCTCGTAAAGAAGTGTGTCTTGTCTCGTGCTACCACTCTCAGTTTGGCAGGGAAAAGTAGCGAGTACTTGAGGCCTGCATTGCGCAGTCGTCTTTTCACTGCCAGGAAGGAGAGCCTCTGTCTCTGTACTTGCACAGTATAGTCCGGAAAGAACATCACCTGGGCATTGTCTATGTTGACTTCCCCTAGTTTCCTGGCTTCGCGTAGTATGGCATCGCGGTCCCTGTAGTTGAGGACACGAAGGACAAACGGTCTGGGGTTAGAGCCAGGGGGGAGCGGTCTCGTGGGCACTCGGTGGGCTCTCTCCACCACGAAGTAGGGGGAGAGCACGTCTTCTGGCAGCAGTTCTCTTAGCCAGTCCTCCACACGGCGAGCCGGATCCATCCCTTCCCATTTCTCCGGAATGCCCACTAGGCCGATGTTGTTTCTTCGCGCCCGTCCCTCCGCGTCCTCGGCTCGGTCTTCCAAAAATTCCACTCTGGTTAGGAGGTCGTGTACTTGTTTGTCTGTCTGCGTCGCCTTTGGTTCAACGGCTGCCATTATGTCTTCCAGCGCCTTGGTGCGATCTTGTAGCTTCTTGTGGTCGGCCCTGAGGTGGGTTAGGTCTATTGCCACGCCATCTATTCTGGTCTTCAGGGAGGTGCGTGTCTGTTGGAGGGATTCTTCCATCCTTTCCATGGCTGCTAGGACGCTGTCCAGCTTCGACGCCACTTGTTCGGCATCCATCTTGGGCGTCGCTTTCGCTTGCTTTCCTTTTGTGGACGCGTTCCCTGATCCGATGCGTGTTCTCACCCCTCCAGACATGGGGCTGGCGGTGCTTGCGCGGTATTCCCTCCTGCCGCGGGGGTGTGGGGGTCCGTCCCGCGTGGTGAATCACCCCTGTGACGTCGAGGCTGTCGTTGTGGGCCGTAGGTCGCCTCCAGGGAGAGGGGTGTCCCACACACGTATCCCAGTGCGTTTCTATGTTCTGCAGCCGTGGGCCACCGGGTCTCATGTAGTGTGCCCTGGTCGTCGTGGCTCCAGAGGTGCCAGGTAGTGAGGGGCTTGATGTCGGTTGGGCGGACGCCAGGTGTTCCCCGCCAGGCTGTGCAGTCACATCAGCGTCTCGTGCCCTCTCTGTGGATTTGTTTACCCCCCGCGGTGTCTGGAGGCGCAGGTTCTGCGCTACAAAGGCCTATGGGGTTCAGCCAGTCACGTCGTCAGATCCCATGGCGCCGGCGGGTAGCGGTGATAATGGTAGCCATATCCATCAGTGGTGTTGCCGCTGGCCGGTTTAAGTCCGTCCCCAGGTCACAGTGTTCTCCAGGAAGGGGGGGGAACTAGCCTTAGCTCATGGTAAGCCGTTTCAGAGCGGGGGGGGGAGTCACAGTTTCCCTTCATGCGCCCCCAGGTTCCAATGTCCGCGGGAGTAGTTCTCTTCTTCAGGAAGCGAGTCAGCCCTAGTGGCGTCTGGAGGACATCATCGGCAGTGTGGTAGCGGATAGGCACTGTCTTCACCCAGGCGCTGCTCCGCCGCCCTCGGGACCCCAGGCAGGTAACTCTAATGCAGGCCAGGCGTCTGATTCTCCTCCCACGTGGTTCCCCAGGGCCGCCTTCGGCGTGCTACCGCCCCCGATCGTATCTCCGGGGGAAGGGGGGGGGGGGGGGTTCCCAGATCGCTCCGAGTCCAGCCCCAGCCTTGTAGGGGGCCACTCCGTTAGGGTCGCGGGCTTCTGCGTATTGCCGCAATTTTCCCCCTGGAGGCCGCAGCTCCGGGCCTAGTAGGCCTTCGGAAGCCGTGGACTTGCGTCGCCGGGGTCTCCAGCGGCGCCGCCGCCAAGTCGGCCCCAACCTCGCGTCTGGGGTCGGCGCGGAGTCGTACCGCCAATCTTCACCGGAGGCAGCCGGAACGTGCACCGGGGCTCAAGACAGGTCCGCCAGCAGTTTCGGGCCGTGTAGGATGGTTTGCGTCGGAGAATCGACCCGGGGTAGGGGAGCTCAGTCGGGAGCTCTACCCGGGCACGTCCATCCGCATCGCGTGTTAAGCCACGCCCCCTGCACCATAGAAATCATGACCCTAGTGCCTACAAGGTAACTGCACTTGTGACTGCCTTTTTAGTAGTAAAATGTGGTAATATTTGGTGTTTAGAGGAGTTATGACAACATTTGGCCCCAGTGCCACTGCACCTTTCAAATCATGACCCTATTGCCTGTAAGATAACTGCACTAGTGACTGTCTGTTTATTAGTCAAATATTGCAATAATTGGTGTTTAGAGAACTTCCTAGAGCTTTGGGCCGCGGTGTCACTGCACCTGCTGCACCATTGAAATAATGACCCTAGTGCCTATAAGGTTACTGCACTTGTGACTGCTTAGTTTAGTAGTTAAATATAGCAATATATGGTGTTTAGAGGAATTCTGACAACGTTTGGCCCCTGTTCCACTGTACCTGCAGCACCATTGAAATATAACAATATTAGGTGTTGAGAGGAGTTCTGACAACTTTTGAGCCCGGTGCCACTGCACCTCCTGCACCATTCAAATCATGACTCTGTTGTCTGCAAGGTAACTGCACTTGTTACTGCCTGTTTAGTACTAAAATATAGCAATATTAGGCGTTTAGTGGGGTGCCTAGAGCTTTTGGTCCTAGTGCTACTGCACCTGCTGCACCATTCAAACCGTGGCCCTATTGTCTGCTAGATAAATGCACTTGTGACTGTCTTGTTTAGTAATCAAATTTAGGAATAACCTGGGTTTAGTGAGGTCCCTAGGGTCCCTACGGCCCCAGAGTCACTGCACCTGCTACACCATTATAATCAAGTCCCTTTTAACTGTAAGGTAACTGCAATTGTGACTGCCTGTTCAGTAGTCAAATCTAGCAATAATCTGGGTTTAGTGGGGTCCCTAGAACTTCAGGCCCCAGAGCCACTGCACCTGCTGCAGCATTCAAATCAAGTCACTTTTAACAGTAAGGTAACTGTAATTGTGACTGCCTGTTCATTAGTCAAATATAGCAATAATCGGTGTTTAATGAGATGTCTGGAACTTTTGTTCCTGGTTCCACTGCACCTGCTGCACTATTGAAATCATGACCCTAGCGCTGGCTCGATAACTGCACTTGTAATTGCCTGTTTAGTTGTAAAATATAGAAATATTTGGTGTTCAGTGGAGTTATGACAACATTTGGCCCCGGTGCCACTGCACCTGCTGCGCTATTCAAATCATGACCCTAGTGCCTGAAAGATAACTGCACTTGTGATTGCTTGTTTAGTAGTAAGATACAGCAATATTTGGTGTTTAGTAGAGATATGATAACTTTTGGCCCAGGTGCCACTGCGCCTGCTGCACCATTCAAATCATGACCCTGTTGTCTGCAAGCTAACTGCACTTGTGAATGCCTGTTTAGTAGTAAAATATACCAATTTTAGGTATTTAGTGGGGTGCCTAGAGCTTTTGGTCCTGGTGACACTGCACCTGCTGCACCATCGAAATCATAACCCTGTTGTCTGCAAGGTGACTGCCCTTGTGACTGCCTGTTTAGTTTTAAATGTTGTCAAGAATCTGGGTTTTGTAGGGTCCCTAGAGCTTTTGGCCACGGTGCCACTGCACCTGCTGCACATTCAAATCAAGTCCATTTTAACTGCACGGTAACTGCAATTGTGACTGCCTGTTTAGTAATCAAATATAGAAATATTATGTGTTTAGAGAAGTTCTGACAACTTTTGGGCCCAGTGCTACTGCACCTGCTGCACCATTCAAATCATGGCCCTGTTGTCTGCAAGGTAACTGCTGTGTGGCTGCCTGTTTAGTAGCAAAATAAAGCATAACTTTTGGATATTAACTTTATTTTTAACATGCAACGTTTATTACATTTAGAATTTGATCATAATGACCAAATCGATTACGTTGATAAAAATCAATCCGATGATGCCTACAAAGTGCAAAGAAAGGTACTGAGGCATGAAAATGAAATGCCACAAATGTTCTAAGGCTAAGGTATCTGCTTTACACAACTAAGTAATAAAAAACACGCATTCAAGCATACTGTTAGAAGCTATCTGCCTTTTCCTTGAGAAGAGATCTTATCTTTGACAGTGAATGAGGCTTAAACAGTGTGAACAGCTTTAGTAGAAGTATTATGAATGCAAAAGTGAATGAACACAGTAATTCAGTGTTGGGAAACGATAAGAGCCCCTTTTAAGATACATTAAATACAAGAGATTTCACAAGCACAGCGCAAGAACTGTGCAGTCAAAACCTATAAAACAGAGCACATTATCCCAAAGCCCAATTCTAATGCCCAAAACAGAAAGCCCTACTCAACGAAATTGAAAACATTTTTGGGTTCTAGTCATACTGCCACCGTCGCCTCTCTGGGATCCAATTGAGATGAATGAAGAACACATCTTTAAAGATTATGCAGTGACTCTGCCTTGAGAAAACTGGACAATATGCAATAGAGAAGAAATCTATTTCAGCTTTTAGTAGCAACGGTCTAGTTTTTAGCTTTCCTGATTTATCAGTAATAATGGCTATTAGACTAAGAGAACTTCCATACAACATGTCTATTAAAATCCAGTAAATTCTCATAACGCTGTGCCACTACCAAATGGCAGAAGTAGATATTTCCACAGTCTAAGGCTGTGCTCCCTGGACTCTGGGGAAATGTGTGGGGGGGGGGGGATGGGCTGTGCTCAGAGCCTCCTGGGCACAATCTGACACCATACACGATACTGGGTATGGCCGAGATCTGAGTCCAGGGTTAATGGGATTAGTGTGTCTGGCAGCCTTTTAAATATAGCATTTAAAAAAACTAAAATATATAATGGAAAAAAACATTTATTTTAAGTTATGAGTGACTACATAGACTACTTACTAATCAATGTAATTTTTAAAACAGTACAAAAAAATCCCCCTGCCACCCCCCCCCCCCCCCCCCCCCACCACAACAAAAAAGTTGAGGTGGCAGTATCGTTAGTATCAAAAATATACTGCACTGTGTTCTGGGTTCCAAAGCATTCATCATATTGCACCTGTTTAGAACTGCAACATCTTTTATAAGTGTCTCAGACCAATTGGCCTCAGGTACATTCCCATTTCAAGTATTTGCTCAAATTGATACTAAATATCCCCAAGATTGTGGAAGTCTTCTTTTAGTCTAGATGTTTAGAAATGAGTATTTGAACCTCGTCGCAATACTTCTTGAGCCCTGCGTGAAATTATCCAACTTCAACATCAAATTCACGATGATTCTCAGTAACTGTGCAAAAAGGCATGGGTATGTGGTCACAGCATCAAATCCAGGCACTGAAGATAATGTTCATGCCCTCCACTTAAAAGGTCCAAAGACAAAGTCTACCATTCACTTTTGAGCACACAAGGGAGTTTGATTTTCCATATTTTGAAACTTTAAAAAAATGTGTTTTACAGACACAACAAATGTAGTAGCCTACAGAGCTAATCCGGTGTGTGCCCGAAAGAAGGAGGTCATGCCTAGTAAATTCATTTTAGTGTGCAACCCATGAAAATCATGAAACGTTTGTCATTGCTTTGCAGAAAAATGAGTTGGCCGCTGTGACCATCCCATCTGACTTTGATTAATCATCAGTGGCACGACTGATGCATTCAATACACAACGGATGTATTGAAACGAATCTTCTGGTTTCTGTCACAGGAGCAATGTTTCCTATATCAGCTTTAACACATTGCCCACATAACATAATTAACTTGTAAATAACAAACCGCTGACTTCTGTGTGTATCAATGATGTGCTGTACCTCCAAGTTAGTTGTGATAATCTATCCTTGTGGTTATGCCCCAGCTTTGCACAATAACTCGAGAAACACAAGTCTGTATTTCCCTGGTACACAAACAGAGCTTTCAACGAATGCATGCTTTATTTTCCTCAGTTTTATTTTTAAAGCTGCAAGTATTTAAATTGAGCCCCCAAAAAGTACAACCAGCATAGAGTTAGGCTTAGGGACAATTCACAACCTTCAGCAAAACAATAACTGTGAAAGCATCAATGATATGAAATACGAATCAGCCAAGATTCACAATGGGTAAATCTTTTTGCATTGTATTGCAGAAATACCAAATATCTGGCAGTTCATAAAATCAACATATTAGCTCTGGTTTCAAGCCACAAAGTGCCCCGTGCAGTTCTGATGGAATGCACAGAAACAGTTAATAGTTATCACACACGCTCACGCTACACACATTTACAACAGATCCCAAAAAAACCATCACATACAAAACTTTTCTGCAAAATGGATCTCCCACGACCGTTCCCTTACAGTGGACAGTAATCAAGAGAGCATAACTCCGAGTTTAAACACCAATATAAAACCTAAACCAAAGTTTCAAACTATATTTACAAAGAAAAGACAAAAAAGGTAAAAGTTACCATATGACTCATTTAACAATCAGGTCTCTTCAGTATAAATCCTACAAGTGAACTGATGAATGCTGAAGAAGTAGCTTTTCACAAACTGCCGTTTGTAGCCTAGGTGAGACTTCCATTACTGGGCTCAAAGAATTCCTTTAACAAACGGAAGATCCGGGGTTATGTTTTTTAAAGAGCCGCTGTTATGTCCTTCCATCCAGAAGTGCTCCCGAAAAATGTGTACGAAACGAACGTCTCTTACCAGATTAGTTTTTCAAACATTTATAATTAGATAGATCCTGCTATGAATTCTGGTTCAGAACTCGCATCCAAGTAAACACCTCACCATTCTTCTGTTGTCATGACAACAAGCCATCTCACTCTGCACGCGAAAGCAACAGACAAATTCACAAAGGCACAAAATCATGCTTTTAAACATGTAAAACGACCGTGTGTTGGATGCAGACTGCCAGGGTGCCTATACACCAGCCAGAATAGGGATACGGCAGGTGTTACCTTGGCACAAGGCACAGTTGAGAGCGCCCAGCCAATGAAATCTGTTCATTTGGCTGACAAATTGGCACCCTGAAAGGATATTTTATACATCTGATTCACTGCACAAACGAATTGAAAAAAACGATAGAGCTATTTGACAAGGAACGTGGTGTTTCATTGCAGTCCCTTTGTACATGTTCTGTGGGGGCAGCCAGCACCTGAGCTCAGAAATAAACCCAGTCTGAAGGGGATGACCATTATAACAAGCAGTGAAGGATGACGTGGCGGATTATAGAGCGCTTGAGGTGTTCTGTTTAAAACACATTAGCAAGCGCATTTATTTGCCGTACAATATAGTCAATCTATATTGCGTCAGGCTCTAGTTCAACCATTTACAACCCATAAAGGATAAATAACATTCAAAACAATGGTGTTTTGTTAGCTTAAAAAATAACATCCTCTAAATATGTAAGTTAACTAGCTAAAAGTTAGTTTTACTATTTAAAATTATTTATGCTGAGTCATACTATGTGATTGGCTGACTATTAACAACCTGCTGACATAGATTGTCTTAATTTGAAAGTATAATGGAAATCCACAGTGTCTGAAACAGAAGGCTCTTTGGGCAAAAACAGCAAAAGTGTTACTTGGTGAAAGTGTAAGATGCGTTGCAAGACGAGTTCCTTCATGTTCCTCCAACCTGACTGTAATATATATTCAATTACATGTAACTTTCTCCTCAGCATCTTTTAAAGACATGTCACCATATGTGTTGACCTAACCTGGAAATTGTCGGTAAATGATGTTAATCTGAAGTGAGCTGTCAAATTTAGGCCTCCTTGATTTGAGTGCCTCAGGTAAAGGGATGACAAATTGCATCTGGGCATCAACTGTAGAACTCACACTGTGAATGGTGTTCATGATCAAGCAATGAGCTATGCAGAAGTGAGCAAAGCAACCTCCTCTTAAATACAAGAGATCACATTAATGATTTTCATCAACAAATGTCCAAAAATCTATCGCCAACGAACCTCAGATTGCAACACTAATACAATGGGAGTGATCTAGACTTGTCAGGTCAGTGACGGTCTTTGCCTCCACCCCGCCGGGTGGAGGACCACCTACTATAATTCGAGACCTTGCCTGCATGGCCAGGATCTCTGTACCTAAAGTGCACCCTGACGATTTGGAGTATGCACTGTGGGTACAACTGATTCCCGAAGGGACACCAAGTGTTTTCTGGATCGCTTATCATGTTTTTTTATTGTTTTGCTCAAACCAACTGGCAAAGCGGGTGTTTGGAAAAAACAAAAAAACACAATGGTCCTGCATGAACAGGTGATTTGTTTTCTGGACAGCAGATTCCCGCAAGGTGGGGTTGGTGGTGGTGTCTTCCATGTAGTCCTATGGCTGTCTAGCCACCGAGTTGAGGTGTGGCAGCTCTGCCACTTTATGCCCGAGCTACTGCTCCACCAAACTCTAAATCACCCTCAATGTTTATACAATACACTAAATAATGTGGAAAGAGGAAAAGCTAGAATCAATCCTCCATGTCAAAAATGTAACGAATCTGATGCCAGTCTTGGTCATATACTTCGCATGTCACTACTAGGCTTGAGTAAATTTTTCCTTCTCGTGCAGAGCACTTGCTGAAAAATGTAATGCCTTCACGCGCAATTATGGGGTATACTTTATAATCCGGCTTCCCACACTTTGGACCCTGTGTGAGTTCCAAGTGGCCTCTACCACTGAATGTGGGAGCAAGGGTTTTTTTGCAGCCAAAGTATTAAAATGTTACCAAAAAAAGGTGACTATTTAAACATCCTAGAACTCTCCACAAAACTGCTTTATTTTTGGATGTTTTGGTTGGATTTAAAAGCACCAAATAATTTAATAGGCTGAACGATGGTTCTTATTACCTTGTCAACCATTTTGCCTACCAATTTATGCCCTATAGATCAATAGCCTTCTTCAGGATGAAAAAGTCTCCGGCTTATGTCTTAATTGTTATATTACCCTTTTTTCACACCATTATGCTCTGTATTACTGCATGCGGTGTCCACAGTGTATAAAACGTAAATTTCAAAATACCAGCATTACAATTTAGTTCAATTCGTATTGTAATTATTAGGAGAATTTTGCTCCTACGACTGAGCTCGTTCTCAATGCAGGGAATACGAGGGGGCGTCTCCTTATAGTCAAACTTACATCAAAGGATGAACGCTGCCATCTGCATCATCATTTCCGCCATAGTTCCCTTTGTCATATATTTGCCATGTGTCCAAATATTCTACTATCTGGACAACAAACATCCAGACATAGAGAAATATCTCATTAAAGATGATTATTCCTTACGCTCTCCATATTAGGTTGCGTATTAAAAGTGGAAGGAACATGAGCTTTGCTCCTAAGACAGGCCAATGTACCGGAAGCATATGCTAGAATATCAGTCTAATAACATTATCTTTTAAACCAGAGGATATGGCCAAAATTACAGTCAGTGATGTCTTAGGCAATGCTTTGCTAAAGCAGAACCATAACTATATTCGGTACACCATAACTATCTAACTATGAATATGTTTATCAGCTTTGTAATCAATGTGGTTTTTTAATGCAATAAAATTTAAATAAATGCTGTCTCGCAACTAAGGGCTCGATTATTATGTCGGACGGACCGATATCGCTTGGGAACTAGAACCGAATGACCTCCTGTCATCGGTTCCAGCCGAGCAAGTAGGATGTGATGAAAACTGTTTGGTCGCAATCCTGTTTTTTAAAATGGGAGCATGCATTCCGAACAGAATGCATACTCTCATTGTAAAGAGCAGAGGTGTAGTTCATCCCTGCACCCCGTGGCAGGCACCTCAAGGAGATCAACAGAGCGGCACATTATCCCGCCATTCGGAGGCCTTGCACCCATGAGGGCCCTGCTGAGGGCCCCCAAAGTCGGATTCCCACAGCCTTTATGTGTCGGAAATGCTGGCACAGAAAGGCTGTGGGAATCATCCATCGTAATCGCTCGGCCGGAAAGAGCCGCCCAAGGGACTGATTGAGGATTTCCGAATGGCAGCTGGGCTCTCCGAGTCCGTCGGAGGCCATTCGGAAATCCGGTTCGGATTTCTTTCCAACCGACCCCATCAAAATGGGTCAGTCAGAAAGGAGTCCTAACAGGACATTTCGATGCGGTCAGAACGGCTCCGACTGACGACCGCATCAAAATAAGCCCCAAAGAGGCCATTAGGATGGGGAACAAAGCAGTTTTGAGGAAACAGGGAAGTAAACAGTCATTCTCAACAGACATTTTAAAAGCTACAGTCAAATCTGGCCAATCAATGAAAAATTGCTCGAGTGGAATCCAAGTCTCTTTCATAAAACACCTTCCTAGTGACTGAGATTTTAGTATCATCCTGTGAACGCTGTTCAAGTTATGGGCTGCAGGAGAAAGGATAAAAGTCATAAGACAACATGATTATTTGGTAAGATGATGACATTTTGGTAGTAAATTAGTTTTCTTATGACACCAGAGAGTTTTGTATATAGATCAAAGGTAAAAAGCAGACATAAACTGAGCACTTTTATCTCAATAAATTCATTTCTGTTACTCTCTCATCATTTTCATTTGACACTAAAAGGCTGCCCTTCCACATGTCTAATGGTCTTAATGACTATTCATTAAACTGTCAAGGTGTATCTGTCTAAGCTCTTTGCTGGTGTCAATTACGTGAATGAACACTCTTTTTATACACTCTGGTCACTACACATTAAGTCACAGTAAATTGAAAATTACTCTCAGAGCCTAAACTTTTCCAGAGTGCTCAGCAGTTTATCAAAAGATCTTTAAATCCGCCTAGTCAAAACGCTTGAATTTTGCTATGAATGTTGATTATCGTTCGAGGCACTTGTGGCTCTGTTAGACCTGTCAGCCCTTTGGGTGGTCCCTCCTCATCATTATTTATTTGTCCCACTTCTGCCTCAAACCCTGTTATAATTTTTTTCCTTTTTGGGAACCACCAGACTTGTTAGTGTTGATGCAGGGTCAGGGAGCCATTTTCCCTACCCCTGGAACTTCTGTCTGAGGGCCTGAGACACAAAATGGTGGCCACCCATTGTCACCTGTGACATAACCAGAACCCACTGGAGGTTTCTAGAACCTTCTGTAACATTCTTGAACCCTGTGACAGTGGGAGGCAGTTTGGAATGTTGGGAGGCCATCTTAGAGAGGCAGTTGGCATCTGACTGGAGAGGAGAGAGGACCAGATATAGAAGGAGGACGGAGTTAGGCAGCAGGGGTGGAAACCAGTGCTTGGAGTGGGGTCCAGAAACCCACCCTTGATGCTAGTCCCTACTGACCAAGCCCAGCCTAAAGCCCTGTGTGGGACCAAGTCCAGAAGAACCATCTTAAGGACCTGAATATTTGGAACAGGCCTTAAAGAGGAAGAACAGCAAGCTCCTGACCTGTTCAGCAGTGTCCTCCTGAAGTCCTGACGTCGAGAAGCCTGGAGACCTGGGGCCTGAGGTAGAGAAGCGGCGCTGACTGAAAGCAGACGTCGTACCCGGAGCCGTCAGAGGTCGAGTGAGGGCGCCGACGGAGGTCGTGGAGAGGCACCGGAGGTCGAGTAGGGAGTCACCGGAGGTCGAGTGAGGGCGCCGACGGAGGTCGTGGAGAGGCGCCGGAGGTCGAGTAGGTAGTCACCTGAGGTCGAGGTGAGGCGTCGACGGGGGAGTGAAGTCCGCCCACCGGAGTCGCCGGAAACTGAGGTGAAGCACGCCGGAGGTCGGGAGTGGAGATCGCACTCCGGAGACACCCGGAAGCGGGGAGACCGTGTCCCTGCGACGCCGGAAGGCGACATCGAGTCGAGACCGCCCAGCGACATCGAGTCGAGACCGCCCAGCGACATCGAGTCGAGACCGCCCAGCGACATCGAGTCGAGACCGACCAGCGACATCGAGTCGAGACCGACCAGCGACATCGAGTCGAGACCGCCCAGCGACATCGAGTCAAGGCCGCCCAGCGACATCGATCCGGAGCCGCCTCACGACGTCGACACGGCGCCGAGCGGAGCCGATCGTCGAGGAAGGGACAGTAAGTGGTAGAAGGGGCGTCTAAGGCCCCGTGGAGCCCTAAAAGACCATTCTAGGGGCTAGAGGGGTGTTAGAACCAGCCTGGGAGTGCCAGGGGTGAACTGAGACTGGTGCAGTGACATTTGTGTGGGGCTGTGTAGTTTGGAGGGCCAGATCATTAGGTTATCCTCATTCTGCCTCAGCTTAGGCCCCAGCCTTGACCAATCTAGGTGGGACACCCCCATGCCACCCAAATGACCACAAGCTGTATATGGGCAAAGTAAGACCAAGTTACCTCATGAAAGTGATCTGATCTGTAACTGTCATTGATTGCTTTACCTTATTTATTGAAGGTGCTTTATTTATTGTCTTCCACTAATTTATTCTTGCACTGTATTTATTGTCTGACTGTATTTATTTGCCGTCTATATTTATTGCACATCTATTTATTCTTTGCTTAATGGTGACCTGAACCTATGTGTTGAAATTCCGAAGTAGCAATGTTTATTTGACCTGCTCTTTTGAAGGAAAATCCTATTGTATTGTATTTATGATGTGAAGCCTGCAACTAAGAGAAAATAAGATAGACATATATATTTTCATTTGTCTTCCATAATTTTTACGGTGTAGTGTCGTTTTTGGAACGGATGAACGCATGGTTATTGTGAGGGTGTGACGTACGCTTAACACGGTGCCTGACCCCCAACCGCTCGAGCCAAGCTACCACTGTGCTGGGAACCTGGTGACTGCTAACCTGGTTGCCCGGTTTCCAACAGGCTCTATTTAGCTTTCCTTGAGAACGAAATTAATTATTTTGTTATTAATCAGTGCCTTCTCACGTTCAAACTCTACAAGATACCAACAGTAAATTATTTTGTAACACTTGAATCAAATCCAATAAAACAAAATGTCTAAATGTCTTTTATTTCATCACTGATTGTAACGCCTGCAAAACTGTGTAGCTGTAGTTAAAAAATGCCCTCTCCTCTGTAAGCAAATCCAGACCACCTGTGTTCTTTGCCATTACTGATTCAGGACTCCGATTTAACATAACTCTTCCCACCCTGTCTATTGTCTGGTTCCGTTTAAAATGTACAGATGTGTCATTAAATTCATGTAAAGTTCTCATTACAAATCTATTTTTGGTTTTATTCCTGTAAAATGTTTAATTTTTTTACTTGATCCTAACAGATGAAATGTTTGCAAATTATTTACTCAAATACACCTCTCTGTCAATAATTTATCTCTGGCTCTACCTCTCGGTAATTTTATTACTTACTCACTAACTTGAAACTTAATGTGACTCAAATATGTCCTTCTTTGTTAAAATGTACTGTAACTGGAGACTGCTTATTTTGTATTGGAATACAATTATTGTGCTCAGTTCAACTTACTTTTCTAATTTTCCAAACATATCAAGCCTGCATGGGCATTTGATTCAGTAAAGCATTTGAAGAATCCTTGTAATTGAAAGGTTTAGCTTGTTTTTGGATGATGTAACATATATTTAATGATAATATTGGATTAAAAAATGGAAATGTCAGATTTTTATACTCACTGTTAGCCACCCGAGATCCCTTCTTCTGTTAATAACTTCTGTGATAATATCTAAATCATTAATATATTTGCCGCTTCCATATGTACAAATTGTTTTTCTTCTGTAAATGGCCCATTTGTCACAATTTCCAATTGCTTAGTATGATCTTTTTTTGTCCTCTCTATTTCAAGTATTCTGTGCTGTAACAAAATATAATTGTGTTTTTTTATCTTTAGCTAGTAACAATTGTTCTCTATTTATTGTTTCAGTTTTCCCTATTGCTCCTACTCAGATATCCTCTATGTAGCCCCTTGCTTTCAATCCTCCATGATTCTTTTTATTCTATCCTTAATTCTAGAGGGTCATAAACTATTTTTTTAAACTCTCAACTGCTGGGTGTTTCATATCTAAAATACAATCTGATGGCACTGGCAGATTAACTGTGGTTATGCTTAGTCTTAAATTCAATTAGGGTTTAATGCAAATGCTCAATAATAAGAAAATATAATTCATACATAGGAAAGATTCCACTAAATGGTTATTGCATGTCTCATCTTACAAGATGTACTTTCTCCTACTAAAGATATAATTATTTTTGAATATGATGCACCATTGGGGACCTCAAAGATATTCCGGAGGTTTTAAGTACTACTTCCCACTACGGTTTATATTTTCCTATTAAGGTAGATACAGCATGTACTTTAACATAGAAACCTTCAATGCAACAAAAAGAGAAACAAAGTTCTGATGTGGAGAAGAGCTACAGTCCACTGGAGCTATCACTTGTCTATTATTAGCATTATACATGCTCATATTCTAAATCTGTAAAATTGTAGTTGTGCGATCAATAAAGTGAAAAAAGCTAAATTAGATTTAAATCCTATTGCCATACTCAATGTGATTAACTGGACAGTAAACAGGCCTCACCATTACTCCTGAAGGAGGTATGGTTGAATATAAAAATCCTGATACAAATGCATAATTTGGTCCTGTTGTAATAATATCCAGTAGCAAAAAATCCAAACCTGCCTCCATTTCTTACTGAAGAAACGCATAGGTACATAAGCATATCGCATTCGAGGATTTGTGATCTACACTACCCCTTGAATAGCCTGCTGTTTTCTGGACAATCTATTATGAAAAAAAATCATATTCTCCCATTTTTCTTATGAAGATCTTAGTACAGGATAGGAATCGGGAAGTATAATTGGATGAAGGGAATTTTGATTTTCTATGAGGTTCAACATTTACTTAAAGCTTATTCCGAAATCTGGCCTAAAATTCAACATTAGATCCATTGGCAATAACATGTAAGTACTACTATCCAATGAGTGTTTACCCAATCTTTTATTGTACATTGCTGTGTCCATAAGTACAAGAGTGTTGCCCTTGTATCATTGTTGTTGTTACAGGCTCATATTTCTTAAGGTTTGGTAAAACAGTTCTTCATTAAAGTGAAACCTGCTTTTGTGTTAATCTTTTTCATATTTTTGATTCTTTATATCTGCTGTTGGTTTATTTTCAAATACATATTTTATTTTGTTGTTCAGAAGCAATTTTAATATTTATGCTCGTTTAAACTGAATCTAATACTCCTTAATGTAACTGTCAAAAGTAAGTTCTATTGTTGACAATAAACCTTTTAATCTCATTGTATGCATAAAATACTTAAGATCCACTTTGGTCTCCAAATAGCTAAAAAAGTATTTGGTACAAAAGAAGCATCTTTCTGCAAAGTGCGGCTGTCAAAATCATTTGATGAAAACTTTGAAATATTTACTGCAAGATCTTGGATTTACTACAGAGAGTTGTTTTTCCTATTCTCCTCATGTACTTTGGTTGAAGGTTGCGTTTCCCATAAAAAAGTATCCAGTTTTCTCCTCAAATTCCCTTGCTTCTGCCTGGTTTATCAGTTTGTGTCTACTAATTCATTTCTAATCTGACTATTCATCGTTTTGCTTGTGCTTCATCAGTAGGTTACATCATGTTGTCAGCACTACTCGAAGGTGAAGATAAAAATCACTATCACTAATTTTCTTCCTCACCCCATAATATTCTTGCAAAGTAGACACAATATGGCATTTGTAATCCAAAGTACCTTGTTTGAAATTTCAAATCTTTTTCCTTGCAGCTTGTTTTTGGAATCTTCAGTTTAATTTTCTTTCATTCCTTCCAGGACCTTAACAGTTCATTTAAATGCATTTGATGTGTCACTTCTGTTTTAATTATTCCTGTCATCTTCAATTGATTCAATGATTTTGGATAATTCTTATATTGTCACTACTAGAAGTTCCAGCAAACTGCATACTGTTTCCTCTCAAATGATTGCCTCCACTTCATACTAAAGATTTTAACTGAATGCAATGACAATATTCTTCTCTTATGGCTCCATGTTCTTACATGAGAGTAGACACATATATATTTTTTAGTTTATTTTCTAATAGAATTCTTACTTGGTTGCTATTGCTTTTCAAGTTGTTTTAAATGTAAGCTGTTTGATCATTTAAAAAAATGTGTTTGGCATTTCCCTTTAAAAAGCCTAAAGATAAATTGTAAATAGTATACATTCCCATAATTGGCACACACCTAATCAGGAAAAACACATGTTGGCAGTTGAATAACCAAAGAGTTTATAGCCTTGCTGAACATAGCGGGCCATTATTAAATGGGTTATCTGTAGACAATGTTGATTCTGGGTAATCCAGGCAATATATCTACACAAGAGGTCGAATGGAGATATACAAAATTCAAAGACAGAATATTAAAGGCATGAATAAACTAAAGAACCACGGAGTGGAAGTGTTTTGAAAATGGAACCGTGCACAGTTTGTGTTGTTACATGAGCCATATTTGCCTAATGAAAAACACAATAAACTGTAGAACAGAAGGTGAGGGCATTTTACTATAGTACATAATCCAGAGGGAAAAAAACAAGCTTACCACACAACTGGTGTGGTAGGATCAGTTCCTTTTCATTTCATTAAGGTGATAATATAAGAGGAAAGCAGAAAATATCACTATGTAGGTCAGATTATGTATTCGGGGTAGGATCCTCGATAATTCATGACTTAATGACTTAATGTGATCAGTTACTATGATATGCTTAGCCATTCATAGACATCTATGAGCAGCAACTGCCACCTAATGAATATGGCCATAAACATTTGGTGACAAGGCCTTTAGCAGCAATTTGAGAAAGTACTAGAAAGATTCTTGTAAAAGATCAAAGGTTTGGTCCTGGATTTGGAAAATAGGTGTGGAGGTAAATAACTGGGGTATTTGCATTTCACTATTTGGGGTGTAAAGAATGCCAGTATACATCTATTTCTGGCAATAAAAATTCAGAGCTGGAAGGAAGACATTACAGAACACTGAGATCTACCTGGAAGTAATGACCAAGTGCAAAGAGTATTTAGGGTGGCAGAAGATCTCAGTAAATTTGAGCACAGAAAATATAGGGATGGTATACAAGAGGATCTTGTGAAGTTGGGGTTATATTTTGCCTTTGTACTGTGCATGGGTGTCCCTATGCTTTTAATCATTTAATAAATATGAGAAATATTGGAAGGATTTGTGGCATTGCATGTGGTGAGGAAGAAACTATAGGACTCATTAATGACTGGAAGGTACTGTGTTTAATGGGTGGCTAATAGCCTCCATAGCCATTGCTGAAATCCGTGTTCCACGGGATCCAACCAAGCTGAGGCAATACATATTCTGACCACTGCCATAGCTTTAAAAAGAAAATGACTGTGGTCCTCTGGTGCATCATCATTACTGTAAGGTTCGTTTTCATATTCAGCGATAACTTCAGGAACTTTTCAATTTCACCTAACCAGATACCTATTATAGGACACGTCGAGAACATGTGTACCATGTTGGCATCGGCACTGTTACAGCGGGGCATGTGATCCCATCCTGCCCACCCCATCGAGCAATTCTAGCCGGGGTATAATATAATTAAAACAGCGTTTTGTAGTGTTGTGCCTGTATTCCTGCGGAGAGGAGCACAGTCCTTTCAAGTTCCAGTGAATCTAAGAATATATCATGAACTGTGCCCAACTTCTATTCCCATTTAGACTCAAATTTCTCGAGGTCATCATGAGTAAGCAAGGTAAATTTAGAGTAAATTTGGCTGATTGTGAACCCGTCATCAGACCAAACCACATCCACAACACTATTAGTATTAAAGCCCCTTATGCCTCCCTTCTTTTGCATTAAATAGCTCCGGATTTGTAAATATTTGAGAACATCCCTAGTGTGTATCCCAAATCTGACTTGGATATCACTAAATGATAGCATCCCCGATGTGTCTAGCAAGTCTCCTATCAAACAAATACCTGTATCCTCCCATCTTGACATAATATTATCCCTAAAAATCTCTGGCATTGTTGGATTTTCAAAAAGTTGTGTATAATAATTCAGCCTACCGAACCTGATTTTTCTTTTGACGGCCACCCAGATCTTAAAAGCAGCATGCAAAGTTTTAAATCTGACCTTTTTGTAGTAGCTTGGTTCACTATAATTTAAAAAGCAGCCCTGAGAGACGTCACCCATCAGTAGCTCATACACGTCTTCTGTCCCATACAGGTTCCTCTGCTCTTTTGTTTTCCCACCCAGCAGCACCCGCATGTATTGTAAAGCTGCAGCCCAATAATACAGTCTTAGATCAGGAACCCCTCATCTTCCTTTCTCCCTTGCTAATGTCAAAAACTTTAGTGCCCTTCTAGTCTTGACATGCGATCAGATAAACCTATTGAGCATGTTCTCCATCCCTTTGAACCACCACTTCCCAAACTCGAGGGGGATGGCCCTAAAGAGATATAATACCTTGGGAAGAAATAACATCTTAATTATGTTTCATCTACCTACAATCGAGAGATGAAGATTGTGGCACCTGTCGAAGTCATTTTTTCCTTACCTTATTACTGGGGCAATATTTACCTCCACTATTTGCTCAAGGTCAGATGTGATATTTAACCCTAAATATGTAGCCATATTTGTGACCTATGTATCCTCCACGATGACCAAACTGTTAGCAACTATTTGAGTATTCTGCTGGTTAAGCTTATACCCTGAAATTGACACAAATGCTACAGCTTCTTCTATTGCAGTAACTGCAGACTGGGGGTCAGGTGTAACAACCACCAAGTCGTCCACATATGCAAGAATTTTAGTCTCCAGCTCCCGAAATCTCATCGGTTTGATTGTTCCATTCCTTTCAATTCTTCGGATCAGGGGGTCGATATATATAGCAAAGAGTAATGGGGAACCAGGACACCACTGCCTAGTTACCCTTGAGATCTGTATTGGTTCCGTGTAACCTCTATTTATTCTAACTCGGGCCACTGGTTTCTTATATAAACCCATGATTGCTTTGATGAATCCTTTTCCTACCCCATACAGTTCGAGGGTGCCCCACAGATAGTCCCAGGAGGCCCTATCAAACACTTTCTCAGCCTCTAGGAATATCAGTGCCATAGGGTCTCCTGAGACGGCTGCGGCGTCAAATAATGTTATTACCCTACGCACATGCTTGGTAGTTCCTCTGCTGGGGAGGGATTACTTTGCTAATGATTGAGCTTAATCGTGTAGCAAATACTTTTGAGAAGATTTTGGAATCACTGTTCAAATACACCATTGAGACTTCACCATATGTCAAGCTTCTTGCCACTGATAATATTTTAGTTCTTATTTCCAGGAAGGTATCACGGTAACATCGCTCTAAGAAAATGTGTTGATGTCATTAACTGATTTTTGTTTGTTTCCAGATCAATCATTCATCCACACAAGCCAAGCTCGTGACTGGTAAATGCCCAATATGTCATTAAAAGTATGCTTGCAAAAGCCAGTTAAGTATTTTAGAAAATTAGTTTTGGTAGATATTCACTCAGTATTTATAAAATGTTCAGATTTTCTTTTTATTTGTTAGTACATAGTTTCTTTTCATACTTTCTTTTACATAAATGCATATTTAAATTCGACTGGCTGCATGCTTTAAACAGCCATTTGGACAATGCTGGAGAACTAGGTTGTTGCCAACAGCTTGCAATAATATATTACTAAATGCATCCAGTAAATATAAGATAATGTAGATCTTGGTCCTTCTTTATGCCTTCCAAATATTATCATCATCATCAATAAAGCTTTATTATCGGTTGCGAACCATATAAGCAATAGACATAAAAAAGAGAAAGATACAACAATTCCAGCATACCACCATACAAGATTCATAAATAAATAGAATACTCATGATACAATTAAAAATAAATAGGGCCAGATTGATTGAATACACTAAAAACAAGGGATATACAGAATAAAATCAACCCATGGTAAAACTAGGCCTGTGAAGACACAGATACAGTAGATAAATGCTGTTTAATTTTGGCACTTCGGGCGCTCCACATAGCCCAAAGATATCTCGAAATCGCAAAAACAATTATAGGAGTAGTGTCAAATTTTAGAATTCTAAAGGCCTCCCTGTAGTCTCTAAGGCCCAACAGTTTGCAAAGAGGAGTGATCCAGTGAGCTCTGATTCTAGCAAAAAACGAGCAAACGAGCAAAACATGCAAATCTGTTTCTTCACACCTATCGCATCCAACGCATAAACTAGAGACCGCAGGGGTGACTGACCAATTAGCTGTCACAGCCCGCAGAGGGAGTGTCCCATATCTCAATTGGACATACAGCTTCTTGGCCAATGCGGGTTGGATGATATCCAGGCATTTCTCAAAATGGTAGTAATCTTTTGCCTCCAAAAACCTATTGGTCAGTCTGCCCAAAGACGGATTAGTAAGAGCAAGTTCCAATCGCTGCTTATTAAGTAGGATAACCAGCTCTCTCCTGGATAATGAGTGACACGTCTGTTCTGGAGCACGCCATAAATCGCTCCTACCCAGGGACTGACACGCATTCATAACATATTGTAGCCAGGGGATTTTCCCAGCCCCCCTTAAGGACAACAAATCCCTTAAGTCGTCCCTATAGCTTAGCAACTCCGGGGTGGACCAGAGCCGCCTCCAGTACAACACAGGGCGATTCGAAATGACCCCCTGAATGGGGGCTAAGCCCAAGTCAAGGTGTAGGGGGAGTAATGGTGTGCTCTGTGGGAGACTCATTAAACGTCTAATAAAAGTATTCTCGGTAGTCATCAGGGAAGTGGCACTCAAGTGGCCCCATACTCTACCCCATAGAGCGCCCCGCCTCTCGCCTGGGACTTATACATTTCTAGGGGCGGGCCCAAAGATTTAAGTGGGGACCCCGTATGGACTTTTAGAATGCCACCAGAGGATTGGGCCAACATCATATTTGCTTTAGCTACCTGGGGCCCCCACCCCATCCTATCGTTCAGTGTTACACCAAGATAATCAAAGGTGGAGACCCTTTCAAGCGCCACTCCGTCCAGATGAGGGTGAGAGCAACTAGATATTTTTGCGTTAAAGGCTATAAATTTGGTTTTTGCCAGATTAATCTCCAGGTTCCTTGACTTGCAGAAAAGGCTAAAAGCCTCCAATGTTCGCTGTATACCCATAGAGGTTTTCGATAGCAATAGGGTATCGTCAGCGAACATCAGGGCTGGGATCTTCCGGGCAGCCAAGCTGGGGGAGTCCAAGTCCCTGGCTCCCAATAAATGATCAATTAGTCCGTTAAGGAACAGAGAGAAAAGAGTAGGGGCAGAGACGCACCCCTGCCTCACTCCCCGTTCCACCGGAAATGGGGCCGAGAGCTCCCCACTATTCCCATACCTCACCCTCGCGAAGGTACCTTGATGTAGCCGTTTAAATAAATGGCATAGATATGTGGGTGCCCCCATCTCCCTCAAAATGGCCCAAAGCTTATCCCTCTGGACCAGATCAAAAGCAGAACGAAGGTCAACAAAGATCAGATACAAACTACCGGCCCCCAATGTTACCGTTTTCCAAAAGACCAACTGGAGTCTAAATAGTTGGTCAATGGTGGAGACCTTACAACGAAACCCCGCTTGAAGGGAGTTCAGGATTTGTTGGTCGTCAATCCAACTCTACAACCTTGTTAAAAGAATGCAAGAGAACAGTTTCTGCAGGACATCAATAAGGCTAATGGGACGGTAGTTAGCTGGGTCTAGAGGGGAGGCCTTTTTGTGGATAGGAATAATCTCGGCCCCCAGCCAGGTTCCGGGAATTTCCATGCCATTCAAAATAGCATTGAATAGTAGCCAAATATAAGGAGCCCAAACTTCCTGCTCGCTCAAGAATAAGTCTCCTGGAATTCTATCCAACCCCGGGGCTTTCCCCGGCGCCAAATTTTTAAGGGCCACTTTAATTTCTTGGAGAGAAAAGGAAATGCGCTCACCCTCAGCCAAAAGTGTGGGAGGCGATGGACTCCCAACAAGGGAGCCTGAATGCGCCATCGGAGCAACTTTCGAAAGAGAATACAGTGGCTTGAAGTGAGCTAGCCAAACCTCTTCACTCAGGTTCGGTGAGAAAGCTGGAGTCCCATCTGACGATCCCGATCTCACTAAATTCCAGAACTCGGTGTAATCATGCCTATCCAGGGCTTCTTTTATGTTTGCCCATCTTAGTTCTTCCCACTCAGACTTAGCCGAGAGTATTAAGGCTTTGTATGCGGTTCTAGCAACTCTAACGCTCATCACAGAGCCAGTTTTATCCGCTATAACCAGAACTCTTTTCGCCTGTCTGCAGGCTTTATTATACCATTGGGCCTGTTTTTTTGTTCGTGGCCGTTTGTTTGCTGAGGTATAAAAATAGTCTGCCAATATGCTTGTGACACTAGAATGGATGCAGACTAAATCCTGAAAGTAGGAAGAGTCATAATTACCAGTAGGGAGATCAAAAGCCTCCCCCAATTTGGGCACTATACAAGAGTAGAGCTCGGCCACTTTTCCAGGGTCCGACACAAATCTAGCCCATCTAATACGTCTGCCACCCGCCGCTAAAATCAGGTTCGTGAGCACAGGGGTCTCCAACTCCACGCTACCATGGGAGTGGCCCAGTTTGTGTTTTAGTTCCAGAGAGAGAAGGTTGTGGTCACTATCAACCCTCTGGATAACACGGAAGGCCTTTATTTGGGACCAGAGCTCTACGTTGACTAATATATAGTCGATAGCAGAGCTCTTCCCAACTCTATTAAATCTGAAATTCCCAGGAACATCGGGAGGAATTCTGCCATTGCAGGCCTGAAGAGAATGGGCTACCAAAAGCTTATTATCTGCAATGCTAATGGCGATAAACCCCTAGCTGGGTACACCAAACACTCCTGGATCTGCCAGATGGAATCCTCGTCCAGGGTTACCGAAGGAATCCCTGCCAAGGGTTCAAAATGGCAATTAAAGTCGCCCCCTATAATTCTATGGGAAGTTGGTAAAATGCATGATAGGAGCTCATCAAGGGCCTCCAACATAGATAACCCCTGCTCGTTGGGAAGACGGCACAAGTATAAGTTGGCGATCAACATTGATGAGCCATCCATAAAATTGAAGATGACGGAAAGAAGATCTGGGGAGTGCGAATCAACAACTTTCACCGAACACCCCAGGGACAGAGATACCCAAATGCACAAACCCCCCGATGGTCTACCTCTGGGACCCTGGACCGCTGGCGAATAAAATGTTGCAAAACCTGTCCTGTTGGGCGGGTGCAGCATCCAGGTTTCTTGAAACAGGCATAGGTCATATTGGTCCACCAGTTCCCTCCAATCAGAATCACCTAACTTTGAAAGCAACCCTGCTACGTTCCAGGAACCCACTAATGGGCCTAAAGAAGCCACAACTTGGGGGCTAGAGGGAAGAGGGAGGGGCGTAGAGTTAGGTGAGAGCTCTGTGGAATTAGCCAAAGAAGGTCCCTCCAACAACACACTTGAGTTTAATTTTACACCAGTGGTTGGGGAAAGGGCTAATACCATACCTACTTCAGGGGCTACTAGAGCCTCCACGATGCCCCCCACAACAGGAGGGGCGGGTGGATTAGGCCTTGAAAGTTGTGGAAGTCAATCTACACAACTCAGAGTGGTGTAGCGGTTGGCTAGGGGTACGTAATTTTCACCCGCCCAATTATCCTTGTAGTAACAATTAGATCTGAGACCCCCAGATGTGGTATCCCTAGTGTAGAAGTACCCCAAGGGTAATGGAATAATCTCACCCTGTTCACTTGCACCACCCCAGTCGAGAATGTGCTCAACCACTCCGGGGTCCCTGAAGTTGACAATCACACATTCCCCTCCTATATCTTTCGATCTAGTCCCCAACCAGGTAACTCTTCTGACTACGAGGATTTCCCCCTGTCCCGCTCTCATTAGTGGTCTATGGCGATTTAACCAAAAGATTATTTTATTCTTTAGCTCACTAAGTGATTCACTACGATCTCCCAACAACGGGGGGGACACCAGATAATACCACCACATATGGGGAAGCCTCAGGTGGCAACTGTGGATATAATGTAGATCGACAAGCTCCATCATTTAAAAAGTTGGTGTTCGCTTTTAGAGACACCCGGCCCCCACCCCTCTGCAAATTGCTGTTGGATTTACAGGAAGGAAGGGGGGCCAGGAAAGGTGGGGTAACATTATCCAAAGTGGGCCTAGCGCTGATGTCGGGACCATGATTTGAAGTGTTAGAAGAGCAGCCAGGAATATGCGTTGGTAGCAAGCACGATAACTGGTTAACAATTCTTGGCCCTTCACTAGAACTAGGGTTGAGTACCTGATGTTCTGGATTACCTACTGCCATTGGAGGATGGTCATTCTTGGGTAGGGATGGCAAAGATTCTTCCCCCTTACACTTGTTATTAATCAAAGAAATGATTTTATCAATTCTGCCTGATAAAGTTTTAAACTGCGAATTGATGAATAGGTGGGAAACCCAAATTGGGGGAGCTAAAGATGAAAAGGGGGTGCCTGACTCATTCTGGACAGTGTCCAAAGCTGAGGGAGTAACCTTCGCAGGATTTCTTTTCGATTTGGTTTTTTTATTTCTGGGGCAGGATTTAGAGCCCTTTTTAGTCACTTTAGAGCCTGTTGCAATAGCCGGCATGGGGCAATCTAACGCAGTTTGCGCAGACACATGTCCTAACTGCACACAAGGAAGCTCAACAAAGGAAGGGGCTATCAGCGAATCAGATGAGATACAGGTGGCTAAAGAAACATTTCCAGGTAACACTTCCGGGGGGATGACTGGGGTAATAGATAAACGCCTTTCAGTGTTCTCAATAGCTGTAGCCACTACCCCTATGGTTTTTTGCAACATTTTGTCTATGGCTGTTAGGCTTGGTAATTGCGTGGCTGGAGCAGTGTTTTGTCTACTACACGGCCGAGATGAAGAAGGTAGTGTTTTACCCATAGTGTAGCAGGTGGGGACTTGAATTTAAAAAAGTTAGGGAATAAACAAGGACCTAATAGCCCCGAAATTCGCGGCAACAGTAATATCTTTCAAAGCCTAAAACCTAATAACAGTAATAAGGTGGGTGCTTAGATAGGCTCTAACTCTAACAAAACATTAAATATAATACAATATGGCAGTATAGTGGGATGTTAGAATAATACCGAAAGCAGAGTCCCAGTCCTAGAGCGCGAGGATACGTCAGAGGGGTCTGCCCAGCCCGGCCTCCTCTGGCCTCGGACGGCCGCAGACGGCCCCACCCTTGTCCCGGGCTTCTCCCGGCGCATCCCGCGCGCGTCCTCGCGGGACGAGGGACTAGGCGGACCTTTAAGCGCCTCCTGGCGCGTGTTGCAATATCGTCCTGTCCCAGGGGATCCTGGGTGTTGTGGTTTCTCGGGTCCGATATTATCAAAAAAGGTGCTAATTGCTCCTTTCTTTGGATTCTTGACATCGGTTCAAAGAGGCTACCACTCAATCAGATACAACTCTTGCATAATACCAAAGCTTCTACTACTTTGGCATTTCTAAAGCATGCAGGAGAAGCTAACAGATTTTTTTAATATTGGGTAGTGAAAAATGTGATCATAATAAAAAATATATAAAATCCAATATTGTGTTTTAAAACATTTGTTGGTGAAAGAGTCGGATGTAGTGTCTGACTAATTCCTAATCTAACTTCTTTCAACCTGTCTCACTGTGTACATTGCGTCTTGAGAGTGCAGCTGTCTGACACAGCTCATGTAATTACCAACAAATGAAGAAGCACAAATCAGGGACTGGCTTTGGCTCTGCACTTTTGTTGATTTGTTCTGTACATTTAAAGTGTTCTCCTGAGGAGCATCAGGGATACTTTAATTGATGAACGTATTATGAGTCCTGAGCTCTCCTTAATGGGGACCGAGAGAAACAGAGACAAGGTTTCACCTGCAGATCCAGATGACACCAGCAGTAGTCTCCCCAGTTCTCTTATCCCTACCTTATTTTTCCCAGTGAGGGGCTCTTTGGTAGGTGTTTTTTGTCAGACTGCATCTTCCGAAGCCCCAGGTGTGGAGGGTTGATGAATTAACATTCAGAAGCATCCTTTACCATACACCTAACCCTGACTTATATTCTTTGATAAATAAACTAGGGAGAGGTATTACATTGTGAGTTCTCTGACCAATGCATTATGAAGGGAGTTTACATTGTGAACTCTGACAAATACAAAAACATATTCTAAATAAGCTATTGTTATAGATTAATATGTTTTCCAATCATTACTTTTCTAGTTTCAGAATGCTTTATAGGGCCTGAGGCTCTTACGTGTAACAAAAGAGGCTTGTTTTAGTTCTTCTGAGGGTCTCAGCTTCATGCTTTTGTAAGCTTTGTGAACCTCCTTGGAGGGCTATCCTGATATAGAACTCTGTGAAAATATTTTAAAGTAAGGATTCCTGCATGATGAAAAAGAATGCTGAATTTGACTTGACTCCAAGACTTCCATGTTTTTCCTCCCACATTACAATTGGCTGAGATGTTGGTTATAATGTTCTAGAGCTATAAGGTTCCTCTGTGCAAAACATCTGTGATGCAATGTTATCTCCTTTCTTTCCTGTGTTCAAAGGTGGACAACGAGGAGGCGGATGGGCCAGTGAGGAATCCACAGGCAGATACTGTATCCACCAGAAAAAGCGTTACCGAAGGTAAGTAACTTGTTCTTCTGATGGATACATCTGCCAGTGAATTCCTCACCTTGTGAATAGATTCCCACAGCAGTCCCACTCCCGGAGGAGGGTGTCCACCTTCCTATACCAAAAAGTCTTGCAAGACAGAGCGCGCAAAGTGGCCCTCCCTCCTCATCTCAGAGTCTAAGCAATAATGCTTTGCGAAGGTATGGAGGGAGGCCCAAGTCGCGGCTTTACAAATGTCTGCCACAGGAACACCCCTGGCCAAAGCAGAGGTAGAAGACTTAGCTCTAGTTGAATGAGATCTAATACCCTCAGGAGGAACCTTACCAGCAAGGGCGTGGCAGATCTTGATGGTCAAGAAGATCCATCTGGACAGAGTGCGCTTGTGCACAACTTTTCCTTTAGAATGTCCCAACATAGCCCACGAAGAGCTGATCGTCTAAACGAAAATCTTTCGTTCTGTCCAAGTAAAAGCTCACAGCTCTTTTTGGGTTCAGACGATGAAGTCTTTCCTCCTCCTTGGAGGGATGAGGAGGTAGATAAAAAACAGGTAATAGACTGCCCCAGATGAAAGGGAGTAACTACCTTAGGTAGGAAAGCAGCCTTGGTCCTGAGCACCCTCCTTTCAGCATGCAAAGATAAAAACGGGGGTTTTGAACTAAGAGCTTGAAGCTCACTCACCCTCCTTGCCGAGGTTATGGCTACAAGAAAGACCGTCTTAAAAGACAACAGCCTCAAAGGGCAACTATGAAGGGGCTCAAAAGGGGACCCCATCAAGAAAGTTAAGACAAGATTAAGGTCCCACTGCGGCATTACAAAAGGAGTAGGTGGGAACCTATTAGTAAGGCCTTTGATAAATCTTAAAACAATAGGAGATTTAAATAAAGACGGCTGATCTGGAAGACACAGAAAAGCCGATAAGGCCGATAGATAGCCCTTAACCGTGGCCACAGCACAGCCCTGCTGAGCCAAGGAAAGAGCAAACTGAAGCACATTGGAAAGATGGGCCTTTAAAGGGTCAATGGATCTCTCCCCACACCACTTTACAAACTTAGACCACCTGTAGGAGTAAATGGACTTGGTGGAGTGTCGCCTGGCCGATAAAATAACATCCACCACATCAGGCGGGGGAGAGAAGGAATTCTGGTTGCCCCGTTCAATCTCCAGGAATGAAGGTGTAAGCTCTGGAGGTGGGGGTGTAGAACCTGCCCCTCCGACTGCGAAAGGAGGTCTGCCCTCAGAGGGAGACGGAGCGGAGGGCACGAGGAGAGGTGGAGAAGATCTGTGTACCACACCCTTCTTGGCCAATCCGGGGCGACCAAAATAACTTGGGCCCGATCTTGGCGAATCTTCCTCAGAACCCGAGGAATCAAAGGTATGGGAGGAAACGCGTAAAGGAGTTCTGAGCCCCAACTCAACTGAAACGCGTCCCCCAACGCCCCCTGCATCGGAAACTGGAGACTGCAGAATGACGGGCAATGCGCGTTCTCGTGAGTGGCAAACAGGTCCACTCGAGGTGTCCCCCACGTCCGAAAGACGTGACGAACCACCTCCGGATGGAGCCTCCACTCGTGGTCGGCGGAGAACTGCCGACTGAGACTGTCCGCACGAACGTTCAGCACCCCGGCCAGATGATTTGCCATCAGATAAATCTGA
Organism: Triturus cristatus; assembly: GCF_964204655.1. Lineage (NCBI taxonomy): Eukaryota > Metazoa > Chordata > Amphibia > Caudata > Salamandridae > Triturus > Triturus cristatus. The sequence goes on along the minus strand of NC_140593.1, from coordinate 1,097,647,656 downwards.
TGGTCCTGAGCCCAGGACCAAAGTCATAATGCCTCCCTGCAGAGACGAAACGGCCCTACTCCTCCCTGCTTGTTGACATACCACATCGCGGTAGTGTTGTCCGTCAGGACCTGAACCGACTGACCGCGAAGGGAAGAGAGGATGGCCTTGAGCGCCAAACGAATCGCCCGCAATTCCAGAAGGTTGATGTGAAGCAACCTTTCCTCTGGAGACCAAAGACCTTTGATTTCCAGATCCCCCAGATGCGCATCCCACCCCAAAGTGGATGCATCCGTTATCACTGTGGCCACCGATGGAGGTAGATGAATGGGCTTTCCTTGAGACAGATTGCCCTCCGCGCTCCACCAAGATAGATCCACTGCAGCTTCTCTGGAGATCCTGATCGGCTCCCTGAGATCTCCTTTGTGCTGATACCACTGCCTGCGGAGGCACCACTGGAGCGCCCTCATGTGCCAGCGTGCATGGTTGACCAACAGAATACAAGAGGCGAACAGACCGAGCAGACGAAGGACCTTCAGAACTGGAACAACCGTTCCATTTTGGAATAAAGGGATCATCTCCTGAATGTCGAGAATTCTTTGAGGAGGAGGAAATGCTCGACACACAGTAGTGTCCAGTACCGCCCCTATGAACAGGTTGCGTTGAGAGGGCACCAGGTGAGATTTGGGCACATTGATTGAAAAACCCAAGTCGAATAACAGCTGAGATGTTACCTGCAGATGATTCAGCACCATATCCGGGGACTTCGCTTTCAGAAGCCAGTCGTCCAGGTATGGAAAAACTGGAATCCCCGACTTCCTGAGATGAGCAGCCACCACTGCCATCACCTTCGTGAAGACTCTAGGTGCGGTAGTAAGACCAAATGGGAGGACCGCAAACTGGTAGTGTTGCGACCCAACCGTAAAACGGAGATACTTCCTGTGCAACTTCAGGATTGGGATGTGGAAATACGCATCCTGCAAGTCGATCGACACCATCCAGTCTCCTTGCTGCAACGCTTGAAGAACCTGCGCAAGGGTCAGCATCTTGAATTTCTCCTGTTTCAGGTAAAAATTCAAGACTCTGAGGTCCAGGATTGGACGCAATCTGCCGTCCTTCTTGGGAATCAGGAAATACCGGGAGTAGCACCCCTGACCCCTTTCCTGCTCCGGAACCACCTCTATCGCACCTTTTTGTAGCAATGCAAGAACCTCCTTTTGCAAAAGAAGCAGATGGTCCTCTGAGCAAAAACCTTGGCAAGGAGGGTAAGCGGGAGGAAACTCCCGAAAGGGAAGGGCGTACCCAGTCTCCACGAGGTTTAAAACCCAAAGGTCGGTCGTAACAGATTTCCAACCTCGCAGAAAGTGGGACACCCGACCCCCCACAGGTCTCACATGATCCAGGATGGGGGATCTAGGGCTGCTTCCCTGAAGCTTCATTGGGTGCAGAGGAGGCAGATGATGAAGGTGGGTTGTGGCCAGAACCTCTCCGTCCCCTTTGCCTTCCTCTATACGATCTATAGAGGGGATTCTGCTGCTGCTGTTGCTGCTGAGATTGCCGGAAGGAATGAAACGAGGATCTCCCAAAGCCTCTAAATTTCTTAAGACCAAATCCCTTAGCAGGAGTCTGTAGCCCCAAAGATTTCGCCGTAACCCTGCTATCTTTAAATCTTTGCAAGGCAGAATGAGCCTTCTTGCCAAAACGTTTTTCTCCATCAAAAGGCAAGTCTACCAAAGTGGCTTGAACATCAGTAGAGAAGCCAGAAGAACGAAGCCACGCTTGCCTCCTAGTGGCTATCGAAGACCCCATTATCCTTGCCACAGAATCAGCCGTGTCCAGTCCCGACTGAATCACCTGCCTTTCAGCAGCCTGAGTGTCAGTGACCACCTCCATAAAAGAAGCTTTCTCTCCTTCTGGCAACTTAGGGGCTAATAATTTCATAGAGTCCATCAGTGCATGAACATAGCGCCCTAGTAAACAAGTGGCATTAGTAGATTTAAGCGCCATGCTCCCTGAAGAAAAGACCTTTCTGGCTGCTTCATCAGTCTTTTTAGAATCCCTATCCGCAGGAGTCTGAGGGAAGGCGCCTGAAGAATGCTTCGAACATGAAGCTTGCACCACAAGGCTTTCTGGTGAAGGGTGGGAAGAAAGAAAGCTTGGATCCCCCGGAGCCACCCTATACCTTCTTGCCACCTGTCTGAAGACTGCAGACGAAGAGAGTGGCTTACGCCAAACATCCATTACAGGCTCTAAGATAGCCTCATTAAAAGGCAACAAGGGTTCAACATTCGAAGTTGGTGAACGCAGGACTTCAGTCAGGAGATTTGGCTTATATTCAGCAGAGGGTAACTGCAACTCCAGCAACTCTGCGGCCTTCTTGATAACTGAATGATAGGGGCCAATTCTTGTGGTGGCGAAGACCTGGTCGAAGAATGCTCCCACTCCGGAGTGGTATCAAGACCACTAGCATCCTGAATGCCTTCAAAGTCATCAGAAGATGCGTCCACCTCACCTTCTTCCACTTCCTCCCTATAACGCTCCTCTTCCAAGACTCTCTGGGCCTCTCTCCTTGAACGGATCCGAGGAACCAGAGTCGGCGGCGCCGTACGCGGAGTCGGTGGAACCGAACGTGGAGTCAGCGGCGCCGGAGTCGCTGGCGCCGGGCGCCGAGCCGAAGGAGTCGGCAACGGCGTCGAGGAAGGCTCCGAAGAAGGCTGCTCCAGCCGAAGTCGAGATGGATCACCAGACGGTGCCGGAAACTGCCACGTAGGAGCCATCGGCAAAAAGGGCATAAACGGGGCCTGAGCATAATGCTGCGGCACTCCCAAGGTGTATGTCATAGGACCCACGGGACCAGATGGTGCGCCGGATGGGAAGGCAGCTCGATGAAAAATCCCATACATCGCATTAAGGAAATGCGTTGAATCCGCACCCGGCGCCGGGAACTGCGGATAAGGGATTGATTCTGAATCCGGTCGAGGAGTACCCGGCACCGGAGCCGAAGTGTCCTCACCAGGCGCCGCAGGATCAGCTGGTCCTGGAGAAAGCTCTTTCTCTTGTTCCTACTCAGCGTCAGAAGCAGAAGACTCCACTGGCACCGGTGACTGCGCCGGTGACTGCGCCGGAGACTGCGCCGGAGACTGCGCCTGGGACCGCGCCTGGGACCGCGCCTGGGACCGCGCCTGGGACCGCTTCGGCGAAGGCGACCTCTCTGGAGACCTCCTAGGAGATGGAGAAGGAGATACAACATCCTTACTTCGACGTCGAGGCAACAGCGATCTCGAAGTCTTACTCCTCGAAGACTGGCGCCGAGAGCTATGCTTCCTTTTCTTGTGTTTCTTCGACTTCGAAGAGTGCGAAGTCGACGACTCCGGCCTCGATTTCTGCTTCTTCCTACCTCTTCTTTCCTTCTTTGCTTTGGCCATGAAGAGTTTCGCCTCTCTCTCCTTCAGGGCCTTGGGGTTCATTCTTCTGCAGCTGGAACAGTCCTCCACGTCGTGGTCAGAAGAAAGACACCACAAACAATCCTCATGGGGGTCAGTTATCAACATGTGGCCCCCACATTCCCTACAAGGTTTGAAACCAGACTTCCTCGTCGAAGGCATGGTAAATCCAGAAACAATAACCACTACAAGACTACAAAGTAGCAGGAGAGTGCTGGAAAACCGTTACGCGTCGGCGGCGCAGAAAAAAGGGAACTGACGTCATCACGCCGACGTGGCTCTTTTATGGCTCCGATGACGTCATACGGAGTCGCGAACGGAGCCGAAGCATTATGACGTCCACGTCGGCGTAGAGAGCTGGGGAAAAAAGTTCTGTGGAATGCTGGCGCAGGGGATATTCACAAGGTGAGGAATCCACTGCCAGATGTATCCATCAGAAAATACAGTTATAGGCGATTCAGATATACGATCCTCAAATAAGTATAAAACTAGTGATTAAAATACTGAGCTCAATAAAACAGACTAGTAATTAAAATACAGTAATAAGTCAGTAAATTTACGTGAGTTTAGCCATGAGAATCGCTTTCACTTCTTTTTTACTGGACAGTGGAAGGATTCAGTCTTGTTTCTGTGGGCAAAGCATTTCAGATCCTGGAAGCCATTCCAGAGAAGGATCGATTATATTTTATAATGTAATTTAGATAAAGATTTGTATTTGTGATGTGTCCCTAATCTATCTTATCATCCATCAAAATGCTGGCCCAATACATTTTAGGATAGTGGTCATAGAAAGTTAACAACTAGATAGGGGCTGGGGGATTCATTCGTTTTCCACCTGCACTGTCACTGTGACCTAATTATATGTTATCTTCTTTTTCAATGGCTGCTGCTGAACTGCGGCGTTTTAGTTACATGGATTAATTATTTAATTGGTTTTAACAGAGTTTGGGTACTTTGGCCTTTAGTATACATGCTTATTGTGACTGTTGTCCTTTAGCTTTTTAGTGATCTTGTTCTATGTTGTCGCACTTTAGCGCTGACACTATGTATTTACAGAGTTTTAATTTGTAGTTTTAAAAATGATGCTATTGTATTAAGTATTTTTGTGAGTTAGGTCGAGCGGGGATTACATTTTACTGACTCGTCAGTGTTCGTCTAGGACTGAAAAATTCATCTTGGGCTGATGGGAATCATTAGCCTAGGTCACGTCGCATGGCTGGCCTCAGAGGTGATGGGTTGTGCATTTTAATGAGCGCAGAATTTAGTATTTTATACTTATTTCATTGCAATGTGCATGTTTTGTATTAACTGTAATAAATGTACTTACTGCTCATTCAGGTTTACTGTGGCTTTAGCATTTTTTAAACCCATCTCTTCCCTAAAGGGAAAATATTTTTTAAACATACCTTTTCCCTAGGTAACCTTGAGAAATATGAGCGTGTTCCATGCCACATTTCATCTTAAAGATCTAGATTATTTTCACTTGCGCTTCTGACCACAACGCCTGATTCACATTATTGTTTCATGCCTACACACAGCATTACTTGTCTTGCCCAGCCTATTGTCACCCCACACTATTATATATATATATATATATATATATATACACATACACATACATACATACATACATATATATATATATATATATATATATATAATATATATATTTCAACGAAAAAAACAAAAGTTACAGGGACGTTATAGTTAGGTTCAGATTTCCCTCATACAAAACCAGTGAAATTCAGCAGTTGTAGTTATTGGAGAGAACTATAACTTACGCCCCCGCAATGTACTACTTATGACCTTACATATTACATCACTCATGACATGGTCAGTGACATCACTGATGACATCAAGTGAGTAAGTTTTTTTACGAGTTTATGGGTGTTAAACATACATACTAACATACTACAAAAGTTAAATTGGTATACTAGGTGCACTACTACTGAGTAATACTAATTCTAACACATATTATGTGAGTGGCTGTGTGACTGTATGTATCCTTGTGTGTATGGGTGAGTGAGTAGCTGTATGGGTGTATAAGTGGGTGTGTCTGCAGCTGTGTGGGTGAGCGAGATGTTGTGTGAGTGGCTGTATTGGTGATTGGGTGGGTGTATCAGTAGCTAAATGGATGAGTGACACTGTGAATGGCTCTATGGGTGGCTAACTGGATGTCTAGTGACTGTATGGGTGTGTGAGTGGGTGTCTGAATGGCAGTATGAGTGAGTGACTGGATGTGTAAGTGACTGTATGGGTGAGTGAGTGGCTGAGTGGGTGTTTGGTTAAGTGAGTTGGTGTGTGAGTGGCTGTATTGAGAGCGAGTGTCCATGTGAATGGCTGTATGGGTGAGTGAGTGGATGTGTGAGTGCTTGTATGGCTGTGTGAATGGGTAGGTAAGTGATTATGTATGTGTGTGAGTGAGTGTGTTAGTACATTAATGGGGGAGTGAGTGACTGTGTTGAGAGGCTGTATGGTTGAGTGAGCGGGTGTGTGAGTGATTGTAGGTGAATAAGTGGGTGTGTGAGTAGCTGAATGGCTGAGTGTGTGGATATGTGAGTGGCTGTATGGGAGAGTGACTGGTTGTATGAGTGATTGTATGGGTGAGTGAATGGTTGTGTGAGTGGTTCTATGGAGGAGTGAGCGGGTTGTGAGTACTGGTATGGGTCTGTGAGTGGGTATGTGAGTGGGTGTGTGAGAGGGCATAAAAGAGGTTTTTTGGGATGTGAGTGGGTGTGGTTCTGTGGATGATGTCATCAGTGATGTCATTTGAGATGTCATCAGTGATGTCACTGACCATGTCATGAGTGATGTAATATGTGAGGTCATAAGTAGTGCATTTTTTTAAAATTCTATTTCCTAACTATAACATCCCTGTAACCTTTGTTTTTTTCAGTGAATTTCCAAGGTTTTTCAAAATCTATTTTAAGTACATTTCTATGTTTTTTTTAACTGGTAGTCATGTTTGCAGAGTGGTGGAGAATCTGGACGGGGCTTCCGACCAGCTCTCAGCAATCATGCGGTAAGGGACTTACTGGAGGTAACAGGAGGGCTTCTTGGCCCTTAAGGTCCCTCAGCAGCCAAAAGGACTTTATCCCCCAAACAGTACTGAGCCAGGAGACGTGTTTGCAGAGTGGTGGAGAAAGGGGGCATGGCCTTCGAAGTCCTCACACTAATCACGCTCTGTGGAACTTAATGAAGGTAAAAGGAGGGGTAGTTGGCCTCCAGGGACCCTCTGGAGCCAAGCGGACTTCATCCCCCAACCAGTTTTGTGACAGGAGGCAAGTTTGCAGAGTGGTGGAGAAAGGGGGCATGGTCTCTGAAGTCCTCTCACCAATCAGGTGGAGTGGGACTTACTGGCAGTAACTGGAGGGCTTGTTGGCCCCCCAAGGACCCTTAGCATCTAAGGGAACTTCATCCCCCAGCCAGCAGTGCACCAGGAGGAGCGTTTGCAGAGTGGTGGAGAAAGGGGGAGTGGCCTCCAAAGTCCTCTCAGATTATTTCCACAGCAAGATCGCCACCATCTACAACAACTTCAACCCCCAACCCACTGCTCTCAACACCCTCGACCAACCAGCACACACCAGCAGAAAAACACCATTTAGTCTCCGCTCACCACCAAGACCACCACGGCCATCATGGCATCAATCCACTTCGGGGCACCCACCGACCCCTGCCCCCACCGTCTCTTCAACCTTGGAACCAACACACTCAGCATGGAATTCACCAGCATCATTAACACCTCCATCACCACAGCAGCCTTCCCGGACAGCTGGAAACACACAGATGTCAGACACCTCCTAGAGAAACCCTCCGCTCTCCCTGCTCCCTACCCTGCCAATGTACTCGAGAAGGCCACTGACCAACAGCTCCCAAAATACCTGGAACAAAACTACCTACTTGACGCCTCTCAATCCAGATTCCGTGCCAGCCACAGCACTGAGACTGTGCTGATCGCTGCTACAGATGACATCAGAACCCTTCTCGACTGCAGCAAGACTGTGGCCCTGATCCTCCTAGACCTCTCTGCTGCATTCAAAACCATATCCCACCACACCTTCATCAGCAGACTCTATAACATCTGGGTGAGAGTGCAGGAAGGAAAACACCTTTGTGCCGGTGGGAGCACTATTAACAATACCTCGAGGCATTAATCAAATAAAAACAATCTTGTGACAATAGTTTATCCAATTCTACGTCGTTTTATTCCTAAAATGCATTAACCATCATGCATGTCCAACGTGATACTTTCAAAACCAAGATTAATTGTTTAGCAGTAAACCCAATGCATTTTGGGTCGTGAATTGACCCTTCTTCAGGGGTCATATCCTGTGTTTCTATAAAAAATGGAAACAGGAGGCTATTCAGTGATAAAGGTTGCTACGTGTGTTCAATGTAAAACATGCCAAGTGACGCCAAGTGCTCATTAAAGAAGATGAAATGGTGCTTAATAGACGTCTAGGAAAATAGAAACTGGAATGCAACCACTTGTGAGTTTAACAAATGTGGGAAAAGAAATCAAAAAAAGAAGAAAAAAAGAGTGCCTAAAGCAAAATCATCCCGAATGTGAATTCAAAATGAATAAATATGGCTCGTGGTAACAGTGACCGGAACGTTAATCTTAGCGATTACATAAATTTACTCGTGAAATCTCCCGTGTTCAAGTTCAAACTAAGATTATAGTGCTGTCATGCTAAAGAACGCGACGATGTTCAAATGCATGAATACAATGCGCAAAGAAAAACACGCTGACTCTTTACCTGAATCTCTAACCGCTCCCGCAGGATACCGCGAGTAAGTGATGATGTGTCGTCACTCCGTCAATGGAGTCTAACGTAAGGCGTCTTAAATGCGTCTGAATAAAGACATAACGATGTGGATGGACTTGTCAAAGGCGAACATCGCCATAAATAAAGTTTGAGCAACCGCAGCCAAGAAGAAGAAACAAACATTAAATTATCAGAAGTGAGAATGATTCTAGCATGTAAATAAATGTAAGTGAAAATGAAAGTGGAAATTAAAAATAAAAATGCAAATAATAATGAAGCTATGCTGATTAGCATGAATCAATCTCAAGTGCGACAATAAAAAACAAGTGTGACAATAAAAAGCTGTTGACTGAAGAGTCTGGCCTCTTTTACCAGATCATAAATTGCGTTGGCTGCTTCGTTCGAGAACGCTACGGTGTCTGCTTTATTAGCAGTCAATAATGCTATGTCTTCAAACAACATTTCTCCTGGTGCACAGTTGGAAGGACAGGGGACAGAATCTGAAGACAAGAGAACTGTTCCCACCGTGCACACTTATTTGTAAATCAGACCAAAGTTCTTGAACACAGAGTGCTGCAACCCCCTGCGCCGTGTCCACTGGCGCTCAAAAGCAATACTGGGTGAGAGTGCAGGAAGGAAAACACCTTTGTGCCGGTTGGAGCACTATTAACAATACCACGAGGTATTAATCAAATAAAAACAATCTTGTGACGATAGTTTATCCAATTCTACGTCGTTTTAGTCCTAAAATGCATTAGCCATCATGCATGTCCAACGGGATACTTTCAAAACCAAGATTCATTGTTTAGCAGTGCAAGTGGACCGCCTCCTTCCTTACAGGACGCACACGGAGCTTACGGCTGCCTCCCTTCACCTCCAAACCCAAGGACATCATATGGGGCGTACCCCAAAGATCATCCCTGAGTCCCACCTTGTTCAACACCTACATGGCTCCCCGTGCAGACATCATCAGATCCCATGGTCTTAATATAATTTCATACGCACTCAACTTATTCTTTCGCTCACCGAAGACCCTTCCACCACCAGAACCCACTTCTTGCCATTCCATGACCAACATAGCCATCGTTATGAGAGACAACTGCCTTAAACTCAACTACGACAAGACAGAAGTACTCATCTTCGGTAGGAACATCTCCATATGGGATCACAGCTAGTGGCCAGCGGAACTCGGACCAACACCCACACCTAGAGACCACGTGCAAAACCAAGGCATCATCCTCGACAGCAAACTCACCATGAAATGACAAGTCAACGCAGTTGCCTCCTCCTGCTTCCACACCCTTCGCATGCTCCGCAGAACCTTAAGATGGATCCCAGTCAACACCAGAAAGACCGTGACTCAGGCCTTCATCACCAGTCGCCTCGACTACAGCTATGCTCTTTAGGCCGGCATCTCCACCCAGCTCCTCAAAAGACTTCAGACAACAGAGAATGCTGCAGCCAGACTTATCCTGAACCTCCCCAAACCAACATCACCCACCACCTCAAGAAACCTCCACTGGTTCCCATCCAGAAAAGATGCCAGTTCGAGATCCTCACAGACGCCTACAAAGCTCTACACGGCCAAGGACCAGCCTATATCAACCACCGACTTAACTTCCATCTACCCACAAGACAACTGCGCTCCTCCTCACTAGCCCTTATGCACACCCTGCACATCCATTTCAGCAAAGGCCGCTCCATCTCCTACATCGCTGTCAAGACCTGGAACGGCCTGCCCCTCCATCTGCGAACAGTACCCTCCCAGGCGGATTTCAGAAAGAAACTCTAGACGTGGCTTTTCAACAAGACTTCTCACCCACAGCGACCAAATACCCCTAAGGGTGACAGTGCTGTAGTATACAAATGCTGATTGGCTGACTGAGTCAAGACTGTTGCCATTAATATTCAAAGCCAAGTAACCCTTTCAAAAGGAAGGTCAGTTCATAGACAGAATGCGTTGCTGCATCCTGTAAACTTAAATTCTACATCTCCACGGTGACAGAAGACATCGTTTTCAAACAAGCAAACAATTTCACTTTAATTTGCACCTACTCCAAAGAGATGCTGATCCCATGGCAACCGTTCTCGACCTCTTATGTCCACTCATTAAGCATGATAATGCAGATGGTTTAACAAAGTTTTTTAAAAATGCATGCCAAATGTGATTAAAAAAATAAAGTTTATATGGAAATGATACAAGATAATATCTCACATCATGCTTAAAACTCAACATCGCCCACTGGTACACAATTTACACCATTTACATCACTCACGCCAGGCATATCACTTATCCTAAATACCGACAATGTTCACACATTGAGCGTGCTTTGAAGTTGCTAAAGTGCATGTGGACTGGTGGGCTTCTTCGGAAAAGATTCTTTATGGCCAGAGATGCCATTTTAGGCTTGTGGCCCAATAACAAAGTACCGGAATTAGATACGTTTGATCACACACTGGCCAATAAAATAAAGTGCTGGCTTCTGGACCGAGAACATAAAATACCAGGATTGATGACGTTTGGTAGTATGTTTGAGTCGTTAGAATAAAGTGCTGGCATTTTCCAAAGTGCATATGGGCAGATTAAATGGGCATTTCAAGACAAATCCTTATAAGACGAAAGGTAAGAGAAGCCTTACGGTTGATCACAGATCTTATAATGGACCGATTCTTACTTGGGTGACACAGTTTGAATCCTTTGTTCTGGATTCAGAAATAGCCAGAAACTTCACGTGTGTTTGAGCATGAATTGTCTAGGTTTAATCTGCAATAAGGGCTTGCCAACATGATCGGACGATCACTTGGTTAAATAATTTCGCAGCATCCTTCTATGTACAGCTGACATTACTGGGTATGTGTATCATCGTCTCTGCTGTTCCACAGAGTCTGCATGCAGTGGTACCTGTTATATTTAACCAGCACTGTGTTTGGTCCAACATTGTTTGGACCCCAGGTAGAGGCAAAGGAATTTAAGCTTAATGAAATTGGAACACCGTTGGCAAAGTAAGACTGAGGTTTTAAGCTCCGATTGTTGTTCATAACTTGCCAGGACTCAGGAGTGGGTGCTATTGATAAAGTTTGCTTCATCTTCCTGCATGGATAGGCTTCTGACCGCGTTGTTGATGAGCATTTTGAAGTATTTTAATAGATTGCCAACCTGCAGTGTCTGTAAGGAGTCATAAAAAAGTCTAAATGTTGTCTCAACGCCATTGTTCTATTTTCTAACCAGATATGATGGGGCAGTGAGTTGTGTTTTGCTGACCAAAGTCTGTGACACATCTTTAAAAATGCACAATTTGTAGCCCAGATTTGTTTCCGTAGGCCAAACTTGAGTCACATTTGGGCCTGCGAGGTGTGACTTAGTAGCTTAAATACAATTCTATAGGACTTAGCTGTTTGTGTGTCCAAAAGCATGGCAAGCTTTCCTCTTGTAATTTCACTGGCATACGTAAGGGATGGAAAAAACTTTGTCTTCATTACCTCCAGAAGAGGGCCTAAAGTTGGCCCTCGTAAGGATCTGGACAATGTGTTGAATCCTGTGGTCAAGGAGGCTGCCTTCGATGTAATCACTTCTATGTGAGATGCTAAAGTGCACCTAGAGTCAAAGATCTTCGCAATGTATTTATACTGTGTTTCTGTTGCGAAACGACACCCATTAATGTTCCATGACCCAGGGATTTTTAATTTCTAGTTAATTTTCATTGCTTCAGTTTTTGCTAGGTTATTCATTAGTTTTTTCCACGCTGTGAAGGTGTAAAGAACATCCAATAGTCACTGGAGGGCAATGCAAGTCTTGAATAACAGGTTGGCAGTGTATTGTATTTTGATATCAAGAGACCACCAAATATGGGTGGATGTGAGTTTACAATATCTAGCTCTCTTGACAGGTCTTAAATATACAAGTAGGCAAGAAAGCCATATGCCCTACTTAAGACTAGAAGATGTGTACATTTTTTACAAGACCTACGAGACTGGATGGCGGCAGGCATACTAATGGTTTGAGACTGCTTTAAAAATGGGGAGTTAATCCTATTAGATGACTTCCTCGCACACCATGACCTGCCCCCTGGTCAGTACCTACATTATCACGCATTGATGGGGACCTTTAGTGCTTTGTGGCGGCAGGGGGGTGAGGGGGTGGAAAAGACCGGACACACATGCAGTCCTGCAGGCGATGGTGACGTTAGGGTTGGCATGTTACATGGTCAAATGGCTCTACAGGGCACTAATAGAGATGGCCACACAGCCCCTAAGACACACACAGGAGAAGTGGGGAGCTTTACTGGGCAGGGAACTGACCAAAGCGGAATGGGGTAAAGTCATGGCAGCCCGAAGAAAGTTTATAGGAACTCTAACTTTAAATTTACACAATTCAATTTCTTGCACATGACCTATCTCATCCCCCACAGACTCAATATTATGTATGGGAACGTAGGGCAGCAGTGCCCAAGATGTGGAGCACCGGATGTGGGGTTTGTGCAAATGGTATGGGATTATCCAAATCTACACGGTTACTGTATCATGATAAAGGGTGGTGGTAACGGGGTCTTTCCAGACACACAGTGGTAGCTTGGCTCGAGTGGTCAGGAATCAGGCACCGTGCTAAGCATACGACAAACCCATACAATAACCATGCGTGCATCCGTTCCAAAAACGACTCTACACCGTAAAAATTATGAAAATATCTCTGTTTATCTTCTTTTTCTCTTAGTTGCCAATTAGATAAATAAATAACACAATCACAATATACAAGGTTTTTTTTAAATAGTGCAGGTCAAATAAATACTGTCTTAATGATTCAATAAATAGGGGTGATCATAAATAAGGAAGGCATAAATATAAGAGCAATACATACAGGCAATTAAATATTCTGAGGCAATAAATACTGCAAACCAATAAATATTGTGCATCAATAAATACTGTGGAACAATAAATACAGTGAAGCAATAAATAGGTTAAATACAATAAATACAGTGCCCTCAATAAATAATTAAAAGCTGACAGTGACACTCATAGAATCAGATCACATTTAAATTTCTATGGGCTGATTTGACCCAGGCACAGCTTGTGGGGATGTGGAAGGCTTGAGGGTGTCTACTCCCTGGCTTGGACAAGGCTGAGGCCTAAACTGAGGTAGATCAAGGGGGGAATACCAGAGACCTGGCTCTCTCACTCTACACAACCCCTCTAAATTAGTCTCAGCTCGCCCCTGGCACAGTCCAGCTGGTTCCAGCACCTCTCTAACCCCTAGAGTAGTCTCTTAGGATTCCACAGGGCCTTTGGCGCCCTCTATTCCACTTACTGCCCTTTTTCTAAAGCTCCGACGCCGCTGGAGTCGTGTCGACGCCGTGAGGCGGTTCCGGTTCGATGTCGGCGGCCTCGGCACAATGTCAGTTCTTGACGACGCCGGTAGGCGGTTCCGGTTCGATGTCGGCGGCCTCGGCTCGATCTCGACCTCCGATTCGATGGCGTCGGGCAGTCTTGGCTCGATGTCGACTTCGGGCGGCTCCGGTCCGATGGCGACCTCAGTTTCGATGACGTCGGCCGGCCTTGGCTCGATGTCGACTTCCGGCGGCTCCGGAGTGCGATCTCCACTCCCGACCTCCGGCACGATTCTCTCAGGTTCCGGCGACTCCGGAGTGCGATCTCCACTCCCGACCTCCGGCACGCTTCACCTCGGTCTCCGGCGACTCCGGAGGGCGGACTTCACTCCCCCGTCGACGCCGCTCACTCGACCTCGGGTGACTTCCTCCTCGACCTCTGGTACTCTCCACGTCCTCCGTCGGCGCCCTCTCTCGACCTCTGGCGGCTCCGGGTACGTCGTCTGCTTTTCCAGTCAGCGCCGCTTCTCCACCTCGGGCTCCAGGTCTCAGGCTTCTCGACGTCGGACTCCAGGGAAACCAGTATCCAGGTCAGGATCTTGCTGTTCTTGGATTCTAAGGCCTGTTCCTGCTGTCCAGGTCCTTAAGATGGTTTTTCTTGCTTCTTCCCACACAGGGCTCCAGGCTGGGCTCAGTCAGTAGGGACTAGTATCAAGGGTGGGTTTATGGACCCCACTCCAGGCACAAGTTTCCACCCCTGCTGCCTCACTCCTTCCTCCTTCAGGTTTCTGCTGCTCACCCTTCACCAGTCAGGTGCCAACTGCCAGCTCCAACTGCCAACTCTCTGTCTTAGCTTCCCAACATTCTAAACCGCCTCCAACTGTCACAGGGTTCTGGAATGTTCTGGAAGGTGCTAGTAGGTTCCAGTGGGTGCTGGTGATGTCACAGGTGGCCACCATTTTGTGCTCCAGGCCCTCAGACAGAAGTTCCAGGGGTAGATAAAATGGCTCCCTGAATCTGCAGCAACACTAAAAAGTCTGGTGGTTCCCAAAAAGGAAAAATACTAACAGGGTTTGAGGCAAAAGTGGGACAAAATAAATAATGATGAGGAGGGGACCACCCAAAGGGCTGACAAGCCTAACACGCGTCCCCCCCAGCTGAAAGTGGGGAGAGCTACCCAACCCCTTGGGAGTTCTCATCACTAAGGCGGAAATACCTTGAGAGACCGTCTGCATTGGCGTGGTCCACTCCAGGCCGATGTTCCACCTGAAAGTCCATTCCCTGTAGGGAAATAGACCACCTCAACAGCTTGGGATTCTCCCCCTTCATCTGCATCAGCCAACAAAGGGGTCTGTGGTCGGTCTGAACTAGGAAGTGCGAGCCAAACAGGTATGGCCGCAACTTCTTCAGAGCCCATACCACTGCAAAGGCTTCACGCTCTATTGCACTCCACTTCTGTTCCCTGGGAAGTAGTCTCCGGGATAGGAAGACCACGGGTTGATCCAGACCCTCTTCATTGAGTTGCGATAACACTGCCCCAATGCCATGTTCTGATGCATCTGTCTGGACAATGAACTCCTTGGAAAAGTCTGGGGCCCTTAAGACCGGGGCCTCGCACATGGCTTTCTTCAATCTCACAAAGGCCTGCTGACAAGCCTCCGTCCAGACTACCCGTCGAGGTTGTTTCTTGGACGTGAGCTCCGTGAGGGGGGCTACGATGGTTCCGTACCCCTTCACGAAGCGGCGGTAGTATCCTGTGAGGCCCAGAAAAGCTCGGACCTCAGTCTGAGTCTTGGGGGGTTCCCAGGCCATGATGGCCTCGATCTTCGCCTGGAGGGGTTGCACCGCTCCCCTACCCACCAAGTGTCCAAGGTACACTACCGACCCCTGCCCGATCTGGCACTTGCTAGCCTTGATCGTCAATCCAGCTTGTCTCAGGGCCTGGAGAACAGCTTGCAGGTGATGCAAGTGATCCTCCCAGCTGTTACTGAAGACAGCTATGTCATCCAGATAAGCAGCAGAGAAACTCTCCATTCCGGTGAGGATCTGGTTTACCAGGCGCTGAAACGTGGCAGGTGCGTTCTTGAGCCCAAAGGGCATCACACAGAACTGGTAGTGGCCATTGGGCGTGGAGAAGGCTGACCTTTCCCTTGCTCCATCAGTCAAAGAGATCTGCCAGTACCCAGAAGTAAGGTCAAAGGTACTTAGATATTGGGCAGCTCCCAGCCGGTCAATCAATTCATCCGCCCTAGGGATCGGATGAGCATCAGTTTTAGTCACTGAATTCAGTCCCCGGTAGTCCACACAGAACCTCAGTTCCGGTTGGGCACCCGGTGGTGCAGCTTTTGGTACTAGTACCACCGGACTGGACCAGGGGCTGCTAGAAGGTTCGATCACTCCTAGCTCCAGCATCTTAGTGACTTCACTGTGAATGCTGGCCTTCACCTTGTCTGACATCCGGTAGATCTTGGACTTCACAGGTGGGCTGTCTCCTGTGTCCACGTCATGGACGCACAGGTGAGTCCTACCCGGGACAAGGGAGAACAACGGAGAGTACTGCCCCAGGACCTGGCGGCAGTCCTCCCGCTGTTCAGGAGTTAGAGATGGGGAGAGAATCACTCCCTCCAACGACCCATCCTTTTCTTGAGACGCAAACAAATCGGGGAGAGGCTCGCTTTCCACGTCCTCTCCTCCGTCAGTCACCATCATCAAGATGACTTCGGGCCTCTCGTGGTGGGGTTTGAGGCGGTTGGCATGCAGCACCCGCAGGGGCTGACGAGGGGTCTTCAGGTCCACCAAGTAGGTAGCCTTACCCTTCTTCTCCAACACCTCAAAGGGTCCTGACCAGCGATCCTGGAGGGCGCTAAGCTCTCCTGGTTCGATCACCCACACCTTCTGGCCAGGCTCCAACTCCACCGGGTGAGCATTGTGGTCATACCACGCCTTCATCACTGCTTGGCTGGCTTCCAAGTTGTCAGAAGCTTGCTTCCACAACTTAGCCATTTGGCTCCGGAAGGCCAGCATGTAGCTCACCACATCCTGGGGAAGCTTTCTGGGAGTTCTTTCCCATCCGTCTCTCACCAGGTTGAGAGGTCCACGTACAGGGTGCCCATACAGAAGCTCGAAGGGGCTGAAGCCCACTCCCTTCTGTGGCACTTCCCTGTAAGAAAAGAGTAGACAGGGTAGGAGGACGTCCCATTTCCTCCGCAGGCTTTCAGGCAGACTTCTGATCATGCCCTTCAAGGTTTTGTTAAACCTCTCCACCAGACCATTGGTCTGGGGGTGGTAAGGAGTGGTGAACCGATAGGTCACTCCACACTCCTTCCACATGGCCCGCATGTACGCTGACATGAAGTTGGTCCCCCTGTCGGACACAACTTCCTTGGGAAAACCCACTCGGGTAAAGATTCCCATTAGGGCCCTAGCCACAACAGGTGCTGTTATGGTCCTCAGAGGTATTGCCTCTGGGTACCGTGTGGCATTATCCACCAGAACCAGGATAAACCTGTGACCAGCTGTAGTAGGTGGATCTAACAGACCCACAATGTCGATGCCCACCCTTTCAAAGGGGGTGCTAACGACAGGAAGTGGTTCCAGGGGAGCTTTTAGCTTCACCCCTGTTTTCCCACTGGCTTGGCAAGACACACATGTCCGGCAGTAGGTATCGGACGACACTTTCATCTGAGGCCAATAAAAGTGTGGGACAAGACGGGCGAAGGTCTTGTCTTGCCCCAGGTGTCCTGCCAATGGTATCTCGTGAGCCAACTCCAGAAGGAAGGCTCGATAACGTTGAGGGACTACCAAGGCTCGTGACGATCCATGTAGGGGTGCCTTGGGTTCACTGTAGAGGAGGCCATCCTCCCAGTAAACACTGTAGTTCCCTTCAACGTTCCCTGCTGCCTGAGCTTCGGCCTGTCGCCTCAGCCACTCAAGGGTAGGGCACTCCCTCTGGCCCTGGCAGAATTCCTCCCTGGACGGGCCTCCCTCCACGTGCCACTCGGCCGGGATGGGTAGGTCCCCCAGTTTGGTAACATCCCCCACCGCAGACTCCTGGTCCACCACCTCCGGTGGCCTATCCGTCCTACGGGGTGTGGACGCCGAGGCAGGCTCCTCCTGTCCTCGGTTCTTCCCTTGACTGGCAGCTGGCTGGGCCTTTGTTCCAGGCTCCAGCCGAAACGAACTCCCTCTCCGGGTAGTCGCGGACCTTGTGCTCACACAGGCCCAATCAGGTGTACCCAGCATCTCAGTGTGAGTCCGGTATTCCACCTCCTTCCAAGCGTTGTGCTCCATGTCATTCCCCAGCAGACAATCGACTGGCACGGCAGGGCTTACGGCAACTCGAAGTGAACCTGCAACCCCCCCCCCATTCAAAGGGAACCTCAGCCACTGGATAGTGGCCTGTTCTGCCATCAGCCATCGCGGCTGGGTGGAGTACATCGGGAATTACCTGCTCTGGAGACACCAGTTGGCTACGTACCATAGTCATACTGGCTCCTGTGTCTCTCAGAGCCTCCCCTCTTTGGCCGTTGATGGTGACCCACTGCCCATACTTTACAGTATTGGCGGGCACCTGGATCTTAGGAACCATCTCCCGTTCTCCCAGGGACACTAAAGTGACACCCGCCCACTCCCTTCCCTGAGTTAAGGGCATCTCCTCCCCGAGCACTACACTAGCTACTCCGGGGGTCTTTCCTCCAATGGGAGGGGGTGGTCGTTTCAGGCACTTCGGATCTCCTTTATAGTGTCCAACGCCACCGCACTCGTAGCAATGGACAACCCTTGGCTGCTGACTCTGGCCAGGATTAGGGTTTCTGGGTGGGTTAGCCCTAGGGGTGAATCCTGTTCCCTTCCCTTGGAAGTTATTTTGGGGGCCTTTGGAGAACTCCTTTTTCTTTTCCCCTCCCTCTTTCTTCTGAGGGGCGCCCTGTCCGGCCTTTTGAGTATCCCCTCCAGTCCTCCTTGTGGACACCCGGGTACTAGCCCAAATGTCCGCCTCCTCAGCAAGCTTCCGGGGACTGGTCAGCTTGCTATCCACCAGGTGTTGACGCAGTTCAGGGAAACATTTCTCGAGCAGGTGTTCCTTCAGTACTAGATCAAACAACCCCTCGTAGTTCCTCACTTCACTGCCCTGAATCCAACCCTGTAGTGCCTTCTTTGCATAGTCCAGGAAGTCCACCCAATTCTGTGTGCCCAGTTTGTGACTACCCCTGAACTTCTGTCTGTACTTTTCGGGTGTTAGTCCAAACTTTCTTATGAGCGCCAGTTTCGTGGTGGGGTAGTGGGTCTGCTCATCCTCTTCGAGGGCCAATAAAGCATCCCTACCAGCTGGAGGCATGTACTTGTACAATCCCCCTCCCCAGTACTTCTCTGGAACCCCATGGGCCCTTAACGAGACCTCATAGGCCGCTAGCCACTTGGTGATATCGTCACCCGCCCCATAGCTAGCTACTATGTCCTTTGGCAGGTAGGGTTTGGGTTCCCTGGTGTACTCTCGTTCTTCGCTGCCACCGTTAGGTACAGGGTGTGCCCCGATTCTCAGGATCTGAAGATCTATCTCTTTCAGCCTTATCTCATGAGCCATCCTCTGTTCCTCCTTCTCTTTCTCCAGCCTTGCTAAGTCCCATGTGAGCTGTCTTTTCTCCCTCCGGTCTGTTAACTCCACTTCAGACAAGCCACCGCTAGAGGCACTGCTGCCCTTCCTGGAAAGTGTCCTGGGCCCCGCTGACAGGTTCCCCACCTCAGGTTGGTACAAACCAGCTCCCTCACTGTCGGGCTCTCTATCCCTGTCCTCCTCCTCAGCCTTGCTTTCTCGGCGTGCCTCCCCCCAAGCCCTTAAGCTGGTTTGGAGTGCACCCTTCTTTGCTCCTGGGGGACAATACACCCCCTCCCGCTGACAAAACTCCCTGAGTTGGGCCACAGTGTACGTTTCTAAATTCTCCAGTACAAACTCCATCTTGCCCACTCAGGTCAGAGGACAGTTATTTGCAGTAACTATGCAGGGGGGTACCTTATATAATACCTCCTCCCACCACCAGAGTAAATTTGGAAAAAACAAAAACCCACAATTAGGAAGGCCGCTTTGAGAAAACTCCCGGTGTAGGCCTATGGACTACCCACAGTTATTGTTGAGTATACGTAGGCACAGCTCTATCCCACCGCTGAACACCAATTAATGTTGGAAATTCTCCCACTCCCACACCGGAAAGGGTGGTGGTAACGGGGTCTTTCCAGACACACAGTGGTAGCTTGGCTCGAGTGGTCAGGAATCAGGCACCGTGCTAAGCATACGACAAACCCATACAATAACCATGCGTGCATCCGTTCCAAAAACGACTCTACACCGTAAAAATTATGAAAATATCTCTGTTTATCTTCTTTTTCTCTTAGTTGCCGATTAGATAAATAAATAACACAATCACAATATACAAGGTTTTTTTTAAATAGTGCAGGTCAAATAAATACTGTCTTAATGATTCAATAAATAGGGGTGATCATAAATAAGGAAGGCATAAATATAAGTGCAATACATACAGGCAATTAAATATTCTGAGGCAATAAATACTGCAAACCAATAAATATTGTGCATCAATAAATACTGTGGAACAATAAATACAGTGAAGCAATAAATAGGTTAAATACAATAAATACAGTGCCCTCAATAAATAATTAAAAGCTGACAGTGACACTCATAGAATCAGATCACATTTAAATTTCTATGGGCTGATTTGACCCAGGCACAGCTTGTGGGGATGTGGAAGGCTTGAGGGTGTCTACTCCCTGGCTTGGACAAGGCTGAGGCCTAAACTGAGGTAGATCAAGGGGGGAATACCAGAGACCTGGCTCTCTCACTCTACACAACCCCTCTAAATTAGTCTCAGCTCGCCCCTGGCACAGTCCAGCTGGTTCCAGCACCTCTCTAACCCCTAGAGTAGTCTCTTAGGATTCCACAGGGCCTTTGGCGCCCTCTATTCCACTTACTGCCCTTTTTCTAAAGCTCCGACGCCGTTGGAGTCGTGTCGACGCCGTGAGGCGGTTCCGGTTCGATGTCGGCGGCCTCGGCACAATGTCAGTTCTTGACGACGCCGGTAGGCGGTTCCGGTTCGATGTCGGCGGCCTCGGCTCGATCTCGACCTCCGATTCGATGGCGTCGGGCAGTCTTGGCTCGATGTCGACTTCGGGCGGCTCCGGTCCGATGGCGACCTCAGTTTCGATGACGTCGGCCGGCCTTGGCTCAATGTCGACTTCCGGCGGCTCCGGAGTGCGATCTCCACTCCCGACCTCCGGCACGATTCTCTCAGGTTCCGGCGACTCCGGAGTGCGATCTCCACTCCCGACCTCCGACACGCTTCACCTCGGTCTCCGGCGACTCCGGAGGGCGGACTTCACTCCCCCGTCGACGCCGCTCACTCGACCTCGGGTGACTTCCTCCTCGACCTCTGGTACTCTCCACGTCCTCCGTCGGCGCCCTCTCTCGACCTCTGGCGGCTCCGGGTACGTCGTCTGCTTTTCCAGTCAGCGCCGCTTCTCCACCTCGGGCTCCAGGTCTCAGGCTTCTCGACGTCGGACTCCAGGGAAACCAGTATCCAGGTCAGGATCTTGCTGTTCTTGGATTCTAAGGCCTGTTCCTGCTGTCCAGGTCCTTAAGATGGTTTTTCTTGCTTCTTCCCACACAGGGCTCCAGGCTGGGCTCAGTCAGTAGGGACTAGTATCAAGGGTGGGTTTATGGACCCCACTCCAGGCACAAGTTTCCACCCCTGCTGCCTCACTCCTTCCTCCTTCAGGTTTCTGCTGCTCACCCTTCACCAGTCAGGTGCCAACTGCCAGCTCCAACTGCCAACTCTCTGTCTTAGCTTCCCAACATTCTAAACCGCCTCCAACTGTCACAGGGTTCTGGAATGTTCTGGTAGGTGCTAGTAGGTTCCAGTGGGTGCTGGTGATGTCACAGGTGGCCACCATTTTGTGCTCCAGGCCCTCAGACAGAAGTTCCAGGGGTAGATAAAATGGCTCCCTGAATCTGCAGCAACACTAAAAAGTCTGGTGGTTCCCAAAAAGGAAAAATACTAACAGGGTTTGAGGCAAAAGTGGGACAAAATAAATAATGATGAGGAGGGGACCACCCAAAGGGCTGACAAGTCTAACAGTATGGGATTATCCAAATCTACACGGTTACTGTATCATGATTGTAGTGGTGCTCAATGAGGTACTGTAATGTTCATTACCCTGTACGGCAGAGGTCTAAAGCTAAGAAGGTGGCACTAAATTTGTAGACATGGTTCTGGTCCTGGCGCACAGACGTATTGCCCTCCGATGACGGACGAGGGTGGGGCCTAAGGTGGTGGACTGAGGGCAAGATGTGGACACTTGGGCCAGGGCGGAGGAAATAGCTTTGATGAAGGAGGATGCCCAGGGGTGCGGCGACGTCCAATAGCAGGGATGTGGTCGGAGATGTTGCAAGCATGGGATGGCAAGAAGGTAGATAGTATGGAGAGCCCCTCTAGAGACAGTTAGAATGGGGAACAGACACGGAACTCCATCCTCAGGTCCTGACGGGCGAGATGGAAAAATCTAGTCAGGAATGACGAATCTCCCTCTCAACCTCATATTAGTCCCAGAAACCCTCATATAACAGAGAGTTGTAGTCAATACACAGCTGTGGAACTTGAATACATACCATAAATGTTGACCCCAGGATTCTGTGTTTGTTACTTTAAAAATTGCATAATGGTCTCTCGTATTTTATTGAGATGTCTGACGTGTGGCAGAAACTACAACTCCCCTGAGGCATACTGTGAGATAAGGGCAATGAGTTGAGATATGAAGTTAAAATTATTCGGGACAACTGTTAGTTTTATGGGTAACACCCTGGACGATTTTGCATATCTTGAGCATTGACTTAACCAAGTGTTGTCTACTCCTATGATGCCTTTATACATGCGTCATGTTTTCGTACAAAAATTTCAATAAATAGATATTGTTTTTAAAACTCTTACATTAAAACACTCATCACAAAAGAAAATTCTCGACCCATCTGACTCAACAAAATACTGACAAATATCAATGGCCTATTCATAGGAAGAATATATGAAAGAATCACGGTTATTCAACCTTCAATATTTACAGATGAACACTAGATGATACAGACATCATATCCATTTGTTATGACCTAAAATTCACAGTGGATAAGAACATAGTGGCTGCCCTATTGCTTATGGACCTATCATCATTATTTAACACTGTCCAACACCACATGCTAATATAAAGATTTAATTATCTTGGAATATGTGAAAATGCTCTGAAATAGATTGCTTCTGACCTCAGAGACAGACCAAGCATAGTATATCGACCAACTTTCACATAAACTTCTCACAACTAACACTGTGGCGTCCCTCCGGGGTTCATCACATCTTGATTATTCATAATCTACCTAACCCCCTTACCAGACATAATTAAAACATTCAACTTCAGCTCTTACAACTAAGCAGATAATATGCAAATCAATCTTAAAATGGGTGGTCTGGAAGACCTCCAGTACTCATAACTTGATGGCAGCCTTCACGTGCTAAACAAATGGATAATCAGTACCCACTTAAAGCTCAACATCAGAAGGATTGATATCATGAACTGTGAACAATGACAAAAAGCCCAGCCTCCTGCCATACCACCCAAAGAACTCTAGAGGCCTCTCCAACAACTTCTAGGTCTAGCCCTGGTACCATATGTCAACCAGATACCAAAGACGACCTTCTACAGAATAAAAACATTGATCTTCCAATACCTTGAATACCAACAAAACCTACAAGGCATCCTCGCACTCATAAGCCCTAGTCACAAAGGTACATTTACATGACAGTATAATCAAAAACGTGTAAATTTACTCTTACACTTTGTAGTACGTTTACTACCTTTGACTATTCACTGTTTACAAGTCTAAATTAATTACAAGTGTAGACTTACTTGGCTTCAATTCCTGAATTCAGTGGGGCTGAACCTAATTTACGAGTGCAAAGTTAGTACTAGTAACTTTTCACTCGAAGGCGGATGTCTCCACCACAGGGGTGTGGATTTCCCCATTGAAAAGTATAGGTAAATTGTAAAAACGTATCAAACTTTAAAAAAAAAACACTGAAAAAATTTTGTTACATATTAATGTCAATTAATTTTATATACTTCAACTGTAGAACAAAATAAAGAAATCTAGAGCACTATTAACTCAATTTTTAATTAAATATTTCATTAACTTAGATATCCTTATATGTATTAAAAAAACTCATCTATTATAGAATGTTTATATTTATTATGTAGTAAAAGCTACCAAATGTTGTATATTGAAATATTTTATAAGAGCAGGCAGTGTTCTCACGGACCCCTGCCTGCTCTTACAAAATGAAACTTAAAAGTTTCATTTTTTTCTTTTTAAACGCATCCCGTTTTCCTTTATTAAAAAGCAATCACTGGCATGTTGATTTGCTGACCCAAGTAGGCCACTATCACTGTGAAGGCTGCAATTCCTAATGGGTTGCAAATTGCAACCTACCCATTAATATTCATACATTAGGAATAGCAATTTCCTAATTGCAATTAGCTGAAAATCGCAATTAGGTCAACTCTATTCCTAAAATTTGTACATATGGCCCCAAGTTATTTTAGCTTTATTTCCCATGGAGTTCTGTTTTAAGTCCCTAGATCTGTTATTTTCTTTGGCAGGGAGTTCCAGTACCAGTGGTTGGCCATGTGTGACTGCTGGACTTACTCCTGGTCTGGTATACATTTATGACTGTTTTGGGTCCTTCTTGGCTGTAGTAACTACAGAAGTGCAGTTTATGAACAGCAATGGGGTTATTCCTTTGTGGGTGGGTGCATGCCTCCCCCAAACCCCTCCCTACTCTTCCCTTAACAACCTCCCATTTTGAAGTAAGCATTCCCCATTTTCCAGCCACTCCCATTAACCCTCCCACATTTACTATTAAAACATAGACGTATGTGTAAGGAACTCTACATGGTCAGGGCAGAGATCTCTGCACAGAATAGATAGCCACGCATAGGTTAGCAAATAGCTTTTTGTAGTATGTGAGTAGTACTACTGTAGAACTGCTAAATATACTACAAAATCCAGCTTGTGAGTAGGTTCTATAATCTCCAGCCTTGACCATGGAACAGCCAGTTTCATCATGTGCCAAATGCAACTAATACGAAATTCTGTTGCAAGACTCCTTTGCTGCCTTCACCCACGAGAAAGAATGACTTCAGTCTTGTAACCACTCCACCGGCCACCTACAGCTAGAAGAGTAATGTTCAAGGCACTCTGCATTAGCCACAGAGCCACCCAATGACAAGAACCACTATACCTACAAGTTAAATTCAAGTAAAGCAAACAGACCACTGCGCTCTAGGCTTTCACATCATACAACCTTACTATAAGAAATCCACAGGAGGCACTACTCTGTAGTACAAGCTACCAAACTATGGATCTCACTATCAACTAAGATTTGATCCATTCAGGAGCATATACACTTCATAAGAGAGTTAAAATCATGGTTATTTCCACAACCCTTGGATAGAACATAGATTGATACTCACACCTTCAAGTATATTCTACAGTTTACAGCCCACAGATATGCAACAGTCCAACCAGCACACTACTTTCTATATCCAAGTAAGTTACGAAGAACTGACCTTTGGCTAGCAAGGTTATTATATAGTAATGTCATTTCATATATAACACTTCTGGATCACACTAATACCATAGCATTACTCAGCAGTCACAGCCAATTGTAGGTCATACAGTCTACATATTTACTCATATATACTGCTTAATCCTCCTACACTCACATAAGTAATATATCTGCTACGAGTCTTGCCCATCACGCCGTACTATACCAACCCGTAAAAGAGGCACTGCAAACTAAACTGGCATGGAATAACTGAAGAGATCTACAACATATTGAAGGCAAATTGGAGGGCTCTAATCTTGTCCACCTGTGGAAATATGGATTTTTCTGATCAGTTATGTCCCCTATCTTGGACCCCAACGGTTTCATGTATGAATCATAAGTACATGTATGTTCCCTCCAGTTCCAGTTATGAAGACGCAAACACATGTGCGTCCACCGTCAACACGTCCTCTTTCAGATCCGCCATGAATAGGCCGGATATTCCATTCCTAAGTATGAAAGGCCACCGGCTTTATATGGTTCACTTATGCCATTTTACAGTCCAGGCAAGTAGGCCCTGATTCTGTCATCAAGCTTTTCTTGCCTTCTGCCTCTGAAAGCTCCAGTCTGAGCCTGCATCTGTGACCATGAACTTTGTCTCATTCCCTGCGCGGCTCACGGTGCCTGACATCAGCCTGTTGCCTGCCAAAAACTGTATTTCACCTTCGAAATTATCTGCTCCGCTCCCTGCCCAATGCATTCCTGTCTAGTAGTTTAAGTAAACATTCTTCCAGCTACCGAGCAAAGGCCCGGCTTCTCTGTCTTTATGCAAGTAATTCATAGCCCTATTATTATGGAAGACTTCTGCCCTCGCATCTAGTGTAGACACTTAGACGCTTGTACACGCACTAACAGTCAGTATAGTCAGTATAGAATAAGATTCTACTCTAAGAGACCTCTCTTTTGGATAACATAGTTCTTTAAACATAGGATGTTAGATATGATTTGGGATAAGGTTGACTTGACCCTCCAGACATCTGTCGCCACACGTAGAGTTAAATGTCAAATCCCCTTCACCCCCTAGTCGCACGTCAATCATACGTCATGCTGCTGCGCGCGCATTTCTGCCAAGTATTTCTGCTGACATTGCAAAATTCTTTCATGGAACCACCCTATTATGACATCATACCTGATGACGTTCTTTAGTTACACCCGGTTACGCCCACTTTTGCTACGCATGTATGTTTTATCTTTACTATCAATTGTTACGCCTCCTGCATTTGCTTCACTGTAATGCCTATTGTATAAAAGTGATTACTTATCAATAAAGTATGTACTTCACTTCCTGAACCTCCGTGGTGATGGAACTTGGAGTCCACGATTCGAATCGTCCATTGGAATAAAGCCCATTCCGAACCTCTAATATCACGGATTTTGCCTCTTATTTTACTGAGCTATTTTTATTATTTTTCTGTATCAAATTATGTCCCGGTAATTAAATTATTTACCACATGAATGGCGCCCGAACAGGGACACTTTCTCATCTCACGCGCCGGCGGTGCGTTGCAGGCCCGGTCTCCTGCCACAGCTGGACGGACAACAACGCGTACCAGCAGGATTTCCTGTATCTCCCTCCGGTCAAGCGGGGGCGACTGAGGCTGCGATCAACACCCAGACGAGGCGGTGAGAAGTGCGAAGTATCCCGACCAGAGCCTAGCTGAGAGAGCAAGATCCGAGGTATACAGAGGCCCACCAAGTTCCGAAGTTCCGAAGTTCCGATGTTCCGAAGTTTCCGAAGTTTTCGAGTCGAGTCCAGTCCAGTTCAGTTCAGTTCCGTTCCGAGGCCTTCCGTTCCGAGCTACCCGGTGAGTACCATTACTGGGGAGGCGTTCTGACGTGCACATAAGTTGTGCCGGTCCAGACGGGTTTGGGTACACAAATCCGGTCTGCACTGTTTTAGCAGTGTATCTGTACTGTTTAGCAGTATATCTAGTATATCAAGTATATAAATTCAGAATAATTCAGTTAATGCCGAGGATTATGTTTTGTGATTAAGTTTTCTTAGATCGTCATCATCATTGTTGCTCATTTAAACGTTAAATGTTAAATGTGTTAATACGTCCTGCATATTGTGGTGTGAATGACTGTTCATTATTGTGTTTATTGTATTAAGTTTGTTCAAAACCAAGTATCAGATCAGTTCTCAATATGCCGCTCTTTTCGAAACTAAGACAGATCACAACTAGAAAAGGGGTACTCGAAGAAGCTGTTCCTATTCCTCCTAGGGACACTCCAGGGTACTTCATGTATCATAAACACGGCTTAGACGCTATATTATTTCTTGATTTATGGGTAGACTACACCAAGGAATTATCAGAAAGTCAGAGGTGGCCCGCCGCTGGGACCTGGGATGCAGAGTGCATCATGAAAGTAGAGGAAGAGTTATGGAAAAGGAAAGCCAGACAGTCACAGAAAGACGCCGTTGAGTTATGGCGTAAAGAATCTCATAGACGTACAGAAAAAGCACTCAGACAGGAGGAGAAAAATAAGGAGAATTCAAATAAAGTCCGAGAAAATCTATTAATTGAAGAAGGTACACGAGTGAAAGCAGAACAAGTAGACAGACAAAGAAATGCCCTTATGAATGGTATGTATCCCCTTCTGGCCGAGGGATTACCTAAGGCTACTCAGGAGATACCAAAAGACTTGCCACCCCCATTGTTCCCAATAAAAATGCATCCTAAGGGGCATCCTAGAACAGCAGAAGATGTTTTTCTTTCCTCATATTTAGATGACGCAGCTCCCGAGTATGCTAACCCCGCCCCACATAGACCGTCTGCCGGGGAGGTTCAACGCCAAGATCCTGTATCTGTATCCCTACAGCATCAAATCCTGACACAAGTTCCGGCAAGCACATCTGTTTCCACATCTGTTCCTACAGCTGCTTCTACAGCTGTGTCCACACCTATAGTTGCTGTATCGCGTTCAACAAATCCTTTCACACCCGATACCCCAGACGGGGCTACCGGAGGTGCTACCAACATTTTTTCTACGCCACCCAGAATAAATAAACTTACTTTTCAAGAATCAGCACATCCACGTACCCCCAAACTCATAAATTCCCGCACGCTTAAGGAACTTCTTGTAGATTGTAGATATGACCCTGTGCCCGGAAAAGAGGACGAAATGATCCTGGCATCATTACGTATCAGACGAGCTGCGGTGTATTTAGGAAAGCTACCAGGAATGACTATGCATCTAGACAATATATATCATTTTGTCCAAACAGGGCGAGATTCTGAATGTATTAACAGAGCTATGGAATACCAGAAAGTGGAGATACAGGGGGAACTGTTACGTTTCCTCATAAATTGTGTAATCAGAAATCAAGACCGACCGGAGGTAGATCCGGAAATAATGCAAACCCTTACCAGATGGAGCCAGAATATATCAGAGGGGAGACATGATAGGCAAAAATGTATAATAGCCATGTGCCGAAAGATCCGTAAAGAAATAGAACGCCTACACGAAGAGAGATTAGCGGTAGACCAGTTTGAACAAAACGAGGAGGGGGAAGGATCAGGACTGCCCACAGGACAGTCAGAAACCATAGCCTATGTAGGTAGAGGAAGATCTTGTAATAGTACTAGATGTTTCACTGACCCGATACGTCCGATATGTCCAGATAATAACAGGAATTTCCAAACACCTATAATAAATATAAGGTCCCCCGAGCATTCGTTCCAAGCCGCTGACAAATTACTCCGAGAACGAAGGGGTTATCATTTACTCGATTCTATGGATGAACAAGAATTAGCCAGGTCAGCCGTTCATTGGGTTGACAGTCCCGGAAAATATGGTGATGATACAGTAGCACACACATTTTTGAACCTCACCCCAGATGAACAGCGTTTAGCTGGGATTTATATGATTCAACAACTTCTTATACTTTATAAAAGCCAACATTCCGATCCTGGTCCTTTACCTGATATATTGACTGAATTACTCACGAATAGATGGAGAGGTTCAGGTACCAAGTTAATTAGAGAAATACTAGAATCAAGAAAGCAGTACATTCTTTTTGTATGCCCAGAACATGTCTCACTGCCCATCAAGGAAAGAACGACGTATTACATGGACAGACAGAATCCCTTACGAGAAGTACACCCAATAAAGGGCGAGGACAATCAGTTTAAACGTGTATATGTATATACGCCCATATCGAAAATAGAATTGTTAGAAATGAAGAAAGTGGTACCCAGTCATGACAAAGACCCAGCGGGTTTTCACCGAGAAATTAAAGACATGTTACTCATGGGAGAGTATACCTATCCCGACATTATGACAATATTAAAGGTATTAATGCCTGCTGGCATTTATGAAAAACTTAAGGAAAAAGAGTGGGAGGTGGGAGACCAAAAGATAGAATGGACAGCATTAGAAGCAGAAGAAAAGGCCCGAACTGCAGGAGCAGGGCTTGGGGATAAAACTAAAGCACTACCAGGTTTACTAGTACAGGTACTGCCACGTTTATTAACCACGAAAAAGGAAGACTGGGGTGCAATCTCAGCCTGTAAACAAAAGCAAGATGAAGACACTAGTGATTTCTATGCCCGATTCGAAAAATGTTTTGGTATAAATAGTGGCATAAAAGCAAGTAGCGAGTCATACCCACATCTGTTTGTGACAAAATTAGTTGAAAATTCCCTGCCCCAGGTGAAGAATAGAGTATTAAAATTCGAGAGTACCTGGCAAGGTAATACCCCATCACAAATGTTACAAATGTTACAGTACCATTACAATAGAATTAGAGAGGAACAAGAACATGAACAGAGACGCATGAAAGACACAAAAATGAAAATGCTAGTCTCCCAGACAGTTCCAGCTGAAGGTCATAAAAAGGGTACGACACAGTCCGGTGATTCAGCAGGACCTGTAAAAGGGACATGCAACTATTGTAAACAACCAGGTCATTACATACACGATTGCCCAGTCTTGAAGCGTAATATCGCCACAGGTAAAACACAAGAAAGACCACGGCCACCTAGACAGGATCAGAATGAACAAGGAGCACCGCAGCATGCACAGTCCATGCCAGCTCCACAACAGCATGCACAGTCCATGCCAGCTCCACAACAGTCTATACAGTTTGTGCCAGCTGCACCAGCGCTGCCTGTTGCTGCCACACAAACCACGACACGACAGCTGTACCAGACCGCACAGTATGACTATCCTGATAATCAACGATACGCATGAACCAGCCTAGAGAGGGAAGTTGACTTACCCCTTATCGAGGTCCCTGTAGACCAAGAAGGACCTTATGTACATAGTGAACTATTAGGCCAAGATAGAAAATGTTTACTTGATACAGGGGCAAGTCGAACAACTATAAAACGTAGTGAAGTTCCAGGGGCACCCCTCTCAGGCTCACAGAATATTTCCCTTGGTTTTTCAGGAAAACCTATTGTTAATGAAGTATCACAGCCTCTTCCACTTACGATAGGACCCTTGACCCGAACTACAGATTTATTGCTTACTAAATCATGTCCAGAAAACTTGTTAGGTATAAAAACACTGAAAGCTCTAGGAGCTATAATATGTTGTTCTCCGGAAGGAGTAAGATTGTTTTTACGTGATTTCAAAGGTCACTATGTGTCTCGAGACATGGATCCCCGACTGCAGACTTTACCTACACATTTATGGGCACAAGGCCCTACTGATGTGGGTTGCATGAATATTACACCATATCGAGTTACACTAAAGGCAGGAGTGGTACTACCACGAATGCGACAATACAAGTTACCACCAGATGCTGTAGTGGCTTTACTGCAAATTATTGACGAGCTCATTGTCCAAGGAGTGGTTGTGGAAACAGACTCCAATGTATGTAATTCCCCGATAATTCCGATTCTTAAACGAACAGATCCAAAGGCCCCGCCAGTATATCGATTGGTTATTGATCTGCGCGAATTGAACAAATGCATTGTGCCACAATTCCCTGTGGTCCCAGATATCTCGTCATTACTGACAGCTATTGATTCCGAAGCAACATTCTTTACTGTAATTGATCTCAAGAATGCCTTTTTCAGCGTCCCAATAGATCCGGAAAGCCAATACTTGTTCGGATTTAGTTTAAATGGACGTAGCTTTAAATTCACACGCGCACCTCAAGGATTTACAGAAAGCCCCAGCATCTATAGCCAAGCACTGAAACGAGAACTCGATAGTATCCACATGCCAGTCAACACTGCCCTGCTTCAATATGTCGATGATCTGCTGATCACCGCTAGAAACGAACCTGAATGTGAGAAAGCATCACTGACGGTATTACAATTTTTGGCCGAAAAGGGGCACAAGGTGTCCCCTTCTAAGCTGCAATTCTGTGTCCAGCGAGTTGTCTACCTTGGTCACTCGCTGTCCAAGGAGGGAAGGCAGCTTACACCAGATCGCATCCAGCTAATTGCAAATATGCCAATACCCAAGACACAAAAGGAGGTGCGGGCTTTCATAGGCCTCACTTCATATTGTAGGCAGTGGATCCCTCAGTATGCATTTCTAGCAAAACCACTCATTCAATTGACAACACAGGAGGCAGCCACATCGACTGTTCTCCCTTGGACTCAGGAACATGCACAAGCTTTTGAAGGCCTAAAGAAAGCCTTATGCCAAGCACCTGTTTTAGCAACACCATGTTACAATAAACAGTTTACACTCTTTGTTACAGAACGCGAAGGTACTGCCTTGTCAGTACTCACACAGGAACAAGCAGGATCACACAAACCATGTGCTTATTTTTCTAGTACATTAGATCCCGTAGCTCAGGCTTTGCCTGCATGCCTAAAATCAGTGGCAGCAACAGCTTTAGCAATCAGACAAAGCGATGCCATAGTATTAGGACATCCATTGACAGTACAAGTACCACATGCAGTAGAGGTTCTCTTGAACCGCACACAAACACAACACTTGACTATAGCACGACTCACTGGTTACGAATTAACATTGTTTCAGCCACATATAGAAATCAGACGTTGTAGTACATTGAATCCTGCCACACTGTTACCTGTAAATGGAACAGACCCACTTGCACATGATTGTATTGAAGTTATCACTATCACGACGAAACCCAGACAAGATTTGACAGACGTTCCATTGTCAGACCCAGACCTGACGTTGTATGTAGATGGTTCATGTATGAGAACAGGTACAGGAGAGTTAGTGGCCGCTTATGCAGTCACAACAGACGCTGAAATCATTGAAACAAATTGTATAAATACCTTGTCCGCTCAAGCAGCAGAGCTCATCGCTCTGACACAAGCCTGTATTCAAGCCACAAATAAAAAAGTCAACATATACACTGATTCACGTTATGCATTCGGAGTTGTACATGACTTCGGCGTGCTGTGGCGAGAGAGAGGTTATTTAACTTCTCACGGTGCCCACATTCAGCACGGACCCCTCATTCATGCCTTATTAGATGCAATACATCTACCCACTGCAATATCAATTATGGAATGTAAAGCTCATACGAAAGTTACTGATATCATTTCTCAAGGCAATGATCTAGCTGACAGAACAGCTAAACAGACTGCTCAAACTCAAACATCCGACATGACAAAGACAATAGTCCCGACGCCAACACATTGTATGACGGTTAAGGATCCCGCTCTTGACGTAATTGACATACAGACACATGCTACTCCAGACGAAATAAAGAAATGGACTGAGTTAGGAGGGATCCAAACGGATCAAGGATGGATGACGAAGGAAAAATCTGTGTGGTTCCTTCCTGATTCAATGGTCCAAGTCGTTATTAACACTGTACATAGTCCAGCACATCTAGGAGAAAAAGCTATGCTAGACAGCATCCAACACATTTGGTTCAACAAACATTTACGAGCAGCAGCTAAACAAAAAGTCCGTACCTGTATGATCTGTTGTCAGTTTAACCCAGGAAAAAGCATTTCCGTAGAACAGGGTGGATTTCAGCCTCCTGATCACCCTTTTGAAGTCCTCCAGATGGATTATATCCAGATGGAACGATGTCGAGGATTCAAATATGTTCTCGTAGTTGTCTGTGCTCTTTCCCGTTGGACAGAGGCATACCCGGTTTCAGATTACACTGCCCCGACTACTGCCAAACAGTTAGTTCGAGAATTCTTCCCACGGTACGGTTTACCACGTGTTGTCTACTCATAACGGCCAGCCGTTTTCATCCGAACTAATGAAACACGTTTCACTTTTGTTAGGCTATCAGTGGAAATTTCACTGTGTCCGACACCCCGAGGCAGCAGGTCTCGTGGAAAGACATAATCAGACCCTGAAAATTAGATTGTCCAAAATATGCAGAGAGAAAGGTGTCGACTGGGTAGTAGCGTTACCAGTTGCACTCTTTTACATGAGAATGGTAGCACACTCTCGAACAGGGCTATCCCCGTATGAGGTGATCTTTGGTAGACCACCAAATATGTGGGGGACGCCTATACCACGCAAAATAACTGATATTGACTGTAATATGCTGACAGATTACTTGGCTTCCTTGATGTCTGCACTACAATCTTGTCGTTCACAGGTAGCTGCAGCTTTTCCCGACAACACTGAGGTGAAACCCCATGACGTAATTCCAGGAGATTTGGTCTTAGTGAGGAACTTTGATCGGAAGTCTCAGCTGGATTCTAGGTGGAGGTCGCCTCAGCTCGTACTGCTAACGACGAGGACAGCCGTGAAGATCGAAGGTCGAAAAGGCTGGATACATTCAAGTCATATCAAGAAATTTCATGGACTGTCGTCAGACGTAAACGACACACCTTGCGTGTCTTCCTCGATTGACTCAAAACTTCCTTTGGTTGAACTGAGTAACCACGAACAATACAAACTAAAACTTAGGTCTAACCAGTCAGGCAATTTGATTGTTTAAGTCCTCTCCAAGGTGAATCGGTCGAATTTGTCTCTGACATGTATCACTTAGACCTGTATAGAGAAAGAAACAGAAGGATAAAACTGAAACGACAGGCGTACTGTAAATCACTGCGTAGTCATTGCACAGTGACGTTATTAATTCTGTTTTTCTTAAGCCTTTTAATAATTACTGCAAGTATATTGTTGCACATATATTATCCTATTTCTAGACATGTTTATAAGGTTACTGCTGAACATTCTTTTAGTGAATTACCTCTGCATGAGTTGTCCTATAGATTCGCGCTGCGCAATAACACGTTTATTAGTATGTTACATCATTCCCATCAGGTTAGCAATGCTACAAATTGTTGGATATGTGGCCGACTCCCTCCCTATCAGAATTATAAAGGAATTCTACCTCTCTTTCCATACCCGTTCACACACAACGGCTCCTGTGGAGCATGGTTTAGTTTAATCAATTCCCTAGATTCGAATTCTGCAGTTTATCAAGACAACTGGGTATGGGGAAATTTGAACTTAGTTTTACTTAAAGTCTGCTACCCTAACAAGGAGGGACTTCCCAAAAGAACAGGAACTGATCTAGAAAACGAAGTGTATGGTTTAGGTAATTTTACGCTTAATCTTATGATCCTAAATGTCGAATCCGAAGCTACTCCAATTTTGCCCGCTATGTCAATATTTCCAGTAGAAGGTGAATTATGTGTAAGAAAGAATGGTTCCATACATATGGGCCATAGTAGATGCACCACTGTAATAGAATTTAGTGATCAAGGCAAGTCGACATTTAGAGCTTCCCGCCATTCCTATTTTATATGTGGTCAGACGGCATATATACGTCTGCCTCTAGATTGGGATGGTACCTGCTACATCGGATTCCTTTTGCCACCTGTTTTCCTAGCTCCTCCTGATTATCACAGAAATACTCATTTAGTACACAATAGAGAAAGGAGAGATCTCCCAATAGTCGATTACACTGAAACAGCATGGGAAAAATACACAGATTTCAATAAAGGTCTCTTTCCCTATATAGGTACCGTTACTAATAGTAAGCTGATACGTAGATTAACTAGAACCCTTGAAGCAGTAGTGAACGAAACTATTTCCGCCTTAGGCAATTTAACAGAAGAGCAGTCTGCTATGCGGATTGTTGTGCTTCAAAATCGTCTTGTCCTTGACGTCATCCTGGCCGATAGGGGCGGAGCTTGTAGGGTCATCGGATCAAGTTGTTGCATTTTCATACCAGAAAATTCGCCATCTGTATATAAAGCCATAACTCGCCTTCATAAGATTGTAAGCCAGATACATCAGAATCCAGGCACCTGGACTTGGTCCGGTTGGTTTTGGAGTGTATTATCTACCTTTGGATGGAAGGTCCTATCCTTCCTAGGTATTGGCTTTCTCATACTATTCAGTTGCTGTCTATGTCTACAATGTGGACCAGCGATCTGTGGTCTGTGTGCCACATCGTGTATTCCACCACCAAGATTTCATTCATCCCAGAAGAAAAAAGAAGAACAAATGATGCTATATGAACAGATCAACGGATTGATGAAGATTGATATCTCTTAACGGGCAAGTAGGGGACAAGGAGGGAATGTGGAAATATGGATTTTTCTGATCAGTTATGTCCCCTATCTTGGACCCCAACGGTTTCATGTATGAATCATAAGTACATGTATGTTCCCTCCAGTTCCAGTTATGAAGACGCAAACACATGTGCGTCCACCGTCAACACGTCCTCTTTCAGATCCGCCATGAATAGGCCGGATATTCCATTCCTAAGTATGAAAGGCCACCGGCTTTATATGGTTCACTTATGCCATTTTACAGTCCAGGCAAGTAGGCCCTGATTCTGTCATCAAGCTTTTCTTGCCTTCTGCCTCTGAAAGCTCCAGTCTGAGCCTGCATCTGTGACCATGAACTTTGTCTCATTCCCTGCGCGGCTCACGGTGCCTGACATCAGCCTGTTGCCTGCCAAAAACTGTATTTCACCTTCGAAATTATCTGCTCCACTCCCTGCCCAATGCATTCCTGTCTAGTAGTTTAAGTAAACATTCTTCCAGCTACCGAGCAAAGGCCCGGCTTCTCTGTCTTTATGCAAGTAATTCATAGCCCTATTATTATGGAAGACTTCTGCCCTCGCATCTAGTGTAGACACTTAGACGCTTGTACACGCACTAACAGTCAGTATAGTCAGTATAGAATAAGATTCTACTCTAAGAGACCTCTCTTTTGGATAACATAGTTCTTTAAACATAGGATGTTAGATATGATTTGGGATAAGGTTGACTTGACCCTCCAGACATCTGTCGCCACACGTAGAGTTAAATGTCAAATCCCCTTCACCCCCTAGTCGCACGTCAATCATACGTCATGCTGCTGCGCGCGCATTTCTGCCAAGTATTTCTGCTGACATTGCAAAATTCTTTCATGGAACCACCCTATTATGACATCATACCTGATGACGTTCTTTAGTTACACCCGGTTACGCCCACTTTTGCTACGCATGTATGTTTTATCTTTACTATCAATTGTTACGCCTCCTGCATTTGCTTCACTGTAATGCCTATTGTATAAAAGTGATTACTTATCAATAAAGTATGTACTTCACTTCCTGAACCTCCGTGGTGATGGAACTTGGAGTCCACGATTCGAATCGTCCATTGGAATAAAGCCCATTCCGAACCTCTAATATCACGGATTTTGCCTCTTATTTTACTGAGCTATTTTTATTATTTTTCTGTATCAAATTATGTCCCGGTAATTAAATTATTTACCACACACCACAGCAGTTTGTGACTAGCTGCATACTATGACCACTTCTTTACATCTCACTTTGACAATCAGATAAAGGAATGATATTAACAAAGTCCATCCCAGCAGTCCTCCCCACCATTTCTCTCTCCAATAATGCCTGCTTAGGCCCCTAAACATTGAACACACCATTTCAGATTGGTCAACCCAGTACAATAACCAGCTGAGTGGACTATGATCATTAGAAATACCATCGAGGGACCTGCAAAACTGCCATATTACTGACAACCATACACTGTGCGCCTATCTCTCACACCTTTTCGGCCACCACACAGCTAAGCAGAGAGGCCAATAAAACAATAATGTCTCCTGTGGTCATCGCGCATCACATAGAAACACCTCCTACTAGAAAAAAACACAAAGCCAACACCCTTTCTAAAACCACAATGTACACTGCGCAACATATTGCCCATGCAGGCAAGCACTTCAGTAACCTGCATAGGGGTAGTATGCGCTTTATAAGTACAATACAATTCTATTCTGAAGGAGTTGGGAACTGTGAGGTGGGCCCATTCATAGACAGGCCCCTGTCTCTCCAAGCTTACCCAGGTCATCAAACCTTAGAGTGGCCTACTTCAGCTACAGTGTAATTCAAAATAAGTTGAGATTTTCCTTAGTGCCGCCTCATACCTCCAACGTGTATTAGCTCACACATTGCAAATTTGAATAGAATCACACATTTAATCAAATTGTGAACAGGAAAAGAAAGCTGAAAATTCAGAAGCCCACCAGAGTTGAGCGACTAGGCTTTGAATATAGTGCAGGTACCTTGAGATGTGTTAGTGACTGTGAAGAGTAACAAATTAAGGTCACTTGGCTCTGACCTATAGATAGGATTGACTGGTAAGTGTAGTCCAGGATCTATGGATGTTAAAAAGGCTTTAACTCTGATCTATTATTATGCTCCAACATGCATAAAGTCTTGTTGTGGATGCTGAAGGCCAAGCCTAATATACCAATGCTCGAAATAGTGCTCTGCTTTGAGGGTTTAATTATTTGTGGAGTAAGAATATGTAAGTTTTAACATATAACAAACGGATTTCACTTAAATTCCCAAACATATATTCTTTTAGCAAGGTCTGATACCATACATCCCTCATGTGTCTTTATTTCATGATAAGATGAGGTTAAGGTGCAGCACTCGAAAATTTGTAATCACCAATGCGACCAAACAGCTTCCTAGAGACATAGGTATACACACTTGAGGAGGCAGAAAAAGGTACAGTGGGTAGGTCAACCATGACCAGAAGAACAAGTTACTTACCCTGGGTAACGCTTTGTCTGGTGGATACAGTATCTGCCTGTGGATTCCTCACCTTTTGAATTACTCCTGCGCCGGCAATCCACGGAATCTTTTTCTTAGCTCTCTCACGTCCACGAGGACGTCACAATGGCATGGCTCCGCTCGCGACTCCGTATGACGTTACCGGAGCCATAAGAAGACCTCGTCGGCGTACTGATGTCAGTTTCACCTAATTTTTCTGTGCCTTTGAGGTGAAAGGGTGGACCGACAACATAATTGGAGTATACACAGTATACAATATATACACGAATACACACAGTATATAGTTAAATAGGAAAAGCTAAAGAAACAAAACATTTCCTAACAACCAACAGTATGGCAAGCTAAAGACATAGGAAAACAACCATATCAAACAATGAAAACGTTTCCGTTATATGAAGGTGTACAACGGGGAGGAGGGTTGATCAGTGAGGGATCCACAGGCAGATACTGTATCCACCAGAAAATGGGTTACCGAATGTAAGTAACTTGTTCATCTGATGGATACATCTGCCTGTGGATTCCTCACCTTTTGAACTGAATCTCACAGCAGTCCCGCTCCCGGAGGAGGGTGTCCACCTACTCATACCAAAAAGTCCTGCAACACACAAAGAGCAAAATGGCTATCCCTCCTCCCCTCAGATTCCAAGCAATAATGCTTTGCAAAAGTGTGGAGGGAGGCCCATGGTGCAGCCTGACAAATGTCCACTAGAGGAACACCTCTAGCCTAAACAGATGTGCAAGACTTAGCTCTAGTAGAATGAGCTCTGATACCTTCAAGAGGCTGCTTTTTGGCCAGGGCGTAGCATATCTTGATGCACAAGCTGATCCACCTGGACAGCGTTCTCTTGTGGACGGCTTTGCCCTTCATCTTCCCCACAAAGCCAACGAATAGCTGGTCGTCCAACCTTGAGTCTTTGGTTCTGTCCAGATAGAAACTGACCGCCCTTCGAGGGTCCAGGCAGTGAAGTCTCTCCTGCTCCTTGGAAGGGTGAGGGGGAGGATAGAAGTTAGGAAATGTAATAGAAAGGAGAACCCCCCTTAGGCAGGAAATAGCCCTGATCCTAAGAACCATCTTGTGTGCATGGATAGTAGTGAAAGGGGGCTTAGAACTAAGAGCCTGCAGCTCACTTACCCTCCTGGCCGAGGTAATAGCCACCAGACAAATAGTCTTAAAAGAAAGCAGCCTCAAAGGACAACTGTGAAGAGGCTCAAAAGTAGACCCCATCAGAAATGTAAGAACTAAATTCAAATACCACTGAGGCATTATGAAGGGAGAGGGAGGAAACCTATTGGTGAGGCCCTTAATGAACTTAACAATGGTGGACTTAAATAAAGACGGCTGGTCCAGCAAACAAAGAAAGGCTGACAAGTAGCCCTTAACCGTTGCCACAGCACACCCTTGCTGGGCCGAAGAGAGTGAAAAACTAAGTACATCCGATAAATGGGCCTTCAAAAGATCAATGGCCCTCTCTCCACACCACTTCACAAACCCAGCCCATCTAGAAGAATAGATAGATTTGTGGGGTGTCTCCTGGACGATAAAATAACATCCACCACATCCGGTGGGAGAGAGAAAGAACTCAGATTGCCCCGCTAAATCTCCAGGCATGAAGGTGCAGGCTCTGGAGGTTGGGGTGTAGAACCTGCCCCTGCACCTGCGAGACAAGATCTGATCTGAGAGGGAGACAGAGCGGAGGGTGCAATGAGAGATGAAGAAGGTCTGTGTACCACACCCTTCTTGGCCAATCCGGGGCGATCAAGATAACTTGGGCCAGGTCTTGGCAAATATTCCTCAGAACTCGAGGAATCAAGGGCATGGGGGGGAAACCCGTAATGGAGTTGTGAGCCCCAATCGAATTGAAACGCGTCCCCCAACGCTCCCAGCATCGGAAATTGGAGACTGCAGAATAACGGGCAGTGCGCGTTATCTTGAGTGGCAAAAGGTCCAACCGAGGAAACTCCCACATCTTGAAGACGTGATGAACCACCTCCGGATGAAGCCTCCACTCGTGATCGGCCGAGAATTGCCGACTGAGACTGTCCGCAGGCACACTCAGCATCCCGGCCAGATGATTTGCAATTACACAAATCCGATGATCCTGAGCCCAGGAACAGAGTCGACGACCCTCTCTGCAGACACAATAAGACCCTACGCCTCCCTGTTTATGTACCACATCGCAGTAGTGTTGTCCGTTAGGACTTGAAACGACTGACCGCGAAGGGAAGGAAGGAAAGCCTTGAGAGCCAACCGTATTGACCGCAATTTCAGAAGGTTGATTTGGAGCAACCTTTTTTCCGGAGACCAAATACCCTTGATCTCCAGATCCCCCAGATGAGCACGCCACCCTAGAGTAGAGGCATCCATGATCAATGTGGCACACAGTGGAGGAAGATGAAAGGGCTTCCCTTGAGATAGGTTGCCCTGCACACTCCACCAAGACAGCTCTGCTGCTGTGTCTCTGGAGATTGTTACCATCTCCCTGAGATCATCGTTGTACTGATACCACTGCCTGCGGAGGCACCACTGGAGTGCCCTCATGTGCCAGTGTGCATGGTTGACCAACATTATGCGGGATGCGAACAGACCGAGCAGGCGTAGCACCTTCAGGACTGGAACAACCGCTCCATCGTGAAACAAAGGAATCATCTCCTGAATTTCCAGAATCCTCTGCGGAGGCGGGAAAGTTCGATACACAGTCATGTCCAGTACTGCCCCTATGAACAGGTTGTGCTGAGCGGGCACCATGTGAGAATTGGGTACATTTATCGAGAAGCTCAAGTCGAACAACAGCCGTGTTCTTACCTGCAGATGATGCTGCATCAACTCTGGCGAGTTTGCTTTGAGCAGCCATGCGTCCTGATAGGGGAAAACAGG
Organism: Triturus cristatus; assembly: GCF_964204655.1. NCBI lineage: Eukaryota > Metazoa > Chordata > Amphibia > Caudata > Salamandridae > Triturus > Triturus cristatus. Next base: position 1,097,606,603 of record NC_140593.1, on the reverse strand, counting down.
AATCCCCGACCTTCTGAGTTGAGCTGCCATCACCTTTTTGAAGACCCGAGGAGCGGATGTAAGGCAGAACGGGAGGACCACAAACTGGTAGTGCTGAGACCCTACCATAAAACAGAGATAATTCCGATGTGACTTCAGGATGGGTATGTGAAAATACGCATCCTGCAAAGCGATCAAAATCATCCAGTCTTCTTGCTGCAGCGCCAGAACCTGAGCTAGGGTCAACATCTTGAATTTTTCCAGAGGTCTAGGATCGGTCTTAACCTACCGTCCTTCTTGGGGATCAGGAAATAACAAGTGTAGCATCCCTGACCCCTTTCCTGCTCCGGAACCACCTCTATCGCACCTTTCTGTAGTAAAGCAAGAAACTCCTGCTGCAAGAGCAGCAAATGGTCCTCTGAACACCAGCCCTGGGAAGGAGGTGGAAACTCTCGGAAGGGTAGAGCGTACCCATTTTCCACAAGATTCAAAACCCAATGGCCTGATGTAATAGATTTCCAATCTTGTAGAAAATGGGACACCTGACCCCCTACAGGACCAACAAGCTCCAAGATGGGGGATCTAGAGCTGCTTTCCCGTGGTACCAGCAGTGGGGACTGGGGAAGGAAGAAGAGGAGAAGGAGAGTTGCCGAGAGGCCCACCGTAGACGACCTCTACCCTTTCCTGCTGCTGCTGTTGCTGAGGCTGCCGACGGCCTCGAAAGGAAGCAGTCTTCCCAAAACCTCGGTACCTCCTATATCCATAACTCCTAGGTTGGGGCTACAGTCCTAGGGATTGTGCAGTAGCTTTGTCTTTGAAACGCTGTAGAGCCAAATCCACCTTTGCACCAAAAAGTCTGGACTCATAAACAGCAAATCAAGAAAAGTAGCCTGCACATCCAGAGAGAACCCCGAAGACCTGAGCCAGGCATGTTTCCTGGAAGCCACAGAGGAACCCATCACCCTGGCTACTGAATCTGTAGTATCCAGACCCACTAGATTACCTGACGGGCTGCAGCCTGCGTGTCTGCCAAAACTTCCATAAAAGAACCACAGTCATTCTCTGGTAACTTAGGAGCCAACTGTTTAGCCAGGTCTATTAAGGCATGGATATACTTCCCCAACAAGTACGTGGCATTAGTTGACTTTAACGCCATACTTGCAGAGGAGAAAACCTTCTTGGCAGACTGCTCCAATTTCTTAGAGTCCCTGTACCACGGAGTTGTGGGAAAACGACCCAGCCGACTGCTTAGAACAAGATGCCTGTACTACCAAGCTTTCCGGCAAAGGATAGGCAGTAAGAAAGGCAGGATCAGCAGGAACAGGCTAATACCTTCTTGCCACAGTCCTTGAAACAGCAGGGGCAGATAAGGGTTTCTGCCACACCTTCAGAATCGGCTCTGTTAAAGCCTCATTGAAAGGCAATAGAGGCTCTACATCAGAAGATGGTGAATGCAACACCTTAGTAAGAATATTTGGTCTGATCTCAGCTGTGGGCAGTTGAAAGTCGAAAAGTTCAGCAGCCTTCCTGATGACAGCATGGTATGGTTCAACATCCTGCGAAGGTAAGGCCTTTGGCGATGAAAGCTCTCACTCCAGGGAAGTGTCTAAACCACTGGCCTTCCGAAGGCCCTCAATGGAGTCTCCTTCCTCCGCCTCATCCTGCTGGTATTCCTCTTCCTCCAGCAGCCTTTGGGCTTCTCTCCTTGAACGCATTTTCAGGATCGGCAGCGCCGGAGACATCAGCACCGAAGGAAGACCATCGAAAGCGGGCAACCGCGCCGCTCAAAGTCGAGAAGATGACGGCCCAACACCAGATGGCGCCGGAGACTGTGATATTGGCGTCGAAAACCTTGGAGCCGGAAACCGCCATGACGGTGTAGTCGGCATAAAGGGCACGAAGGGTGCCAGGGCATATTGTTGCGGGATGCCCAAAATTAAAGGCAAGGGGACCCACGGGGCCAGACAGCGCACCGGTAGGGTAGGATGCCTTGGCAAACATGCCAAACATAGCATTGAGAAAATGTGACGGATCTGACCCTGGACCTGGAAAGGGTGGATAAGGAACCGGGTCTGGATCCAATCAAGGCCGCGTGGAAGGTGGAGACTGCGGCGCCGGCGACGTCGGATCCGGTACAGACAAAGCCTCAGGAACAGGAGAAGATTCCCTGGGCTCTGGAGAATCCCTGGGCGTCGGATAACCCCTTAGCGTCGCAGAGTGGGTCGGAGTCGCTTGAGGAGAAGGAGAAGGCGACGGCGAGACGACATCCTTAGTATGACGTTGCAGAGCTGGAGAAGTCGACCTCGAAGCCCTACCCTTCAAATATTGACATCGAGATCCATGCCTTCGCTTCTACTTGTGTTTCCTCGACTTTGAGGTATGCGAGGTCGACAAGTTCGATTTTGATCTCTTACAACCCCTCTTCTCCTTTTTTGCCCGTGCCATGAAAAGCTTGGCCTCACACTCTTTCAGTGCCTTCGAATTCATCTTGCGACAACTGGAACAAACTTTGACGTCATGGTCTGACAAAAGGCACCAGAGACAGTCGTCGTGGGGATCCGTGATGAACATATGTGCCTCACACTCCCTGCCAGGACTGAATCCAGACTTCTTCAAAGTAGCCATCGCACTGCTACACCAAGAGTGAATTAGAAACAAAGTAAAACGAAACCATCTGGAAAGTCCCAGAATACCGTTATGCGTCAACGGCATGGAAACAAGAGAACTAATGTTAGCATGACAACGAGGTCTTCTTATTATGGCTCCGGTAATGTAATACGGAGTCGCAAGCGGAGCCTTGCCATTGTGACGTCCTCGTCGACGTGGGAGAGCTAAGAAAAGGTTTCCGTGGAATGCTGGCGCAGGGGTAATTCAAAAGGTGAGGAATCCACAGGCAGATGTATCCATCATAAAGTTACTTACATCCCTCTGCAGCAGTCACCTTCACTTACTCAGCTGACAAATGCCTCAAAAAAGAAGCAATGCTGTTTTTGGCCTCCTTTATTCCCACAGTGTAATGAAACACTTGTATATGGCAAAACAATTACCCATATCACCAAGTGGCTTGTTCAGCCAAGGTGATATAGTAGTGAGAGTGGGGTGGGGTCACTTTGTTTCTGAAGGCTTGGTAGTTTCCCACAGGGTAGAGACAAATTGTGGACATAACAACACACGCAAAGGTGAGCCTACTATTTCAGGCTCGCTATAAACAGCTTTAGCTATCGGTTGCGAGAGAGCTCTTGCAATCAATACCTCAAATAAGTAGTCTAAAGAGAAAATGGACTTTAGGTCAGCCCACTTCATCGATTGGCTTTAGTTTTTTGGTCACACTTTGCAATTGCTTTGTAGGGATGTCCGACATGGCGATGGATTTTGAGGATGGTTAGGTTGTCCCATTTGTGTTCCCATTACATTTTGGTGATGGGGTATCAAGGAGTCCTTTTGTTAAGCTGCAGTTAGAGATTGACCTATAGCTTGTAACTCAAACTCAGTGTGTGTTCTTTGATGGGCTTACTTTATCTGCAAAAAATTTCAATTGATGATGTATAGCTTTACTGCTTGCTGTTTGTAAGCCAAAGCCGGTCATACAATGGAGGCATTGTGCTGTTCATCGGTTGCCTAAACTACCATTCCTATTATACCAACCTACGATTCATACCCGTCGTACTTATCATAACTAACCTACTTCCTGCCTTGTTCAACATTCTTCAAGCAATGGTACATTTGCCTGCTAGACTCCTGCCGCTCACGAGGAAATGTGACCACTTTACATCTAATGTCTCCAACTTGCTGGGCCAACTGAGGCTAGAATAAAATTCAAACTGGGTTGTCTCACCTATAAAACGCTGCACCTTAACTTCCCTCCTTATGTCTCCTGCCTCCTCAATTCATATGGCGAACGAAAGTTCTTTAAGATCAGGAACACCTTTCTTTTGGAAAGCAGGTGCGTCAAAATGACCCTTGCGCCACATCAATCCTTCTCCGTACCATCCTCTTCATTCTATAACTCCCTACTGGTGTTCCAAAGAGCCAATCCCTCTTTGTTATCCTTTCAACAACATCGACATTTACCTTTTCAGACTTTATTTTGGCTAGGAGTACTGGCTATCTGCTCGAGGTTTTCATCAGTGTTCTACTGCTTCTAACAATGGTTGGTATAGTTCTGTTGTTCCTTAAGCATTTTTATACGGGTTAAAATGTAAATCTTTTATATTCTCTGTTAGTCTTTGAGCAATATATACAAATACTAAATAGAGAGATGAAAACATAACATGCTTAACCTGTCATACTAAACTTCCAAACCTGACTACATACCTACAATACCTATGTCACCTAAACTAACCCAACCTTCCTAACCTACGATACATACATACCATACTTAACCAATCAGACATAACTAACATACTTTCTTAACTACCATGCATGCCGTTCATACCTTCCAACCTACCATAACTACCTAACCAACATTGCCTTAACTATGTACAATAGCTAATTTACAATACATTAGCTCCAGAACTAGTAAATCTACCTACCAAGTATACCTCATACCTAACCTATAATACTTAGCTAAGGTCCTGCAGACTGTTGCAGGAAGGACTTATGTATGACTCAAGACACTTCCAATACTGGCTTAAGGTACTGCTGCCTGCATTGGCAAACTAATGATTTCAGCTTTTGAAGGAATGTGAATGCCATAGCCTTTTCAAACATAGCAAGACTTATTGGCTTTGCTAGTGCTTGTTAATTTTTGATTTCATTCTTCCATAGTTATTGTCAAGATCCTGATAAAATATTGTAAGTACAGTCGTCCTTTGATTCTTTTTCTTCCTTGATCAATTCATTTCGATAGATCTCGGCGGGACTACGAACTTGCGGAACATGTATGCACCTCATATGATATGCATACCCACCTACTATTGAGATGTATTGTGGAAAGAATTGTATTACTCCCCAAAGGAACACTTCTGCTTTCTTAGAATAGTTATCAATCCAGGTTCATCTATGGATAAGAGGGCAGTCTACTACAGTGAAAGGAGAGGTATCCAACAGAGTGGTGTGATATGCATAACACAGAGCATGAAAAATCCCTAAAGCTGGGTAGAAAATATAGTGATATGGGGATGCATTTTGAGGTTGAAATAATAGAAGAGGGAGAAGCTTGATAATTGTAGTAGTGACATTTTATTGAATGAAGTAGTCTCGAAGTAGAATCAGTATGAGATTGTATTGCTATATTGGTCTTTACTGTAACATGGCCCTAGAAAGGTATAGAAGAACAAGATACTTATCTTCTGCAACCGATATCCTTATGATAACCTGCTCCAGGCACCTCCATGGAACCAGGAAATTTTAGCTGGCAATGCTCTCAACCAGCCCCAAGCAGTGCTGCTCAACATGGTTGAGGAATCCCACTGACTTTAAATATGACGATGTTGCACATTATACAAGCCAACCTTGTATCGGCTACATCTGTTCCGATCTTATTTCCACACCACAAAAGAAGGTGAGACACAGCAGATGGAATTAACATGCAATACGGGCAAAAAAGAGAAAAATAATGCAACAATCTTTGAAGAAGGGGGGGCAGGAGAGCAGTAAGGAATCTAGTTCCACCGGACCATCCACCAGAAAGAATGCTATTGAAGGTAAGTGACATCCCCTTCCAACACATGGCAGGTCTCTCAAGTTCCATACAAAATGACTCACATAGCAGTGGCATACCCTCAAACGTATTGCCCTCCCAGATTCTACAAACTCATACCATAGCAATTTAACCTTTATGAAAGAATATAGGCCACAGTTTATTAGGCAATTCCAAACTTGAAAGCAATTCTTTACCCACCATTTCCTTATACAAATTGCATTGATACAGCTCACCTCCAGGTCTTTTCTTCTTAATTTTTCCCTAGAGGTCTCAGAGAAAGGCAAAGATCAGAGGGGGGCATTGTTCTCAACCTTGAACATGAACAACATCAAGACAGATGTCCATGATGAGAACTCAGCAAGCTAACACAGTGGTCGCAGTTTTGGCTCTGGCCAAATAATCCTGCAAGCCCTCAGGGGGTTGCCTCTTCGCCAATGTATTGCAGACCTTAATGTAAAGTACAACCCACCTCGAGATGGTTCGTTTCTGCACTGCTTTGCCCTTCTTCGCTCCAGTGAACCCAACAAAGAGCTGATTGTCCACCTAGTGGTCTTTGGTGGGAACGATGTAGGACAACTTTCTTTTTGGATCCAAGCGGTGAAGTTTCTCCTCCTCCTTGGAGGGGTGAGACAAAGCAAAGAAGATAGGCAGCATAATGCTTTAGCCAGTGTGGAAAGATGTCACTACCTTCGGTAAAAGGGAGACATGGGTCTGAAGAATGAATTAATTTGGGAAGGAGTAGGTATACAGAGGGTTAATCTCGCTGATCTTCCTGGCCGATGTGCTGGTCACCAAGAAGACTGTCTTAATCTTAATTGTGAGAAGTCTTAGGGGCAACTATGCATGGGTTGAAAGGGTGAACACATTAAAAAAATTAAAACCAAATTAAAGTCCCATCGGGATATAGCAAAAGGTTTCGAGGGAAGCAGATGTTGAAGACCTTTCAGAAAATGTGTCACAACAGGTGACCTGAACAGGGAGGGTTGATCCGGTAACCGCAAAAAAGCCAAGATGGTCAAAAGATACCCCTTAACTGTTCCCAGAGTAAGGCCTTGCCGGGCTGATGACAAAAAAACAGCAACTTTTCGGACAAGGGTGCAAAAAGAGGGTCAACATGTTTTTCTGTGCACCAAGCTACAAACTTTTCCCAAAGGCAGGCGCAAACAGTCTTTGTGGATGGATGCCTGGCTGCCAAGATGAACTCACAGACCTTGGGAGTGAGATCAAAGACTCTCAGCTGCCACCACTCAATCTCTACATGTGAAGGCGGAGAGTGTGCAGGTTTAGATGCAGAACCTGCCCTGTTGCTTGTTGCTAGGACACGAGAACCTCGTGAAGGGGCAGCCTTATTGGAGGACAAGTGCTCATGCTCAGGAGTTTGGGATACTATACTCTCTGTGGCCCAATCAGGAACTACAAGGATGACTTGAGCCCGGTTTGTCCTCATCTTCTTCAAAACTTTGGGCAGGAGTGGTATTGGCAGAAAGGCATGCATGAGTTCTGAGCCCCACTTGAGACAAAATGTGTCTTCAAGCGAGAACCGCCTTGGAAACTCCAACGTGCAGTGCTGACACTGAGCATTCTCAGCAGTGGCAAATAGATCTAACCAAGGCTCTCCCCACCTCTGAATGTAGATGCCATTCATGATACACGAGGCATCAACAGCTGAGTTTGTCCACCCTGCCATTGAGAGTCCCGGCCACATGTTGCACAACAAGAAAAATGTCCTGACATTTCAGTCATGTCCAGAGGCGCAGAGCCTCCTGGCACAGGGTCAAAGACCCCACCCCGCCCTCTTTGTTGTATTACCACATATCAATGGTGTTGTCTAAGAACACCTGAACTAGCCTAGCTTTAATTGAAGGGAGGCAGGTTTTCAAAGCCAAGCGAATTGTTCTTAAATCCAACAAGTTGATGTGGATCTGAGACTAAACTGGAGACCAGTCATCTGCCCTCCACCTCTCCCAGATGGCAGATGGCTGCACCAAACTAGAAGTGAGGCATCTGTCACCACAGATGGGTAAGGGAAAGGGGTCTGCCACTGATCCAATTGCAGTTTGTTAACCAACACTGCAGGTCTTTTGCAGTTCCTTCCGATATCTTGAACAGGTCGGAGAGATTCGCCTGATGCTGCACCCATTGTGACTTCAGGCCCCACTGCAGGGCCCACAAATTCCAGGTAGCATGTAGTACCAACAGGATGCAGGAGGCCAGAAGACCCAGCAGCGTCAAAGTCAGTCTCACCAAAATGCAGGATATCGGACTCATAGCCTGAATATCCTTGACTGGCCGCTCCGGAGGATAGGCGTGGAATTGCACTATATACAGAACTGTTCCAATGAAAGAGAGCATCTGAGAGTCGGTGTGACTTTGGCACATTGATAGCAAATCCCAGCGAATGCAGGAGCTCCTCCACAGTCGGGAGGTGGGGACAGCAGGTAAGCCCACCTTTTATAGCCAGTCGCTGAGGTAGAGGGAAGACTGGAACCTCTAATCTCTGCAGATTGGCTGGAACCACTGCCATCACTTTTGTGAACACATGAGGGGTGCTGTTAAGGCCAAAGGGGAACACAGCGAACTGAAAGTGCTCGCGGCCCACTGCGACCCGCAGGTAACGTCTGTGAGCCCACAGGATGGGTCTACAGAAGTGTCCTGCAAGTCCAACGTTACCAGCCAGTCTCCAGATTCCTATGGGCAGCACTTGCGCAAACAACTTCCACACTGTATGGGAATACCAACCCAAGAAGCACGTGGTGTTACCTGACCACAGAGCAAGGATGGTGGAAGAGAAAATCCTCTTTCTAAAAGGTGTCCAGCATCTTGGATTCCTTATGCAGTGGTACAGTAGGGACAGTGCAACAGTTAACCTTGGACGTGAAGGCTTGCATGACCAGGCTCTCAGGGGCAGGGTGCTGGGTGAGGAAAGCGGGATCTCCAGGGGCATAGAGCTGGCGGCAGGCGATCGTCCTGTGCACAGGAGTGTGTGTGCGGGGCTTGGCCAAAGCCCCAAGCAGGACAACAGTCAGGGCTTCATTAAAGGGGAAAATAGGATCTGTGGGTGTGGCCCTGGGCTGAAGCACTTCTGTCAAGGCATTGGTCATGACTGCCGCCCTCCCCACCACCATGACAAACAAATCCCCTTCCTCCATAGCCAAATTAGGAGGAGAGACCAGGCCAACATCTGGCGAAATATCCAGACTACTGGCATCAGACAGTTCCTCATACCAGTTGTCTTTGGGCCAAGGGTTCCTTAAGGGGTCAGGATAGCCATAGGGGTGCTCAATTCCACCCACACCATATTCCCCCAAGCGCCTATCAAAAAAAGGAAGCACTGTCTCGGACGCGGAGGGTCTTGGTCTGGTTGGCTCTGGAGTCAACCCTGGATGGGTACAGCTCCGTATCGGAGTCGGAAAGGATGATGGGGTTGGCATCGCCTAGGGCCATCCACAGCGGCTGGAACAGCGCGACTTGACGGGACTCTAGTGAAGGTCGTGAATGTGCAACATGAGTCGGTACAGATTCAGGAACAGATCCAAAGGGCCCAACCGGTGTGAATCTACCAGTAGGAATCCAGTTGGGGCAGCTTCCAGATGCATGGGGTCTGAAGTCACTCCAGAGGAGTCGGCTCGCCCAAATAAGAGGTGCATAGCCTCAAAAAGTTGTTTCAATTGAGCAGGAGTCGCTCCAGCTCTGGAAAATTCTAGGAGGTGTGGAGCAGACCCAGACTCTGAGGGGGAAATATGAGCGTGGGGCCTAGAAATGTGGTGTTGTTCCTGCACCTCGTCCGATGAGGACTTGGACCATCACAGTGAAGTCAAAAAAATGAATCATCTTCTTGGCAGCCTTCTTATTGTGAGACTTACCTGATGAAGATTTTGACTTCAATGACGACCAACGAGAATGACTCTAAGAGTGGGCCCGGGACCTTCCACATGACCTTGACCTGGAGAGGTGCAGAGTTGTCCGGTGCCGAAGGAACAGGAGCTTCAATGCATGATGCCGGACCGCCTTGGGGTTCATCGCATGGGGGTCAACAAACCTTCTTGTTTCTTAGAGAAAATCCCTGAGGTACACTGGGAACATAAAGCTCATAAAGTGTTGAAAAAAAGTTTTTAAAAAGCAGGAAAAAAGTGCACTGAATGAGGCAGCTCTTCCTGCTCTGGGTCGATGTGAAAAGAACTGATGTCGGTGCTCAGCAGTGGCAGCTATATAGACACTGCACACGTCATATCCGGTGCAGACAAAGCCGAGGCATAGCCAATTGGTGCCACGGCCTAGCCTGCAGAGGTACTGCTCAAGATTTTCCGGACCCAGTCGCTATCAGATATTTTGTGATTAGAATTCTTTAACATGCATTTGCCTTCCCGATATCCGAGTAGTCATTATTCCAACTACGATATTTTTATGATCGATATTTTGACATACAAATGCTTCAGTTGAATAAAAGAAGTGTGAATGCACGGTTGCAGCCTGGGGTGTCTTCCCAGCAGTGGAACCAAACATTTCAATGACAGCTCTGATTTGACCAAGCTGCGTGATCCTTTGCACAAGCAAATCATTTCATACCTAAATGTACAAACAACGTGACCTCCTAAAAATCCACTGCCTACACCAGTGATACTCATACTACAACCCAGGGGCTGCATGCATCCCTCCTGACGTTTATATGAGGCCTCCTGATCAACAGCAGCACTGGGCTGCTGTTCATCTGACTCAGCACTAACATTAAAAAGATGTTAAATATACAGGCAAGCCTTGATTGAAAGGCTAATTGAAGTTAAAGAAAGGAAGTAACTAGGTTGTCCTGCACCATTTAACTTTAGGAACACCTTAATTTTCAAAGCCATCTGGCTCTAAAGGAGCAACCCCAGTGACCCCACCCCCGCTGGCTTCGATGAAGCCCTCAGTCATATCACAGACCAAACTTTGTGGCCCTTGGGAAAACATTTGCGGGTATCCGTGGTCTACACTATTTGAAGAGCTGTATAAAACATCTACCATAAATGTAAATGCACTTGTGCATTGAAAAGAGCTGCTACCTCTTCAAAATGTGTTTTTAATTGTTATACTTGTACACTGTTATAATCACACCAAAATCTTAGGTGACTGTCTCGCGTAGCCGAACTTCTGCAAGGTTAAAATCGATTGTCTGGGGTACGGAAGATGAAGCTGGCTGGGAGTGCACTCTTGTGACTTCCTTCAACGTAACCTCTTATCTTATCTTGAATTATAAAGCGCATAGCTAACCTAAGGCTTCCCAGCACTGAGAGTCAGTGCATACACTTGTAGGAGAAAAAATTAAGCATGAAAATTACTGAGGGTATAGCCAAGTTTTAAGATGCTTTCTGAATCTGACCACATCCAACTCTGTTCTCAGACTGATCGACATTCAATTTCAAAGTTTGGAGGAGAGGTATGAGAAAGATCTTGCATCCCATTTGGCCTTTTGAATACGTAGAACTATCAAGAGACCAGTGTTAGAAGATCTTAACGTCCTGCTTGGAACATAGCAGGTTAATAAAGCTCCAACCATACGAGGGCCCTTTCCATTTATTGCCCTGTGTGTAATTCTCTGCTCCACAGGAAGCCAGTGTAAGGAAGTGAAGGCTTTCTTAGAAGAGGAACTTCTAGGTATTTTATAGATGGTTATGGCCGCGGTGTTTTGTAGCACCTGGAGTCTTTTTTTTTTAACTGATTTGGAGGGAACTTAGATATAGGGAGTATCCGTAGTCCAGGCATGAAGAGATGAAGGTCTGCACTACCACTCTTCTGCATGACGTTGGAAGTAGAGACAAACGTTTGCTCAGCATCCTCAACATGACAAAACAGGAACGGGTCAGTTTTTTGGCTTGGGCTTCCATCAAAAGAGAGCTGTCCAACTACATCCCCAAGCTTTTTATAGGGGAGGACGGGACGGGCACAGACCCTAGACTATCTGGCCAACTCAATGATGATACTGGGGGTGGACTGTTCTCCTGTACTATCAGTCCTATTTTGTCCCCGTTTAATTTCACAGAGCAACTTGCCATCCAGTATGCCACTTTTTCAAGGCAAGGTCCTAGCTGAGACTGAGAACCTTACTTGATGAGAGTGAGACGACAAGTTGTGTGTCGTCAGCCTAAGACACAATTGAGACTCTGAATTCTTTGACAATGGAGGCCAGAGGTCTAACATAGATATTAAAGAGTGAGGCTTCTGTGCACCGTGGCTGATACAGGATTGTAGGAAACTTTAACAGACAAAAATAAAAGCCCAGAAACACTCTGAGAACATAGTTAAACTCCAGAAAAGAGTTGCTCCTCTTCTGTGTAAATTGAAATCTCTCTCATTCTCAGCTAAAAGCTTCCCCACAAGTATCCAAATACTAAGTGTGGCATAAATGTTATCCATGATGAAACGTGGTTAACTACACATGCATAACCATTGGGTCAACACTCAAGTAAAACAAACAAGAGAAAACCTTCGGAACAGAAAAAAAACATTATTTTCTTCCCATATTTTCTCATTTGGAGGGAGGACCAGTCTCACGCTTGCAAAACTTGTAATGTGTACCTTCTACAAGCACTTAAGAAAAACAAAGTCTCACAAGGGCACTTGGCATTCTCACACTCGGATAAGAACGTGGGAAGATAATCTGGGGCAGTGGAGCTTCTCTGTGTGAGGTGGAGTGCTTGCGAAGCTGTTTCATCCATATTCACAAGCACAGACGACAGGTGGGGCAGCAATGGGGCTCGTATTTTTAAATTAATTTGATTGTCTCGCTGGTTTTAAGATGTATGCATTTTTATTAAACTAAAAATAACACTTTTCCATAATTAGAGAGATCTATTTCTTTCCACATCACGAAAGTATGTGGAGATACGTAGTGTTTACAAATATTAACAAATATGTAGAGTTTTTAGTTAGCATGCCTAATCTGAAATAGGATTGTAACCTGGTCAGGAGGAAAACCAGCATTTTAAAGTTCTACCTGGTCACATAAATATGGATTGATGGGGAGCCCAGAGCACCAACAAAGTGCTGAAAATACTTTCATGACTTTCTAAAGACCTTAGGCAGCTAACTGAGGCTGAAGAGCATGCAGTCCACAGGCCTTCACCATCTCCAACCTTTTTCTGCTTAAAAATGGGTGTGGAAGAAAGCATGAACACCAGGCTTGAGTAGAGACCTGATGAAGGAAGGAACATCACCAGAGGACTGCCAATGCTGAGACAGTGAAAGCAAGGATTGGATCATGTGGGTCTCTCCTGTCGCCAAAATATTTTAAAACGACGCAAAGGGAAGGATGAAACAGTGGGTAGAAACAGAGAAAAAAAAGCTTAAAGTGAGTAGAGCCAGAGGAGCTCAGACATGAATATGCCATGCAGCATACACAATTCTATAAAACACTTGCAATTGAGACACGCCTTATACCCATATATTACACACCTAGAATCCCTTATGGACTTTAACCCTATTGAGGCAAAACTTTTTAGGGGGGACCTGGGTGATCATAAAACCGCAAATATCTACCGAACATTAGTGACGAACCTTTCCACGACTTTAGATCCACTCAGGGAGAAATGGCAGGCAGACTTGGGTCCCTTAGACAGCGACGATTGGAGAGAGGTGCTGGAATCCCTGAGATGCGCTGCGATTGCATCCCGTCTCAAACTTATCCAATTTAAGTATTTACATTGGGCCTATTTTACTAGATATTGACTTTGGAGTGTGGGGCTGATAGATTCCCCTATGTGCCTACGATGTGGCAGTGAGGAAGGTACATTACTACATAGAACTTGGAGTTGTGCTGCACTGGGCAGGTTTTGGAGGGGGGTTACTCGTTGTTTATCTGAAGTACTAGGCTGGGACATACCTCTCACTCCTAGGCTTGTTCTTCTGCATATTACAGACGAATTTGGGGGCAATATCTACAAAAGGCACTTATTGTCCCTGGGGTTTACCCTAGCAAAAAGGGATATAGCAAGGACATGGAAGGATCCGGCTCCGCCTAAATTGGGCACTTCGAAGGCCGGCCTCGACTGGTGTATGGGTCAGGAGCAGCCTATTTTTAAAGCGCGAGGGTGCCCTTGAAAACACTTTAAAATATGGAAACGGGCGGTTTTTAGGGGTCTCCTATTGGAACCGCCCCCACCACAACCTGCGGAAGTTGAAACCATATAGAGAGATATTGCAGGACAGTAATGTTGTTACACCAGATATGTCGTACATGGAGGGGCCTAATGGGCACGACCAGTGTTTTGCTATGCAGTATAAGACACAGATATTAAGAATGTTAGGGACTGTCGCTTACAGCCCCGAATGGTTTATTTTCTTGCTTTATAAATGCGATATAGTAGTCACCTGCTTGGAAACCGATATATTGATTAATGTATGCTTTCACTACTTTGTAATGTATGCGATTACATTATCTGCTGACTCAAAAAAGAGTTTTGTAAAAAAAAAGTGAGAAGAGACAGAAATTAGTAGCTTTATGGAAAGCAAAGTGATTGGTGAGCAAACAAATTACCTTTGGAAGGGCATTCCAGTGTTTGACTGTTAGATGAAAAAAGAGTGATCATGCAGTAGAACATGAAAGACTCTCTTAGTGTGCATCAGATTGTCAAATCATGAGATAAAAGTGCAACAGGACTAATGAGCATAAGGACATTGTTGCAGTAAGTGAGTCCTTAATGATGGAAAACCGAGTGGCAGATGTAGAGAGTTGTATACACAATGAGCCAGTGAATTGTTTTCAAAAGTGGGCATGTACAGTGGTGTAGCAAGGACAATATGGGCCTCAATGAAAGCAAGCACACTGCACCCTCAATCCCTAGTTTGGTAGTAAAAAAACAACCACTAATAGTGCTCAAAGGGGGCCCCACATCTGGCCCTGGTACCACAACACCTTCTGCACTATTAACAGCTCTGTCACTGGAGATGGAGAAATGCGATTTGGTAGACAGATGGTTGGCTGTAATTTCAATAAGTTGGGGGCGAGTTGTCGAAGAGGCCAAGATACAGTGAGTTACAGTAGTCCAGGTGAGAGAAGCTAACAGATTTGACTACTGTTTGACAAGTAGTTGGGAGAAGAGGAACACGATTTCTAAGGAGATTAAGTAACAAAGTAAGCTGTTGAATGCTTGTTGACCTGAGTGGTAAAATAAGTACCACATTTGATGCAGAGAGGCTATAAGATCTAAAGATATATTACACAACGTGCAGTATAAAGTACATTAAAATATTTAATCATTCAGGAAACTAGTATGTTTATGATTCCCAATTTCAAGGCGGTACACATTTTTTCATCTACATAAATGTAAACAACATTTAAACAAACATTTCCATTAGTAGAGACCATTTAAAAATATGGTATTTAAGCCTGGGCGCCCAGCTGACATATGTGAGTCACAGGGACGATGTCCCTTATTAATATAGAATCAAAGATGTTGAGTAACATCTTGGCTAAGATCTTGGCTAACTACTTAATTAAAGATGCCCAGTTGCTTATGCAGTGTAATCTAAGTGGCTTTATACCACAGCAGTAGTTTATACACCACAATATATGGTGTTTATGTAACACCATGGCAATGGCCAGATGGCTTAATCAACTCTTGCCAAATCCTTTTAAGTGTTTTACAACATTCCCTGGGAGAGTTCATTTGTCATGATTACCCATGTTAACTTAGGCCCAGAAAAGTTAAGTGTGAATAGAGTAGTCTCTGAACCCCTTTATCACTGGGAGTGACACTGGACTGGGATGCAAATTCTATGTCAGGACTGGAGGTGAGGATTATGCCTTCTTTCTTCACTTTTATTTACCAGCAGCCATGCAATATCAAACAAGAAACTACTTTTCCCATGGTACATCGGGAAAAAACTGTAGTTCAAACAACCAACGAGAACATCATTATCAACCAATCAACACATAGATAGTCCCATATGGCCCTTTCTCCTTGTCCTCTTTCTTTGCTTCTGCGCAGCCAAGAGAAGTACTCTGTGTTTTCTCTCTTCAGATTGACTGATAAGATCTTGTGTATAACGTTTGTGATTCGAGCCGTCACCAGTTTGTTTTAAACGTGTCGCAACTCTCGAATCATTGTTTATTGTTATGTAAGATTTTGACTTTGTGATAAATTTGCTTTAATGAGTTTTTCTCTTGTTTCAGGTACGCGCCACGGTTTTTACCATGTTTTTCTTCTTGCCCGTTATAACTGCTGCATTGTAAGCCGCATCGGCTATTCAGGACGCGAGAACGGTTTTCGCTCTTACGTGTCCCGTTCCTGGAGCGCAGTTGTCCTCCCGCCTCCAGAGGGCGCAAGAGGCGCAGGGGGAGCAGCGGATTCTTTGAAATTCCTATCAGAGCGATTTCATCGTTCGCGCACTTTCTGCTGCTTGTGTGCCGGTTGAGGGAGACACCTGTTAAGGGTCTGTAGATCCTGTATCTGCATCGCGAGCCGATCTCTTTAATCCCACACTCTGGTAGTCGAGTTGTTTAGGGACAAGTCTGTACTGGATTTTTCTCTCTAACACCTCATTTAGGTCACGTACTGGCCATAGCTGGCATTTTGTCTGGGACACGTTACCCTCCAGCTTGATTTTTATTAACAACTGCTGATTAATTTGTGTCTGCTCCAGGCTGTGTACCAGGGCTGAGACCCACCAACAATACAGCAACATTCTCGCACCAATTATTTGGACTGACACCCAGTCCCCCACAAAAAGGACCACTTTATGAGGGGCTAACAGTCTGCCAACCAGACTTTCTTACTCAGTTTACTACCCTTCCTTTTGGTTTACCTTACTGGGGGTGATTACAATGGAATATGAAGATGATTCCCAGGGGGTGGGGGATCAAATGGCTGACCTCCCTTGGGATGAAGATTTTTAGGACACGGTGGATGCCTCGATATATAGGGCAGTGGAGGAAGCTATGGCTCCTTTGGAGGAGAGACTTTCCGGCCAAATTGCAGAGGCATTCTTAAAAATGTGTTCCACCTCCCGCGCCCGTCCCACCTGCCCCTACACCTGTCCAGTTGACCCAGCAGGTACCCCTGCGAAACGTACTCGTGAAGCTGGGTGAATTTGGATGCCTTCGATAGGCTACGCCAAGCTTTTAGGGCGAATCAACCTGCTTTACCACCAGGGAATGGGGATTTCCTCCTGCCACTCTTCCCTCTACCCCTAAGGGTTCAGGAGATCCAGACATTGTTCCTGGTCCGTCTGGTCTCGATGGCTCCTCCTGTCCATCTACCTCAGCTAATGATTTATCGGACATGCTGGACCCGCAGGATATAATCCATCCCCGGTCGACTGAATGGGCACCGGACGATAAGGTCGCTTCCTATGTAGCAAGTCGCATATGTAGACCACTTGAAAAAGAGGCTGGGAATTGTCTGCGTGCTGAGTGTCCTCGCCCTTCTCTAGAGGGGAGAGTGGCCTTGACCCCCCGAGATAGATCTGCATATGGCCACCTTCTTGCAGAAATTCATGAAGGACCCCAAGAAGGGGATAGATGGTTCATCGCGCTCATGCCAGGATAAACTTCTGGATGCCCTGGCGCCCCTAACTAAAATACTTGACATGGCGGAGGAGGCCAAGATTTCGGGAGCACTTATTTCCCCGGAGACCCTTTCGGGGTGGGCTCAGCGAGCTATAATATTTCTGGTCAATGCAAACTGTGCCATATCAGCAGAGAGACGCCGCTCTCTCCTCATAAAAGTGGACCTAAAATTGGGGTATTTACCAGATTCTGCAGTGAGTGCTGTCGCACAAGGTGGACTCTTCGGAGAACCATTTGTGAAAGAACTTGGAAAGTTCGTTAACACTTTCACGTCCTTAGATAAGGCGCAGACAACGATCAAGAGGGTGTTTCCTGGGCTTTCTGCGGGGCCGGTCGAGGCAGGGGTCATTCGACCGCCCGTGGTGCAAACCAGTACCAGCAGAAGGGACAAGGCCGCAGATAGTACCAGGACCAGACAAGGTTCGGCAATTTCTACCCTACAAGAGGTCGCTGTGGCAAGGGTAGAGTATACAGAGGACAAAATGCAACCGCAAGCCCCGGTGAGTGTACTCATCTGGCAAATTTTTTCCCAGCGTGGACTTCCATCACAAGGGATGCATGGGTCCTACAAACGGTTCAGGGATTCCATTTAGAGTTTTTTGGGAATCCTATCCAAAGTGGGCGCCCTCGTTCGCTCCAGTTTTCTCATCAAGATACCATTCTGGTGGATCAAGAAGTAGCCTCTCTTCTTTCCAAAGGCGCTATTCTGCCTGCCTACCCTCACCCGACTGGTTTCATCAGCAATATTTTTCTAGTCAAGAAGGTTGATGGTGGCCAAAGGCCTGTAATACAGTGGGTGGTTTATCACCATTTCAAAATGGAAGGGATCCACCTTCTCAGCGATGTCCTGAGGCCTCTAGATTGGATGGTCCATTTGGACCTCAAAGATGCATATCTGGCAGTCCAGGTTTTTCCTCCTCACCAAAAATTCCTGCAGTTCACATGGAAGGGTCAGACATACGAGTTTGTATACCTTCTGTTCCATTTCTCCTCGGCCCCGTAGTGCTTTACCAAGGTCCTCAAACCAGTGGTTGAGCACCTCAGGACTCGAGGAGTAAGACAGATGGTGTATTTAGATGATCTGCTCCTTTGGACTCTTGTTCCCGGAGGCTCCTCGCACATCTTCACCTTGCAGTGAGTCTCTTGCAGGGCCTCGGGTTTGTAATCAACGAGAAGAAATCTCTCTTGACGCCCTCTCAGACGATAACGTTTTTAGGATTTGTGATAGACTCCACGTCCTCTACCTTAAGTCTTCCGTCCAGGAACGTGGTGAAAATTCATCACGAATTGAGACGTACACTGTCCAGACCTCAGGTGACTCTCAAGCAGATTGCTCAAGTGGTAGGCCTCCTCTCTTCATCAGTCCAGGCCATCTTCCCGGGTCCTTTACATTACAGGGCCCTTCAACTTCTAAAAACGTCCCACTTTCGCATGGGTCGACCTTACAAGGTGTCTCTGTCCGAGGAGTCTCAAGAGGAGCTCCAGTGGTGGCAGTGTCACATGGAGGGTTGGAATGGCCGAGCGATCTTCGGTTCATCGCCAGATTTAGTTATAGAGTCCGATGCCAGCAGGACAGGCTTGGGGGCCAGATGCGGCACAGTTTGCACGGGAGGCTTGTGGTCACCAGAAGAACAACGCTTACACATAAATTGCCTAGAACGTTTAGCGGGTTCTTTCGCAGTGCGTTGCTGGAAAAAAGATTCTATTCAGTCGTGTGTCCTCCTGAAGATGGACAACGTTTCTGCGGTCCGTTACATCAATCACTTGGGAGGTACTCGATCGAGGGCTCTCTCCAACCTGGCTGCAGCCTTTTGGCAGTATTGCCTGGACTATCAGGTCTCGGTCACGGCAGAATATTTGCTGGGCTGCGAGAACCAGGAGGCAGACTTCCAATCTCGCAATCTCAGGGATGCCAGCCTCTGGAACCTGAATCCGGAAGTGTTTGCAACTCTGAATTCTCAGTGGAGTCCGTTTTCATTAGACCTTTTTGCCTCCAGACTGGATCACCAACTTCCTCGCTTCTTCAGCTGGAGACCAGACCCACTAGCTTTAGCCACGGATGCGTTCCTCCAGGATTAGAGTCTGGAGAAGGGGTATGCGTTTCCACCTTTTGCGATGATCACAAGAGTGACAGCACAGGTCAGGAGGCAAAATGTGGAGGTGGTTCTGGTCACCCCTCTCTGGAGGTCTCAAGTCTGGTTTCCAGTTCTTCTGGAATTTTCCTGGGATTCTCCAGTTCTATTCCCCCAATTTCCGGCTCTCCTCAAGAATCCAGACCAGGTTCCTCATCCTCTACTTCAAGAGAATTCAATGTGGCTCATAGCGTGGCGGATTACCGGAAACGCTGGGAAATCCCAAGACTTTCGGAGGCGGCTGAGTTCCTCATGTCCGGAGCATGGGCGGATAGTACGGTCAAGATGTACAAGTCCGCTTGAGGCAGATGGTCCGGTTGGTGTATGCGAAGGGATCTCAATCCCTTGGACCCCGATGTAGTCCAGATCCTTAATTTTTTGGTTCATCTGGCTCGTAGAGGCTTAGCCTACAGATCTATCAATACCTTCCGATCGGCCATTTCGGCCGGCCACATCCCAATTAATGATGCAGCAGTGGGCGAACACCCATTAGTCTCCAGATTACTTCGCGGTATCAGACTTTCTCTTCCCCCAGAACCTCGTTATTCATCCCTTTGGGATGTCAATCAGGTCTTTAGCTTTTCCTCTCATGGCAACCTAACCGTTTTCTTTCCAGGAAGGAGCGGTCAGCCAAGCTGCCAATGTTACTATGTCTCATTTCTTGTCGCCGTGTCTCTGATGTAAGGGCATTAGATGTCACGGGCCAACTGGTGTCGCCTTTACATTGCATAGGAGGACAAAATGTCACACAAGAGTTATTTCCTATCCAGAGTTTCCAGAGGCTCCGAAGCTATGCGTAGTGCGATGCCTGAAGGCATAAGAGGAGATGACTGAGGAAATCCGTCCACCCGGAGAACAGCAACTGCTCATTGCTCTCCGAAAACCCTTTAAGGCGGTCTCTTCGACTATTGCTCGGTGGGTTCGATGGGTGATGCAGGAAGCTGGGATAGATCTCAGGATTTTTGGGGCACACTCGGCCAGAGGTGCGATGGCTTCTAAAGCTTTCGGTTTAGGCGCCTGTTTGGAAGATATTCTAAACGTGGCAGATTGGCCTTCGGACTCCACCTTTAAAAGGTTTTTATTTCAAACCAGTGCCTAACAAGGCACATTTGGTGGTCAACAAGCTTTAAACTACTATAATCCTCGCCTCCAGTCCTGACATAGAATGAAAAATGTCTTAGCTATCATAACAGAAAGTTAAATTCTATTAAGGACTTGGAGGTGAGGATTATCCCACCCTAGAGATTCCTTCAAGGAGATCTCCCTCCCCGTATTGGAGTAAGTAATTCTTGCATTTACCCATGTATTGGGATGTTGCCTTGGTTTACAGTATATGACTAATTTGTGATAGGTATCTTTCCACAGGTTTTTTATTAGTGGAAGACCTTTTGTGGTGACAATTGTACTTATTGTTGCAGGATCTGATGCTACCAAACAGGATACATGATGGTGATCCTTTGGCTGACTCTGCGCTTCGAAATAGGACAAGGGGACAAGGTGAAAGGACTATATGGGACTATCTATGTATTGATAGGTTGATAATGGTGGTCTCATTGGTTGTTTGAACTACAGTTTTTTCAAGATGTGCCATGGGAAAAGTAGTTTCTTGTTCGATATTACATGGCTGCTGT
This sequence comes from Triturus cristatus, assembly GCF_964204655.1. Taxonomy (NCBI): domain Eukaryota; kingdom Metazoa; phylum Chordata; class Amphibia; order Caudata; family Salamandridae; genus Triturus; species Triturus cristatus. The sequence goes on along the minus strand of NC_140593.1, from coordinate 1,097,585,675 downwards.
TAAATAAAAGTTAAAAAAGAAGGCATACTACTCGCCTCCGACTCCTTAATAGAATTGAAACTTTCCGTTACGATAGCTAGGAAATTTTTCATTCTCATCTCTGCTCTTTGCATTGATGGTCAAACACCTGGAAGGGAGAATCCACACAGATGACGGTATGAGAGGTTTTAGATGGGTTCTGTGCTTGGAAGATTACGTTTCACGCAATGCGTATGGTCTGCTTGTTTATCTAAGCCAGCCAAACCACACAATTTTGGAACAAGTCTGGCGTGTATACGGGACTCCAAGTATACTAGGCAAAGACTAGTGTTTTCCCTGTGCAAAGGATAAGTGATCTGGAGGACTGGGTTTCACATTCTGCCCAGTGTGAGTGGCCTAACGGCCTGTGACTGTTAAGAGCCAAAAACATTGGGATTAATGGTGTAGCACAGCGAATTCTAAGCAATATATTTTATTAAAAATACATTTTTTGCCGATTCTGCATTGGACAGCCACATAAGTGAGATATCATTTTACTCGGGAGACCAAGGGGAACGCTAGTGGATAGAACATTTGTGCCGGTACAGTGATCCCACACAAAAATGTGTGCAAACAGTGATTTTTTTCAGCTAAATTTGAGGTTTGCAGGGGATTCTGGGTAGGAAAACATTGGAGGATCCACACAAGCCATACTTCACTGGATTCCCCAGGGTTCTACTTTTCAGAAATGTGTGGGTTTGGTAGGTTTCCCTAGATGGCCATGAGCCCGTGTCCAAAAACCCAGGTGCCCACCGCAAAACCTGGTAATTTAATGATAGGTGGTTTTGAAGCCTCTACAGTACGATTTGGTCCATTTCCTGTTGCTGACACTATGCCTACCCTCACAAGTGAGGTACCATTTTTATCAGGAGACCTGGGGGAATGCTGGGTGGTAGGAAATGTGTGTCAGTCCGGTGATCCCACAACCTTCCAACACAGAAAAGTGAGAAAAATGTGCTTTTTTCAGCTCAATTTGAGTTTTGAAGGGGATTCTGGGTAGGAAAACTTTGGGGGATCTACGCAAGCTGTATCTCCCTGGACCACCCCCCCCCTCCCCGGGCCTCTAGTTTTCACAAATGTGTGGGTTTTGTAGGTTTCCCTAGATGGCCGCCGTGCACAGGGCAAAAACCCAGGTCACCCCCCTTGCAAAACCAGGTAGTTTTGTGATAGGTAATTTTGATGTCTCCACAATACGTTTTGGGCACTTGCCTGTTGCGGGAACTTGACCCACCCACACAAGTGAGGTACCATTTTGATCAGGAGACCTGGTGGAACGCTGGATGGTAGGAAATTTGTGTCAGCCCAGTGATCCTACAACTTTCCCACACAGAAAAGTGAGGAAAATAGGATTTTTTTCAGCTAAATTTGACAATTGCAGGGGATTCTGGGTAGGAAGACGTTGGCGGGTCCATGCAAGCTATACCTCCCTGGACTCCCCCGGGTGTCTACTTTTCAGAAATGTGTGGGTTTGGTAAGTTTCCCTAGTTGGCCGCTAGCCCGGGGCCAAAAAAAACAGGTGCCCCACGCAAAACCAAGTAGTTTTATGATAAGTAATTTTAAAGTCCCCACAATTGGTTTCAGGGTCCTTGCCTTTTGCGGGTACTTGACCCACCCACACGATTGAGGTACCATTTTTATCGGGAGACTTTGCAGAATGCGGGGTGGGTGGAAGTTTGTGGACCCACGCAGATTTCAGAACTTTCCATAACATAAATGTGAGGAAAATGTGTTGTTTTGACAACGTTTGAGTTTTGCAAAGGAATCTGGGTAACAGAACCTAGTGAGAGCCACACAAATCACCCCATCCTGGATTGCCCTGGGTGTCTAGTTTTCATAAATGTATAGGTTTGCTAGGTTTTCCTAGGTGCCGGCAGAGCTAGGCTTCAAAATGCACAGCTAGGCACTTTGCAAAATAAAGGGTCAGTTTTCACTGTAAAAATGTGGTGTGTCCACGTTGTGTTTTTGGCTGTTTCCTGTCGCAGGCACTAGGCCTAACTACACCAGTTAGGTACCATTTTTATTGGAAGACTTTGGGGGAATGCGGGGTGTGTGGAATTTTGTGGATCGACAAAGATTCCAGAACTTTCCATCATAGAAATGTGAGAAAAATGTGCTTTTTTGACAAAGTTTGAGGTTTGCAAGGGATTCTGGGTAACAGAACTTGGTGAGAGTCACACAAGTCACCCCATTCTGGATTGCCCTGGGAGTCTAGTTTTCAAAAATGTATAGGTTTGCTAGGTTCCTCTAGGTGCCGGCAGAGCTAAGGTTCAAAATCCACAGCTAGGCACTACAAAAAAGGGTCTGTTTTCACAGTAAAAATGTGGAGTGCCCACGTTGCGTTTTGGGCAGTTTCCTGTCGCGGGCACTAGGCCTACCCACACAAGTGAGGTACCATTTTTATCAAGAGACTTAGGGGAACACACAATTGTAGAGCAACTGTTGTTACCTATTGACTTTTGATGCATTTCTGCCTTCCAAATGTAAGTCGATGTGTAAAAAAGAAGTCATTTTGACTAGCATGTGATATAATTCACATGCTAGTATGGGTACCCACAATTTCAGAGATGTGCAAATAGCTATTGTTTCTAAAGTCTACATTTTGTTCCCATTTCGGAAATGCATAGGTGTCTTTGATACCTATTTTTCACTCTTTATATTTTACCAAATTAATTGCTATATACCCGGTACACAATGAAAAACCATTGCAAGACGCTGCTCAGTTTGTGGCTCTGGGTTCCTCGGGTTCTTGGTGAACCTACAAGTCCTATATATCCCCACAACCAGAAGGGTCCAGCAGATGTAACGGTATATTGCTTTAAAACATCTGTCATACAAGAAGTTACAGGTGAAAACGTAGTCACAAATGGCTGTTTTTTTCAACTAATTTAAAACTTTTTTTTATTTTTGACAGCTAGTTTCTATTAAAAAAAACTTGAAGGATCTACACAAATGACCCCTTGCTGTATTTGGAATTTTGTCTACTTGTCGGAAATGGATAGCTTTCCAGGATCCAATTATTGCTATCATACCAATTTTTACCACTAAATGGAAAGAGGTTGAAAGCACAAAAAATAGCAAAAATAGGCTATGTCCCAGTAAAATGCCCAAACTGTGTAAAATATGTTGGTTTTCTGACAAAAATCTGTCAGTCTCTGAAAGCTGGGAAGATGGTGATGTCAGCACCACAATCTCTTTGTTGATACCATCTGCAGGGGAAAAAACAGACGCTTTCTTCTGCAGCACTTTTCTCCCATTTTACCCAATAACAAAAAAAAACTTTGCTGTATTTTGACTAATTTCTGGGTCCCCTCCAGTGGAACCAACAAACCCTGGGGACCTTTACAATCCCCATGATGTTGGAAGAAAAGGATGCAAATTTGGCGTGGATAACTTATGTGGTTAAAATGTTACAGGGGTCTAAGCGCAAACTACCCCAAATAGCCAAAAAAAGGCTTGGAACGGGGGGGGGGGGGGGGGAGGCCTAGCAGCGAAGGGGTTAATGAAACAAACATGAAAACATTGTAAGACACGGATAACATGAGAAATTAAAATTATTTAAATACATTTTATTCTTTGATAAAAGTAATATTTCCTTCATCTCAGCGCTTTTGGTATTACTGGTAGTATAATAAGACAACAGCAAAAAATATTAGTCTGAAAATCATTATCATAATACTTGAAAAGTTATTTTAGTAATTACATTGACAGCACGAATAAAATAAAAGTTTCTGAAGCAAACTGACCTTTTCTAACTTCTCAAAGTGTTCTCGCAGAAATTTCATTGGGCGCTCCGGTTTTGCTATGCAAAGATTCACAATGCATTCTTTCAGGATATGTTGGATACTATACTTCTGAACATAAATTTCGCATCCTTTTAAACTCTCATCTTCTTCAGCAGAGGAGGAGGAAGTAGCCATATTTCTGAAAGGGAATATATAGATCACCATGAACAAACTATGCTTCAACAAAACTACCTAATTGAAATAAAAAGTGGAAATTAAATCTATTGTTTGGTAATTATGAATAATTTTATTCTCTCTTTAACATGTGCGGTAAAGCTCCCATTCCATGTGCAAAATATTGAGACAGCCTATAAAAGCCATCTGTATTTTTAGGTTTTTCATCTTCTTTTTCCAATTTTCATAGTGTTCTTCCTGCAATTATCTTATACCTATTTTTCTGTATGGATTTAACATATAAAAACATGCATGATACTGGTTATGTTATAACCTATAGATGTCTTTATTGTTGCACACTGTAGCATAACTATGCGATGTAATACTACAACATAGATACCTTTTGTAATTTTGATTTAAACTTGACTGTTACTCTAGATGGAGGATTAGTTTGTTTGTTCGCCGATATAAATAAAAAGATTACCATTACACAATACAATTCTACTGTCTAACGTTTAGCTTTCAACATTGGGATAACGCAGAATATAAAGGAATGATGGCCAATTCACACAAAAAACTGGAATGTTGAGAGCAGAAGAATTACCACATCTACTACTCCAAGTCTAAACCACAAACAGCTTTCCCTCAGTTTAAGATTTCTAAATTTCATTTGTGTTTCAACTTTATTGTGCCAGTAGCACCCCGGTACAGCATTTTCAAGTTGGGGTAGTTTTGAATTCAACTAAGTAAATTTTCAAAATATCCCAAGAATAAACATTATCACCCACTATCCAACACTTGCATCTTGTATGAACTAACCCTATATTGTAACTTCAACCCTAGTACTCCCTAGGAATAGAAAGCCAATCACCAAATAATAGAAACCCATTGAAGGCAGGATTGCAGTCCAATTACAATACAGCTGCTGCCCATTAAGTGTTTTTTTTTTTTGCCGGATCCCTCATGCTATCATAAAAGCAACTAGAGCACAAAGAATCATCTTCTTCGTTAATGTGGGTTAATTAACACATAGTATGAAGTAAAATGACTGAGTCATCATAGATAGCAAAATCTGCAAATGTGGCGTTCTCTTTGGAATAAGAGGTTGAGGCTTGGTGGGAAAGAATCATCCTCATACCTCTTTATACAGTTAACCACACATCATAATGAATTTATCTGAACAGTCAGATAATGTATTAACTTTTCCCGCCAGGAAATAGACAAGGTAACTGAGACCAAAGGGACACACATACACTTCACAAATCATCTGGAGGCATCGGCGTGTAGGAGGTGCTAACTTGTGGGTGGTACAAAAGTACTAAGACACTTAGCTACAATAGTTGTAGCGCTCGGTGTTGGTTCTAGTTTGCACCAGTCCTGTGTTCTGCACCTTTTTGTTTTCAACCCAAGGTCTGTGTTAGGTATTTAGTTAAATTGATCTGCATTTCTTGTCCCTAAATCATTTTTGCATTGGTCTGCAGTTCTTCAGCTACTTCCAACTACTGGCTCCGCCCGGGTAGCCTTGTGGGTCGAGGCTGCTTTATTCTTGGAGAAGCTGGTAAGCACACTTCTACTCACAGCTTTAATGTTCATAATTGAACCAATTTACCTATAATAATAATCTGTGGTTTTGCTTCCTTTTAGGAGTTATCTGTACAATTACTTGTCTCAGTTCCTTAGACCTGCCACATTATTCCCTGTAGGACCGTCAGTTTCTACTGCTGCCACCATCTTTGAAGACTCCGCTTCACACATTTTCCTCCCATTCTTCCACTAGTGACAATACTTGTGCAGTCCTTCTGAGCCTTCCAGTGGTTTTCTTGTGGACATCTGAGATTTCCATCAGGGTCTATCAGCGTATACTTTTGTGTACCTGAAACTTGACTTTCCTTTGTGTCAAAATATTTTTAATGAGATCAACATATTACATATAAAGGAAGGAACAAAGCAATGCCTGGCACTATGTGAAAAAAATAAAAACATCTAATGTGAATCCTCCCTATATTAAATCAAATTATTCATGAGATTCAATTTAGCTGCACTACATATTTACTTTCTAATACACTCCCCTAAAGGAGCAAGAAAATGGAAGGAAAGGGAAATGGAAGAAGGCAGAAGGAAAGTAAAAAAGAGAAATGTCCCCACAAAATGTTAAGACACAAACACTTTCCAATCTGGGCTACAGATCCACTTTTCTGTCTTCAATTCTCTCTAGTCCCTTCTCAAGCTGTTCTCCACAGCAGCCATATTGCTCTCCGTCCAGCCCACAGTCGCCACAGGCTTCCTGGGTCAAGGCTTTATTGCAGTCATGGATCTCTAAGTATTGTCTAGTTCTTTTAACAATGGTATCCAGGGGCCCTAACACCGCTTTCTGGCCCTTCAGCAACTTGCATATCAATATGTCAGCTCCTTCTTATCCCATATACTTCATCCTCTCTCAGGATGAATGAAAGCTGTTCACAGAAGTTCTATATCACTGTGGCCATATTGCATGCCACCAGGCTCTATCCCTGTGAGCTTCGCTTTTAAAGACCAATGATCATTCTCTGCTTGGAAGAAAATAGCTGAGCAACTACATTCACATTTTATTAACTTGAATACTTGGGAACAAAAGAAACAACTCGGATACTCATGGGATTTGAAATTAAATGTTGGAACCATCCTGCACCTATATTTACCTGCAGAAATAAGCGAACCTCTTCTATTACACTTATTTGATGCCACCATTTCACAAAGAACCGTTGCAAAATCATCAACAGAAGATCAAGGGAGTTTGGATCATGCCTAAACCAAGCTGCACTATAATTCATGGTAGACCCAGAAGCCCAAGTTTTCCTAATAAAGTGAGAGGTTTCCAGTAAAAGATTTGGGACTACTCAATGCCTCAAAAATATATCCTCCTTGGCACTAGGGTGAGCGAATGTACAAATATGACCATGTGCAGATTATCCATATATAATAGAAGGATATTGACAAATGTAAAACCTGAATTAGAACACATCAGATCTGTAAACCAGAGCTCAACGTGCCAAAACTGAGCTTTAAATATTAGCAGCATCACCTGTCTCTGACATGGACAATAATCCACAAGAACATCAGAAATGGAGGAACCCCTACCCCTTGCAGTAAACAGAATACTGGAGAAAAACACATTTCCTGAGAATCAAGCTTTCAATCCACCCCCTAATATTTTCTATAGTCCTAGAATGCATACTATCTGAAAGGAAATGTGGTGATGCCACCATAAATATTTTGCACAGATTACCAAAATGCAAGATTTAGATCTAAATTATTTACTTATTGCAACACTGACATATTGTCAGATTTTTAAAAGAATGCAAAAGTTCACCTTGCCTATGGTCTTACATTTGACAGCAAAAGAACCTCCTAAGATTTAACTTAGGGAAGTACAGCGAACCCTTGTGAACACCTCTCCATATCTTACCCGAAACCATACAGGGTTTTGTCTGATGATTAGACTGTGTCAAAAAAATTCCCAAAGATAACTGATTTTATTCCAACACATCAATTCTATCCTTGACTCTTCTCAAAGAAGAATGAAAGGGAGCGATGCATCATTTTAGGGGCTCAATACCGAATAACACCTAGAATAAAGTATTAAATTAATCACAAGAAAACAACTTCCACTCTTGCTAGATCCCTTGAAGAAACGTTTGTGCTTTTCTAGAATCCTGGAAATCTCTATCTTGATAACCCCCAAATTCTAGTAATGAAGTTGATAACTCAAAGCAATCACATTTTGAAAAAAGAACAAGTAGTACATCATTTGAGATAGAGTGAACTCAGTATTTACTTGATTTAACACTACCTTGAAGGACAGTACTGAAGATGGACAGTTTAGTCAAAAGATATATATTTTGCGACATGATGAAAATATCACATAAAGAAATCATTATTCTTGGGCTATTTCCTTTTACTGATACTGCCACTGTTGTTATAACATGCTGATGTAGGTCAAAAGACAATTTGAAACAGACAAATCTTTTCTGTGAACGCCCCGTCCCAAAAAAATAGGCTCTCTCTAGTGCTGCAGACGTATTAGTTCAACTGTGTGACTAAAACTGACCTAACGATAAACCATCTCCTTCAAGGTAAGCTTAGACAAAGGCAAATCTCTTGACTGTGGATACATTTAATATGTCATCCCTTTCTTACCCCAGTAAAAATTATGGTATCAATGTTTCCTTTTAGATGTATGGTTTTCTGCAATTTTAGAAATTTCTGTCAAAGAGCTCATAATTTCAAGCAATTAGTTTTGGCACACTTTTTTGCTCTGAACACTTTTTGGGAAGTCTCCATAAAAGAAATACTGACTGGGTCAAATTAAGGTGAATAGGTAGCTTTACCTTGTACAGGCTCTTTCCTACATTCTACTTTAAGTTTGGAGTTAGCCTGCTTAAATTTTCTCCTGCAGCCATAAATGGAAATAATTTGCTATTTGTTCTGCAGAGAAAGCCATTCTACAGAATTAAATTGTTGGTTAGTTATAGGATGCAACATATGTTCTGCAAAGAAATCTGAGCACTTCAGGAATAAAAGCTACCAACACACTTTTAGTAAGGAGTTTTTACTGAAAGGTTTTAATTCTTTTCATTTTCGAGAATAAAAGGGCTTCAGTTACTGTCTGACTCCTCATGCTCTGTCTGATCTGAGCGCATTGCCATTTTATGAAGATCTTTTTTTCTTTTGGTGGCATACAATTGTAATCTATTTCAATATCTAATAGTCTGCCAAATGAGCTGAAACCACCCCTCTTTTGTGAAACCTGTAACACTTATTTTTCACAACATAATAAACATTATATTCTTAATGTTACCTTTGGTGTAATAACAATTGATTTGGTTTTTCTTAAACTTTTTTGAGTCTTGTTTGGGTTGCTGCTGTGCTCCTGTGCTCCTTCTCCAGTAAATGAGTTGTCACTGTCTAGGACCCAGAATGTCTATATTAGCATAGGAGGAGAACATCAGCAATCTTCTTCACCTGTTCTGAGAAAGCAAATAAAAAGCTTGGACTGGCACAGCAATCTTACATGGACCTGGGAACCATGCGAGATTACTCATCATCAGGCACTCTCTAGAAGCCTCAAAGGGCTCCATCAACCCATGGCTGGGCAAATGTGTATCCAGCTCTGCTGGCAGCTTCCCCCCAGGAGACCATGGAGGCAGGACTCTTTGTTTCAGTGTTTCACCATGCTGCAATGGCATTAAAGGGTTTCTTTTTTAGGTCTCGCCTAGGCAGCCCGCATGCGCTGTTCACTGGAGACATCAAGTAATCTCTAATTTAATTGACGCTCCAAGTCAATCAGGCTACCTCGGCCTGCTTCCTGATGATCAAGATTCTCCGGAAGATTCTGCCTTTTATCCCTCTTTTCTTAAGGAAAACAGTAGTGGGGGTTCTAGTCCTCTCCCGCATAGACTACTGCAATGCATTATATGCTGGGATAGGGGAGCGACAGCTCTCTAAGCTTCAGTCCTTGCAAAACGCGGCGGTCAGAGTACTGCTCGATCTCCCGAAGCATCATCCTACTTCATCATACATGAGGAGACTCCACTGGCACCCTGTGCGTAATAGGATACAATTTAAGTCCCTATGCCTAGTACACAAAGCTGTACACGGAGGAGGTGCAGATGACATGAAGTCTCTATTCCCTCCCTATGCCCCGACTCGTACACTCAGATCTTCCAGTATGGGCCTAGTTTGCCCATCAAAATTTAAGAGGGCCCGGTGGGGAGGTAAGGCTTTCTCCTTCCAGGCAGCAAGATTATGGAACACCCTACCAACAGAACTTTGATTAGGAACAAGTATCATCTGTTCAGAAAGGCCTTGAAAACCTGGCTTTTCACTAAATCTTAGACCTGCTCCGTTTACCCCTTCTATCACAGCGCCAAGACGCCTCGGCATAAGTGCGCTTAATAAATATCTCAGTCAGTCAGTCTATCAGGGGTGAAACTCCACCGTTTGCCGGGGAATTTCTCCTGCCGCTTGCCATTTGTAAACACTGGCATTGCTTTTCTTAGAGGGCTTATTATTGGCTGTAGAGGCAATGAATCACTTCCGTTTATTCCGGAAGCAGCATCGCCTAACTACAGTTTTCGTCCGCCCTTGTGGTTAATGTGTGTCCGAGGGGAACTTTCTTAACCATCCACAGACCGAGAAGCCCGCACCCAGGCTTCCGCATTCACCTCCTGGTGTGTGCAAGTCCATTCCACTGTGGAAGTCATGGATGCCGCTTCAAACAAGGACGGCAGCTCAGAAGAAACACATCATCACCAAAATACTCCGGTGCAGCTGCAGTACTTGCAGGATGAGCAGGTGGCTCCACTGCCCTTGCTGCCTCCATAGCAGCTGACACTACATCACCGTGCCCAACAGCGCTCTACAGTTCGCTCTCCCTGCTAATACTAGTGGCGCCGCCACTACCCTGCAGCATGCACAGACCTCGAACGAGCAACAGTTCTTTGTTCCCTCAAACCAGGTGGTGATGCAAACCCGCTCGTGGGACATGGAAACACACCATATCCCAGTCACAAGTACGGGTGCTCCCGACAGGAGTCATTTATCTTGCCGAACTGGCAACAGCATGTATTGGCTGATCAACCAATTTGCCAACCTGCCTAGACAGCCTCAAGGCGCTTTCTGTCTGAATAGCCTCCTCTGTGCACTACTTAAGCAGGGATAAAGATGCTTAATGGTTAAATGTCAGTTTGGTGAAGTGTGAGCTTGTGTTTTCTCATCATGAATGTCTCCAATGTACTGTCTGTTAGATTTTCAAGTGTAATGAGGTATAGCGCTTCGACACCTTGTGTCTACTAAACGCTATATAGAACTGCAGAATAAATAAAGAACGGCCTAAGCAGCAGTGGAGATGGTTCTTCTAGGAAAGGGATGTCTCAACCGAACACATCCCCTCACCCTTCTTAAGAACTCCCATGCCATCACTTTAACACCCTAATTGTTTTGGGGTGCACTGTCCTTTTTTATGCCCTTGCGTATGTTTTGCGGCCCCTTCATTTGCTTGACTGTTTGGGCCGGTCACCACCCTAAACGCAGTATACTTTGCAGAGATGTAAAGGTTGGACTGTGGAATGCTGCGGCTGGAGGGGGAGGGAGGAGGGTTCAGCATGTCAGGCTGGTGAGGAGGGGGGCAGGGTGTGAGGGGGTGTCAGTCTGAGGCGGGACACTGACTATCTCACAGGGTTCGGCATGTTTGATAGAAGACCGCCCCCGCCGGGCTCATGGAAGGGGAGCGTGCACGTCACACAGGGTGCCTGCGTTATACAAGAAGGATTTATTTATTTATGCGTTTTTATATAGCGCGTACTTTACTGAGAGGTGTCTGAGTGCTTTACAGTAGAGCGAAGTAAATTACATAAGGAAAAAGAGTAACATGGCAGTAGGTTTCACAGTTACTCATGGTGAGAGTTACAGATTAACAAATTACATTTTCACTCAAGATTACATATTAAGAAAAGGTGGAGTGATTGGGGTTACACAAATATATAATGCAAAATTACTAATTTGAGACACATAGGGTGACCGCACATAGGTCCGTCGACATTATACAGGGTTCCCGCATTATACAGGGCGGTCGCATCACATAGAAAGTCCAACTTAAGCTTTGGTTTCATCATTATATACAGGGAATCTGTAGGGTGGTCACATTATACAGCTTGTTGTCGTCACGCAGTCTGTAGACATGACACGGGGCATCCTCGTGATACGGGCAGTTGTCTTTACAGGAGATGTTCGTATCATACAGGGTATCCGTGCAATACAGGGTGCCCATATCACACAGGATGTACCAAGCATACTAGTGTCTGTATCTTACAGGGAGCCCACGGTACTGTGTCACCCACATTATACAGGGCGCCCGTATCACATGGGGTATCAGCAAGATACTGGGTGCCAATATCACACCGGATGTACCAAGCATACTAGTTTCCGCATCTTACAGGGTGCCCACAGTACCCGCAGCACCCACATTATAGAGGGTGCACTTATTAGGCCGATGGTTCACTTTGTACAGGGTCCTTCCCCTGTAAAGGGGCCGGGTTCACTTCACGGGCAGCAGGTTCCGTTGTAGGTCCAGGGTGACCTCTTTTCACAGAGCGTGTCCGTTTTATACGGTGCAGCCTTCACCAGGATCAGGAGGGGGGTGGGGGGAGGGCACAGCTCCCCCGGGATCATGGCACCCCCTTCAATAGGCAGGGAGGGGGGGTACTCTTTACAGGTGCTGGTGCGATGTGTACAGGAGCGGCCGAAGCGTAGAAGTTGCTACATTGGAAGTCGGAACAGGGTGAAGACCATAAACAGCTGCGGCCAAGAACGAGATTGTCAACAAATTGAAGGCAACAAATCTAAAAGACAAGACAAAGGAGGCTACAGACACTGGAAGCCTCCATTGCATCAAGACCCGGCTGTGAACAACTGCACCACAGTGAGAAACGTGAACAAGGTATTAGATGTCCTACCATAAAACAGTCCAGCCCAGATGAAGACCTTCATATAAATAAAACGTTCTGGTCCAACCATCACGAAGGTTGAAACGCGTTGGTAACCGTATGCAAGGAGGTCAAGAGCAAACAAGGGCAAAAACATGCCAACTGTTAGGCATCTTGAGCTGGAAAGCTTAAGCTTCTAGTTAGAAGTGTGTAAACAGTCTCTGACACCCAGGGAATAGCGTTTATTGAGGACGAAAAAATAAATGTCCTAATAACAGGCACAAATAAGTAGGACTACAAGAGTTAAACTAAAAATAACTTTTTCGATGCCAGGTGATTGTACTTGTATTGTATTTGATTGTTAAGATCTGTGTTTGTTCATGTGAAATAATGTCTATTGTGATGTTAATTTTTTCATATATGTAAGTAATGTAAATATTGTAGATACTGCTTTTTGCTTTAAAGAAAACACGAGGGGCGGAGCCAAGATGGCGGAGTGAGCAGACGTCCTGCTCGAGAGCTCCCGCTACGGATCTGTACAGCACCGGCCTGTAGGCCGACAACAGCACCGACGACGACACTTGTGTGGCAGCTATTTGAGCCCTGGAGCCAGGGGGGCTCACCGCGGTGGTTGGAGCGGCGGCCGAAGCCTGTTATCGGCGAGACGGTGGGGCGGTCCGCGAGGTGCGGCGTCCGGGTCGCGCCGGAGTGGCCGGAGTGGCCGGAGGCCGTTGTCGCGACGACGGCCTGCTGAGCTGGGGCCGGACCCTCAGGCCCCGGAGACCGCGACGGCGGTGAGTGGAAACCCTCAGGGGCAGCAGCGAAGACAGAGCTGGCAGGAGGTGAAGGCGGAGCTCCGAGCGGCGCCGCGGTCGGGTCTGGCCCGCCATATTGAGTGGTGACCTGCGCTGTGGCCGGCAGAGTGCCGCGAGGATATGCCCGGGGCGCCGGTGTGAGCGTGCCGGGCTGGGAGCCTTGCAGTGCAGCGGCGACGAGGGAATAAGCGAAGAGCGGAGGCGGAGCCCGGAGTGGAGCCACGACAGGGAGCGGCCCGCCACGCTTAAGGAGCTGCGCTGGGGACGGGATGTGTGCTTTCCCCCCCCCCCCGGTGGCTGGGCTACCGTCTGGAGATCTGCTGTTGCCGAAAGTGGCGGCACAGTGGCTGGAAGGACGGCGGTTGCCGCGCGGCTGTGCCCGGGGCCGAGTGTGCTGTGAGAACGTGCAGAACCCGGAGGCTGGGTTCCCTCCCATGCAGTGGTGGCGAGTGAGCAGGTGAGGGGCGACGACGGAGTCTATAGAGGCCCGCCATCTCTGAGGCCGGGGCGGCGGTGGTAAGGGCTTGCTGAGTGCGTTTCCCTCCCCCCCCCCCACCACCTTGAGATTGATCGCTACCAGCAGAGGGCCTTTGCTATTTGGGGCCCGGGAATCGGCAAAGTGGTTGGGAGGCTGGCGGATCATCGGGAGCGGAGCGCTGTGGCCACGCTTTGACCCTACTGCAGTGGGGGGGGGGGGGGGGAGGGAGTAGCCTGGTGTGCCCTGAGAGCAGTGGTGGTGACAGCGGACGGCACACTCGCTGCCGGTAAAAGAATGGACACCGGCCTGCCTGGACTGGTGGGGAGACGTACTCCCTGATCTGCCGCACTGACGCTGGGGGGGGGGGACAGCGGTTCTGCCCCGGAAGGAGCGGGCGGTCGGCCCGAGCTGTGTGGCCCGAGTGCACGATACCGGGGGCATCAGCGTTCTATACGTGAGCAGTCCATCGGAGGGGCCTGCTGGGCCGTTGGAGACTCGGAGTTTCGCGCCCTCTATTGAAAGATCCCTTTGGGTCCTGTCCCCCGGCTGAGAGATGGTGGAGGGGGGACAGGAATCTTGCACAAAGTTCTTCAGGCCCAGTGAGAGGCGCCATGTCGAACCCCAGGAAGCGGCAGGATAAGACCCTCAAAGATCTGTTCTCGAAGACATCAACCGGACAGAGAGTCTCTGGTATGGAAGCGGGTGCCACGGGACGGGGCTCACCGGAGGCCGGGGGTGCGGAACCTATCACCAAGGCATTCCTGGAGTCGATGTTTTCCGCGTTGCGGGACGACATCCACACGCTTAAGCGCGAGTTCACGTCCGAACTTAAAGAGGTCCGTCGTGACATGGATGGCATTGGAGAGCGGGTTGCTGACCTGGAGGGTAAGAGACTTGGAAAACCGCTCCCGTCGCCACAACATTCGGATCAGGGGGGTTACAATAGATGACGCCTCGAGAGACCTTTTTACCTACACGAGAGAACTCTTCAACCACATCCTAGGGCGACCGCTGGAAACAGATCTGTGTATAGATCGGGCGCATAGAGTGGGCCCTCCTAGAGCGTCAACGGCTCCCCCATCGGACATTCTAGTATGCGTGCAGGACTATCGCACCAAGGAACTGATACTACAAAAAGCACGCCAATCGCACCCTCTTCAGTTCCAGGATCAAAAGCCGGTGTTGTACCAAGACTTATCTGCTCTCACGCTGCAGAAAAGGCGCCTCTTCAAGCCCATTACTTCGCATCTGCAGCAGCTCAACATTCCTTATAGCTGGGGCCACCCCTTTCGCTTGGTATTCCGTAAGGATGACAAACTGTACCAGCTACGCTCTCTGTCCGAGGCCAGCAAATTATTAGGGGTGTATCTCCCGGAGGAGGAGGGGGATTCCAAGACAGGATCAGACGACATCGGGCCTCGGTGGCGGCAGCAGGGTTGTAAACGCCGCCTCAAGAAACCACCGGCTGCGGAGATCACGAAGGGCCGACAATCGGCGCTGGAGGCGGTGTCCGCGGACCTCTCTGGTTCGGTTCTTGGCTGAATTTGAACGCTATTCTGTGCCGAGTGTTTCCGTCTCCAATGTTCAGATCCTTGGCGGCAGAAGGGCTTCCTTTCACTGTTGGTGGATTACCCCAATGACTTTTCACCGATCACCGATGAGTGATGGACTACATGTTTTCAATTATTATGGTCGACAGTTCCCTTTTTGGGGGTTTGCTGGGGAGGGATTTTAGTGCTTCACGTCCACTTCTCCTTTGAGATTCGTTCGACCCCCTGTGACCACGCTTTCCTGGTCCGCCTGCGCATCGGACAATCCGGGGCTGCGCCAATTGACTCCCCCCCCTACTGCAGGATCCCCCATCTACCACATGTCATGCCTCCTACCTCACTTAAGATCTTGACCCTCAATGTACGGGGTCTTAACAACCCAGTAAAGCGCAGGGCGGTCCTATCATGCCTAGAGAATTCACAAGCTGATCTTTGCCTTCTGCAGGAAACACATCTCCTGCCGCGCTATTGTCACCGGATGAGATCCTGGCAGTTCCCCACCCAGTTCTTCTCTTCTGGGCCTACGAAGACAGCGGGGGTGGCGATCCTGGTGGCTCAGAGGTTTCGGGGCGAGGTCTTACACAGGGTGGCCGAGATCAAGGGGCGGCTGTTGACGTATCGCTTTGCACTGGGGGGAATGACGTTCACTATTAGCTCCCTGTACGCCCCAAATGAGGGACCGGAGAGGTTCTTACATTCCGCCATCACCGAGGCTACAGCTAAACATGATCGCAATATCATCATAGGGGGCGACCTCAACCTGGTTTTTGATAATGCTCAGGACAGATCAACTCAGCGCACTAACCAGGCGGGGGCACTTTCTGCGGAGGGGCTGGCGCGATTGCAGGACCTGGGGCTATGCGACCTCTGGCGCTGCCTTCACCCTAGGGATAGGGAGTACTCCTTTTATTCCAATGCACACAAGACCTATGCTAGATTGGACCATTTCCTAGTAACAGCTCCGGTACGAGTGCTCACGACCGCGGTCGACATTGGGGTGGCCTCTTTGTCAGACCATGCTCCGGTACTGGCGACCCTCACCCTTCCACCCATGTCGCGACCGGTCAGAGTGTGGCGCCTTAGGGATGCCCTTTTGTACCGGGAGGATGTGGTTAAACGCATCCAGCACTCCATTCACGACTATCTTACACACAACGCAAACTTGGACACCATGCTCGCTACACAGTGGGCTGCTCTGAAGGCGGTTATCAGGGGGGAGTTCATCTCGATTGCAGCGGCAGACAATAGGGAACGAGGGGGCAAAAGGGAGGAGCTCACGCAACAGGTCCGCGAGTTAGAACGGGTGCACCAGCGGACGGGAGCCCCAAGAGTGTGGTGGCAACTTAAAGCCGCTCGCCAACAGTTATCGACGCTTGACCAGGATCGGGCAGAATATGCAGCGCTGAGGCTGCGACATGCGGGGGGACAGGTGTGGACGCCTCCTAGCACATAAACTGAGAGAGGTTCGCCAGCGTCACGGAGTCAAAGCGATCACGCGGGAGGACGGCACATGCGCTACGGATGATGGGGCTATATAAGAGACATTCCGGGATTTTTACGCCACTCTTTATGAGGGGGTTCCTCTGGAGCGCTCTGAAGGGGCAGCATTTTTAGACTCAGTTACTTTGCCTGTTTTGACCGCGGCACAGGCCGAGCACCTCAACAGAGCCATTCAATTGGAGGAGGTCGTAACCGTCATATCTCGTCTCAAGCTGGGAAAAGCCCCCGGTCCGGACGGCTTTTCCGCTATGTTTTACAAGAAGTTTTGCTCCTTGCTTGCCCCGATTCTCATTCGGTTGTTTAACTCCTTTGCTGTCCCGGGAGTGATCCCGAGTGACCTATTGGAAGCCTCTATAGCGGTCATTCCCAAACCTGGGAAAGACAGTTCACGCTGCAGGGCATACCGCCCAATATCCCTCCTCAACGTAGATTTTAAATTGTACACAGGAATATTGGCCGCTCGTCTCGGCCCCCACATGCCCTGTCTCATTGACCCAGACCAGGCGGGCTTCATCCCTGAGCGCCAAACGTCGGATAATACTAAACGGATTCTACATCTTATTGAGAAGGCTACCCGGGTTCCGGGGGAATTGATGATGCTGGCCATCGATGCCGAAAAGGCGTTTGACCGTGTGCACTGGCCCTATCTGGAACAGGTGCTGGAGAGGGCCGGGTTGGGCGATCGGTTCCGCACATTCGTCCTCAATTGTTATCGGTTTCCTACAGCTACGGTCTGGGTGAATGGTCATACATCCACTCGCTTCCATATTGAACGTGGCACGAGGCAGGGGTGTCCGCTGTCCTCCCTCCTCTTTGCCCTTTATATGGAGCCATTAGCTCAGAGGATGCGACAGAACCCGGGGATCACAGGAATAAAGTTTGGGGGCTTTGTCCACACGATTAGCTTATACGCAGATGATGTGTTAATCTCGTTAGCGGAACCGGCGTCTGCACTTCCGGCTTGCTGGGCGGACTTGGATGCTTCCGCGCGAGCGGCCGGGTTCAAAGTGAATGCAGAGAAATCCCTAGCCCTGGACCTCTCGTTGTCACGTCCCACCCGGGAGTCTTTGCAGACTCTGCTCCCCATTCGTTGGGCGACAGGCACTATACCGTATCTAGGGATTCAGCTAGCCCCCTCCCTTCCTCAGGTGGTTCACGCTAATTATTCATTGCTTCGCGGCAGAGTCCGACGGGAGCTCGATCGGTGGCAGCACTACCCCCTCTCTTGGTTAGGCAGGGTTGCGGCGGTCAAGATGACCATTCTCCCGCAAATCCTCTACCTTTTTCGCACTATACCTCTCCGACCGCCTGTCGGGTGGATCCCGAAAATGCAAGCCGACCTGGCCCGGTTTGTCTGGAACAGTCGGAAGCCGCGAATGCGTCGAGCACTGGTGTCGTTGACGCCGGAGTCTGGAGGCCTCGGGTTTCCCGATCTTGGACTTTATTATCAGGCAGCTCAGTTGAGATATCTAGTGGAGTGGAGCAGATGGGAATCCGAGAAGCACTGGTTGTTTCAGGACCAGGCGGTGGCGGCGAGGCCCCTGCAGGAGATCCCCTTCCTGCGTAAACCTCACAGGCCCCCCAATCTGTATGCCTCTTATATTACAAGTGTCCCCCTAGAAGTGTGGGATGCCACTAACCTTACCCATGAACTCACGACTTTCCCGTCTCCACTTACGCCGTTGACTGGCAACCCTGATTTTACTCCTGGGATGGACGACACCGCCTTCGCGGCTTGGAGGTCGGCGGGCTGTCGGTTTCTGTATCATATCTATGGGGCAGAAGGGGTAAACTCGTTCACTCAGATGTGGAGAGACTTTGGGCTACCGGAGACGGAGAGGCTACAGTACCTGCAGGTGAGGCACTGGGCGCTCCAACCGCAGGTTCGCTCTGGGGCCAATAGACGCTTCTCCACGTATGAACAATGGCTCATCACACACACATCGGACAAAAATCTCATCTCTGATCTCTATAAGCAGCTACAGCTCAAACACAAGCACTCACACAATCCCAGCAGGGAACGGTGGGAACGGGAATTGGGCAGAGCCTTGAGTCATAAGGACTGGGAGGGCATTTACTATAGGGCCAGACACTCTGCATATCATATGGGGCTTACGGAGACACTTTTCGAAGATTGTAACATACTGGTACTATTCTCCGGAGCGCTTGCATGCGATGGACCGCTCTCGTGAGGCGACGTGTTGCGGCCAATTGGGAAACCTAGTCCACTTACTCTGGGACTGTACACACATTCAAGCCTATTGGACCCAGGTGCTAGATGAAGTGGATAAACACTTCGAGACCGAGATACCGTGCTTTCCAGCCTATGTACTCTTGGGTCTTCCCAACCCTCTGACTTACCCACTGCGATCCCGTAGGGGCAGACAGATGGCCATTGCTCTAGGGTCAGCGACACAAAACATTCTCGCACATTGGCGCACCCCCCAGACCCCCACCTTCACCGGCTGGTTGCATCGTTTGTGGTACGTTCTGGGTATGGAGAAATTAGCACTGACTATGGCCGGGGAAGGGGATCGATATGGTGAATTGTGGCAGCCCTTTTTATCACTTTTGGCCACTGAGTTTAAAGAAATCACATGGCCCCGATATCTCCGGCTGCTACGCATCACAGAGGTCCCAGGGGAAGGTGGCCGATAGGAGCGCTAGGGGTTCGGGATGGCTTGGGGAAGGACGTGGAGCACGGGGAGGGTTGAGGGGAGGGGCCTTTTTTGTTTCTTATGGTTTTGGGTTTTCAGTTCTTTCCTTTTCTTTGAGAGTTCCTCTTGGTTGAGGTCACTACTCGACTATGCACACGCGGTTCGGATGACACTGTTACAGGACTTCCGTTAGGGTATATCATTGCCGTGTTTGATGACCGTTATACGCATGTAACTTTGTTTGCCGCATGTGAATTACTAATAAAAACATTTAAACCATAAAGAAAACACGAGGGTGTGTTCAAAGATAATTGGTGATAGGAATCTTGAATGTAAAAAGTATACAAAAAAGAAAAAAATAAGTTAACCTAGAGTTAATTAAAAGGACGTCTGTGGTAAAAAAAAAATCTAATTTATGGTGTCTCAGGCATTTGTTTGTTTAAAGTGTACAGGAGCGGAGGCAGACTTTACAATACTCGGGCACCGTGTGTTCTTACAAGGTCCCTGTGATTTGTACAAGAGCGGAGACAGACTTTACAATACTCGGGCACGTGTTTTCTTACTTCTTACAGGGGCCGGTGTGATCTTTACAGGAGCGGAGGCAGACTTTACAATACTAGGGCTCCGTGTTTTCTTACTTCTTACAGGGACCAGTGTGATCTGTACAGGTGGTAGACACCGTTTTCAAGACACTGCTCTTGAGGTGTGTGCAGGGGGGGCAGGTGCCACCTTTAGAGGTGCCTGAGGTCTGTACAGGTGAACCCTGTACAGAAGCAGCTTCCCTGCAGGTCCGATACATGCACGGAAAAGGGGGTGCATGCATGCAGCCGTGGTATGTGTCCAAGCAGGTCTTGTGCATGGGAGGTCTTTGCACAAGGGCTGTTCCAGTGTGTTCACGCGGAGGGCCGGGACTGTGCCTAGATTGTCTTTACCACAGCATGGAGTCGTGCAGGTATTGTCTGTGCCACAGCATGGGAATGTGCAAGTATTGTCTGTGCCACAGCACGGGGTCGTGCAGGCATTGTCTGTACCACAGCACGGGGTCGTGCAGGTATTGTATGTGCCACAGCACGGGGTCGTGCAGGTATTGTATGTGCCACAGCATGGGGCTGTGCAGGTATTATCTGTGCCTCAGCATGGGTTGGTGCAGGTATTGTCTGTCACATCACGGAGTGGTGCAGGCATTGTCTGTGCCCTGTGCTGTACCACTGATCATTCTGTGCAGCATTGATTGGTCCTGTGTGGCACCATCGCTTGTCCTGTGTGGCACCAGGTGATCTAGTGTATTCCACCACTGTCCACCAGTGTCCCTTGTGTGCAAGATATCTTGTCAACTTGGATTAAGACATTAAGACACTATCTTTCAGACTGCTTATCCTATTTGTTTGCATGCTGAAAGCAGCCGCCCACCATTTCATTACTTTTTTTATAATCGCGTCAGCCATGTGGGTGTCGCGATTGCATCAAAAGTAAAGAAATAGGGGAAAAAAAGGTTTCTATTTATTTACTTTTTATGCAATCGCAGCACCAGCGCGGGTGACGCGATTGTAACAAAAGTAATAACAAGCATTTGCAATGGAATAGATCTCGCATTTGCGAGATTTTGAGCAATGACAATGAGTAGAAAGTGCACATAAATAAAAGGCATTGTCATTTACAATGCCATTAGCTCAAAGTTTCGAAAATGCGAGACCTATTGCATTGCAAACGCTTGTTTGTATACCTTGCCAAAAGAGGGTTTTTCCCTTTCCCGTGCACGGCAAAGCGACTTGATTTTACCTGGCCGTCATCTGGATCATGGCTATGTGGCTTGTCAGTAGTTGTTTCAGAAACAACAATTCCGTAACCTTTGTCAATAATGGTGCTGCATACCATTAAGATCAGACCTAACAATTAATATAAAACAAGCAATCAGAAATAAAGAACTGTGAAATTTACAGCAAATTATATGAAAAGCAAAATTACATTAAAACCATTAATAAGATTAAGGAAACGAAAAATTAACACACTGCTGCTGTGTGCAGCAAATAGCAAGTATTGGACAAACAGCAAATGTAGTTAAATGGGGTTACATTACTAATATTATGGACTACCATTATTTGCTAACGTTCGTAGTTGCGTTTTTGTAGAACGTTGCAGCTGTTAAGCTGAATAAAGAAAGAGACAGTATAATATAAGTCTGTGGGCTTTACACGAATTAAAATGCTACATGTAAGCATGGCCTAAATGTACTCTAGCTAACTGAAGAAATTATGGAATGGATGGAAGTCCTATGCAATCCTACCCCAGACACTCTGCCTCACATATGACCACTTGAAATCAGCCTCGAGTTCAGTCTGAATCCAACCTCCAATCTAAAGGCACGTAACTAGAGAGCAGACGTTTTCTATGACAACCAGTTGTGCCCCAGGATTCAATGATGGCGCATTATAGAGGCTCCTTGTTCCAGTAACATTGATCAGAATTGAAATGGCCAAAAGCCTGCTTCAATTTAGGAAGGGGTTAGGTGGTGTAGGAGACAGAGGTCTGCTGTCCTACCAAGAATGAGTTTAGAAATGTTATAAAGCAAACTGGTACATTACACCCACATTCCTCACTCTGGTCACATTCCCAACAGAAAGGCAAATACAACAGGGGCGTGACAAGGTGTGTGAGGATGTAGTATGTTTTACAAAAAGAAGTTATGCCGTTCCTCTCAAGTAAAAAAGTACAAAGGTACAGAGTCAGGGAAGACGGGAATCCCAGCTGCCCCAAGGACTGGGGTCAGTGTGGGGAATCCATAAATCGGATAGTAATGCCCTCTCACACCCTTGCAGGTGTCATGCTTCATCATCTGGGCTGCTCCTTGTCGGGTCGTCAGTGCCTCTTTTTGGTTACAACTGAGGATGTAGTATCACACAGAGCTCTCTAGTTTCCTAGGCCCAAGAGCGTACATGATCATTAGAGATCTTTTCTTTTCTTTCAGTACATGTAGCTCTGAATTTATATAAAACAAGCTATAAGTAGCCGAGTGAAAGAAAACAAATCTGACCAGAACTAGCGGAGCTACTCACGTGTGGTACTGGAAATTTGAGAGAGCTGCTTCTAAGGAGCCTAGATTGGCGGCATCACAAATTTTATTTTAATTATCCTGACACCTGATATTTGGTTTCTGTGCTAGCTGGAGATTTTTCAGGTTAGGGAACCCTACACCCTAATGTACAATGGCCGTGCCATGAATGATGAAACGAGAACAGCTTCCCTAAGCTCTTCCTTCACCAGCTGTGAAAAGCTGTTTGACCTCTTAAGTCTGCCAGTCAGAGCTGAGCTTAATCTGCTCTCTGACCTTCGTTTCTCACTGGACAAGAAACCGCCGTGCCTTCTGAAGATGAAATGAGAAGGCGAGTAGAAGTTGATACTCCCAAGTCATCTCAGACACCGACAGACACAATTATGAGGTCTTGGTCTACATATATTTTATTACGGGTGAAGAAATTCAATATGCAGGAGTGCACACTAGAATGTGAGATGCCTACAAATTGCAGGTTAATTCTAAAGTATGAAACTCTTTCCACTTAGGACCATCTCCACCCATGCATTTTCCAACCATATAAGCATGCACTGCATTGCAATTTCTTGGACAAGGCAACAGTGAAGCAAAGCCACACTTGTGTTTGTTGTGTGCAAAACATATACCAAATAACAATGGTGGCATTGATGTAAAGATCTGTTCCTACATTCCATGAAACCCCTTCTCTATTCCATTGCTGCTCACTGCCATCAGTCAGCTGATTGTTTTGTTGGAGGTTGAGAACCAGATGGCTGGCATCATGGAATGTGACTTACTTATAAGGTCATACATGTAGACCCTCTCCTGGATCCGATAGCTCATTATTATCATCTCCCTGCTCAGTCATGGTCTGAGTGATGTTACAAAGCAGTTCTGACCTGATTCCCTTCCATTGATCATGTAACCTTCTGGCTGGTCTCTATCAACTGCAGTATATCAATCAATACAGCATACCTAGAGCAACTGCTGGTGGTGGTAATGAAGTTGTCTGTGCTGATATGAGGCACTCAGCATCAATTTGTCACTGCCGTTCAAAGAGACACATTCGAGATCTGGACTCCCTGCCACTCGTTTGTAAATCTCTTTCTTCTACAGAAACCCTTTTCCTTCCACTTTTACCTGTTGGAGGACATCTCCAGTCTTCAACTGTCTCTCTGCCACCTGCCCAGCATTTGACCCACAGTAAAGTGCTGTCTCTGATCCATATAGGGCTCTGTTATAAAACAGTCCCAAGAAAAATGCCTGAACCAAACTTGAAACCAAACCCTTAATTTCTGCCACAGTGTAAAACAGTGAATCTTTTGCCTAACAAACAATACACCAAACTTCATCATCTTTCCTAAATTGTCCCACATAAGCCTAAGTGAAATCAACATCAAAAATTGTGTCTGCTGACAAAGCTCCAGACTGGACTTTTCAACGTTGATAAAAGATACAACTTGCTCCATTTGCCACCAACCGACTACAAATTTTCTCTGCAACGTTATGGAACAATATGGTGACAATGATGGGCAAAATGGGACAAAAGTCACCTTAATTTCCTTTTTCATAAAATCACCATGATCCCTGCAGTAATAATTATGTACATCAATTTCTATTAAAGCATTACCCTTTCACTCTACTTTCTTAAACTATCACTTGTTAATCTCCAATGAATCAAGAACAATGCCACACATCACAATCATGTTACCTATCATGAAAATGCTGCAGTGATTTCTGACAAAAGAGATAATATTTCAATAGTTTATGTCTGGTCCACAAAGCATTGTGGAGCTGCTTGCTAAGCTTTATGGAGCTGCTTCCATCCTCCCAGACAGATGTGATCAGATTCCGTGAATTTGCTCAATGTCAGCAGGCCTAGTTATAAAAATATATTCAATTAAGAGGAACCTCTGTAAGAAATCAGCACAACTTCAAGAATGGCCTCTTCTTATCAGTCCGTGGCCACAGAGTGTAGTGTAAATATATGAATACTACCACAAGTCCTATTCAGTGACAACATGCTAGAGTACATCGACTGCTCACACATACCACTTGTTGCCCTAAGTGCAGGGAGCATGTGTACGTCCCAAAGCTTGAGGAGGAGGCAGAAAACAACACAAGTGAGGATGATGATTAATTGCCATCAACAGGCAGACAATGCCACCTGCATCACATACAATGGGCCTGGTTCACGAACTCTGTTTTGTAGTACTACTATAGTAGTACGACTTACTTACACTTACGAAAATAGGCAATTCACAAACCTTCAAGTCAAAATAAGTAATATAGTATTTTATGACAACATATATTTGAATTACCTTTTATTTAAAAATGAATGTAACTATTTAAAAAGATAGTCTTAGATAATTTATGTACAACATTTTGTAATTTGTGATACATACTAAAGAACTATAAACATTTTACTTTAGGTGGGACTTTAATACACCTTAAAAATAATTGAATTTAATAAATTGATTAAATATTGAATCCAAAATTAAATTCATTGAGCTTAGCATTCTTTATTTCCTTCTACATTTAAAATAAAAATTAAATGAATTCTTATTAATATTTAATGTAAAAATATTTTACTGAATTTTTGTAAAAGTTTAATAAACTTTTACATGTTTCCTATACTGTACCATAGAACTCCGCCCATTTGTGAAAAGTTACTAATAGTACCTGTACAAGCATTATACCACCATGCACCACAAGCGCCTGTCAATCCCCCCAAATACCCACACTGAATAGTCAAGAGCTAATCAATGAACACTGTTTTCAAGAACTGGAAATAGATCAATCCATCTCCCATGTATCCAACCCTAAGGCGAGTCTAAACCTACACTGTCCATTGTACGCTTCCCTGTGTCCCTTCGGCATAGGCCTCCTCAGTGCTGCTCCTGTCCCATCCTTTAAGTAGTTCTTGAGCCCCTGTTGCTCCAAATTTTCATCAAACGTCCGCAGCCAGCCTCTACCTTTGAAAACTTCCCTTCTACCAGTTTACAATGTTCCATCCCAGCCTCCCACTCTCAATACAGTGGGGATCCCTGCCTCCCCATTTTTGGGCAATATCTCTTTTAGCCACCATACAGTTCACATTTACCTGAATCGATAATGCGCCATATCTGAGGGGCCCCATATACCCAGCAACGCTAATCGAGGATGCAGTTCCAGAGATATCCCTGTGGCCTCCTCTAGGGAACACTCAACCATCTCCCAGAAGACCCGCAATATGGGGAAAATTCATAGAATATGCAGCAATGTACCCTCCATCCTGAGGCAGGCCGGAGTCTCTGCCATTCCGATCTTGTGCAATAGCATTCTTGTGTAGTAAGTTTGGGGAAGAGTTTTGAGTTGATCGGGCGACAGCTCACTTTTGTAGCTACTTTAGCCGGGAAGCCCAGTGCCATCTGACAGTCTTCGTTGTCTAACTCGCTCAGGTCCTGTTCCCATCTACACTGTGGTCTTAGAAGGGGGCACAGCCTGTTTCTCATGATCGTATTGAATGTCAATGAGACAAATGTACTGCCCACTCGTCCATCTAACAGCCTCCCTTCCAAGGAGGGGTCCTCTTGGGTTTCCTCCTCCTGCGGTATACATTCTCGGAGGACATGCCTCAACTGGCCATATCGTAGACCCCAAACTTTTCTGTACTGAGAACTACTTATGTTCAATGAAACGCACTGAGAGCTACTAATATTATCAGTGTTGTATAATTTCAATTTTCTTATATGTATATTAATGTAACCAAGCAAGAGCTTGCAAATTTAATAAACTGGGCTGCACACAGGTGAGCTACTCTGAGGTAGCTGGAGAGCTACAGTAGCTCATAAGCTACTGGTTGGAGACCCTGACGTAGTCACTGCGACTCTGGCATCTAATATTCCTTCCTGAGGTAGGCAACCGGCACCACCACATTGGGTGTCCTAGACATCCGTCAAGGGGGCGGAAAGACCAATATTATCCCAGTCCAGGAAGCCTCTCAATGCCACCATTGACCGGAGTCTGGAACCTTCCCACAGTGGTGTCTTCAGGGTCAGTCTACTACCCCAGCCCTTCTCTCAAATACATTTCTTCCAGACATCTACTACTGTCCTTGTTGCCGGGCCTAACCTAGTATCCAGCTTTTCCCCAACAGAGCGTGTAAAAATAGCTTCGATCACCCATACCCAACCTATCCAGGCGGAATGCTGGGTCGTCCCAATCAGCATACGCCCAATCACTAACCACACTAACCTGGGCCGCTTCATAGTATTTCCTGACACATGGGAGGGCAATACCCCCCTTGTATTTGGATCTCCAGAGGACCCTCATGGCGATGTGGGGCTGCCCCCCTGCCCAAAGCCGAGTCCACCTTTGCGATCAGAGCATCAAGTACCTTATAGGGACTGTTCTGTTACATATGTAAGAGTTGTAGAAGAGCTATCATTTTAAACACTGGCACCTTTCCCCATCAACAAGAGAGGCACTGCATGCCAATGTATTGCGTCCCTTTCTAACCCCTTAAGCATAGTGTGAGGAGGTGGCCTCCACAACCAATATACCCGTCCTGTCAACCCGTATAGAACAGAACGACAACGATACGCACAGGCAGGGAGGGAAAGAGTTAATCCTTTCCACTACCTCTTGTATACAGGGAGGAGCCCCACCCGGGCTGAACGAGAGCCAATGGAATGCGAGGGAGGAGGGGACCGTCGAGTATGAAGAGAACCCAGTAGAGCCGAAGAGGGGGGTGGGACCAACGGAGCGGAGAGAACAGCCACACCGAGAGGAAGAGAAGAGCGGAGAGAAGCAATCAACTGACAGCGTAGGAGACGAGGAACCAAGAACGGCCGCCGAACCGGAAGAATCCCCAGAATCAGGAGAAGCCGAGACCTGGTCCGAAGAGTGGTGGATGCCCCCGGAGGACGCTGATAAGCCGCCGCAACTCCGGAGAGTTGCGGCCAGTGCGGTACGGGAAGGGAGGGAGGGATAATCGGGGTCTAGCTGGATAACTACGGGGCTAGAAAATGTAGAGAGTCCTCTGGTGATATCGTTTGTCCAGTCACTCGTATCCCTTCCCAACCCAAGCCGCGTTATCCCAAGCACATTGATCTTTAGGTTTTTGTTTGCTCCTCTATACTTGTCACATTTCTGTTTTCCCCTGATAGTGTATATAATCCTACCCCTCCGTATTCTCATGAACCGTTTTTTTTCCCTTTCCTTATAAACCCCGCCGCCCTTATACCCGTTCTAAAAACCAACAACAAGTCGCACCTTTCTCTTCTTGTTGTGCATCACAACGGGTGCCTTTAGTTACTGGTGAAGGGTTCTTATCAGAAACACCAGAACAAAGAAACTTACTGCCTTCTCTACTTTTCATTTCCGAGGCTACCGTGGGAGGAAGTCCAACTACGTCAAGAACCAATCACCCGCCAGGAGGAAGTCGAGGAAGTTCTCAGGATAGAGAAGACCATCATACCATCCTTGACCTGTTTTCGGAACGTTTGATTTTGAATAAAAACTCAATCACAATTGCTCATCAAATTCGGCCTTCTCGCTTTTCCTTTCGCCCCTCCCTCTTACACGTGGTGTCAGAAGTGGGATCAGAAAGGATGGAGGCCGCCATACAGAAAATGGCTGAGGGTCAGGAGAAGTTAGGTTGTATCATGGAACGATTCCTGACCTTAACCGAAGAGGACAGAGAAAAACACCATAAAACCATGTTGGAGCAAAACCAATCCCAGGAAGCCCTCTTCAACAGACTTGCGGATACGATGGGCCAACAAAGAAATCAAACCACCTTACCGTCGGTGGTCCTCCAGAAGTACGTAAGCGGGGAGGACCCGGATTTTTTCCTTTTCGAATTTCGAGAGAATGGCTTGAACAGCAGGGTGGGCTGCTGACAAATGGGGTCAGTACTTAGGTCCTCTGTTGACCGGTGACCTACAGGCCGCCTATCAGGCTGCCAATCCCTTGGGCATTACACCGTATGATGAAGTAAAGAAAGCGATGTTGGAAAGGTTGGGATAGACGATGAGACGTACAGAATGCATCTCCGACAAGTGAAAGAAGGCCTCCAGGAGACCCCCAGAGCCCTCTCATTTCGGATCCGGGATCTAGCCGACCGGTGGTTGAAACCCCTGACCGCCACTAAGGAGGATATCATGGAAAAGATATACCTCGGACAGTTTTTATCCTCCTTATACCCACCAGTACAGAAATAAGTGCGACAACATACGGGACTAACCTTTGACAGGGCAGTAGACATCGCTGGGGCATATAACCGCGCACAAGACATTCAAAGAGGAAGGGATGAACAACCCTGGAAACGTCCTAGTGGAGGACCAGCCAAGACAATGAAACCAACGGTTCCCCGAAGACCAGATACAGTCACCCTATTACCTGGTCCCCTGCCTCATCCCCTTCGGTCCTCACCGTCCCCCGGACCCCAATGTTTTTCATGTGGAGGTTTCGGTCATATAGCCCGAGTATGCCCCCAAAAAGAAGAGCCCATGGAATTCGGACTCACCCGTTCCTACTATTGTAATCCCGCGGGAAAGAAGCCTCCCTATTACCACACCGTAAGGGTCAATGGAGAGAAACGACAAGCCTTGATGGACACAGGATGTTTGCAAAGCGTAATACAACCATCTGCAGTTCCGGGAGGGGTCACCCAAACCACTGGGACAGTAAACATACAGTGTGTACATGGGGACAACAAGCAGTATCCTACCACAAATGTACAAATTCAACACGGTCCCGCATATGCTCCAGTCCCCTTGAGAGTTGGGTTGATACCTCGACTACCGGAGCCTCTAGTCCTGGGTTCTGACTATCCCGATCTCTCTAAAGTAGTTCCGGAAACAATCACCGACCAGAACGATTGGTATCTAACAGCTCCTTTTTCCACCGAGACCAATCTCACACCACTCCAAGAGAAACCACAGAAAAGTAGGAAACAAAAGAAAAGAGAGAAAAGGGACTGGAACCGAGTCGCACTAACCCAGAATAAGGAGGAAGCCATGTGGCAGTACGAACGAGGTTTCTTTGCAGCCCAACGAGAGGATGATACACTAAGGGAAGCCTGGAACAAGGCCACAGAGGAGGAAGACCCGAATCAAGTAGGTCCCCAGTTTATCGTGCGGAAGGGGTTGCTATATAGAAAGGGAGGAAATAACCAACCCCTACAATTATTGGTCCCGCTATCCTATAGAGAAAAAGTGATGTTTCTTGCCCATCGTCATCTCCTAGGGGGACACTTTGGGGAAGACAAAACAGAGAAGGAGATTCTAAAACAGTTCTTTTGGCCAGGTATCTACCAACAAATTCGTAGATGCTGTAAGGAGTGCGTCATTTGCCAAAAAAACAGTAGACATGTCTCCTCCAGAGTTCCCTTGCGTCCCCTACCTGTCATCAGCGAACCCTTTTCTCGTGTAGGGATGGACGTGATAGGACCTTTGCTCCCCTCTCGAAGCGGTTGTAGATTTGTATTGGTTTTAGTTGACTATGCCACTCGGTACCCTGAGGCAGTGGCATTACGTCATCCAAACGCCCTACATATTGCTAAAGCCATGGTAAACATCTTTTCCCGAGTAGGCTTTCCACGAGAGATTATAACAGACATGGGGACCCCCTTTGTCTCCAAGCTCATGAAACAGGTCTGTACACAGTTAAAAATCAAGCAAATCCGTACAGCAGCCTATCATCCTCAAACTGACGGATTAGTAGAAAGGTATAATGCAACCCTCAAAACCACACTAAAAAAGCTGCTTGAGTTAGAAACCCGTCGTTGGGAGGACATGTTACCGCTAGCTCTTTTTGCCATCCGATGCAAGCCTCAGAGAAGCACCGGATATTCCCCGTTCGAGCTGTTGTATGGCCGACCCCCACGCACCCTACTAGACATGGCGAGGGAGGAATGGGAAGAGATACCCGAGGGTACTAAACCCCTACATGAATATGTCTTAAAGCTGAAAACCCACCTCCAAGAGATACGTAGCATCTGTAAAACATATCTGGAACAAGCTCAGGAAACCCAGAAGCATTATTACGATAAGGGTACCAAAAACAGATCACTGAATGTGGGCGATTTCGCTTTACTTATGATGCCTTCCTCAGACCACAAACTCCTGGGGCAATGGCAAGGTCCTTTTCGAGTCATAGAGGCCGTCACTCAAGTGACTTATCGCCTGGAAATGGACCCCACAAAACAAACCAACACCCAAATCTTTCACATGAATTTATTTAAAAAATGGGAAGGACAGGTGCCCCAGTTAGTAACCGTAACCAAGGACCCCCCCCCCTTTTCGTAAGCTTAGACCCCGACTTAACAGAAAAGCAGAATGAGACCCTTCATGACCGCCTACGGCCTTTTCAGGACACATTCACTACACTCCCCGGACACACCATATTAACAGAACATGCCATTAATACTCTGCCAGGGAAAAAAGTGAAATTACGACCCTATCGTTTACCGGAAGCCCGCAGACAAGCTGTAGAGAAGGAAGTGCAACAGATGCTTCATATGGGAGTAATCGAACCTTCCACTAGTGAGTGGAATTCTCCCATTGTTTTAGTGCCGAAGCCAGACGGATCCATTCGGTTCTGTATTGATTTCCGCGAGGTTAATAAAATATCACAGTTTGACTCATACCTGTTACCCCGGGTTGATGAAATGATTGAGAAGCTTGGCAACGCACAGTATATTAGCACCCTGGACTTAAGTAAAAGATATTGGCAGGTTTCGCTACGAAAGCAGGACAGGGAAAAGACTGCATTTTCGACCCCCGGGGTCTGTATCACTTTACCGTTTTACCCTTTGGGTTACACGGGGCCCCAGCCACCTTTCAAAGGTTAATGAACACAGTGCTGAAGCCCTGTGCTGACTATGCCGCGGCCTATATTGACGATATCGTCGTTTTTAGTGAGACATGGGAACAACATCTGGATCATTTCGTAGCTGTAGTACG
This sequence comes from Triturus cristatus, assembly GCF_964204655.1. NCBI lineage: Eukaryota > Metazoa > Chordata > Amphibia > Caudata > Salamandridae > Triturus > Triturus cristatus. Next base: position 1,097,554,320 of record NC_140593.1, on the reverse strand, counting down.
GACCCTGAAAACCAGCGGCTTAACCATCAACCCAGCTAAAAGCAAGCTAGCAGCTAGGTCAGTCAAATACCTAGGGTATCTCCTCGGGGAGGGACTCATTAAACACCAAAATGAAAAGGTATCCGCTATCGCCAATATACCCTTTCCCCAAACAAAAAAAGAGCTACGAGCGTTCCTCGGTATCCTAGGATATTACAGGAGGTTCATCCCTGATTTCTCCCAAACAGCTGCCCCGTTGACAGACCTCCTGCAAAAGGACATCAATACCGAAAGAGAACTACGATCCCCCTCAAGCCGACATCTAGCGGCCTTCCAGACCTTAAAAACAGCCATAACATCGAAACCCGTACTGATGAGTCCGGATTACAATAAACCATTCATTTTGCAAACTGATGCTTCGGACCAAGGATTGGGTGCTGTCCTATCCCAGACCGACCCTCAGAATCAGGAAAGACCAGTATTATACATCAGCAGAAAATTGTTTCCTAGGGAAACCAAATACGCTGTAATTGAGAAGGAAGCGTTAGCAATTAAATGGGCCATAGAGACCCTCCGTTACTATCTGGAAGGAAGAGAATTTACTCTGTATACGGACCATGCTCCCTTACAATGGCTCTCTCGCAATAAAGGGCATAATGACAGGATTATGAGATGGTTTTTGGCCCTACAACCCTTCCGGTTCACTACTCTTCACCGGAAAGGGAAGGAACACTCCAATGCGGTTTATTTATCAAGATATCCCCTTGACTCTTTCCTTGCAGGCAAGAAAGTTAGGGAAGGGGGATGTGAGGAGGTGGCCTCCACAACCGATATACCCTTCCTGTCAACCCTTATAGAACCAGAACGACAACGATACGCACAGGCAGGGAGGGAAAGAGTTAATCCTTTCCACTACCTCTTGTATACAGGGAGGAGCCCCACCCGGGCTGAACGAGAGCCAATGGAATGCGAGGGAGGAGGGGACCGTCGAGTATGAAGAGAACCCGGAAGAGCCGAAGAGGGGGGTGGGACCAACGGAGCGGAGAAAACAGCCACACCGAGAGGAAGAGAAGAGCGGAGAGAAGCAATCAACCGACAGCATAGGAGACGAGGAACCAAGAACAGCCGCCGAACCGGAAGAATCCCCAGAATCAGGAAAGCCGAGACCTGGTCCGAAGAGTGGTGGACGCCCCCGGAGGACGCTGATAAGCCGCCGCAACTCCGGAGAGTTGCGGCCAGTGCGGTACGTGATACGGGAAGGGAGGGAGGGATAATCGGGGTCTAGCTGGATAACTACGGGGCTAGAAAATGTAGAGAGTCCTCTGGTGATATCGTTTGTCCTGTCACTCGTATTCCTTCCCAACCCAAGCCGCGTTATCCCAAGTACATTGGTCTTTAGGTTTTTGTTTGCTCCTCTATACTTGTCACATTTCTGTTTTCCCCTGATAGTGTATATAATCCTACCCCTCCGTATTCTCATGAACCTTTTTTCTACCTTTCCTTATAAACCCGTTCTAAAAACCTACAACACGTCGCACCTTTCTCTTCTTGCTGTGCATCACAACGGGTGCCTTTAGTTACTGGTGAAGGGTTCTTATCAGAAACGCCAGAACAAAGAAACTTACTGCCTTCTCTCCTTTTCATTTCCGAGGCTACCTGGGCAGGAAGTCCAACCACGTCAAGAACCAATCACCCGCCCAGAGGAAGTCGAGGAAGATCTCAGGATAGAGAAGACCATCATACCATCCTTGACCTGTTTTCGGAACGTTTGATTTTGAATAAAAACTCAATCACAATTGCTCATCAAATTCGGCCTCCTCGCTTTTCCTTTCGCCCCTCCCTCTAACACATAGGTACCATGTTCGCCTCGTAATGCGAGTCAGCATCTCTGTTAATCCAAATGCCAAAGTATGAAAAATGCTTAGTTTCCACTCATATGAGCAGGAGTAATACTCCATCCGTTTACCACTCTCCCATCGAGAACAATAGGGACTTTTCCCAGTTGATGGCAAAGCCGGAATGCTTGCCAAAAATGCGGAAAAAATCCTGCAAAGGGATCAGTGTTTGGCCTGTTCTTGTCTAGTACAAGATGTCATCTGCATATAACAAAATATGCTCTTCCCAACCTGTGCACCTGGCCAGCCCCAAATCTGCACATCGATCTGTACCCATTCCACTAATGCCTCTATTGCTGATCCAAACAGTATCGGCTAAAGTGGGCATCCCTGTCTTGTACCCCAACGCAACTGAAAATCCCGGGAGGCATGCCCTTTTAGCTTTACTCTCGCCCTTGGTCTATCATAGAGCAGCATGACCCATCTAATAAATTTCAGCCCAAAGCCCATCTTGCCCAGGATCCCAAAGAGGTATGGCCATTCCGCAGAATCCAAAGCTTTGTTGGCATCAAGCGAGAGAATGACCCGTCGGTCCGCAAGTGTTGCTCCCTCCGCTAAATTATTGTGGAGAAGTCTCAGATTCAGTCAGGTCACCCGACCCGGCATAAACCCGCTTTGATCGGGGCACACCAAATGGGTCACCACCACCCGCAGTCGGATCACCAAGACTTTTGCCAGGATTTTAATGCACGCATTGAACAGGTTTATTGGGCAATAGGAGTCACACCACTTACAGGATTTTCCTGCCTTCAGTATGATGACGAACGTCACCACTCACATATCTTCAGGCAGTTCCCCCGTTTTGAACGCCTTCACAAATGCCGCTTGTAGAGGTAGCTCTAGATAGTCTGTGGAATAATTCGACAGGAGGCTCATTCGGGCCCAGAGCCTTCCCTGCCTACATCTGTCACATGGCTAAGACCACCTCCTTGACCGTGACATCTGCTTCCAAGCCCCAAACCTGAGCGGGTTGCAAACGTCACACCGGGCAGTCATCTCTAAAAGCCAGTACCTCTACTTCCGGGACCTATAGCTGCTCGCTATAGGTTTCCATATACCTCACAAATTCCTCCACTATCCACTCTCTGTTTGCGACCACTTCACCTGATGCTGATATGAGCTGCGAAACGAACATGTTGCCCCTTTACTTACTATCAATCCAAGTCAACAATGAGTCTGTCTGCCCTATCTCCCGCTTCGTATAGACACTTTCACCTAGCAAGGTACATCTTCTTAACCACATGCTTAGCCACCGACTGGTATTTGGCCAAATTCAGGTTAATATCTGTTTTCAAGGTAGGGGTGGGGGACACCGTGTAATCTCTCTCCAACTGCGCCAGTTCGCTCTCATGTGTTGCCAACCTGCTGAGTCTCTCCCTCCTATCACCTATCGCCGCAGAAATGATTAATCAATCAATCAAACTAGACTTATAGAACGCTGCTTATCACCCATGCTGCTGATGTCTTTAGTTGAAAAGCTAGGTTTTTAGGCATTTCCTGAATTCTTGTCAGGTGGGGGCTGTTTTGTAAGTGTGGGGGGGAGGCCGTTCCAGGATTTTGTGACCTGGTACAAGAAGATGTGGCCACCACTCCAGCGATTGCAGGGCTAGTGGGCCAGGGAGAGGGATGCGGAACATAGTTTTCTGACAGGTTGGTGGAAGTTCACCTGTGGTTGAGGTATGCTGGTCCCTTGTTGTGTAGGGCCCTGTAGGCATAAGTGAGCAGTCTGAATTGGCACCATTGGCTGTTGGGAGCCAGCGAAGAGATTTGATGGGAGGGGTGATGTGGGTCCATCCCGGGAGGTGGAGGATGACCCTGGCTGCTGCATTCTGAATGGTCTGGAGTCTGTTTAGTAGTTGTGAGGTGATCCCCACGTAGAGGGAGGTATTGTAGTCCAGGCGGCTGGCGATGAGGGCCTGGGTGACGGTGCGTCTGGTGCTGATGGGGAGCCACTTGAAGATTTTCCTGAGCATGCGTAGGGTGAGGAAGCAGAAGGACAAGACAGCATTTATCTGCTTCTTCATCGTGAGATTGCTGTCAAGTATGATGCCGAGGTTCCTTGGATGTTCTGTGGGTGCAGGTGAAGGGCCAAGTTTGGTTGGCCACCAGGAGTTATCCCATGGGGAGGTGCTGCTCACGAAAATGAGTATCTCTGTTTGTCGGGGTTCAGTTTGAGGCATCTGTTCTGAATCCAGTTAGCAACACTGGTCATGCACCTGTGGAAGTTAGATTTGGTGTTAGTGGAGTTTGAGGATAGGGAGAGGATGAGCCGAGTGTCGGCAGCGTAGAATATGATGTTCATAGCATGGGATCTGACCAGGGTGACCAGAGGAGCCATATATGTGCTGAACATTGTTGGGCCCAGCGAGGATTCTTGGGGAACGCAGTAGATGATGTTTTCTGAGCCCGAGGTGTAGGGTGGGAGGCAAATGCTTTGGGTTCTTCCAGTGAGGAAGGATGCGATCCACTCGAGAGCTTTCTCTTGGATTTCCCAATTGGTGAAGTCTGTGTAGGAGGGTGTAGATGGAAACACTGTCGATGGCTGCAGAGAGGTCGAGGAGAATCAGGACTGCGATTTCACCTCTGTCTAGGAGAGCCCTGATGTCATCGGTGACCGCGATCAGGGCAGTTTCTGTGTTGTGATCTGAGTGGAAACCAGATTGGGTGGGTCCAGGAGGTTGTTGTTTTCTAGGTGGATGGCGAGTTGGAGGTTTATTGCTTTCTCCAGAACTTTAATGGGGAAAGGGAGCAGGGAGATAGGCCGGTAGTTTTTGAGGTCTTTGGGGTCCGCATGGGGTGGTTTGACTTATTTGTGTTTCGATCCCTCTGGGAAGGAGCCCGAGGTGATGGATGAGTTGCGGACTGTGGCGAGTTCCTTGCTGATGGTGATGTTCCCAAGGATTAACATGTGTTGGGGGCAGGGATCTCTGGGTGCTCCTGAATGGATGGTGTTCATAATGGTGGCTGTGGTCTGCGCCAAGAGTGGTTCCCACGTGGGTATTATGGAGTTGGTGCATCAGTTACAGGAGTTTGGGGGTTGAGGTGTTTGTAAATGGTGACAATTTTGCTGTGCAAGCCTGTGAGTGTTCCTGGGAAGGGGTGACGATGGTAAGGTAGTTGTGGGATATGAGACTTCTTTGATGATGCAGAATTGTTCCTTGCTGTGGTTTGAGCTGGCTTCAAGGCAGGTGGACAGGGCGCTTTTCAGGTGCTGGTGGTATTCGTTGAGAGCTAGTCTGAACTTAGCTCGGGTGGTGGGTGCTTTGCTGGTGCGCCATATCCTTTCAAGTCGCTTGCCTATGCGCTTGTAAGATTTATGTTCAGGGGTGAACCAGCTGTAGAATTTAGAGGATCTGCCTGGATTGGGGGGCTTGAGGGGTGCAACTTTGTTGGTGCATTTGGTGATCCATGTGCTGAAGTTTTCATTGGCCACCTCGAGGTTGGTAGTGGTGACTGGGGGAAAGGCATTGAGGGTGTTGGTAAAGAGGTTTTCAGTTACTTTACTCCAGCTCCTGTAGGGGGTGCTGGATGGAGTGTTGGGGTGGTTTTGATGAAGGAGTGAACAGTTGAATGGTCGGACCAAGTGATGTTGGCAGCGTGGTTGGACCCTATTCTGTCGCTGTCTTTTGCCTGGACATCCAGTTCTTTGTTGTTTTAAATGAATTATTTTTCTAAAACCTCTCACAAATCTACAACGGAGGGTACATCTTTTATCCAAGTCAAACTGCTAAAGCATGAGCCATTGTTGCCTTAAATTGTGCCATTTGTGAGTGGATAGCTGAGCTTGGGTTCTGGGAAACTCACGTATAGAGCACTGAAGTCTTTCCTGTTTCTTACACTGCATTCCTCTCAGTGACTTCTAAACATTGCTGCTTGATCGTCCTTTCAGGAAAAAACAAAGACTGCTGGGAGAAATGGAATCTAAAACTCCTTCCAACAGCAACAAGAAGCCTGCATGGGCTCTACTCTACACCACTCTTCTCTAAGCCTCTGTTCTCTAATCCGCACCACTCTACACTATGCCACGGGCACTCTAATCGGCAACGCTGCACTCTACGCCACTCTAATCTGCACCACTCCACTCTATGGTACTGCACTCTATTTTGCATGACTCTATTCGACACCTCTACTCAACTTTACTCTGTCATTTCACTCTGCTCTCCACCTCTCTACTCCACTGCACTCTTTGCCAGTGCACTATACACCACTCTACACTACTCCACTCAAAATCACTGAAATGTCCACCACTCTACTCTACACCATGCACTCGACTCTGCAACACTCTACTTTACGCCACTGCACCTACCACAGTCCACTCTATTCTACTCAACTCTACGCCACGGCACTCTACTCTATGCCAGTCCACTCTACGCCATGACACTCAACATATGCACATGATACGCATTGTGTCCATCAGCGACAATCTCAGGTTTACACAAGAAAGATGTAACCACAGCATGGTCACAATTAAGGACTGAATGTCTAGCAACTGCATCAAGCGTAATCGAGAAAAAACTGGAGTACTTCTTTTTGGTACTGATACTTCTATCTGGTGATTACTATGGTTGCATGAGGTAGCGTGTGGCTCTTGGTTTCCAACCACACTGGAGTGACTTCAGCTAAGACTCTTGGAGTCCTCTTCAGCTCTTCTCTTTCCTTCGGGAGCCAAATTGGCTAAGTACACCCCACCTGTTTGTACTATTTACGCATGATTAGGATAAGGATGTCTTTGCTTCCACTTCCTGCTAGGAAGACCATAGTTCAATCTATGATCTTTTTCAGTCTCTATTACAGGAATTCTCTCTGCTTGAGTATTCCTGTCTTTTTCTCACATATCTCCATACCATTCAAAACACAGCTTCTCATCTCACCTTAGGTCTTCCACCACATTCTTCGATCTCCTCTCATTTCAAGAAACTTCTTATTACCAAATGCTCAATCGTCAAATGCTCAGTCTTCAAATCTCTCTCTTTCTATCATTGTGAACGTAACAATTCTGGTCCTCGTTACCTGCAAAAGAAATGTACCGTCCTAGCTGTGTGTTTTGTTCTTCTTCTGCATCAATGCTTAACCGCACTAGAAAAGTGCCTTCATTGGGAGTCATTCTTTCTCATATCCTGCACTCCCTTCTCACATTTGCAGAATCCAGGACCAGCTTATCTTCTGCTAAAATCACTAATTACTCTGTGGACTTGCCAGACCCATAGCACCAGTGTGAGAAGTTGGCCTGGTATATGCTGTCCACTAGTTATAGTGGACACCTTGCACCAGTCCAAACAACCCTAATTGATGATTAGGTTTAAGACAACCTTTATTGAAAGCTAGCCTAGTGTTAGCTATGGAGAGCAGCCTTCAGGCTAAGTCTCGAAGGAATGTAAAGCAGCTTGGCTTACCAGATTATAACTTCTTGAATGACCAAATGAAAGGAGAACCACACAAGGCATATATATAAAATATATGTATTTATTACTAAACACTCTACTAACCTCTTTATGAGATTAGGGAGTAAGGCACACAATAATACAGTTCTAAATCGACAGTAAATTGCACAATATATATTGGGCCCCAGAGGAGACCAATCCATATATTAAGAAAGTGGTATAAGAACCACGGCTTGACTAGACACAGTGCCTAGAGCATGTAGAATCGCTGGGACCCCAAGGAACCACCCATGGTAGTCAGGGGACCCACGGGGGACACGTGCAGTGTGAGAACACAGCCGCGAGCTCCGTACAATACTATGGGAAATTCGCGGTTGAAATTTTAGAGGTTAAGGACACTTGGGAAAGGACTTGGAGCGAACCCTTTTAGACTTAGATGGTTCTAAAGCCAGCATCCATGTGAGCACCGGAGTACTCGTGTTACCTAACCCAGGGAAGCCGGGTGCAAAGGTGTCAAATGGTGTCGGGAATCTTCGCTGTTTTCAATGGCGAGTTGCTGCAAAGTGCTGCTGCCGTGGAAAGGAAAAGTGTCCGGTGTGATCCAAGCCTGGATCGAAGATGAGACGAACCTGAAAGCAGAGGGGACAGAGTCTGGGTCACTTGCCAGTGACCAGGGGCACGATAGATGAATGCCCACCGATGTCAGGTGTTTCAGGTGCGATGAGGTGCAGCTTGACTCCACTGCCATGGGGACCAGGAGACGTCGATGACGACCACAGTCCGCAGTCGAGCTGTCCCATGAAGGATGTCGAGTGCTGGGGGGGTCTGTGTCCGGATAGGAGACCAACAAGCCTTGGCAACGGCAACCCACGCGGTGAGAGTAAAACGGCTTTGGTGTGGACCAGCAAGGTCCTGTGGACTCCCCAAGCGATGGAGTGTCAGGGCACATCTGGAGCAACCAGGCAAGCCTGTTGAAAGTCAAAGTACCCTTCTCAGGGACCCACAAGTCGACGGACAAGGGATCGCGAAGTGACCTCGAGAGGAATCACTAAATACCAGCCCACGGGTCACTAGAGGAGTGTAAGCCAGTAATCTTCGTTGGAATAACTGCTCGGGGTCTGGACTACAAGTAGCCCAAAGCACAGCCTCTGGGTTTGCCAAGAAGCATATGCTGCTGCAAATCTGCACGGTGTCCAGGGGTTCGGGTTACACAGTCCCCTCGAGGGCTTTGGATCTCAGGATTGCTGAGTGCACAGATTGGCCTCGGGGAAGCTTGGAAACCCACCTCCTGTGTTGCAAAGTCTTTGGAGTCCTTCAGGAGCTGCGTAGTTGCAAACCGGACAGATGCGCCTTTGGTGCCTGCTTTGCAGGGTAGTAACTCCTTTACTCCAAGAAAGATTCTTCGGTCATCCAACGTCGTGTAGATAGTAGAAATTCTGGGATTCTGTAGCAGAGTTTTGTCCAGGTAAATCTAAAGTCCTGTAGTCAGGGGTTCCTACTTTATACCCACCAAGCCCCAATACACTGAAGCCTGTCTGGGAGGTGGTCACACCTTCCTGTGACAGGAAACCTATTGTCCAGCCTCCCCGGCCAGAGTTTCGTCCAGCATCAGGAGGGCAGACACGTGTCTGTGGCCGTCAGAATCCATTTTGTGATGACAGGGTTCTGTGAAGCTGGTACCGGTGTACCGGTGAAGTCATATTTCTCCCTCTAGAAGGGTGGAATCATATCGGTATGATTCCAAGGTGTTTGACACCAAACACAACATGTTTCCATGCAGCCATTCCAAATTTAGCATTTACCGCAAGGTTATAATGCACTTGAGTATATGGTTTGGCCGCATCACAAACAACCCCGGAATAAAGGTTCCGAAGGCTGCAGAGGGGCTCCGCTCATGCATGGGCACCCTCTCACATAAAACCCAGCACCCTGCCTTCAGGATTGATAAGGCCTGCCATAGGGGTGACTGATAGGTTTATATGTGCAGTGATATGGATAGATATTGGGAACCTATATCGTGCATTCACCACTTTACACAGGCTGCTGTAGCAGACCTCTGGTGTCATTTTGCATGGTCTCCCAGGGGTGGCATAATACATGTTGCAGCCCCTAAGAGGCTTCTGGGGTACCTATGCCCTGGGTATATGGGATACCATATGCTAGGGACTTATAAGGGTACCCCAGAATACAATCTGTGGTGTACCTAAACTACATGCAATCAGTTTAGATAGGAAGCAGCTAGGCTGGGGTCCTGGATAGCAGGATCCCAGCCAGACTAAAGTCGAAAAACAGTGAAACATCAGCAAAAAGTGGGGGTAACTATAAGAAGCAGGTCCTACTCTCCTACACCATGACATCCCTCAGGGTAAAAGTCATGCTTTATAAGTCTACTTCATCAATCCATTCCTTCATTAATTAACAGTGTTCCTTACGTTCTTTTGGTGTTCAACGGGCTATAATATATTGCATTCATCGCACAATACACTGACCAATCAAACATTTTACAACTGTCTTCTTCTAACATGACAACACTTTACCACATCTAAACTACATCACTACAAACGTCAACATTACACTACTATAACATTATGATGAATATACCATATACAACTAAAACACTGCATTTACAAATGTAGCACTAAAGCTTCAGAACCAAGACTGTAACAATATTTGCATCGAAATTCCAACAGCAAATAATTTGCTGGGTTACAAATTATGTTTTGGGGTGGCCGATACATGCAAACTACACTAAAGAGTAAGTCAATGAAAAACCAATCTTTTCGATTTTGTCAAAGCTTGTAGACATTTCTAGATAGCTGCTTAGATCACCCATGCCTGGTCTTCTGCGACTCACATTTGGCAAAAGGAAGTTTATGTATGTATTTATTTATGCAGTTATAGGTTAGTACACTGTCCGCAAAACACCAGATGTGTCTTCACAACCACAATACAAATTATGCCACAAAAACCCACCTATGTCTTCGTAGTTGTAAAATAGTGTTGAACCTTGCGCTGGTAGGTATTTAAGTTAACGTACTGCCATAGATCCGCTTCCAGAATGTTAAATTAGTAATTTACTTGAAAATGTGTTTTTGCCTACCGTTGCTGTAAAACGTTGCTTAATTTTCATATAAATACCTCTTCAATTGCATTTATGAAAATAAATATTAACCTGTATAAAGTTAAATGTGTATAAATGTCATGCAATTCTTTAATTTAAAAAAAAAACGCAGCTAGTAGAATTCCTCTTGTTTTGGTGCTTCTGGCTCTAAACAGACAACATGTAGCTCATAGATATTTTTAACATCTCACCTCCCACTCAAATCGTATGAACACAATTGCTTGCAAGGCACTGAACACATTCAAGAGTTCGTTTTAGCAAGATGTAAGAGCAGATCTTTTATTTCATGCACTAAGTACAGATGCTTGAACTGATAGATCCAGCGTACGCTTGTGCACATACGATTTAATTAATGTGCCCTAAATTCTGCCAAATATAAACCAAGAACTCAAAAAAGGTCCATTAAATTAAAATAAGGTTACCCATACAGGCCAATTGGTTATCATTGCTGTGCTGTTGCCCAAATAAACCCTCTAGACTCTAGAGGAAGAGGTGTGGCGCCGCGGCCAGGGCGACTGACGCCGGAATCTGGGGGATCGAGGTTCGATCCCCGGCGCCGGCGGCAGATTAGTCCAGCACCGTGTGACTCTGGGCAATAGCTTGCTTAATCTTCCCGATGGCCCCAGCGCCTAGAGACCCTTACTGATGATTGTTCGCGCTTTACTAATGTGGATTATTATTATCTAGACGAAATGTAGCTATAGAATGTGGCTGATTTCTGGCCAGTAAAGAAATCATAACATTTGATTAAAGTTGTAGTTTAGCACTTACCATATGATCGTCAAGTTGAACTGCTAGGGGTAACTTTAGCTGTCACATCAGACTAAAACATCATGCCTATATCGAAAAAGCTTCCAACTGTGTTATACGCTTGCTACTCTTAGCAGTGTAAATACATTAAAACAATAACACTGTGAGGTACTCAAAGGTACACGGGCATACAAGGAAATTGTGAGGTTGTCCAGCACACCACTCACTGCTTCGCGATCAAAATCAATCACCTGCCTGGCGGACCCTGGTGTGTGACTGCCACATATCTAAAGAGGCAATATCAATACTGCCCAATAACCCAGACTCCTGTGGCAGGATTTAAAAACAAGGTGGCTGCGATTTCAGGACCGTGTAGAAACCATGCCATGGTAAAGGATGAGACTGCAACTGTTAAGCAATGACTACGAGGCACTGAATGATCTGTATGTTATCAATTGCCTTCATAAACTGCCAATTACAAAATATTGGGAGGTAATGACACATTTTCATTGACGAGAAACCAGCCAGTTATGTCACAGGAGACGGAAAATAAATAACAGCTGTCCTCTCACAGCACTTCCGCTCTCATGGCAGAGCTGGGCTGCAGGAACTGTTTGTTCCCAGTACACTATGTGTTGTTTACCACCATACTGTACATACAGTACAGGCTGCTGTTACCTTCTCCTGCAATGAGCAGGTGTCTACATTCATGGAAGGTGAACAGCATGCATAGAAGCCCTCAGGACTACGGACAAAGCGATGGGAATGGGTGATGCTGCTGGGATTTAACACACAAAGACGGGGAGCTAAATTCCCTGGTGGAAATAACAGAAACTAGGCAGCTCTTGCAGACACGGAAGACGCAATGGATGCTCCTTGTAGCTCTTCAGCCTGGGGTTTAGGAACGTATTTGGGAGGAGGCATAATACGTAAGACCAGTACAGTCTTAAAATGAGTGCATTCTTTCAAATATATACTACACTACACTGAACACAATAGCAAAAATTGACAAGCACAGACAGCTACCCAAAACCAGAAAAGGTGAAATATGTGAAAAATGTTTTGTCTCTTAGTGAGGTATAATTCTATTATCACCCGACCCTCGCAACATCTACCTTCTCTGTTGACAATTGTCCCTAGCCCTGTACCAAGGGCGGCAGGCAGGTAGGTCGCGCCACCGCGCTTGGTTTCTTTTTGAAAAACGCACCGGGCCACTGAGAACTTTGAAATAACAGCGGTTTCATCCCCGAGGCAGTGGGCCGGGGGCTCAATAACGGCTGAGGGGAGTGGGGCTGTGACAGCGAGGCAGGTGCCGGGGGAGCGCCCCCTTACCGTGGCCGCCGGTCAGCTGGTCCCCGCGAGCGGGCAGCAGGCGGAGGGAGGCTGCGGGGTGCCGGTCGAGCTCAGGGCGGAGGTGCGGGGATGTTCCAGCGGCTCGGCCTTTCCCAGGATGCTCGGTGATGCCGCGGCCGACGTGTTTGCTGCCGCCGCTGTGACGCAACAGCGGGCCCGCCTCTGTACTGAAGCCGGGGCTCTGCGGCACGCTCCCCGCGGCTGCCACTGCTGACGCGAACAAGGCTCGAGCCCGAGCCAGAACCGAGCGCGAGCCGGGCTCAGAACCGAGCGCTGATGCGCAATGGGCCCGCAGGCGCTAGTTTACAGGAGGAGACTGTTTTTAAACACTTTAAAGTGTTCGATACTCCAATCATTTTAGGCAGAATATCAGAAAATACTTTGCCTAACTGGGTTACTTAGTGCAGAGAAGGTATTCCAGTGAGGCAAAATTGTGCCTGCGTCATTCAGAAATAAATCTTGGGTAACAGGTTCAATGGTTTCATTAGAATGATGTAATTTGGTGTTTGGGTGCTAACTGGAACACCAAGTACACCAATGGTGGTCATACCACGGACACTCACCTAAGAGGGCATGAATTAACACACTTATGTAATGTCAGAATTATAGTAGCAGAGGAGTCTACCATATTGCTATGGATACCCTACTATGCGAAAAATAAATAACCAATAATCGTTGTCCGACATTATACTACAGCTGGCCAACATCATATTTTGAGTGCCTGTGTATGCCAAACATATCACCAATATGCAAGGACCACCGTTTTGCGAAGTGTGGGCACCATCATGTCTTGGATGGCCTCAGTATGCCAATACTTACCACTAAAATGCCAGACTCAGCTTTTTGCCAAGAGGTAGGCACCATCATGCCAGCATTGCCCCCAAAATTTCAAGAACTGCCGCCAATTTGTCACGGCTAGGCACCAATACGTATGCACACACAAGCACACATGCATATTCACACATTCACTCACAAGTAGAAACAGAGCATTAGAGATTTTTTTTTACTTACCTCCTGCTGGCTGCAAACCTTTAGTCGCCTCTACGCCATCCTATCTTAGGGATATAAAAGATATCTGTTGAACTTGATTTAAAATCATACTTTTTGACCTTAACATCAAATTATGATTAGGATTGGCATCAAATTATTAGATAGGAGTCACCCACAAGAGGAAACCCTTAAGGTCATTGAGGATCTGCTCATCAGCAGTTCTTGATCACAAATGCCACTGTATTATTTGTTATGGACTCTGCTAGATTATCATCGTCATTTTGAGTTTGAAGGGGTAATGAAACTCAAAATGACGATGATAATCTAGCAGAAGGGGTAATGAAAGGCCTGAAACTTGGTGGCACTGAACAGGACCTGGGGAGCAAGATGGTGTCAGTTTGATTCCTCGTCGTTCAGCCGCGCATGCTGTGCATCTCGACAATCAGGTCCAGGGAAGGCATGGCTTGGCAGTTCGGGCTGGACTGTTCCCACGAGGCACAGGGTCAGACTGATTTGCATATGGCCATGTCTGAACTGGGGTGGCAGAGTGGGCTAAAGAACGGTGATGGATTAAACCCAGATCAGTTGACTGGGGGTGAGTGCTTGCAATGTTCAACACTCCGTCCATCATTTCCTTTGGTTTTTGCTTTGTTCGCCATAAGTTGGCAGGGTATGCTCAGACGTGAGTCCCTTGCTCACTTTGCCACTGGATTCAAGCAAGCCTGGCTGAAGACGGCTGAAATGCCAGAAACCGGTCCTAGGAAGCTTGTTTCCGGTCCAGGGAAGGCATGGCTTGGCAGTTCGGGCTGGACTGTTCCCATGAGGCACAGGGTCAGACTGATTTGCATATGGCCATGTCTGAACTGGGGTGGCAGAGTGGGCTAAAGAACGGTGATGGATTAAACCCAGATCAGTTGACTGGGGGTGAGTGCTTGCAATGTTCAACACTCCGTCCATCATTTCCTTTGGTTTTTGCTTTGTTCGCCATAAGTTGGCAGGGTATGCTCAGACGTGAGTCCCTTGCTCACTTTGCCACTGGATTCAAGCAAGCCTGGCTGAAGACGGCTGAAATGCCAGAAACCGGTCCTAGGAAGCTTGTTTCCGGTCCAGGGAAGGCATGGCTTGGCAGTTCGGGCTGGACTGTTCCCATGAGGCACAGGGTCAGACTGATTTGCATATGGCCATGTCTGAACTGGGGTGGCAGAGTGGGCTAAAGAACGGTGATGGATTAAACCCAGATCAGTTGACTGGGGGTGAGTGCTTGCAATGTTCAACACTCCGTCCATCATTTCCTTTGGTTTTTGCTTTGTTCGCCATAAGTTGGCAGGGTATGCTCAGACGTGAGTCCCTTGCTCACTTTGCCACTGGATTCAAGCAAGCCTGGCTGAAGACGGCTGAAATGCCAGAAACCGGTCCTAGGAAGCTTGTTGCCGTTCCAGGGAAGGCATGGCTTGGCAGTTCGGGCTGGGAACTGGGGTGGCAGAGTGGGCTAAAGAACGGTGATGGATTAAACCCAGATCAGTTGACTGGGGGGGAGTGCTTGCAATGTTCAACACTCCGTCCATCATTTCCTTTGGTTTTTGCTTTGTTCGCCATAAGTTGGCAGGGTATGCTCAGACGTGAGTCCCTTGCTCACTTTGCCACTGGATTCAAGCAAGCCTGGCTGAAGACGGCTGAAATGCCAGAAACCGGTCCTAGGAAGCTTGTTTCCGGTCCAGGGAAGGCATGGCTTGGCAGTTCGGGCTGGACTGTTTCCATGAGGCACAGGGTCAGACTGATTTGCATATGGCCATGTCTGAACTGGGGTGGCAGAGTGGGCTAAAGAACGGTGATGGATTAAACCCAGATCAGTTGACTGGGGGTGAGTGCTTGCAATGTTCAACACTCCGTCCATCATTTCCTTTGGTTTTTGCTCATCTCGACAATCAGCCATGCGGACTGATCCAAGATGCCGAGATTGAAGGACAGCGGAACGCGAGTGCAGCTGCTCGGCTATTCAGTTCATAGAAGTGTGGAAGTCGCTTTTAACGTCGGCAAGAGACGCCGCGCTAGGAGAAACAATACTCTGTTTTATCTGCTTTTCGATCTTTTGCAACATGGTATCACTAATCCTAGCGCTCCTTCTGGGACCCCCGCCTTTGATTCAGAGAGAGAGCAGAACACGAACGATCCAGCTCTGCTCTCGAAATCGGAGAAGTGCGAGAAGAAGAAGACGTGGTGCGCTTTATTTTTTCTGTTACCCTCAGCCACTGTATTATTTGGCTCCCTCGGTGCTCACTCCTAGACTCATTTCTGTAAATGGAAAGTCATATCTGGAGCGCCAAATGTCGTCCAGGGGCCCCAGAGCTGTGAAAGCCAACAATCAGAGGAACACTCAGCCCGCGCCAAGCAACAGTACTTCAAAAGAGGCTGCTACATCGGACAGCTTAAAGAAAGGTAAAAGGGAAGCCAACTGTGCAAAACGGGCTATGGGAAAAAACGGAGGTGGTGGGGATGCCCGGGGGGGTAAGGAGGGCTCTCAACCAACAATTGCAGAAATGTTTGTAGGACCTAAAACACCTTCCATTAATCTTAATGGCGCCCTAACCCCCATCCCCACCCCTCCCGCAGGACCTGATCCAGACCACGTACTGGCGGATGTATAGGAGCACCTGAACCCTGGAGCTAACCCAGGGGAAACTCAAGAAAGAGGCACTCCTTTACAAAGAGAGGTATATCCTGGCAAGCAATTTTTAGACCAAAGTAGTTCAGAGGGCCTAGTGACTTTGGAAAAGGTATCAGTTGATATAACTACTTCTGCTCTGCCTCCTGAAGACACTGCTACCCCCTTAGATTCAGTATCTATCCAGATGACGGCTACAAGCGAAAAGGGGTTAAACTACCTTGCAAAAGGTATCAATGACTACATCCTCAGAGCAGAGCCTAATCTTGGTCTCAGAGCCCCTTGGACCCCAGAGGTTAGTGGTGAACATTTCTATTCGGTCTCAGACGGCTCTCTAACCACCTCTGACGGAGAACCAATCAGCTCCAGTTCCAGCGAAGACATTAGTATTGACCTCCCTAAAAACACAGGGACAGTACAACGCTAGGTAAAGAAAAGAAATCCCTCTAAGAGACGGAGCCAGCTCAAATGGGACTATTCAGATTCTCAAATGTCCTATCCCCCACATGAAGAAGATGAACAGATACCCATCTGGGAAAATGTTAAATCTGCAACCACGACTGAACCTACCATAGAACCCTCCTTATCCTCAATCTTGGCCTCTATCAAGGAATTTCAAGAAGAGGTTCGCTCCGATAATCGAGTCGTTAAGGGGGCAGCCAAAAAGCTACAGGGGGGTTTGCGAAAATTAAACAAACTGTGTACTGACATAAGCGACAGGGTCAGCATGGTTGAGGGTCGCACAGAGACCCTACAAACAGAGGTTACCATCTTGAAGAAACAAGGGTCAGCTCTTGAGGCATGTCTAGCAGATGTCAGGATAAAAATGGAGGAACAAGAAAACCGACAACGGAAGAACAATCTCCGACTGCTAGGCATTCCGGAATGAATTGAAGGTGCCGATCCAAAACGCTACATCGAACAACTGTTACGCTAAACTTTCCAGACACAAACAAACTGGAACTGGGACTATGAAATCCAGCGAGCGCACCGATTCCCCTTCAACATCAAACCGAGTAGAAACAGCAACAACCCCTCTGATGGGAAACCTAGAGCTTTTCTAGTGTTCTGCGGGAACTTCCTCCTTAGACAATTTGTATATGATCAGGCCCGTCCAAATTCTCCTAAAGGGGCTAATGGGGTGATGTTTTTTGCCAAACCCGACTTCTGCCATTCAACGGTAGAGTGCAGGTGGCACCTGCGCCAATTAATCACCCCATTCCTACAGGTAGGCACCCAAGTCTTTTTAATGAATCCTGCCAGACTGAAAGTCAATATGAATGGGCCCACACACATTTTTATGTCTGAGATCAAGGCAGGGGAGTACCTGGGGGAGACGAAGGCAAAAAAGTAGGATAACAAATAAAAGGCTAGAAGGGGGAAAGAGTATTAAGGGAAATGTAAGCGATAATCCAGGAAAAGTAACTCTAATCATAGGGCGGTGTAATATGATTATTCTGTTATCTTGGCTGACTCGCCCCCTGAAGCTTAGAAAATACGAGATACAAGGCCAATAATTCCTCCCGTTTAATTTAGGGTGTAGGCTAGTGGCGATGCATCCCAACTGACAACCTTCATTCAGGGTTCCCCTGATTGCTCTAATTGTGGGGGGTGAGGAGGGGCAAGGGGGGGGTCACGAATGGTTGGTGGTGGGGTTCACAACACTTGCAAACTTGATACTGGTTAATGATGACAAAACACAAAAAAAGAGGGATAAATTACTAAACAATGGAAAGGAAAATTGGAAAAAGGGGGGGAAAAACGTGCAAATAAGTAAAAAATTACCATATTGTGGGAGACACCTAATATATGATGGCACAGGATATACATCGAAGAAAAAAACAGTCAGAAACTGTTAAAAAAATATGAATAATCAATCTTCCTTAAAAATTGTGTCTGTTAATATCTGCGGTCTAAATAATGCCTTGAAGAGGCAGAGAGTCGCTCAGGGTTTATGTTTTTTAGGAGCTGAACTTATCACCCTACAAGAAACACATGTGGAAGGGTCCCAGAAGCATTTACTAAATACATTGGGGTATAGGGTCACCGGGGGAACCTCCCAGGGGGCAAAGACTAGAGGAGTTGGAGTGTTGGCCCAAAATAGACATCCATTGACCTCCAACAGGGTAAAATCTGATTCTGGGAAGGTGGGCTATCGCAGAATGTCATCTCCCCCCTTAATCGGCCTTTACGCTGTGCTCCATATATGGGAGTAACACGGATGATCCTGGGGTCATTGATTGGATCTCGGGAGAACTTGTACACTGGCCTTTACTACTGGTAATCTCTGGGGATCTAAATATCAATCTGCCCAGCAACTGGAAGGCAACCAATCACTGGCCCTATACAGGCAGGAAACCCAAAGTCTATCAGGTGCTACTTAACCTAATACAAACACACGGACTTAGTGAAGTCTGGGCCAACTTAAAACCCACTCAACCGGGGTGCACATACTTTTCAGCCCCACACCTCTCACTTGCTAGACTGGATTATTTTTTGGGGTCCTCATCAATACTTCAAAACTGCTCTATTGAGATGGCCCCACGATTCATGTCGGATCATAACCCCCTTATTTTAAACATCAATGGGTTAGTGTTAGACCTAGCACCTTGGCGTGAGTCTCCCTTCCACTTTTTGTCGCTGTGCCTCATGTGTTTTGCTGGTGTTAGCTGCTCAGAGCACTGTGCCACTGCCAACCAGTGCCACAGTGCAAATGCTCCCTATTTAATATATATATGTTGGTTGGATTCCATGATTGGCTTATTTGGCTTACTGTCAGACCCCAGTAAAATGCACCAGGAGTGCCCAGGGCTTGTAAATACAAATGCTGCTGGTGGGCTTGCAGCACGGGTTGTGCCACCCACAGAAGCGGCCTAGTAAAATGTGTCTAAGGTCTGCCATTGCAGAACCTGCGTACAGTCTGGTACTGTCATGCTGACTGGGCAAGTGCACCCACTTCCCAGTCCCTAAACCTTCCCTTAACTTCATATTAGTCACCCCTATGGTAGGCCCAAGGGCAGGGTGCATTGTAAGCATAAGGTAGGACAAGCCCTCATGTGTGTGGCATGTCCTAATAGTGAATTACAGCCATTTTCGTTTTTTACTATTGTAAGGCTACCTGTTCCCATAGGCCAGAATGGGCTGTTAGAATTGTTACATCCTATGATCCTAACAGACCCAGGGAACATGGTAGAAATTCGAGTTTAGTATGCCTGAACTCAGAATAATAAAATACATCTTTTAGTAAAGTTTATTTTAATATTCTGTGTTTGCAAATACCACTTTTAGAAAGTTGGTATTTGCTTGCCTAACCATTTCAGCCCGCCTCTGCTATGATGTGTATCTGCCTGTCTGGTTTGTGTGAGTGACAGGGCTGGGGAAACCCAGAGGGGCAGGGCTAGGTAGCCTGGTGGTGAATAGAGAGATTGACATCCAGATGGGTGGGAGGAGAGCACCTGGACTCTGAATAGGGCTGTGCCCTGCCACCACAATGCTGGCTCCACCTCCTGTGAAGCGGCTGATGTCTCTGCCCTGCACCCTGAATAGAGAGTCAGAGTCATGTCAACAAAGTGCTCAGGAACTGGTTTGGACTGGGCAAAGGCCCCTATACCCCAGAGGAACAAAGGAATTAGGGGTATAAGTATTGGGACCCTGCTACCAAGAAATTAGATCCTGATTGACAAGAAGAACCTCTGCCTGAGGAGAAGGAACCGGGAAAGCTGTAAGGAGGAGTACTGTCCCTGACCTGGGGGATTGGCCTGCAGTGGTTGCCTTACTGCTGAAGGAGGGGAGAAAGACTACAAAGACTTTATTTCAACTTGTGCTTCAAAAGATCTCCAAGGGCTTGGAATAGAGCTTGCCTCCTGCTGAAGTCTCAGGAACAACAGACTTCACCCCCCAGCTTCCCAAAGTTCTTTGGAAGTGCCTGCTGCTGTTGTTGGGCCTTCTGAGGGACTGCGTGTCGCAAGGAGCTGGAAGCGAGACTCAAGAAGGAGAAGCGTGCCGCCGTCTGAGCTGCTGTCGTCGCATCTCGTAAAGTGTGTCGCCGCTGCAGCATCGCATCGAGTGGAAGCGTCTCGCATCATCCAAGAAGTGTCTCGCAACGCCGAAGAAGCGTGTCGCCATCGCAGCCATCGTAGCTGACGCATCGCACCGCATCAAGAGAGAAGAGTCTCGCATCGAGGAAGAAGCGTGTCGCCATCGCAGCCATCGTAAGCTGTCGCATTACACCGCATCAAGAAAAGCGCCTCGCATCCACGGAGAAGCGTGCCGCCGTCGGAGCTGCTGTCGTCGCATCGCGTAAAGGGGTGTCGCCGCTGCAACATCGCATCGAGCGGAAGCGTCTTGCAAACGTCGGAGAAGAGTGCCGCTGCCAAGGCCGCTGTCTTTGCATCGCGTAAAGGGTGACGCCGCTGTAGCCGACGCATCGAGTCGAGTCTTCTCGCAACATCGGAGAAGCGTAACGCATCTGGAAGATCTTCACGTCTTTATTTCTTTGCACCAAAAACGTCACCGCAGCAACATCGTTGCAACACTTTCGTTGCCCTGCGTGTCGCATCTAAAAGGTACATTGTCTTAAAGTGTCGCATTTAAGAACTTAAGAGAACTAAGCAAACTTCTACCATCTAAAGTAACAGTATTGTGTATTGTTGTCGTTTAATGGTCTTTTGGTAACTCTATATAAAGAATCCTTATTTTTAATATAAAACCTGTGTGGTGTCCATTTGTAGTGTTGTCCCTTGGTTACTGTATGTGTTCACAAATGCTTAACCTATAACGCTCCTAGATAAGCCTTGTCTGCTCACGCCAAGCTACCTAGAGGGTGAGCAGGGGTTATTTTAGGAGTGTAACCCCTTACCCTGACTGGAGGAAAGGTTCCCTGCTTGTCACAAGTAACCCGGATTCTAACAGTTAGGGTTCAGGAAGGAAACCTCGAATTGGAGTTTTGAGAAAGCCTTATTGTATGATGAGGCCTATCACTTACATATGCAGGGGTGGATTAAAGAGTTTTTGGAGATTAACATAGGCTCAGCTGCAGTGAGAACTGTATGGGATGCAATAATGGCGGGTATTCGAGGTGAGACTTTGCGGTATTCCATAAGACAGAACAAAAAAGACAAAATGCGGCTAATAAGGGCGAATGACAAGATAAAAAAAGCAGAGGAAAAACTAATCTTAGCAGTCAACACAGCGGCTGAAATTGAAAATGCTCAGCTACACGTAATAGCAAGTAAGGCAGAAATAGGGTCTATATTCGCTGAAAAAATTGCCAAGAAATGGGCCTCTGCCAGGGAAAAAATATATGAATGTGGCGATAGCATCGGCCATCAACTTGCCCTCAGAAGTAGGCAACAGGTATCTGCTAGTGAAATCCAGTCAATCCAGTTCAGCTCTGGCGAGATTACAAAAGATACAAGTAAGATCCGTAGTTTTTACCAGAATCTCTATTCAGAAGATAATAAAGGGTCACCAAAAATGAGAGAGGAGGAGAGCCTGGCATATCTAGACCAGATCACCCTGATGGCGCTCAGTCCCGATGACTACGAACAACTTGAGGAACCTCCTGGGTGGGAAGAGATAGTTAAAGCCCTAGGAAGTCTTCCGGATTGGAAAGCGACAGGTGCCGATCAGTGGAGTTTTATAAAATATTTTCCCCTCACATTAAAACATCCTTATTACACTGATAGAATCTATCTTTTATGGCGCACCCCCCCCCCCCCCCGGAATCTTGGTCTAATGCCAAGATAGTGATATTCCCGAAAAAAGACAAATCTCCTCTAGAAATGGGATCCTATCGACCAATCACCCTGATCAACTGTGATTCCAAAATATATGCCAAGGTATTTGCCTCAAGACTATCACTGAGAATAGAGTCTTTGGTCTAGCAGTGGCAACATGGGTTCATCCCTAAAAAGAGTACGACTGAGCATATTCGTAGAGCTATTACCCTCTTGGATGCAGCTCAAGTAACATTTCTTTGGGCTGTCATGAGGAAAATGTGCTTTGGTCCGAAAGCAATACAAGCCATACAAGCTCTCTATTGTAACCCCACTGCTAATGTATTAGTTAATGGCACTCTGACAGAGCAGATCAAAATCTCACGGGGGACCCGCAGGGTTGTCCATGCTCACCTCTGCTCTTCGCTCTTTATATAGACCCCTTTATAAGGGCAATAGAAAACAATCAAACAATCCAAGCGGTGAGCAGACTTGGGCTGGACACCAAAATCATGGCTTATGCTGACGACCTGGCGGTGGTCACCCCTGATCCTGTAAGCGCCATCGATGCTCTAGAGCTAGCGGCAGAGGCAAAAAAAATTGGGAAGGTGTCAGGTTATGCCCTTAACCAAGGTAAAACCCAGATCATTATTAACAATCAAATTGGTTGGGCAGACGCCAGAGTGGTACAGTCTACGAAATATCTGGGGGTCACTTTAATGGCTGATATTGACCGAATAGTAGAGAAAAATCCGACCCCATTAGCTACTGAAACCAAACGGGCACTTAAACAGCTAAATAACTTGCACCTTACCATTGTTGGGAGATGCAATGTCATTAAAATTACTTACTTTCCTAAACTGCTCTACTTTTTTAGAGCAATCCCTCTGGAGATAAGTAAAATAATGCTACAGAAATTCGATCAAATCTTTTCTCAATGTATCTGAGCATACCCCCGGCCAAGGTGAGCCATTAAATTGCTCTCTCTTCCCCAAGAGAGGTGAGGCTGGGCGTTACCTAATTTGAGATTCTACTATTGGGCTACAGCTATGCAGTATAGTGCTGAGCTGCTACAAGAACATTTACAGGCTCCAGATATAGGCCTTCCATCACCTTATCAACTGCTCCTAGTGGAGAAGACCAGTGGATGCCTTTGGAAGCAGCTCTCCTTTGGCTATTTTAAGCGGGTGAGATTTAAGACCTTAATGAATGGTTACAAAATTTTTACCCATATACGGAAAACTTTCGGGCTGGGTAGTTTGAATTATTACACCCCACTCAACAACAACCCCAATTTACCATTGATATTCAACGCTTCCTACATATCGTAATGGCATCGTGCAGGCATACTGAAAATGGGAGACTTGATTATCATTGATGGTATTAAATCCTTTTGTGTTCTGAAAATTAAATATCAATAGGGAGAATGTCAGAACTTTAAATATATGGCTGTAAGAGATTTTTTATCCCGCAAGACCGGGGGAACAGCTGGCTTCTCTAGAGTAGACCTCATTGATAAATTACAAATCTCCACCCTTCCTAGGATTGGATACATATATAATAAACTAATTAGTCTGATCCCTGATGATATGCCTGCCACTGCCAATAAATGGCAAAGAAAGTTAAATATCTTTTTTGACACATTTAATCAAGCTGTACAAGCAGCCAGGAGTGACTTGCTATCTGCCAAACTACAGGCACAATTTTTTTAAAACCGCCTTCTTCCTATATATTACACCGGGTAGAGTTGCGAAATGGGGAACGGGGGCAGGAACACTCTGCCCCAGGTGTGCAGAGTTTAGCGCGGACTCGATTCATATGTTCGCCACTTGTCCCCAACTTATCCCTCTATTGGGCCAGATAGAAGACTTCTTTAGTAAAGTCCTATCACCAGAAATTCAACTAACACCCCCAACTGTACTATTAGGCATGCAAGACAAAGTCAGCAGAAAGAACGGGGCGCACTTATTTTATTTTATAGCCAGCAGGAGAATGATGGAGGGTTACGGTCTTTCCATGATGAGGTTATACAAAGACGCAGAATGGTTATGGCAACGAAAATAAGTGCGTAAAAAGAGGAAGAATCCCTGGAAAATTCTCATTCATTTATCACTCTACAAACAATCGCTCAATAGGTTCTATATGAAAGGCTTTTACAAAATGTTGGCACACAAATTTGACCCCAAACAGAAATATAATACTATTATTGTTTTATTAAAAGGGTTTTACTCTCTCCTTTATCTTAAAAAAACACCAGGGTCCAGATTATGGACACCAATGCAATTAAAAAACTTTATACAAGTACAATTTCACAATTCATACAAAACAGTGTCATATATCAACATACTAAGTCATTAAAAACATTAAAAGGCATAGACCCAATAAAAAATATCTGTTTACAAATGATCCAAAAACAATACACAGTATATAAGGGTTCTTTAGTGAAAGGATTTCATTCTTATCTAAAGTATTCCCTGTTTGTTTGGATTCTTGCTTAACACAGGCGTTGACGCGTTTCGATGGTATAAATGGCTTTATACACAGAAACCACCTTCTTCAGGACAGAAAACTGATAACGGGTCACTTTTCTCCACAGTTTAAGAGTTATAGTGTCTATATGTAAGAAAAAACAAATATCAGCCACTGCTATTTTTTACGCGGCCTTACATAATCTGAAACATACAATTCCTTATTTTTTATTGAAAAGAGTAGACTATTTTTAAGTTCAACGTACAATTCGATACTATAACTATCTATAAAACCTTCATTCTAAATATATTTCATTTTAGGTTTGTGTGCCAATACCTTGAGGTACCAATAACCCTTACACCCCTTCATTGGAAAAAACCCCAGAATTTTTAATTTTTTAAGGAAAGAAACAATCAATCTCACACACTCCACATCTATTCACATATTATTTCATAGTATAGGGTTGAAACTGACCATAAAGTATGTAGGGTCATATATTTCGACTGGAAATCTGGTTATCTGATCACAGATTCCCCTGATTTTTGGATCTAATTCAGCATATAAAAAAGATCTATCAATTACATCGTTGTTACATTTTTGAGTAGCTTCTTGTTTATAAAAGTTTATTTCTGATTATTACCTCCAAACTTATTAGTTATTTCATTAGTCTTCCATTATTTTGTTCCATATATAAGGCCATATACACTTCTTCTTTCTTTAACTGTATTCGGCCGATTCTCTAGATCAATGGTACATTTTCGGCCACATCTAGCAACTGTAACGAGAGATTATCACATAATCAATTCGATACTATTTACTTTAATGTCTATTACAGTTCAAGTAGTGTTTTCCCCTCACGTTTTTCTTCTGGGGGCTTACCTTAAATACGATGATTATTTGTTGAATGGTGGGAGTTTTATTCTACCCACGTCTTATTTCAAGTCCCAGTAGATTTTGATCTGTCTTATCTGGGTAATCCGCAGTTTCGGCAATCTAACAACAACATAGATAAAAATGTATATGTTTCTATCTGTTTGAACATTCTTCCTCTTTTTACGCACTTATTTTCGTTGCCATAACCATTCTGCGTCTTTGTATAACCTCATCATGGAAAGACCGTAACCCTCCATCATTCTCCTGCTGGCTAGCTCGATTGATTTTTACTTGTACATTGGAAAAGGCTATATTCTCCAAAATGGGCCATAGGGGGAACAAAAAGGGTCTTGCTATCTGGCAACAGCTATCTGCTTGGCTCGGATAGAGAGTCTCACTAGGGGCTTTCGCCTCTTAAATAACAACTTTACTCTCCTGAGGGATACTCCGAGGGATAAATAGTGTATCTACAGTAAATATCTGATTTAGCCTGATTTTACCAGAGATATTCTCGTTTCCATAATGTTGATGCCATAAATAAGCTTCAAATGTGATAAGTATTATTGCACTGTTATGTCTATTTCTATCCGCTATTTTTTTCCCTTCCTTCTCGTCTATTTTTCTTCTTTTCTCCGCGCTTCCTTCCTCTTTTTCACCTTATTGACTGCTTTCTCGACCCTTGATACACTAGATTCTGAATACCTGTGATAGGTTAATCACCAACCAATGCCTATTCTGATGTTTTTTAAGTGTCGGGGGGGCGGAGGGAGGGTAGGGAGGGCTCATGAGAAAAAAAAAAAAGAAGGGGTAATGAATAAAGTCCCAGCTATCGTAACAGAAAGTTTCAATTCTATTAAAGACAAGGAGGCGAGGATTAGGCTGTTCTTTCTACTTTATTTTGCACCAGCAGCCATTATAAGCATTTATTGAAACATCATAAAACTACATTTTCCATTAAACATTGGGAAAGAAATAGAAGAAATAGTCCATCCAATCAGGAGCCAGCACATCCCTGAAGAACCTCCTGCTGACACTCTATCCTCCTCTTTCTTCCTGCGAACACAGCTCAGAAGATTGGACTTTATTCCTGCTTGGAAGAAACCACCCCTGAAAGAGAGATACACATATGTACTACGTCACTTCAGAGAGATGACCAGAGTAGCAGATTGACACTTTCAAATCAGCATTCTAACAGATCAATTTGAATAGGTACGAATACCTGTAACGTATGAGTATACCTGAATATGCCATGATTAAATAACTCTTCAAAGGCTGGGAGTAGTATGAACATACCAGTACGGTGCTCTAATCCCCGCCTCCATGTCCTTAATAGAATTTAAACTTTCTGTTATGATAGCTAGGAAATTTTTCATCCTATGTCAGGACCCGGAGGCGAGGATTAGGCTGGTTCAGAGCTTTTCCACCACTCATGATACCAGATTTGCTACCAGTTTGAAGTAAAACCTCTTTAAGGTAGAGTCCAAGGACCAGTCTGCTGCATTAAGAATGTCCTCTAAGCG